>NC_059106.1:109910639-110535639 GCF_020740685.1 Jaculus jaculus
GATATTAAGTAGAGAGGATCACTCCTAGCTCCCCATCCTCAAGGATTCCCAGTCTAGCTCCAGACTCACAGACAAACACAGACCAAATGTAGACCTGCTCAAGAACAATGAGAGAAGACATTTAAGTCACAGGCAGCCAACAGTCTCAGCATGAGCTCAGGGGACAGGAATGGCTGGGCAGTTTTCAGAGCTTAGACCCCAAAGCCACACAACCTGGCTGCAAATCCTTAGAGGACCACCTCAGTGTAAGCTTTGCAGGGGCATTATTTAATGTGTGGATTTGCAGATTGAATCAATCAGCACCAGAGGTTAGAAGGGCTGCTGGGCCACCAAAGTGCTACAAGCAGAGGGAGAAACATTTAATGTGTGAATACAAGTGATCAGATGTAGTACAGTGAAGGCCAGCACAAAGATCTGCATCTGGTCCCAGGGGCGACACATCACTCACTTCAGCACACCTGTATGACAGCAAGATGAGCCAAGGTGAGGATGTGTTCAACAAAGCCAGGAACAAATGCTTCAAGCTGACAGTGGTCATGAGAGCACTTGTTTTAACTCATGTCAGCTTTTAACATCCTTCTGCATTCATTCCCATCCAAGTAAAATGGTAAGATTTAAAGGATGAAACCCACCTGACCTGGAAGCAAAGGTATTTTTCTGCATTAAATAAACTTGTCTAAGAGTAGTTTCTTTGAAGAGTGCAGTAAATCTAGCCTCAAACCAAGGACTGCGCATTGTTCACATATTTCAGCAGCACGAAGCCATCAGTCTTTTGTGATTCCTTCCCTTCTTTTCCTCCTCCTGTAAGAATATATTCTTCTACTCCAAAACAGCTTGCAAAGATGCATATAAATAAAAAAGGAAAAGTAAAGTAATGTAAGAAAATCAGGGTAAATATAGGAAAAATAAGACAAAGCCAGGAGTGAGAGGATGATTTAATGTATTCTCAACACCCTTAAGATTCACAGCATTTTTTTCTTAGCACATCTCTCAATATAGAACCCTGACCTGTCACTACAGTGTTGTTCATCAAAAGCAATACCCCAGGGAGCCAAAATAGTGTAGGCTAAGCTCATGGTACCCAGAGAGCCCAGCACAATTTAGGATGAGCTCTGAGATCATCTACCTCTGAGGAAGAGATGAGCCATTTGCCCCAGGCCCCTTCGAAGATACTGCTGCCTTTAATGGAAGTGTTCGTAGGACTTGGGTTGCAGAGCCTGATGTGACGTCAATTACAGCTACTCCATGGTGCAGGGCAAGTGCTCTATCACAGACTTTCCTATCTAGAGATGGGCTGGCTCCAGGACAAGTGCTCTATCACACTTTCCTATTAGAAATGGGCTGGCGCCAGTCTAGGGAGAGCACAAAGGGTGCTCTGTCCCTCCACTTAGTGAGGAGTTAAGGTCATCTTCAAGATGTTGTCAAATAAATCCCACAGATGTGTAGAAATTTGGCATCTCAAATGTAGGGAGAAAGATGGATGGTCTTTTGGAATAACATCAAATTGAATCCAGACAGTATGCCACTCACCAGAAAAAAAAAAAAAAAAAAAAAAACTGCAAATGGATTAGATATCTAAGTGGACCATGAAATTATACATGTGTTAGATAGAAACATGGGTGAATTCCTAAATAACACAGGAGTGGAAAACCCTTGTGATTATAACTCAAAATACAAGATTGAAAATTTGTTCACAAGATTGGTAAGTATGTCTACATAAAAGTAAAATAAAGCGGGCTGGAGAGATGGCTTAGAGGTTAAGGTGCTTGCTTGTGAATGCTACAGACCCATGTTCGACTCTCCAGGTCCCACATAAGCCAGATGCACAAGGTGACACACGTGTGCAAGATCGCACACAAGTGGCACACACATCTAGAGTTCAACTGCAGTGGCTGGAGGCCTGGTGTGCCAATTCTCTTTCTGTCTCTATCACTATCTCTCTTGCTCTGTCTCTTGTTAAAAAAAAGTAAAATAAGTATAGCAAACAATTTAAGAAAAGTCTAGAAACAAATGACAAAACTAAGACAGAAAATCATTGCAACTTATATCAGAATATGGTCTAATCTTGCAAATAGAAAAAAATTTCTTATAATTGAGAAGAAAATAGCTAAAAGCATAACTACATAATTAACACAATAGGGATGTAATTTACTGGAAGAGAAAGGAAAATGTCCCTTACACTCATGGAAAAAAAAAACAGTGAAACTTTACTTATTATAAGATAGACATAAAATGAAATACCATTTCTCACTTGTCATATTGACAAAGAGCCAGAATGCTGACAAGTATTTTGTATTTAAGGATATGGAGAAGCAAACATTACTGGGGGTGGGAAATATAAGCTTGTTTAACTCCTGAAAGAACTGAACCACAGCTAACAAAAGCACATTGATTTTCATCCTTTTACCCACCAATCCCATTTGAAGATACACCTCCACATGTACACAACAATATGGAACTAGAGATGTCTTTAAAATAAAAGATAAAAAAAAGCCCAAGACTCAACCAATAGGACACTGGTTGCCTCCACTAGCACGCAGCTGTCTGGTAGAGTACTACACACCATGGAGAAAGAAGGCAGCCCTGATGGCTGACAAGGGGGTAGATTTCAAGGCTCTTTGAAAAGATGTACAGAGCATGCGCCTCCTGTCTGAGCAAGAAGGGAAATGAGAATGCATATGAAATGAAATGTTACAAAAGGGTTCACGCTAGAGGGAGCTTCTCCCAGCCATTAGAGAACAAAACAGGCATGGATGGGGTTAAACCATATCAATGTTTAACACTGTCCAAAAAACCTTAAATTTGAAGAGGGAGAGCTAACAGCATAAAACAAATGTTAAAAAACGAACCTATTTATCAGATTGATGACATAAGCATACAAAGAAAAAAAAGAAGTCAGAGGCTTTTGAATACAGTACCCTCAGAAATGAAAACAAAATTACAGAACCTACTTTTTTGTTGGTACTAATATTATAATAAGTTTGAAGCTATTTTGTGTATGCACATATATTTTATATAAATATATTCAAGTATAGGATACAAAATTTCAGTTTGAGAAGATATAGAAATACTTCAAAAGCTAAAAAACTAAAAAGTTATGGAAAACACTTTATTGATTAGGTTTGAATTAAGATCAAGCAATCATAACTTGTTAAGGAGAAATGGTTTCTATCTCTGTCCAGTAAATGGCCCTAGATATCTAAGATCCTGGCTTTATATTACCCACTTAAAAAAAAAAAAACAACTGCTCAGAACAATAACTGATTCCAGGTTTAAAACAGTAGGAATAGCAAGCTTGTCTCTGAAAGCAAGGACATGCTCAAAGGGGACACATTGCAGCTCAGAAAGGTAGAAAGAATGAATGGCAGAGTTAGAAAATCACCATACTACCCACACCCCCAAGGTTATCAGGGACAACAGAAGCCTCCAGGGAAAGTTTCTGGGAGACAGCCTAGTTGTCCCATGGTAAAGTATAGCCTGATAGTTACCTGCTGATTTCAGAAGAAAAACCAAAACCCAAACCCAAACCAAGCAACTTACATCATGGCATGATCTCATGATCCTCACTTCAACCCCGTGATGAAACAACTTTACTGCTAAGGGATACTTGACATGAGCCTCTAAATGTGATGCCATATAGAAGACACATCACATAAAATACATTCTTGCTCAAAGAACATAATCTGATTCCATGTACTTTGTAGCCTTTAAACATAACTTGGAGCTGATAGGAGATGTAAGGTGGAGAACAAGTTAGACAGACAGCAAGGAAATAACTGGGTACAAACACCCAGGAACTGGGAGAACTGGCCTCATGTTTGTGAAAAGTTAATTCATGAGTTAAAAAAAAAAAAAGAACAGGATAGAGAGAGGGACTGCCTTTAGAATAAAAAATTTGAGTGACAACAAGTAAATGTTGCAGATGAACAGGTAAAGTATCATTAAGAATTTTTGTTCTTGGGGAAATCTGTAGACCCAATGTTAAATGAATTTTGTTAGGTGTGGCAAAAGCACTGTAGTAATGAAGTAGTATGTTCCTACAGCTAGGGCACATACGTTGTAGATGTTTCAGGGAAGGTCTTAATGTCTGATACTTTCAAATAGTCCAGCAAGATGTACATGCACACCCATACCCACATGGTGGGGGCATATTTGCTTAATTTGCATGTGTGTGTATACTTACATATAATTTGAGCTATTATGGTAAATATTAATAATAACAATTATAGAATCTAGGTGGTAGGTATCTAGAAAGTCATTATATTATTCTCTTTTTTCTTTCTAAATTTTTTTTCTTCTATTTCTTTCTTTCAGTGTTGAGGATCAAACCCTGAGCCTCATTTGTCAAGTAAACTCTCTCCCTGAGCCCAATCTCCCATTCTATACTTGGTACTCTTGAAACTTTTCTTTATATTTGAGTTTTTTATTTGAGGTCAAGATCTTGTTATGTAGTCCTGGCTAGCCTCTAACTTTTGCTAGAGTAACAGAGATGCATCAGGCTTGGCTATTTTTTTTCAAGAAATATATATATATATGTGTGTATGCATATATATATATATGTATGCATATATATATGTGTGTATGCATATATATGTGTATGCATATATATATGCATATATATGCATATATGTGTGTATGCATATATATATGTGTGTATGCATATATATGTGTGTATGCATATATATATATATATATATACACACACACACACATATATATATATATATATATATATATATATATATATATATCTTTCAGTGGCTCCCATGCAAGAGCCAAAAGTGGTCTCACATTCCACAGAGTGAAGCCAATTTCATCTTGAAAAAATTATAATGCATAGGTAAGTAAATGTTCACTTTGACCAGAAAACTTGTAAGATAAAACACTTAACTATGGGCAAGATAACCTCCTGAAGATGATATTCTGCCTTGAGTGGGCAACAGACTTCCTTGACCACCCCATTCCTGCCCCCTCCAGTAAAATAAGGCTCCCATATGCATGCATCTGTGGTTGGCGCACACACTGGTTGGCCTTATGCATGTGTTTCCTAGTTCTTCTGTAACAGATGACCACAAACTCTGTGGCTTTCCACGATACAAATTCATTATATTTCTGAAGGCCAGAAGTCTGAAATGAGTTCTATGTGGCTAGATTCAAACTGTTAACAGGAATGTTCTTTCTGGACATCTAAGGGAGAATGCTTTTTTCTTGTCATTTCCAGGCTTTAGAATGTGCCTGCTTTCCTTTGCTTGTGTCCCTTCTCCATAACCAAATGCACTGTCATCACATCTAGGAGGCTCTGATTTTCCTCTTTCATTTACACAGACCCCTGTGTGGTGACACCAGCCTATCCAAGGAGCCCAGGGTAGCTTTGACATCTCAAGATTCTCAACTTATCCACAACTAAAATTCTCATTGTTGCATAAGGTGACATAGTCATAGTTTGGGGGGATTAAGATGTGGATATCTTTGGGTGAATACATTTGACTTTGCACATCACAAGACTACCATAGTCAATGTACAAACAGAGCCTTGAGAAGTGCTTGCACAGTGAATTCTCCTCTTGGATGATTTTTTTTTAGGCCCTTTCCCTCAGAATCCAACTGCCATGCTGTGAAGACCCAACCCAGACTTTGAGGAGAGCACATGGAGATGAACCAAGGCTTTGGACAGTGGACCCTGCTGACCTCCAGCTCAACCTTGCCAGCACATGAGCAAGCCACCTGCCAGCCCTCTCAAGTCAATGCAGATGGCAACATGAAGTACAGAGAAGAACTCTCTGATGAGCCCTTGTCGGACTTCAGAATTGTGAGAAATAAATCACTAGTATTCTCTTAAGTCACTAAGTTTTGAGGTAGACTTTTTATACTAACACATAAATTGAGACCATGTGAAACAAAGTCAGACCACCTATTAAAATGCTTTTAATCCTTATCTCTTTTGCAAGAGGGAAGATTTCAACTCTTCCAAAACAGGAGTGCAATTAGTAGGGACCACAGAAAACTGCAATCTCTGGTATCAAGGAGCCAACCTCAACCCCACAACACTAATTGAGGGTCTGTGAGAAAAACTGCTATTCCCAGGTGAAGAACATTAGCATCATAGCTGATTCCACCTATGGCTATTGTCTTAAGTATCTGATTTGGACATTGTCTTTCATGGACTTGGTCTACTTGCTGCACCTTTTCACATATTCTGCTGAACCCAGGCTTTCCATAAAGCCAGTGGCTCAGCTAAACCATAGTCCGTAGGATTGATTTTCAGAGTCTTGATCTTGCCATGAGCTTTTGATACACCGGGCGGAAATCAGCTCCTTTCTGCTCTGTGAGATTTGTTTGTGGTTTCATTACTCATGGAAAATATGCTTAAAATCATTCATCCTTCTTTCCCTTCCTTCTGGACCACAATACTTCTAGCAGCTGCAGGGGAATAAACAGGCCCAGTTACCAGTGAGAGAATAAGGAACCAAGCCTAAGTCATCTTTCACATTTACAGCTCTGGTGTGAGAACACTGACCTAGCAAACCATGGGCTTAAAGAGTGTCCTGATAGCAAACTGCAGAAATCATTCTCATTTTCTCCACGGTTGCAGAAACCTGTCTATATCGCTAAAGCATTTTCAAGTCCCCATGTAACTAACTTGACCTTAGACCCTCGCAGTCGTCCGGATACCTCTTCTTTGCAGTACTGAACGCACACCTGTGGCTTTGTACCGCCTGGCAGATCTGCACCTGAGACTCATCTGCTTTCATCTGCACTGGGCTTGTCGTCTAAATCCACAGACAATGAGGAAAACCGGCTACTGTCATGCAGATTCCTGAAGCCCAGGCTTCTACTCACTGTCTCAGGCTATTGCCACACAATTAGCACCACACTGAAGGGAGAAAAGCTGGCTCTCAAATATGGCTTTGCAACACCAGCTTTCAGGGGTCTAAAGGTAAACTCCTTTGAAGAGGAGAAAAATAAACAGAAGGCTCTTTCCATTTCTTAAATCCACAGATGACATGGAGTACAGTGTGTGTATGCTAGGCACTGTGGGCAGTGTCAAAGAAATGCGGAAACAGGCCCGCGTACTCAGAGCCCAGCCTTCTAAAATAAAACTTCAGAAATGGAAGTCAGCAGAATGATGCAGTTAACGAAGACAAAGCCATCCATCGCAATGGCTATAGAATGTATTTTAAGTTAAGTTGCAGATTTGAAAAGTGTGGGGGAGAAGATTAGAGAAGGTGGATGAGACTGGAAAGCCCCACAGCTGAGCAATGACAGCCCACAGCATAGGAGGGAGGGAAGCAATAGGTTCCTTTTTCTTTTCTAAATAGAAGCCAAGGAAACAGCTAAATACAATTGCCTGGGGCCATTCTGTTGGAGGGAAAGGGACATAAATTCCTCATTGGGCCTGGGGCATCCCAGTGAGGACTGTTCCAACTATTCATAGCAATGCTCCTCACACAGTGGTTCCGGTGTTCTACTTCCATTGTTTAAACAGGCAGAGGATGGTACCCAGTGGTCACTATTTAGAAAACTTGCCATCCAAAAAGAGTTAATTTAAGTTTAGGCACTTAAATGAATAAACTTAGTGGAGTAGAAAATTGATTTACGTGCAACAGTAGCTCATTTCCCAAACTTGGGATTTGAACTTGACTTCCCCTTCACCATGTCACCCAAACTGATTCTTAAGGCCTGTGGATTTTTTTGTCACACTCACTGTGACTGTGCCATTTAGGGCAGTCATGCCTTCCTAGATACTGGGTCCCAGGGGCCTGCGTCCAACCAGCTTCAGTCTTCATGTGACAGAACCATTTTTCCAAGGTGCACTTTCAATCCACATACACAGGACCCCTAATGGCTTTCTGTAGCTCAGAATAACCTCCAGGATCATTTAAAATTAGACTCTGCATATTTTGGGATCATCTCCTAATACTCCCTCATCTCTCAGCACCAGGGACTTCCATGTCTCTAATCTGAGCCTTTGGTCACTTGATTCACACTACTCAGAATGCATCTAACCTGTTCACCATGGCTGTGGCTGTTCCCTGTTCTGGGGACCACACTCAAGCATAGCTACTTTCAAGGTACTTTCCCTAGGGAATTTTCCCTTGTCCTCCTCCCCTCCATCACACCTAATTTATGCATCACACTGTCCTGAGTTGAGCTATTAGATGATGTTTGCATCAGCTCTGTGAGGCAAAGGGTGGGTCTTGTTAATGCCTTGAAGGTAGCCAGGAGCCACTGACACTGGCTGTCCTCCTCTAGGCCTTGGCAGGTACAGGATGACAAGAGGTGATGCTCTGCACACAGCTGGACAGGCCCCCAACAGCCTGAGGAGTGCAAGGACTTAATCACAGCAATGGCTCAGCACAGCCAGCACCACCCCCATCATGGACAACCATCTACAGCATGTCAAAACTCAGTCCCCTGCAAACACACTTCATCTGACCCAAATAGTTGTCCTTTTGTAGAAAATGTGTATATAAAACCCCAGTATCTGGCATACCAGAAATGGCCTGGGGGGAAGGAATCTTAATCTTTCCATTTCTTTCTTTCCAAGCATGAAATCCGGAGACCATCCGTCAGCTGCCCTGGACTGTCCTTTGCTGACTGCCTTGAGTTTTAATTAGGGGTGCATTCAGGGCTGCATTCCTGACTAGTGCTCTAAACCAAGGGTCAGGTCTGGGCAAGGATAGTCTCTTCCATGAAAAAAGCAAAATTGTGGCAGTGTGCCTTGTCACACAGCACAGAGCTGGCTTCGGACCATGTCCCATAGGCTGGGCTCCTTTTAAGAAAAAGTGTGTGTGTGTGTGTGTGTGCACATGTGCATGTGCGTGTGTATGCACATTGTGTGTATACCTGTGGAGGTCAGAGGACAATAGTGGGTATCATTCCTCAGGAACACTATCTTTTTTTGAGACAGGGTCTCAGCCTGGCACTCACCAATGAGGCTAGACTGGAGGGCCAGTGTGCCCCAGGGATCTTCCTTTCTCTACCATGCCAGTGCTGCGATTACAGGCATATGCCACTGTGCCTAGCATCTTTACACCGGTACTGGGGATTGAACTTAAGTCCTCATGCTTGTGAGGAAAACACTTTACCAACTAAGGCATCTCTCCAGTTCCCTCCCCTTTTGGAGATAGGATCTTGCTAGGTTGGCCTCAAATTTGTAATCCTCCTACTTCAGCCTCCTAAGTACTGGAGTTACAGGTATGCAAGAACATGTTCGGACCCTACAAACTCCCATACATTCGCGGACCCATCCCCCTCAAAGGAAGGAGACTTATTATACTTGAGCAGTTGCAGTTTTCATCCTTTAAAAGACTCCATTATTGCTTCATAAAACCTGACTGGAGAATCTATTCCCTCATATGAAGTGTCGCCTATCAGCACCTTTGTTTTATCAGCTCGTGTTGAGCCTACAGCTTATTTTCAGGCTTCCCGTCCCACACGGATGGGGATACCTAGGCAGCACTGCTGCGTGGGGCATAGGCCTGGGGTCTCTAAGGTCCACTGCCTTCCCCTATTCACAAGGACAATACAGAACCGTCAGAGAAATGGCCTCCTCTTCACTCAAATGAGGGCAATGTCCCAAAGTTGTCTGAAGCTACCATAATGCAGGCACACTGGTAACTAGGTAGAAGGATGAAAGTACATGCTTTGTAGGCATTTCTTGACATTAAGGTGACTGCTTTGCTTGAAGGGGACCCAAGCCTGGCCTAGCTGTCTATCATCCAGGAAGCTGGGAATGCTTTCCCAGGGCAGACAGGTACTACTATCAGACCCTGATACCCACACACAGGCACTGGTCAAGAGCAGCAGGCCTCTGCAGCTGCCCTGGGACGACTTAGTCCACACACACATGTCTGGAAGTCAGTTAGGGATCAGCCCCTGTAGGGATGAACACAACCATCCTCCCCATGTCCCAATCCTTTCCCTCTCTGCAGCCTGCTCCCCACCACTGACAATGATTGTAGCCAGGGGAGGGTCTGGCTCCAGCCAACTCCAGCCTCTTCTTAGGCTACAGGCTTTAGCCTCTAACTGTGCCCTCTCCTCCACATCCCAGGCCATGGCAGCTCCCAGTACTCGCTTACCTCCCCAGCCTGGGCTTCTACCATGCAGGCCCCGTAACAAATTAGCTCCTCAGGGGGGCTCCCTAAATCTGCCTGCCCCTATTCCGTAGGACCCAATCCCATCCCTTAACTACACCATCACACCATCCTGTAGATTTTACTGGGTTTAATCACAGTCTGCAATGAGTTTTCATACTGACATCCTCTGTCTCAGGAATCAGTTCCCTTTGCAGAAGTGGAAGGACAAGGATCCTGTTGCGTGCACTACTGTATCCCCAGCATGTATCGCCATGGCTCACACGTAGCAGGTGCTCAGTAAATATTTGCTTTTATAAATGAATAAATAAGCTCCATTATTTGAAAAAAAAAATAACCCGGGAAGTGACTGGAGGCAAGTGGGCAAGGGCAGTGATGCCAATGTTGTTCACAGGGTAAAATTTAAAAACTAATTTAAATAGCCAACAAAAGAAGATCATGTCAATAAGTGCTTTGGCATGATTAATTATCAAATGCTATTTAGCATGGATGAGTTACATCTTCAAGCACTTATGTGGAAAGGTGCCCAAGATATTATAAGAGACAAAAGAGGGGTACAATATACATAAGCATTATTTTATTTTTTTAAATTCTAACATGAAATAGTGTGGTTGTATATGCATGTAAAGACTTAAATGAGAGTGTGAGGAAAGCTCCAGCAAGGGTGGTGTGGAATCCATCACCATAGTGTCAATCTGTGGCTACTTCGAGGCAGATGGTTTGATGTATTTCCATTTATTTCTGTTGTTGATATTTTCTGATTTAAAATAATGAATGCATATTGCTTTCATGATGAGAAAGAAATAGAGTACACTAGAAATGAAGAATACTCTACCATCCACATTCTGTCAGCTGAGGAATGGTGGCAGGCGGGGAGGTGGGGCCAGCAGCAGCCCCACCCCCAAGGCAGTTAGCCCATGGGTGGGAGAATGGCTGGGAATACAGATTCTCTTTCTGTTTTGAGTCCACACGTCCATGTCCACATCAGAGAAAAAAAGATACTTGTTAGATAATAAAATCAGAAGCCCTCACTTCTTTCCACAGAGGGATACCAGCTGTGACTTCCTTCTACAATATTCCATGGCTGCTGTTATCTACCCTGGACTCTCAACATGGGCTCCATGCTTACAGAAAGAACCCATCTGCCAAGACTAGACACCTGAATTCACAGCTCTAATTCTGGGCGAGGGAGAAGAGCTGTAGGGAACTTGGCTTCAATAGATGCCTCATGAAAGTCTGGAATGGGATCCTGCCCGAGACCTCACCTGTAGCTCCAGGGACAGTTCTTGGACCGCATGCCAAGGAGGATGGACAGGCTGCTGTATCTGGACATATATCAAGTCTACATTCATTCAGTGTAGCAATATCTGGAAAGCCATTTTTGGCAGTAAATGCTTATTAACTGGAGGGACAGAAAACAATGACAAAAATGCCAAATCTATGATTATCATGATACATTCAAAATGGTCTGGGTTCTATATGACATGAGACAGTTCTCTTTGTCTCTGAGCCTCAGTTTTACCATATCAAATGAGGCCATTGAAGGCAATGTTCCTAAGGGTCTCACAGGGCTGACAGGCTATGGTTCTGGGATCTGAGGACCACTCCCTAGAAGACAGTAACCTACTTCTCAGGTGTTAAGCCAGACCCCCAACCACCATGGCACACATACTAGGACTGGTCTAGGCAGGGTAGGCTTGACAGGTGAAAACCGGTGTCTTGAAGAAGAGGTCAGATTTATGTAACTGGGAAGAGGATTAGGTGACATGTGGTCCCTGCCCTCTTTTGGCCAGCTGGAGCCCAACTCAGGAAGGGCTCTAACTGTGGGGGATTTTTGCAAGCCTCTGAGTTGAGGGCAGGCCTGTGAATTCCAAGGCATCAAACAATCAATAGATCTCTTTTAAAGAACATGATCACATCGTGTAGCTACTGAAAGCAGTGCTTGTGATGCTGAATGCAACATCAGGGAATTCTTTCAGGGTGAATAGGGAAATCCGGATATAGAATGGGGTCTACACAAAGCAGCAATGTGCACAAGCATAGTGCTTCTCAATGTGTGGTTCCTGTGTCAGCTGTGTTGGGTACTGGCCGGGAGTTTGTAGGATGTGCAGAATTTCAGCCTCACCCACATCTACTGAATTAGAGACTCTGGAGGTGAGGTCCAGCAATATGTGACTTAGCAAGTGATGTAGCAAGGCTTCAGGTGACTGTAATAGGGGACATCTGAGCATCTCAACACTTCTACAAGGGAGAGGATGCTCAACAGTCAAAGTTCAAATTTCATCTCAAGTAGCTGGATGTATCCAGCAACTCAGCTTTCAGTCATTTTTCTCACGTGCAATATTGGACTTTGGGCTGTGGAGATGGCTCACTGGCTAAGAGTGCTGAGTGCACAAGCATGAGAATGGATCCCCAGCACCAATGTAAAAGCTAAGTGTGGCCAAGCACACCTTTAATCCAAGCACTGGGGGGTGGGGAGGAGACGGGAGGATTGCTAAGGCTTGCTGGTCAGCCAGTCTAGACAAAAAGTGATGAGCTCCAAGTTCACCAAGAGATTCTGCTGTGAGGAAATAAGGCAGTAGAGAGATAGAGGAAGAAACACAACATCCTCCTTTGGAGCCTGTACACATGTGCATGAGGAACACACATCTACCTACACACACTATGCATGCCACATGCAAATAAATAATAAATGAATGGGCTTCATTAATTTGTAGCCAGAAGGATTATTGGGATAATTCCAGTAGCTAATCAGTATATAGTAATATTACGTTGACAAGTACTAAGAAAATCCTGCAAAATATACTCTGGAAAGTCACTAGAAGGAAGCGTACAGAAGTAGAAGTTGGTGAAGTGGAATTACAGGAGATTTCTTTCTCCTTCATTTCCAGTTCTTAAACTTTGTTAAAGTAGTTCTGCTACTTTTGAAGTCAAAAAGGAGCATTTGCACAGCACAGCGAAACCCCACTGCTGAAGTTCTGCTCTGGGGCTGTGACCGTGGACGAGGACTTGTGGCAGGTGCTCTGTCATCAATCCATCAGCAGCGACAGTCTGCAATGCTCCATCAGGGTGTGACATATTTCAACACCAATCAAGAAATGAGCTTGCAAGCATGCTGATGGCTAATCAAAGCTGCAGACAGGGACACACTCTGGCACACTTGTTAATGGCATTCTCCATTAAACTGGAGCCGCCCAGGTGTAAAATAGCTACCCTGATAGGAACCTTTGTGAGCACAGGGAGAGGGGCAGACAGACAGCTGATGGGCTTCCAACATTGTTTTACTTAACTACAACATGCCAGAATATTCCTCAGAATAGCTTCCAGTGTTTAAAAATATGTCACAAAAACTGACATCAATGGCCTTGCTCATTCACTGACAGGATTTTACATTTTTATCTTTAAATATTTCCCAGTAGGTGAATTACCCAAATTAGTCAATAATAGAACCCAAAATGACTATGTTTAGCCAATTGAGTGTGACATCAAAATGCCTGACCACATGAGCCATTTCTCCCTCAAAGCCATTTTAACGTGACTGTCCACAAGCACTGAAAGGTTGCAATTTTGCTGTGATGATGGAACACCACAGCAGAGGTTATAAACTAATAAACACAGATGTGGACATGTAGAACATACCACCCCCTGGAACCCTGAAAAGAATGCAAAGCCATTGTTAATCCCCAGAAGTTTAAAAATGTTATTTCTACCAATATCAATTTTTCATCAGGATACATCATTCAAAGCATGGCTTCCTACTGTGATGGACTTTTGTTTTTGGCAGCTCAGGTTAAAGAAGCCATTCATGAAAAATAAGTGATTTTTTTGACAGATTCATTCATTTCCTGTGATAATGGCCATATTGTTAAGTTTGTCTCCATTTTGGTATAAATAGAGAACACTGTAACAACATTCAGCCTAGAATGGTCTTCCGGAAATGCCCCTTTTAGAACTGGCTTCTGTCATTTTCTGCTGTGTGATTAGTTGGTATAGCCTTGTGACATTTCAGGGGACCTGAACTCTAGTTAGATCTTTGGTTTGGGAAAGAGTAAGACAATCAGTGGTAACCTGGCACATGAACCCCCAAGATAAAGAAGGGGATGATCAAGTAAATGTTGCAACAACTCAAGTCTTTATTATTTTGTTTAAAAAAAGGCAAAGTTGTCTTTTGAGCTAGAACAGAAAAAATGGTTTCACAGAAGAATGTTTTCTGAATGTCAGACATGGCTCTTTTAGCCCCTCCCATGCACCTTACCCTTAGGCAAAGTGCATCACCTTTGTTAGAACACAGAACTTTCCAGAAGAGCCTTCAGCTCTAGTTGGGACCACCTGCGCTCCAAGATCTTGGCATTTACATAGAGCAATGTCAGGGGCATCATCACTGCTGTACAAGTCTGAAAGGCTGTCCTGTGGTAGGTGGTCTGGTTGTGCTCTGAGTGAGCTCAAGGACAAAAAGAGCCAGAACTAGACGGGGAAAGCTGCTAGGAAGACCCCCCCCCACACACACACACAGCAGGGTGTGTCTGCAGGAACTGACAAGTGGGCAGTGTGCTTCTGCCCCTGGAGGTGACCAGCAGTGCTCGGGAAGTCACTTGGCAAGGGAGCCTGTAGGGAGCTCGTGAGTCAATGATTCTATAAATAATGGTTCCTTGGATTGATACATTTGAGGATGGGTTGTGGCAGGTCAACCAACTGGAATAGATACAAATAAATGTTCCCGCAGGATGGGCCACAAAACACCTAGGGCTGCCTGACCACAGTTTCCTCTGCTGTGAGCACACCCTGCTCCCCACTTCCAGGCTGCTGATCAGGGCTCCCACACAAGAGCCTTTCCCACGACCCTGAAGTCATCTCTCCATGCTCAGCAGCATTTCCAGGGCACAGGAAGGGCATCATCATCCTCTGTGGTTAGTGTCCTTTAAATGACACACATTCTTGACCCAGGTCACCCTTGAAGGTTCCCTGGAAGAAGACATGCTTGGGACACTCACAGACAATGTCAAGGCCCTGGCAACCTCTCCCCACCTCAAGGCTTTGTCTTCTACAAAAGAGAAAGAACTGGCTTGGATGCCAAGTGTTCTGTGGTCCTTCTCACTTCACAAATAGTCCAGGGGATAAAATCTAGCCTGGCTGCTAGTGTCCGGCCAAGTCATGTGACAGCCGGTTCTCAGAAATGACTTCACCCTCACTGGGTATGCCTCATCTAATCTAAGGCAGGCTGGCAAAGCAGCTTAGCCGGGATCAGCAGAAGGATGCTCCTTTGGGGCTGTTGTTTGAGAGACATGCCTTTCAAGCCACCTGCAGCTTCAGCCTGGCTCCCTACCTACAACTGGGCAGAACATGGACCCAGCTCCATGCTCTACCTGGGGCTGAGTTCTTTAAAGGATCCACTTTTCATTGTGATTTGTGTTGAGAAAATGAAATCAAGGCAACATTCCAAGTTCTCTCACTCCTTGCTAGCTTTTGGCACTTACTGCTGGGTTTGGGTGTGGTGGGTGACAGGCACATTCCAGAGCCCAAGGAGGAAGTCATACACTCCATTCTTTGCAGGGAATGGTTCTTTTTCCATCCTCACCCTTTTCCCTTATCTCCACTTCCTACTGAGTGTCCCTGGGCTGGGTGTTTCGAGATCAGGATCTCCAATCCTGCTTTTGGGCTGGGGAGATGGCTCAGCAGTTAAAGGGTCTACTTCCAATCCTGTTTTTGACTAATGAATTTCTTTCACACTAATCACTAATCCCCCTTATAATTAAAAATAACATTTCCTCATTTTTGTACAGCTTACATTAAAAAATTTAAAGTTAAATATTTTACATGGGCATATTATTCAAAGATGATATTAATGAGCATTAAAAGACAATTTTTAATAAATGTTCATTACATGGGACACATTTTAACATTCTTCCACATAGTAAGTTACACACATTTCATTTTCCTTAAAGTAGTTGTGCAAGTAAAGTTGGATTTGTTGACAAATTTTTTAGAAGGTGGTATTTCAGTTCTGGAACCAGTATATGTGTGTATATACATATACATACATACATAACATAACATAACTGAGATGGCAAACACATATATACGAAATTATTGAAGTTTAATCAGATGCTTTGACATTGAAAAGCTTTATGAAAACTACTTCTGTGCCCTGATCTTTAAAATCTATACATTTCAGGGGCTGAGGAGGTGGCTCAGTGATTAAAGGCATTTGCTTGCAAAGCCTGCAGGCCTGGGTTCAACTCCCAAGCCACCCATATAAGCCGGACACAAAAAATGGCACAAGCATCTGGTGTTCATTCACAGCAGCAGAGGTTTGCACATATGTGTCTCCACATGCGTATGCATACACACACAATTTTAAAAAGAATCTGTATGTTTTGAGCTTCAGCAAAACCAACCACAGTGCTTCTGAAATGTTCATGTCATCCAAATTCAGGATTCAAAGAGATTCATAAAATTTTCCAA
Source organism: Jaculus jaculus (assembly GCF_020740685.1). NCBI lineage: Eukaryota > Metazoa > Chordata > Mammalia > Rodentia > Dipodidae > Jaculus > Jaculus jaculus. Next base: position 109,927,198 of record NC_059106.1, read on the forward strand.
ATGATACATGCCAATAATATTTTTTAAATCAATAAAAAGTCACACTAAATTAACCTTGTATTATCTGCCCCTTTCCTAACTCTTCCCTCTTCCTCTCAATTGATATACCAGAGGCATTCAGATGACCTAAGTTAGGAACTTGGATCAGGTAATCCCAATTTATGGATTTGGTAAAAATAACCTTGAGGCAAATTTGCAGAGTTATCATTCTTGGGCTCCTCATTACCTTGGGTAGCGTGACATAAATGTTCTTTATGTTTCCTGTCTTTGTCACTTTTTATTCCTAAATTGGTCCACTATGGTTATAAATGAAACCATATATGACGAAAAATAATATTTAATAATGTGTAACATCAAAGTGAACCAAAGTGACAAACTAATTAGTTGCTGTGTCCGATTTCCATTAGCTGTGTACTTGCTCACAGCACAGCCTACACACATACATGAACACACATACATGTGCTTTCAGAGGCCCTCAAATTTCCAGCTTAGGGAAAAATCACATATGACCATTTACTGGTTTTCAAAATGCATACTTTAAAAAATCTGATGCATTTCTAATAGCAAGCCCTAAGCACTTGTTCTAGAGGTACTGGGCCTACTCTTCAGTTGGAGAAAATTGAGCGGTGATGTCATTACAGGGAGGAGAAGAAGAGTGATTTCCCTCAGACAGTGATGCTGTCCTTTAGGGGAGCAGATGGCAAGTCAGGGCTGTGATGGCTGAAAGAGGTGGAGGGCTGGTCAGGAAGAGAGTGAGAGAGTGGATTCATCACTGCAGAGAATAAGTAAGGTCTGAGAGAAGTCTGAGATCTGGCCTAGGAAGCTTCCAGGCTCCAATGGGACAGGGAGGATGCAATATGTGGGTGTTATGGGTGGGTCCACTGCATCCCCTTTCAGGAAACCAGGCCAGACCTCTGTATTATTCCTCAGGAAGAAAGATGTGCTGCTGTTGGGTCACATTCATCCCCATTAGAGCCTGGGTCTTGCGGGGACAGAGTTATGCTGGGGCTCCCTGTATAGAATGCCCTAGGTAGAGGAGCAGCTCTGAGAGAGGCTCCTGAGCACTGCCACGCCCCTCAGGGCCAGGAAGCTCCAACATACCCCAGCAGAACATGTCCAGCACAGACTGGGCCTGACCCAGTTCTTGCTAGATCCTCCCAACCCCAGGCACAGCCAGGCACAGGCTAGGCACAGCAAGCAGTGACATTTCTATCTGGACTGGTGCCTACTTCAAGATGAGCCCATACGCCCCCAGGCTCCAGTGTGCTCTGCTAACCCTTTTGGGAACAGCTTGGAGCTTGGCAGAGACTCCTTTCTCAGACACAAGCCCAAAGTATTCTGAAAGGCAAGTTAGTCAGGCCCATTCATAGGCTGCTTTTGTTGAATGACTGGAGGTTTTAATTTTCTAAGAAATAGAAAATAGGAATTTTCTAAGAAATAGAAATGGCGCTTTGGTATTTTACTGACAGAGGTGTGGGAGAGTGACTGGATCCCTCACAGGTCTGGAATGGAACAAACTGGAAATTAGAGGCTCCTGAAAGAGCAAGGCGTCATCTGTCAGGGGCTTAGGGCCCGACCCCTGCCTTCCCCTTCCCCCATAGAAACACACTTGTACACTCAAACAGACACTTTCACGTATACACACTCACTTATATACATACTCATTCATAGACACAAATACACAGACATATTCACAGATGCAGATACACACAGAAACACAGTCAAGGTCACACAGATATACAAAAACATACACTCAAAGGTATACTTATTCATAAGCATCAACTAGCTGTGTTCCTACTCACAGAAACACACATACACAGCACAGTATCATCTAAAAACCTTCCTGCCTTTAGGATAAGCAGAACATATGCTGGACCAAAAATCTTCCATTTCTTCACTCAAGGAACAGACAAGCAAACAAAAGAAAGAGGAGTATCAGGATGGCTTAGAGCCTCATCCATGTTTACCTGTGTCCTAAGGGGAACCCCCAGGCTTCCCTGTCCTGTTTTCCTGATTGTGTGATTAGAGGGCAGCAGATACACCTCCAGCAATGGATAAACCCCAGACCCCCTGCAAGATGTAGCCTCAGGAGCTGTCACAAGGTGGGCTCTGATAAGTACCTGGCACAGAGCAGAAAAGTAAGGGTGAATGATTCAGAGAATATGATATAGGATGGAAAGAATATGAAGTGGAGCCTCAGGGAACACATCTGGCTACTGTGGTCTCTGTCAAAAGTGATGAGAGGCCAGACAAAGCATCCTAGGGCCACGATTCATGCTGGACTCAGGGTTTAGGTAGCACTTAGGTAGAAAAAAAAGAAAATGCCAGGCATGGTAGTGCATATCCAGAATACCACTGCTAGGTAGACATAGGAGGATCCCAAGGGCTTACTGGCTGGCTAGTCTAGCTGAATTGGTGAGCTCTAGTTTCAGTAAGATACCCTGTCTTAAAGAATAAGATGGAGTGTGATCCAAGAAGACACTTGACTTGACCTCTAGTTTTTCACATGCACATACCTGCATTCTCATCTGCATGCATATCTAGAGAGTCCTGAGATAAAGATGTCTGAATGCCAGAGACAATGGAGCAGAACAACAGATGACCTGGTCTTGGAGAGGTCAGTTTCAAGTCCCTCCAGGAGCCTGTAGTCCACAGAACAAAATCTTTCTTCAAGCCAGTCATAGAATCTCCTAAACTGAGGAGAAAGTGGCCAACATGGAGAAACTGGCTGCTTTCCAAAGTGCAGCCTCCCTAAGCTCTCCAAGCTGGTGGAATGTGTCACCCCAGGTGCTAAACGGAACACTGGGTTCCTTCTCATTAAGGCCACTGTTATCCTGAATAGTCACTTTGCTCAACATTTTCAGGGAAAGGGCAAGTAAAAAAAATCTCTTCTGAATACTGTGAAGACATGCTTTTAGAGTGAAACTGAGCAGACACCCTGAAAACAACATAAAACATCCAAGCCTCCTAGCCTAGGGTGATTAAAAGGATATAAATCAAACATAGTGTGACAGGGACAGGGCAAAGGGAGCCTCATAGCCTTGCACAATCACACTGGTTTAGGTCAGTATGGAAGTTGGAATAGATGGCCCCCAATATATTCAGTGTTTTATTAGTTTGTAGTTTGTTTGCATCTGCAGCCACCTGGCTGGAGGCAGTTTCACTGGGTGGATCTTATGGTACGGTGGTTGTTTCAGATTTCAATCTAAAGATATGCAAAGTGTGCCTAGCTGGAGTTTCTGAAGTGTGCTGTCCTGTGTGGCTTTTGGCTTTTGCTCTCTCTCTCTCTCTCTCTCTGCTTGGTCCTGTGAAGGCAGGCCAGCTTCCTCTGCCATTATGGAACTTCTGCTCTATCTGTAAACTTCAATAAATATCCCTTCCTCCAAAACTGTGCCTGGTCTGGACGTTCATCTCAGCGAAAAAGAAGCTGCTGCTACAGTCAGGATGCACAGAAAAGGTGGGAAAACATAGCATCCAACCAGGTTCCCAAGTGGGACCTTCCACCCAGGAGGAACACCAGGGACAGAGTGCCTTCACCTGGCTTCTGCTTTCACTGGCCCTAGACATGAAAAAGATGATATAAGCCCGAGAGAACAAAGAGAGACAGGGGGGAAGAGGGAAAAGGAGTGACAGAGGTGTGAGATAGTTCCAAGCTGGATGAAGGACGAAGCTAGTAGCTGTAGATAGCAAAATTCCAAGTCACAAATTAGGCTTGTGGAAGCTCTTCCTCTGAGGTGAGTCATACCAGCCTTGGAATCTAGAAACCTGGAAACTTGCTTTTCTTACTCAATTTATTCTATTTTAGTCATGAGGACAATTGACTAGTAGTTCATGTCTACTAATGTGGATGAAAAACGCTGATAATGGGTGGAACAGGACAAGGGTCCCCTTACAAGAAAAAAAAAGGAAGTCCATTCATGACCCACAAAGCCCAACACTCTGAAAATATCATCAGGCCCTGCTAGTTCAAATATAACTATCCCTCCGAGGCTCATGTGGCTAAAGGTTAGTCTCCCTCTTGGTGCTACTGGGAAGTGGTGGTACCTTTAAGAGGTGGAGCCTAGTAAGAAGTCTTTGGGTCACTTGGGGTATGCTGCTAGAAGGTGCTGTGAGGTCTCACATCCAGTTTTTACTTTCTCTTTTTCTTTCCTGCACTTTGGTGAGCAGTTTTGCTCAATCAAGTATTCTATACCATGACGTGATACCTGTCATAGGCCTTAAAGCAAGGGGACCAACTGAGAGTGGGCTAAAATCTTAAACTCTGAGCCAAGTATACCTCTTCTCTTCATAATCTGATTATCTCAGATATTTATGATAGTGACAGAAAGCTGACTAAATTGTGCCCCTGTGGGACTAATCTTCCAATAAGTTAACCTAACATGGGCACTACAAGGCACAGAAAAGGTTGATCAGGAATTATTAAGCACATTCTATTCTGAGCTTTACTTTCTTTTTTAATCCTCTTCATACCCTTAAAGCAGACATGTAATTGTTCCTATCGCACAGATGAAACAGCTGAGACTTAGGGGTTAAGCCACTAACAAAGTTACAGGAGGGGTACTGGCATCCCCGTTCTGTTCTGCACATTACTGAAGCCGCTGGAGTCTTTGCTTCTCCCACTACCCCACACTGGTTAGTGTTTAGCACAGGCTAAAATCTAATCAACAAAGAAAGTTCCTGTGTCAGCAACAGTGCATGGAGGAGAAAGTGAGCATTAACAAATGCCTGATTACTGTAAACTAGCTCAGAAATGCCAAGCCACTAAATCATGCTGAGGCCCAACAGCTTAAAACCAAAGCTCTTGGTCTGTTGGCCCCTCAGCAACCCATGAGGCCCTTTGATAGGCCATGGGATGCGTGAAAAGGGTAGAAGAGGGAAGGGATCCTCCCAAAGACGCAGTTGAGGACTGTCAGTTATGGGGCACACCCTTCTAAGGGGAAGGCCACAGTACAGCTCTTGCCTAATCCATCCCATACAAGGATTAGGATCTCCTCTGTGGGGGCTGGGGGGCTGGGTAGGATGGAGAGGTGAGCCCTGCAAGAGGATAGGTTAGAAGGAAATAACATCATCAGTTTGAAGAGCCCATTGCTATACTGAGTAGAGAGGGGAGGACCATATGTGGAGTATGTGGGTTCATCTCACACTTTAACAGATTCCTATGCTGTGTCTTCAATGTTCCAGGAGTGTGCTGAGCTTTGAAGTTCTAGGACAGAATAAGGTAGCTTCTGTCCTCCAGGAACTCACGGTACAGAAGAAGGTGAGATGGTCTGAACTGTCCTCAAAGGACAGTAACACCTGCAGGCAGATTATTTACTGTTGTTTCTCCATGATGCATACCTCCAAATGGCATGTCAAAGCCCTGGCTAGAGCAACGAGCTGTCCAAACAGATTTATGACCGAATAGTTCATGTTGGCCATGAAAAGAGACAAGTTCAGAGGCTGTGTGTGTGTTCCAAATTCAAGAAAAAAAAAAAGATGGAGCCTGAACTCAAGTAGGGTCAGAGGGGAGAGAACAGAAGCAGATGACAGTGCCAGGCAGAGTGCTGTGGGAAGGAAAGGGAGGAAGGTTTGGAAAGCTTCCAGCACAGTCATGAGATAGGAATGTAGGTGGAAGAAGAGACTTGAGAAGAGAGGCTGAGATGCATCTCAGGGGCTGAAATGGAAGAACCTACAGGGTCTCCAGGGGAGGTGACCTTTCCAGGGCATGGTGAAGGATCTTACCGTCAGAAATGGGATCTGTACTGAACATGCAATTTGGTTAACAGCTGCTCATGAGAACACAGATACTACTCAAGGAGAATAAACAGAAGGAGAAGAAATATGGAACTCCATATGGGTAAGAAAGTCACCCCGGCCATGAGGGCAAGGGGAATGAAGCTGGAAATGCCCTGAGAAATATTGCTAAAACGGGACAAGCACAAAAACAGCATTGTAGGAAGGGTTTCCATACATTCATGGTCAATGGATGCATTGACTAAGAAATATCAACAGGCAGAACATGAGCATCTCAGGCAGAAGGGGCCTGAACTTCTCCACCAGGACTCTAGAGTCCCTAGTGTTTGCATGAGAACAGCCTGGCTATGAGGCTGGTCTACACTAGGACTGGATGTGAGCATGGATGGGAGGCTGATCTCTACACCATGACTGGATATGAGCATGCATGGGAGGCTGGACTCTACACCAGGAGTGAATGTGAGCATGGACGGGAGGCTGGTCTCTGCACCAGGACTGGAAGTGAGCATGCATGGGAGGCTGGTCTCTGTACCAGGTCTGGATATGAGCATGGAAGGGAGGCTGGTCTCTACACCAGGACTAGATGTGAGCATGGACGGGAGGCTGGTCTCTACACCAGGACTGGATGTGAGCATGGACGGGAGGCTGGTCTCTACACCAGGACTGGATATGAGCATGCATGGGAGGCTGGTCTCTACACCAGGACTGGATGTGAGCATGGACGGAAGGCTTGTCTCTACACCAGGACTGGATGTGAGCATGGACGGAAGGCTTGTCTCTACACCAGGACTGGAAGTGAGCATGGACGGGAGGCTGGTCTCTACACCAGGACTGGATGTGAGCATGGAAGGGAGGCTGGTCTCTACACCAGGACTGGATGTGTGCATGCATGGGAGGCTGGTCTCTACACCAGGAGTGGATGTGAGCATGGAAGGGAGGATGGTCTCTACACCAGGACTGGATGTGAGCATGGACGGGAGGCTGGTTTCTACACCAGGACTGGATGTGAGCATGGACGGGAGGCTGGTCTCTACACCAGGAGTGGATGTGAGCATGGACGGGAGGCTGGTCTCTACACCAGGACTGGATGTGTGCATGCATGGGAGGCTGGTCTCTACACCAGGACTGGATGTGAGCATGGACGGGAGGCTGGTCTCTACACCAGGAGTGGATGTGAGCATGGAAGGGAGGCTGGTCTCTACACCAGGACTGGATGTGAGCAGGGAAGGGAGGCTGGTCTCCACCAGGACTGGATGTGAGCAGGGAAGGGAGGCTGGTCTCTGCACCAGGACTGGATGTGAGCATGGAAGGGAGGCTGGTCTCTGCACCAGGACTGGATGTGAGCATGGAAGGGAGGCTGGTCTCTGCACCAGGACTGGATGTGAGCATGGAAGGGAGGCTGGTCTCTGCACCAGGACTGGATGTGAGCATGGAAGGTAGGCTGGTGTCTGCACCAGGACTGGATGTGAGCATGGACGGGAGGCTGGTCTCTACACCAGGACTGGATGTGAGCATGGACAGGAGGCTGGTCTCTACACCAGGACTGGATGTGAGCAGGGAAGGGAGGCTGGTCTCTGCACCAGGACTGGATGTGAGCATGGACGGGAGGCTGGTCTCTGCACCAGGACTGGATGTGAGCATGGACGGCAGGCTGGTCTCTGCACCAGGACTGGATGTGAGCATGGACGGGAGGCTGGTCTCTACACCAGGACTGGATGTGAGCATGGATGGGAGGCTAGTCTCTGCAGCAGGACTGGATCTGATCATGGAATGGAGGTTGTTTCTACACCAGGACTTGATGCCAATTTGGATTCTAGGCTGGACGCTGCCACTTGGACTACTTTGCAGTGTCTTTTGTGTTTGCATAACAATTTGGATGCAAGGCTGGCCTCTGCCACCAACTTAACTGTCACGAGACTCTGTTCTGTCATTTGCCTTTTCCAGATGAAGAAACTGGGGCATGGAACTGAAATGGCTAACATAACCTGTTCTTTCTTTCATGATTATGGGTAAAGAAATGGACAGAATAGAAAGAGCCTGCCCAGCAAATTTTACACCCATGACATCAACCATGGCCAGAAGCTGGGGCTTGGGTTGTTCTGGTCATATTTTCCAAAGACGGGGTGTTCCGTGGGTGGAAATTCCTGAGCTTGGGAAGATGATAGATTCCTTCTAGTCTACGGGTAGAAGCAAAGAAGAAATAAGCATGCTCCCCAGGGACTCCAGATGTCCCTAGGGAATGATTACTGCAGTAGTACAACTCCAAGAGCTGTAAGAACTGATTCTCAAGTGTCCTGCATGATTTTGCATTTGCCTCCAGGGAGGGTTGATCAGTTTCGATCCTCACACCGTAGGGTCACTGTTCTCTTCTGACTGCTGACTGTGCCCTTTCTCCATGCTTTCTTATTCACTACCAACTGCAACCCTGGGAAGTGAGTATTGTCTTGTTGCACACATAAGAAAAGGAACCCGGTATGCTTATTTCACTCATACAACTCTGCTTGCAGAGTAAGCAGCAGCCTTGGCATTTGGTTCTGGGTGTTCTGGCACCAAAGTCCCAGTCTTTTGGATTTCACGGACTACTAGACTCCCCAGATAACTGGGTACATACAATAGGTTGCCAATTTTATATTTTGCTAAGTAACAATAATGGGTTAGATATCAACAACTGGTTGTCTTTATAAAATAACACTTTTAATACACATGCACATTCAGACTTATGTACACACTCTAAGGGGACAAACACAGAAGAAAATAATATTGTTCTGTTTGGCTCTTAGCAACTAAACTGCCCTGGGTCTAAGGTTGCTTCCTTGAAGAGGCAAAGCCTACCTTCTCCCATAGAAGCTGACTCCCCACTCCACTAACTGGGCCCATGGACGCCCTTTCAGTCAGCAGTTAATGATGCAAAGCAATGTGGATTATGTGGCATCATAATGGCAGCAGCACCTCCAGCCTGAAACTGGTGTGTTGCTTGCACAAGCTGGTGTTCTGACCATTGGTAGAGTTCTTACTGGGGCAGACCTGGCATGACTGGTAGTCATTCTTGCCCACATGGCCTCTGAGGTGGGTTCTTCACTCTTCCCAAGGTTCTGGGTTGCCTCATATCCTTATAAGTCCTTTTCTGCTTCAATTAGCTGGTTTCTGTTGCTTGCCACACAGTCCTCACTGACAGAACATGCTCAGAATAAAGGGCAGCACTTCACATGAAGTGCATTCAGCTCTATGGAAAGCACAGTGTGTCTGCATTTTTCTCCTTCGGCTGAGATTCATCTGAAACTGGAGGGCTCTGCAGGCTGGAGTGTGGAACTGCCCTAGCCTGCCTCTTCAAAGGGATCATCACTCAGAGCTAGGAGCCCCCTAATGGGAAAAGTGTTGCCAATGCCGTCCCATGCCCATGGATAAAGGCCTCTCCAGCCTCATCTATCCTTCTGCTCTTCCTCCTCTAGCTCTGCCCTTCAGCTAGGAGGGTTTGCACCCATTTGTAGGACAGTCAGCACAAAGCCATTTCTTACTGGTACTCATATAGCTAGTCACTTGTTTCCTCTGCTATTGTTGTTGTCCTCTCCAATTCCCAAGGCCAGTCAGTCTTCTTGTCTCTGTGAATTACTTACTTTAATTTTTTTTTTCTCAGCTGGGCAGATGGCTCAGCAGTTGAAGGCACTTGTTTGCAAAGCCTGTGAACATGGGTGCAACTCCTCAGCAGCTACCTAAAGCCAGATGCAAAGAGGTACTTGCATCTATGAGCCCAATGTGTCCATAGGCAGAGCTGAAAAATCCCCAATGCTCCCTGGCCATCTGGTCTGACATTCATTTACAGTCTGATAGTTCTTTTGCAATGGCAAGAGACCCTGCCTCAAAGAGGGCAGAGCACAGACACCCTGAAATTGTCTCTAACCTCCAAACGTCCATGTGTGCACACGCACGCACACATGCACACACACACACTTTAAAAAGATAAAACCCAATTTTTTTTCTTTTCAAAAAGACTCTCTTCACCCACCTTGTCTGTTCAGTCTCTGAGCTTTGGATGGAGGGGGCTGGAAACTTCACACATTAATTTTAGATCCACTTTGTCTTTTCTCTCTTGGTGAGATGGAGAACTCATCTCTGTCCTCCACAGGAAGATCCTTCAAAGACAATTAAGTCCTCCTCAGCCTCTTTCTTTTGAAATGACATTATCCCTAATCCTTTATCCTGTCTTCAAGAGTTCTATTTTCCAGCCCTTTTATGGAGTGGACTCCATCCGGGGAACAACATAGCTGGGAGGGCTGAGGAGCCCAGGCACGGGGTGCACAGACATCTGTAAGCCTCTTCTCAGACCATTTGCCAAGTGGAATGACCTTGACATTGACCAAAGACTGCCTCCTTGCCTGATGCTACTTTACCCCACAGCAGGGTAGCCAATCCTCCCATTGAATGCGTGAGAAAGGAAGAGGAACAATACAAAGAGAGGCAGGGTAGTCAGGGACAGAGAGGGCCTCCAAAGCCAAGTTCAGCACTGGGTTTTGTGGGAAGAGATAAAGAATTTAAACAAAGAATAAACGGGGGGTGGGGTGGGGAAGCGCAGACACTTTGAGTCAAATACTACCTAGCCACAAATATGGGGTTTCTTCATGGTGTCACTTTCTCTTAAAGGGTCATTCTTCTTTTATCTTCCCTTGTGTTACTCAGTCTGGCTTCAGATAGAGGATGGGGAAGGGGAGAGGGAAATGAACCTTAAAAGTGTGTGGATAACCACATGAATTCCTAATTAAGTTCTCCCCAGTAATGGCAGTACTGGCTCAGTGGAGTGGAAAGGACAATATCATAATAACCATGTCCACAGGTCTGCAGTGGCCAGCCCTTTGCCAGAGAGGAAATGGCTAGTTATAGCAGAAATGGTAAGCCTGGTACTCACCACACCAGTGCCTCCACATGCACTGGCTGGCCCCATGTTGGCTTCTGAACATAAATGGGCATCATGTGGCAAACTCAATGCTAGTATGACTCTGCAGATGAATTCTCTCTATTTACAAATGATCCCTAACATATGGTTAAGGAGTCACTATGATCCCCTTAATAGCAGAAGTCATCTATCAGCTACAGTACACAAGCCACCCACCCCAACACCTCATAGTTCAACCCATTGATTGCGAGCATCCTGGGTCTCACCTTTCCCCAAATGAAAGAGAGAACTGCAGGCATTTTCTTGAAGGCAAACAAGAAAATTGCCCAAAGAACCAAGTAATCTTCAAATGTCAAAAACATACAGTGCGTGAATCATGCTTAAGAAAGAGCACAGGAATTTGGCAAAGTGACAAGCAGTGGTTTTCAACATTAGAGGTGACTTGGAAACAGTCAAATAGTCAGAAGCTGAGGGAGAAGGGTCCCTGGGCCAGCCCAATCCAGCCATCTCCCTCAACAGGTCCAACAGGGGCCATTTTCCTATTTGTGAAAAGACACCAAGTTGCAAGCCTCCTGATGAGGAGGCAAGTGATCTCCAGAGCATTGGTGGACCATGAAGGCCAGCCTCGTCAGGCTAGAGGAGGATTCTTCAGTATTCCTTTGACCCCATGCACTGGCTTGAGTCTGGTGCTCATCTCCTCCCCAGCCACTGAATGATGCATGATCTAAAGAACTGATAAAAATCCCAATTTTAAAAAATATATAAAACATATTATATATAATAAAATATAAAATATAATGTAATATAAAATTATATATATATATGTATATGTGTATACACACACACTCACACACACACACACACACACACACACACACAAAATCCTTGAGAAGGTCCAGGGGCTTGGAAAATCTTCCAGGATGCTTCTGGATCACAGTGATCTCCAGACACCCCAATTAGTGCAGCTCCAATCCTAGTTCTAAAGGTCCTAAATCATCTTTCCTCCAAAATAGCAATCCTCATGTCCTTCTGCCTTTCCCAAGCCATGCAGAGTGACTCAGACCATGTGGTGCCATTGGTTTACCTATAAACATTGATTAGGCTGGCCCCTAGCAATGTCCTTCACTGTGCTACAGACAATAGGTTGGATATTCAAGAAAGTTGTCGAAGGCCTCATCCAAGAATCATCACCCCTGTTGGGACTGAATTCTGAGCAATGGCATAGACATGTCTGTGTTACCTCTGAGGTTCCTTAGGTATTACCAGGCCTCAAGCAGAACAAGGCATGACATGATCACTCAACAACCCACAGCATGCCAGGTTGGAGGAAGACCAGATCCAACTGACTTAGGTCAGAGCCCTGTGACATTTTCTGGGGTACCTAAAATGTAACTAAAGGTCATGTCAATGACAATCTGAGTCAGAAAACATCCATGACTAAAATTTTGGCTCTTCCAGAGGTTAGTAATTAATACTAGACTGGGCTGGTAAAATGGCCTGAGTGACTCAGATTAGAATTTATCCCCATTTTGCCAAAAGGGCCCGAGGAGACCCTCAGAACCACTCACTCAATATTGTTGACTCTTTGGAGTGGCCATTTTCACATCTTGGAAGCAAATATCTTAGATGCAACAGTCCCTGTTAAAATCTCAGCCCAAACCATCAAGTTCTAACGCAAGGAGAATGAGATTTTTGCATCATTTCATCTCCTGACAGTAGGAAGGGGTGAGGCTGAGAAGACCCTTCTGACACATCTGGCTGACCTCTTAACACTCTTCATGACAGCCTGCTTAATCTGGATACTGCTCACCTTGGTAGCTTAGATGTCATGCTCCATGTCTTGGTACTCTCCCATGACCCATCCTCTGGTCCATTCCAACACACCAATATACTCCAGCCATGGAAACCACTTCACATTCCCCAAGCATCTCCTATTTCCTCTGCCCCCCTCCCTTGCTACATGCACACATCCCTAGCCTTTACCAACTCTACTGAATGGCCACTTGCTCACTTGTCCTCACAAGAGATTTTGGGTATCCTTCCTTTCAGCATTTGTCATAGCAACATTCGAAATTCTACTCCTGTGTGTTTTGGCTTTTTTTTTTCCCTCCCCTCTAACCAGATGCCCTTTGGCAGGGGGAATGACCATGCTTTCCTCATTTCTATATACACTGCTATGCCTGGCACATACAGGAGTATTTATTGAATGTTTAATGCACATGTGATCTCATTTAGCAAAGCTTAATTTTCTTTTTAAAAATATTTTACTTACTTATTTATTTGAGAGAGAGACAGAAAGAGAGAGTCAGATAGAGAGAATGGGCACACCAGGGCCTCTAGCCACTGCAAACGAACTCCAGATGCAAGGTACCACCTTGTGCATCTGACTTACCTGGGTACTGGGGAACTGAACCTAGGTTCTCAGACTTCAAAGACAAGCACCTTAATCGCTAAGCCATCTCTCTAGCTCCTTAATTTTCTAATATATGTAACAAAATGGTCAGGTAATCTATTTTAAAGTTCATGGTTCTGGACAGGGGGAAAAAAGGGAAGAGAAGGCTTGGGATAGAGTGGAGGAGGGGGGCTAGAGAGACTCCCTGGTTCCTTCTCTGAACTCAACAACTGCCCCCAAGTGGGGACCTATGAGTCTGGGACAGTAAGCAAGAACGGGTAGCCAGGATTATTTAGCTATGTGGTTTCTCTGTGTTTATGTTCCTTTTATTACTTCTGGTCTTGACTTTGCACCATGTGGTAGAGGATGCACAAGAAATGCTCTCCCAAGGTGAGCAGTATCCAGATTAACCTGGAAGTCAGAGAGTATTGGTGGTCCTAATGGGTCCCTGAGGGACTGGGGAACAACAGCTTGTCCCTTACCACTAAGATTCTTCCCCAAACTAATGCAGATTATCCATCAAACATATGTGTCTCATCATACCTAAAGGTATTCCTTCCCCCTAAAAATAACTGACTGCTGCTTCACATAACCCACAACCCCACAGGAAATACTTGAAACCCCACTAAGGAGGGTCCCCAGTGGAATGGGGGCAGGGATGAGGAAAAAGAGAGTACCAATACATGGTGTATCCACAAGAAATATGTTAATAATAATAAAAGAAAAAAAAAGTCTCTGATCCTAATCCCTCCTCTAGTAAGACCCAGGTCCATGCATCTAATAATCTATCTACCACTACTACATATGTTAGGAACCCTCACACCCAGTCTTCTAACAACCTTCTCTAAGACTCAAGACCCTCAACTCACCATCCTAATGCTAACAACTGCCATCCAGTCCTTCAAACTAACCCAATCCTTCAAACTAACCCACTAGCCAGGCCTCTCTAAAGCCCTTTTACAATCATGGGCTCTCCATATGCTCCATCAACTTGATCTGACTACCATTGTCCCCTCTCACCTGGATTCCTGCAGCCTTCTTCTAACTGTATCCTGCATTTACCCTGGACACTCTCAGGTAGAGGAACCATCTCTGCAAAAATGACACATCCTGAATAGCCACCAAAGTCAGCTGAGCTCTTGGGATAAAAACAAAGATTCTATATGTGGCAGACAAGATTCTGCATGGCATCTCCCAACCTAATTCAGCTTCATTGGCCTTCTCATCCTTTCTTAAACATGCCATAGTGTCTCCTACACATCTGTCCCTTCTACTTGGAAAACAATTCTGCCTCCATCCAACCCTCCATTCAAATCCCAGATTCAACAGGAAAATCCGAGCTAGGAGTTCATTTAAATCTCAGATCAGTTACCACCTACTCTTTGAATACAAGGCAAGGAAAGGCTCTGTATAACAGGAGTCTACCTTCTTCTGTGGTGTTCATTGCTGCTTGGACTGTCTGATAAACATCTGTCTCCTTCACTACACTATAAATTCCTTTAGGGAAAGAACCAGACTCCTGTCCAGTTTCAGCATCATACACAATGCTGGGCACCCAGAAGGCACTCATATATTTGTTGAGCCATGAATAATGGTTTGAGTTTTATTGCAGGATGACATGCTGCCTTACAGTCTGGCTTCACAGGAGACAGTTACTACACAGAGGCATTGCCGATGGCAGCATATTTCTTCCGAGGAAGATTTTCAAGTGGGAGAAAAACAGCCTTCACAAACTGGCATACAAAGCAAAAAGTAGAAGATGAGTTGTTCGTCCAACAGAGGAAATGCACATGAACAGTACATTCACAAGCCTTCTATGTGAGGATGTGGGGATATTCCTCCCCCACCTCAAGCCATATGCTAGGGAGGTTCAGAGTAGGAGAAACCCTTTCTTTTTCCATAACTGAGAGAGGCCTTAATGTGGAGAAGTCCACAATACTGAGGTTGGGACAGTTTCTCCATATTATAGTCATATTACTGGTCAGCCTTTTTCTTCTCTCCCTTCTTTCAAGAGGGTTTCTTTGTGCTGTGAATGGATATTTTAAAAATATTTTATTTATTTATTAGAGATAGGGGAGAGAGAGAATGGGTACACTAGGTCCTGTACCCACTAAAAACAAACTCCAGACACATGTGCCACCATATGAATATAGTTTACGAGGGTACTGGGGAATTGAACCTGGGTCCTTAGGCTTCATGGGCAATGTCTTAACCACTAAGGATCTCTCCAGCTCCATGCATATATTTTTTTTAATTGAGAACTTTAATATATGAACATAATTAATTTGATCTTATTACCATCCCATTATCTTCTTTTGTCCCCTCTCTTCCACTCCCAATCCACCGAAGACCCTCCTCTTTTTAGGTAGTCCTTCCCCTGTCCTCAATGTCAGAACGCTGATGGGCTCGGAATAGTGCAGGTCTCTCATGGGGATGAAATCTTGAGTTTCCTTTAAGGATCAACACTGAGGCAAGTGATACCTGACTATTCATTTTTTTACTCTCAAGATTGAATATAGTAGGGCATGGTGGCACATGCCTTTAATTCCAGCACTAGGGAGGCAGAGGTAGGAGGATCGCTATGTGTTTGAGGCCACCCTGAGACTACACAGTGAATTCCAGGTCAGCCTGGGCCAGAGAGAGACCCTACCTTGAAAAACAAAAACAAAAACAAGCAAACAAAAAAAGATTGTATGGATGTGGGAACACATCTGGGTAAATTAAGCCTACCATCAACAACAGTAGGCTCTCCCCATGGGATGCATGTCCACAGCCGACTCCCACATGATTCTTTATGGTGGGTCCCTCCCACTCTCCACACATATAACAGGAGGGCTATGCCCCTAACGTCTATCTCAAGATTGCTCGTCTCAGTCCATGAAAGCCACGAGGGCTGCCTGTTACTTCTGGAGAGTCCTGAAAGCAAGTATTGTGCATGCTGAGATTGTATGTCCCAAGTACATCATGCTGGCAGGACTTGGATTTATAGTTAAAAGAAACTGCATTGAAATGGTATGTAAGACATAATGAGATGCCATTTTTCTCCACATAAATATTCTTTAAAATGATAACATAAGCCCTCATGGACACTACTAATTGCACATACAATCCTTCAATAAAATAATCAGCATGTGTCAAAAGCCATGAAAACGTTCCGACTTTAAGAAAGTTCAGCAACCTGGCAAAATAAAAAATATATATACAAGAATTAGCAGCTTCCTTGTTTGTCAGTTAATAACTCATTAGAAAATAAAGTGATACGAAAAGATCTCACTTTTATCTTTAGGAAACATCTAGGGATGAGGTTTTTAAGAGCAGTGCAGAGCTCACAGGAAGAAAACCACAGATGTTTACAGAGAGATATGAAAGCAGATTCAAATAAACAGCGAGTAAATGGAAGAGCACATTCCTGACTACGACTCAGTACTGTCAGTAGGATGTCAACTCTTTATAAATCAATTTATAGTTACCATCTACTTCAGATGGACATCATGTAAAGCTAACTCAACAAGGTATTTTTCTCAGCTTAGCAGAAACAATCCTAAAGTTCAGATGGGCTACTAGACATGTCAGAGACAGTAGCCAAAAACATTCTGGAAAGTAATGCTAATGGAGATGATCTGTACTACCAGATTTTAATACAAGCTTCTGTAATTAAAACAGTGTGGTTTGGTACAAAGTCAGAATGGAACAGAATAAGCAGCCTTGAAATACATCCTCGCCTACAATAATTTAGTGGATGAGAGGTACTGTTTCAAGCCAGCAGGGAAAGAAAGATGGTTTGCTAAATAGAACTGGAAGAATCAGCCATTAAGACAAAGAAATTTCTCTTATGTCTCAGAACAAAACACAAGAGTAGGATAAAAAGTTGAATTTTCAAAATGTACCCTGAAACAAGTAGAAGGAAAATTTACAAATGAATAAATATTGAGAGTCAGGAATGAGAAGGATTTTATGAGCATAAAAACAAGAGAAACTGGCCCAGTAAAAACGCTGATGAGCAGGATATGAAAAATAAAGCCCTTTACATACCCAAGAAACAATAAACAAATTTAAAAGACAAATGACAAACTGGAGAAATAATCCAGCATTACACAGAAAGGTTAATATCCTCTTATGCTAAAGAGCACTTATAAATCAATAGGAGAAAAGATAAATATAAATAGAAGAATGGCAAAGGACAGAAATGTCAATAAACACCAAAACAAATGCTCTGGTAATCAAGGAAGTACAAAATGAGACCAGGTGATAGCATCACTCTTTTACCTAAGAGACTAGAATTGTAAAAATTATAAAAGGCAACAATGGAATAAAATATGTGTTCACATGCTATTTATAGGAGGGTGAAAGAACATATTCTTTCTAGGGGCAACATGGCTAGTTAGATCTTCAGTATGCAACCACCTTTGATGTGATGATTATAGACAGCTTAGGAATTAGTCCTAAAGAAACATTCTAAAATATCCACCAATAGTTGTTCAAGAGTAGCTGATTGCAGTGTATTTTGTAATTGTATTTTAAGTATTAAATAACAGGATTCTCGAAATATCCAACATAAGGAAATTAAATAGAATGTGATATAGCAATATAATGAAATTTAGTGAAATACAATCTTATAAGATAATGTTTCTGAGTGAGTGATGAGAAGGGAAAATCAATGCAAGATCAGGAAGAAAATAATAGAAAATGAAAAAATACATATATATTCCAATTCTGCTGAAGGTGACAAATAATAGATTCTAAAGTGTTAATTGTTTTCATCACTGAGTGATAAGATTATATATTGCTTTCCTTTTTAAAAAATTTTCCATAAAGAACCTTAGTTTTATAATTGGAAAGTTACATAATTTTTAAAAGCTCAAACCTTGGTAACTCTATTTCTGGAACTCTGTCCAAACACGATGTCCTATAACTCTTAACCAACCATAGCTTGGTACTATTATTTTCATCTGACATGCACAGAGATCTGTGTGCATAATGTGATGTGCTGAATCAGAGCTGGGTCTCAAGACTTGTCATCAAAATTGTGAACCAAACAATATATAAGAACAACCATTACAGGAGAGAAAAAATATATATATCCTATGAGAATGGCTGCACGACAGCATGTAGGCATGATGGGATGTCACATAGGCATGACGGAATTCTCTGCAGCCATTTAACAGAAATATTTAAGAATTATTTTTAGTGGTGGGATAATACTCATCATATACTAAAAACAATACATGAAATTTCACATGCAACATGGTCCCAACTTATAAACATGCAACACTAGAGGACTAGAAGAAAATATGATAAAATATTAACAATAGTCATTTCTAGGTGATAGGTTTATTGAGATTATTACTTTGTCATTCCTGAAAACTGTACAAAATTGATGTTGCTTTAATTACTAAAGTATGTTCCTCATTAATTTTAAACAGTGAATATATAATCTTGTGCTTCTCTTTTTTTATATCTACCAACATTTTAAGGCCAAGTTCAAGGCCTCCCCATGTAGGCCAGACTGCTCAACCTCCAAAAGCACTTGTTCAAAGTAAAACTGTGACTCATAGATTCGGAAACTCTTGTGCATGCTTCCGACGACGTTGTGGCTCTTGGACTGGACTCAAGGATCCTAGAACTGTGCTTGGGCTCTTCTGTGGTGCCCGTGAGCTGGGTAGACTTGCAGAACTGGTGCCCACAGAAATGTTACCATTGAGTGTGACCTGGCCCTCGTGGATGATATCTGAGTAGGAGCTGTAGACCTAGACACTGGCTCCTGACTACACCCAGTCCAGAGTGAGTTCCTCATAGTCCACTGGTATCAAGAATACTTCAGACAATGGATTGAATTTTCCAAAACACTACATTTACTTAACTATCCTAGATTCTGGGATCATATCCTCTTTACTTTTTGATGATAAATATATTTTTTGAGATAATGGGATATAGAGCAGAAGATAACTTTTTAGTGTTATTTAACAAACTGGTAACTGGCAATCACCTGCTGCTTTCCTTGTTTTCACCTGGCTTCTAGTTTCACAAAAGAATAAATTTAAAACAAACTTTAAAAATATGTTATTATTTGAGAGAGAGAAAGAGAGAGAGATTGGCAGATAGGGAATGGGTGTGCCAGGGCCTTCAGCCAGTGCGGGCAAACTCCAGACACATGTGCCACCATATGCATCTGGCTTATGTAAGTCCTGGGGAATTGAATCTGGGTCCTTAAGCTTTGCAGGCAAGTGCCTTAACAGCTAAGCCATCTCTCCAGTCCAAAGTCCAAAACTAACTTTTTTCTTTAAAGAAATGCAAGTTAAAGGATTTATTGCCTTTGTAATCCAAATAATTGTTAGTGTTGATTGAACAAAATTGGAATATTTGTTACTCATCAGAGAAGTATGCCTAACTATTCAATACAACATAGCTATTTTTTTTCCTATCCAAATTGCTTTCCTCACAACATTTACAATTATCTAAATTATACCCTGGTATCTATTTTCCTTTTTAATCTTAATTCTCCCTATGGTGACAGTATAGTCCATGGCAAGAGGCCTCATCAGACTCAATACTGACATGGGCTGTTGAATAAATAAGGAACCTGGAGCTGGAGAAGGCAGAAGGCTCTTGGTACTGATGATCTTTAGCTAGAGTCTTAATATATTAGACCATCAAACTTGGTGCTGAAGTCACTGATGAGGTCATCTTGTGCCTCTCTTGTAAAGGGCTTCTTTGGTGCCTGGTCATTGTGGAAATAAGACATTTTAAAAAAGCGAATAAACAAAGAGAAGAGAATTCCTGGCTAGTAGCACTGGCTCACACACCACGGCAGGACATGTTAAGTGGAAGCAGACATATGACTCAATTGCAAGCAGCTCTCTGTCCCCTCCCTCTGATTAACACTATCCTTACCACAGACATCTCTTTAAAAACCTATTTTTTTTTACAGTAGTTAATGAGAAAATACCCTCTTGTGGGCGTGACAGTGGACCACCTTTACAGTGTTACAGATTTCTGAAAACATAGCTATTCAGGAGAACTCCTTCGTTAGATATAAAGATCTGTTTTTTAAAATCTCAAGTATCAGCCCTTTGGTAAAGGTTTCAAGAAGCTGTTAAACGGTTCCCGGTTCACTTCTGTGTCTGAGCAAGTCCTAAAGGTCCTCAGCAGCACCTCAATAGATAACTGTTCTCTTTCCTAAACTTCTGTGCAATTTGATAATGACTGGGTGACTCCCCCCAACTCCAATCATTGCCCAGAATCTGCCTCCTTTCTGCTCCCAGAAACCCATCACCTGAGACTGACAGGCAGCAATAGAAAATAATAAAATTATGTAAGATGAGCTTGTAATCACCTGCATTTCACAAGAAGCAAAATGCATTTTGCTCTGGCTGAGGAACAGAAAGTTTCTTCCTCATTTTAAATCTGTATCAGAGGTAAAGCCTTCTATTAAAACACAATTCTCTGTATGCTTACAGCCACTGGCAGACTGCCAAGGAGACTATCATGGAGCTATTGCTGCAGAGAAGCAGGCCGTCAAAGGCACCAGGATGCTCCCGAGAATGAGGATGTAGTCTCCTGATTCTTGGGAGGGCTTTGCCCACACATACCCACAGCTCTTCTGTCCAGGACCCTACACACAGAAACACACACACACACGCACGCACGCACACACACGCACAGCTTCTTCCTCTCTTTTTCTTTTGTAAAGTATAATTATTTTCATCATGATTATTAAATTTCAAACTCTGCAGTCTAGGACCTGGCTAATTGCAACCTTCTTGCTGGATGCTATTTACAGGTACATGTGACCACTTGGGGGCACAGTTATTAGAGAATGCTGTCACTGTGTTCCAGGAAGTAAGTTCCCCAGGTTTGAAGCCTGCTTTAAGGTACCTTTAACATAGGCCACATATCTGGCCCCAAGATGAGAAAAGAATTCTGGCAGAGTTAATTTCTAAGGGGAGTTTGAGGTTCATTGTGAGGGATATTTTTATAGGGATTGTTGTTTTCCTTTCTTTCCTTAAAAATCTGGTTGTTTGTAATTATTTCTACATTAAGGCCAGGCATTTTTTTCTGTTTTCATTAATATGTGATTGTGCACACACCCATTGTTCACTCTGGGGCAGGGACGGAGCAGTGGCAAAGTTTACCTTACTATTATAGTTAGCTTTCATTACTGAGTTAGGTTCGTTTTTGTTTAGCTCAGTGCAAAAAAGCAAAAATAGCAATTATTTTAAAACGTGGAAAATTTATGTCACTATTACATTGTACCTTTAGCTTTCTGTCAACATGTGTTGGTTTCAGGGACTTGGCATCATCATATATAGACAATTCTGGTTTTAATTAACCAAGTTTCTTTTATAATTAAAAATTATTAGCTCAAATAGCCAAATATATGGTAGTCATTTTAGAAATTTCATGCTCCATCTTCAGGCAAGTGTTTATAATTTTTTCCTATAGAATAATTTTCATACCACATTTTTCAAGACAACGCCCCCCACCCGCCATGCCCAATATCCATCCATCAACAAATTCTCCCCAAGACAAGCAGGCCATGTGTTCCATGGCTAGGAAGAATAGCAAACTGGCAGATACAAGGGAGACTTGAAGACATGAACCCGGTGGGTGGAAGAGGGGTGGGAGCCAAACAGGCTGGGCTTTCACCAGGGACCTGGAGGACTTAGCAACTCTAGGGCTCATGTGGGAAAATGGAGCAGTGTTTATCTTTCCTGGCTCGGATTCACATGCATAGTCATTTCATGCCCTGCTGAAGGAATCCCTTATCGAATCACAGGTTTTAGGAAATCATCCCTATTTGCATGTGACAACAGCTAACATGGTCAGAGAAAAAATTATGGGGTTTGCACTTTTTCACCCAGGACAGCCTAAAGCCAATTCCCAATGCTCTTCTGTGTGCTGTTTCTTGGGACCCGGTTCAGGCTTTGCTTCTGCCTGGCTCGCCTTAGACATGCTGTCCCCTTCTCTGTGCCAGACGTGAACATACTGTAAAGTGCCCAGCATTGGCCTAGATCTTTAGAAGAAAATTAAGAATGGAATATAAACAAACAGTAAACAAAAGGTGAGGCAACCATTTCCCCCAGGAGCACATGGTCAGGATAGCTGGGGACTTCCACACAGCTATGAGGCAGCCACATCAGGAACCAGAGAGCACCCACAGGCAGAACTGCTGCTTAGGAAGATGACTGAACAGGCACAGAGCCTTGTAGAGACGGGGAACTGAGGATGACCTCAGCTTGCTAGAGAATCCTTGGAAGCAGCAGGCCGTCTTTATGCCCAAAAGTCACCTTTCTGCCTCTTCAGACATTAAGGGAGATAAATCTCTTCAAAAGCAAGTGCCTCCCTCTGTTCCAGGTCCCCTATGTCCAGGGTAGGTGGGCAGGACATGTCGAGCCCTGGCTTACTGAGCCAAGCTCTTTGTTTCTATCCCAGACTGAAGGCTAAAGACCACGTCACCCAGATCCAAGGCTGGTGACAGCAGGTGACTGCCTCAGCTGAGGATGGAGAGATGCAGCAGGCTACTACACTCAAGGATGTCAACCTGCAAGGCCGTAGAGCAGCTCCCATCCCAGAGCACTCACCTGACAGCCTCCCGACAGTGATTCAGCTTCCTGCAAGAAGCCTTCACAGCTTTCTGTGCAGCAGCAACACATGTCTGGTTGGCTGGTTTCTGCCCTTCTAGTGAAAAATCAACAAAATGCCTTTCCCTCTGGGTGTTCTGCCAGTCCAATAAGTCAAGTAAGAAAGGGGTTGGGCTACGAAAAGGGATTAACCAGAAAGGGATACAAGGGAATTTGCTAGAGTGATGAGAATGGTTCTATCTTTAAATCCATACAGTTTAGTATGTTACCTCAACTATTACAAAATAAAAATAAATAAGTAAATTCCCAGTACAAAGTAAGGTGTGCAGCATACCTTATAAAATGTTGCCCTATAAAATGTTGAACTGTTGAGTTTTTTTATTCTCATGTGAATTTTGAGAAGAATGTAATAATCACTTGGGAATATGTTTGGAAGTCTACTGGTTCCATATGATAAAATGCACAGGCTATCAAAATTTACCATCTTAGTCATTTAAAAATGTACAGTTATGTGGCATTAAATACATGCACATGGCTGTGTAGACTTCATCACCACCATCTCTAGAAGTTTTCATCTTTCCAAACTGAAACTGAAAGGCTGTACTCATTAGCTCTGTCCTCATAGTCCCTGACAAACACTATTATGTTTCTCCTTCTATGAACTTGACAAATTTAACGACATTACACCAGTGGAATCCCACAGTATTTGTCCTTTTGTGACTGGCACCTTTCACTTATCATAATGTGTTTAAGTTTCATGCATGTTGCAGAATTTCTTTCACCTCCAAACCTGGGTAATATCTCATTGTATGTAAGTACTGCATTTGTTTACTCACTTGTCCACTGATGGACACTTGGGTGGTTTCTACTTTTGACTAACACGAATACTGCTGCAAAGATGCAATTGTGTGTGTGTGTGAGAGAGAGAGGGAGATGTGTGTGTGTGTGTGTGTGTGTGTGTGTGTAGTTTAGAGGACAATTTCAGGTGTCAGTCCTCGCTGTCCACCTTGAGACAGGTCTGTCATTTCATTGTTCTCTGCACCATTTGCCAACATAGGTGGCTTGAGAGCTTCCAGGCAATTTTGTCTCCATTTCCCTTTTTGTCCTAGGCAAGCTGGTATTACAAACACCAGTGCTACAGCATCTGGTTTTATGTGGGTTCTGAGGATCTGCGTGCAGGTACGCATGCCTTCCTGACCAGTGCTTTATCCACTGAGTTATCATGTCATCCCAGCTCACACTTCTTTGTTCAGAAGTAGAACTGTTGGATCCTATGGTAATTCTATGTTTAGTTGTTTGAGGAACCATCCTAATATTTTCCATAGTGGTTGCCCAACTTTGCCTTTATACCAGCAGCAGCATGGGCTGCAATTTACCACATCCTTTCCAACACTTGTTATTTTGGTTTTGCTTGTTATACAGTAGCCAGCTTAATGTGTATATAGTGATGGCTGACTGTGGTTTTGACTTATATTTCCCTAATCATTAGTGATATTGAACATCTTTTCATGTGTTTAGTGGCCACTGGCATGACTTCTGGAGAAGCATCTACTTGAACCCTTAATCCATTTTTTAATTGTTTGTTTGTTATTGAACATTTTCATAGTAATTGTGAAGGGCTGAGAACCAAGTCCTGTCTCTTGTTATATGCTCAGTTCCTAGACAGCAATCTTCTGTTCCTATTCTTCCTTACACTGTTCCTACACTCAGGAGTCCAAAGGTCATGCCCAGCACAGGAACAAGCACCAGATGGCTATATGCTTCTACCTTTGCCTAAGACCAAGAAGATTACAGTGGGCCAGGCATCGTTTCTAGATCTCCAGAGTCCTTCTGGAGATCAGAAATTCTGGGAAGCAAATCAGAAATAAAACAAAACCAGTGTCAATCCCTTGAATTGTGGCTTCACAGTTTAGTGAATGTCCACCCACCCTTGCAGCCTGAAGCAAACGGAAGTTTTAAATTTCGAGGTTAGGGCCAAGGCTCTGGAATGATCTTGTCACCCGGGGATGCAAGGGAGTGCTTGGGGAACAGCAGCAAAGCTCATTACAGCTCTCCTAGAGAACTCAGCATTATGGCCCTTGCTTGAGAATGCAGCCTGTAGCTGGTGTGTCTTTATTCCAGCCAGGCAGCAACAATGGTGCATCGGTGACATGGTCTTGCCAGTTTTTTTGTCACTTGTGTGTTCCAGTCTCTGGTGCCTTCTGGGGCTCACAACCATACTGTCTCTCACCAGAGAGTTCTGCCCACTGTACCATCTGACCTGCTCAGAACCTGGGGCTGGTGAAGAAATGTCACTCCCTGACACGAGAGGTGGCAACTGTGTAGAGAATAAAGATGTGACTTCTTGAAATGTGGTTTCCAGGAATATTATTTTTTCTCCTCTGGGAAGAGAGGAAATGTTAAATCTTTGTGCCATTTCACTGTGGAAAAAAGCAGCTGCCACACACCATGTGAAGTAATACAGATGTTTCTTTCCTACAGTGTGGACTGGTGGACTGAGAAGTTCTGGCATGTCCCTGTGGTACATCAAGGCTTCTGCAAGAACTGTGTTCCTTTCACAGTTGGAATATTATTCCAGTTTTGGTGATTAAAGCTAGCTGGAACAGCATGAACCAAGGAGATTACAGCATTCTACTCACAAAAGGCTCTTCACTAGAAGGACCGATGAGTCAAGATGCTGCCTGTAGCCGCTGGTCTAACCAGCTGAGCTTCCAACATGGTTCTTGCACTGCCCAAATCCTATGGCCCTTGAGTCTTGCTCAGAAAACTTGATTGTGGCTCTTCGGGTAAAGCCATCTTATATTTCTTTACATCACTCAGATAAACCAATTCACTGGAAAAATAAATAGCCATTTGATATCAAGAGGTCAAAGCAGGGTGGCACTGCACTGCAAGAAGAATGGCCTCAAGATGAAAGTGTGAGTACAGGTGCCTGAGCCAAGACTCTCAGGCTCCTCCTCAGCATCAGGGAAACAAATGAGGAAGCATGAACTCCTCTCTAAAGCCACCAAAGATGGCAGTCATGTTCTGGGCAGGAGATACCAAGCAGCTGCCCCTGCTAAATTGAGCACCAGTGGACTAGGAAGAAGTCAGTCCACCTGTTACCCCACCAGTGGCAAACTAGCTTTGCTGATGAGGGATTTTAAGCCCTAAGGGTTCTAAAATCTGCCCGTACTTTGACAGGACAATCTCATCTCTGTGTCTCTTGGGCTCTCCACCTTGGTGATGAAGGACCAGGTTTTTTGTGGTTGTTTTATTTCCAATCTGTCCGGAACTGAAATGTGGAGATGGAAGTGTAGCTCAGTGAAAGCCTATGTGCCTAGCAATATGCAAGGCCCTGGGTTTCATACCCATTCATCACAAAAAATAAACAAACAAACAAAACCAGGCTGAAATGTGGTCTTACTAGGCATGGGTAGAACATCCTAGGCAATTCTCTAAGTAATTCACCATGTGAGTTTCCTACTGTTCAATTTGGTCTCTGCCTCAATCAGTGAGAGGAGTCACTGAATGTTGTTTGCTGCAAGGCAATGTTAAATGCAAGCTTAGTTTCTTACTGCTCATTCCCAGTTTACTGACTGGTAAAGCCCCATTTCCTTCATGTCTATACTGGCTAAAGAGACCTAGGCAAGGACAATACTTGGGTGAGCTTCTCGGACAGGGCCATACAGCATTCATAATCTTTTCATTCTTGACTGTTTCTCAGAATTGCCCAGGAAATTTTTGGATAGAACAGTTCATTGTTGATGGGCTTCCAGGGTAGACTGGGCACTCTGCAGAGTAGCCAAACAGTAAATACCCAATATGTGCCAGGCCAAGTCTAAAGACAAAAGACAGCTCTTGCCCTCCGGGTCCACGACCCCAGGGATGAACCCAGAAATAACCACTTGTTCCGATGATTGGGCATAAGCTGGCCCTGTTACAAGCAATGTACAAATAGGAACTCATTAATCCTCATCTATTCAAGTGAGTGCACACTGTGAGCCTGTCTCTCTGAACTCAGAAAAGACATCAGTTAAACTTAAGCCATGGAGGTAAATCCAGAATCAAACTTGGTCAGCTTACAAAGGTAACAGCAATAAGTTTATGTGTAATGATACTTGAAATCGTACTGGCATGGTTTCTTTTTCTCTGTTTCTTTGAACTGATTTCATACTTGGAAAGAAAATTAACTGTATCTCAACTTACTATGTCTCCTGAAGATATCAGCAAGCAATGTAATTAAACATGAGATTATTCTGTTATATAATATGCAATCTATATTCCTTATAACAGGGCATGATGGCCTTCTCCCTTTGCCACAGATAGGCATGTGTCTGAATGACAGGCTTGTACATCCCTCACCCAGCACCCATGTTTGTTGATCTGACCTTAGTGCATGTTTTGTCTCTCTAACTCATCCACAAAATGGGAATGACATCAACCACAGCACAGGGCGGCAACAGGATGAGATGCCACAGGGAAGAGTGTTTGTCCCATGGTGTCTTTCTGCAAGCAGGTACACGGATGCCTCTATACTCATCTAGAAGCAGAGGAAACACCATTAAGGTTCCTTGGGAGGCTAAGTGCAACCACAGTTTTGATCCCAAAGCAATCTCCTATAGCTGGAATAGTTGATAAGAGAGTAAAAAGAGAAAGGTAAGATGTTTTCTCACTTTTCTAATATCCAAATTTGATTACTTCCTAGTACTTGTCTATGTTATTAAATGACCACAAGAAGAAGCAGTGTTCTTTCTAGCAACTGTAAGTCTCTAATGTGGCCTACGTCTGTGACTAGCATTTGCTTTTCAGAAAACATCTACAGAATCCTCCTGCATGCTTTTCTCTTACTGCCCTCTGCCTCAAACTGGGAAACCTTAGGGAGAAAGAAAGCCTCCAGTTTGATTTTAGCCCTCTTGTGGAAGCAAGCTGGGGAAGACAGGAAGGGAAGGTGGTGCAGATGAACGGATGGGCACATGGGAGAGGCCTGTTCAGCCCAGAGACAGCCAGTCCTAGCAGCAGACATCATCCCTCCCCCAGCACTTCCTGTGCATGGCTTCCTCACAGATTTGACCTCAGGTATGGTGAATCTGGTGGAACCCAGATTGGAAGAGTTAAAACAGGGCATGAAGATGTTTCTGTGGTATGTTTGTACCCTCTGTCATCTCCAGAGAAATGAATATAAGCAGTAAACACAGGAGAAAAGATGCTGAAAACACAGTGCTCTGCTCTCCCACTGCTGTCTCTGTGGTTTGTAGGTGTTTTATTTTTCTTTAAAACAACGGTGTTTTCGAAATACTACAAATTTAAAAACCTGCACAGGGAAAGACACCTTATAAGCTATGAAAGACAGACCAAATAGACCCAAGTTATCACTGGAATGATGCAGCTTCAGGAGAAAATTAGTCTTCAAAGTCTCAAGTCATAAATCCTAGAAGATTCCATTTAGATTAGTTAGAATTCATCAACAAGCATATTTAATAGATATAGGCCAAAATATAGCATCTAAAATTCCACACAATGACAGACTCTGAGCATGCAACTACACAGCCACTGAGTGTAAAGAAAATCCCAAAAGTAGGCTTTGATGCTTATCACTGGATACCTGCTCTGGCTGGAAATATTTTCAGGCAAACATTTACAATGGAGAATGTTTGTGCCAAGCACTGGACTGATTTTGCCTAGGTGAGCCTTTAGTAGTATATCCTTGTATCCTTGACCCTTTCTGTGTTGTTTTTACTTGCTTTGCTATCTCTTACTATGCTGGTTCACTATGGAAGCAGGTGACCCTCAAGCACATAGAAGTTTCTCTCATTAGTTTTCCAGGAACCAGAGTAAATGAAAACAGGGGGGAGGGGCAATCCAAACAGCATGCCAACACTGAATGCTGGTCAGACCTGCTTGAAAGTATTAAACTCCCATTCATGCTGGTGAAGTTATTTTGATCAAAATGTTAATTAGCATGGACAATGAAGTACCTGCCTAGCACATACCAGCGTGAACTGGTAAAGATACAGACTCTCTTTGGAGTATCCAAAACACACACATATACACAGCAGGGGATGAAGCTCAGTTGATACAGTACTTATCCACCATACATGAAACCTTGGGTTCAATTCCCAGCACCACATAAACAGGGTATGGTGGCACATGCCTATAACCCCACACTTGGGAGACCGAGGCAGGGAAAAGACACACACGCAAACACACACACCACACCACACACGGAAAAGACAGACTGGTAGCTGAAAGATCTGTGTTCAAACCCAGCTGTGGCTAGATTTGTGGCAGTAGGCCAGTTGATTACTTGTGAGCTTCATCTTCATTTGTAAAGTGTGGATAATCCCTACCTCGTAGCGTTGATATAAGGATTAGAGATAATATATGCAAAGTACTAAAATGGAGCAGGTAGCCATAACTGGAAGCTATTATTATTATATTATTGAAGCTTGAGAAAAGATTGGTGATTGAATAATAGGTAGATTAGTTGACCTCTGAAATGCATGACAATGCAAATTATGATACTAAAAATAGAATTAAAATTCATACATCAAGTCAATGAAGGATATTTCTAACTGTTAGAATTGTGATGCAAATCACCTTACACTTTCCAGAAAAAGCAGTGATAATGAGTCTCACAGGCGAGAGCACACACACCCTGGTGCACCTTTAAAACACTTACGATTCATGTTTAGTGGACCCGGTGTCCGTAGTTTCTGAGTGCTTCCAGGGTTTCTCCTGCCTCTTCTGCACTAGTATTCTGGGGAGCCCTTCTCCATGATGCCTGTTTTGCTTTTTCCCTCTTCGGACCTAGGTAGCTACCACTCTTCTTTCCATTTTCATAAATCGGAGGCCTTGCGAGACGAAGCATCTTCCCAAGGCTGCCCTGACACGCGGCTTCCACATGAAGCCCTGCTGTCACCCACTCTCCACTATCATTGCAATTCATCTCAGCCCCAAAAGCAGAGCATAAGAGACTGGAGAAACTTGCGAGGGAATGCACACACCGGAAAGGAAGAATAAATGTCAGTAACACCTACTGCATTCATTATTTGACATTATTCCGTTTGACTGCATTCCTACCAAGTCTCTTAAAACAGAAGCCCTGCTTTCGTTAAGTGTTAAAGTGACAGAATGCGGTGATCCGACTTCTGCATGTATAGTCCCAAAGAACTGGAAGTAGGGCCACAAAAGGACCTCTGTGCATTCAGGTTCATAACAGTAGTATGCACTGTGGCTAAGAGGTAGAAATAGCCCAAATGTCCACCAACAGATGAAAAGATAAACAATAGAATATTATTTGGTCTTCAAAAAGAATAAAATCCTGTCATGTGAGACAGCACGGATGAAAACTTCAATACCTGATACTAAATGAAATAAACCAGTCACAAAAGATAATACTGCCTGATTTCACTTACATGAGGTATCAAAACTGTCAAATTTTTAGAAACAGAAAATCGAATGATAGCTGTTAGGTAGAGGGAGAGAAGAACAGGAGCTGACAAAGAGCACAGCATTTCACTGTTACTAGATGGAAAAGTCCTGCAGAGCCCCTGCCCAGCCATGTGAGCAGTGACACGACTGAGCTACACACATACAAATAAATAATAAAGATGGGGAAATCTGGGTTATCATTTTGAACTTCAAAATTTAAAAAGTAGAAGAATAAATATTTGTATATAAATGCATCTATATGTACATATGTATATCTCAAATTGATCAATAGTTTAAGATTTTCAAAACCCCATAAAGTAAATAATAGAAATAGACGCCTGTAGGTCCAGCAGTAGCCTTTAAATGTCTAGGGAGTGGGCCTTTTCGCTCAAGCCGGATCCTAGTGTGCCTATGCTCCCTGGATCTTGTTTCAGCTTCTGACTCATTTTCTGCAGCTGTAGCACGGAGTCTGAATTTCACCGTTTGAATTCACCAAGCTACTCTTGTCTTATAGGAAATGAGAACTCTCCCCTTCCTCACCCTAAAGATGGAAATGCCCCCAACCAAGAAAGTTAATTTCACCAAGAGCTCAAACTGGTGCTCCAATTGATCAACTTGCTTCTTCCTAATTTGAAGTTTCAATTTCCCCCATTTTCAGGCAGTTTCCTTCAAGACGGTACAGACTATCTTTCTGACCTCAAACTTGTGGAGAACAAGAGCATAGCTGTTGTTGAAAGAAGTACAGAGTTTGATTTCAGAATGACTGTGATCTCCGTATTTTTGATCCTGGGTGCAAATACAGAATTCTGATATATTGTTCTTTCTTAACCAAAATCATTAAAGCCGTTTTTTTTCTATGGAAAAATTTACTGGAAATAGTTTTCTGGGATGATGCTACCTAATTGCTTAAGTATACAAGCTTGGAGATGACCCTAAAGTTTTTGGAACAATAACAAATAACTATCTTTTTGCATAAGTAAAAATATTCTTCCAGTTTCTAAACACATGTGCTGAGCTGTGCCCAGCACAATGAAAGCTACTAAAAAAAAAAAAAAAGGCTGGAAGACATATCAGTTCACAAAGAGATTTCCTAATCTCTAATTGTTTTACATGGTAACTGCTTGGTTTAAGCTTCATTCATGGCAGTAAAGGGCTGGATTTCTTATTCATGATGTTTCTTCCTCCTCCTACCCCCAAGTAGGCGCTTAGTTGACTGATTATAGAATCACAAGGTTGGTTATAATTCCATTTCTCCTTCTGACTTTGAACTTAAGTGTTCCAATTACTTTGCCTGATCCTAATAAGTCAGTTGCGTGCTAATGCTTGCCTTGATATTTCTGAAATATACAGGGCTATGATTAACATGGGATTGCATCATTAGAAAGCAAAGTTGAAAGCGGATGAGCAAAATCATCACTTGCATTTAAGTAAAACTGCCTGTTCTGAGGACAGAATGTTACTATGATCCCAGAGACACTCTATGCTGTGATTGAATGTATATCACATTTGGAAAAAAAAAAAATCCTCCCTTTGATGCTCTGACACCTTCTGGCTTTGAACATTACTGGACGAGAAAAGATCCTAGAAGGACAGGCCTTCTCTAATACATAGCCCTGAAGTTTCTCCAAGCCAGGTATAGCTGATGACACAAAAAAATCATTACATTACAATGGGGGTGGGGGGGAGAGAGAAGTTTAGTCAATTCTGCTAGAATGAATTGACATCTCCAGGCCATAAGTGAGGTTTTACCGTAAGACTGCAGGGTGGAAAAAATAATAACCCACGCACATATGCATAATAAACGAGATGCTAAAAAACTACATCAGCGCTGATAGTGCTACTTGAATTTATCAGAAAAAACAACTTCTTTATATATGTTTGTTGCTGGGAATTGGGTCAACTTTTGGAAACTAGTAGAAGGAAAAGGGAAATGCTTTAAACTGAATGATCTACAGCCAAATCGATTGATAAATGGATGGGAAAAAAAGGATAGCACAACTGAAATTGATGCCAAAGATTTATAAGGTTGACTAAGTAAACAAAAATGGAATGGATCACCATGGAAATGCATGAATATTAACAGGAAAGATTTGAATAGACTAATGATATGCTTCACTTAGACTGACAGGTGTTGATAACAACTGTGACACTCTATCTACACCAACATCCACACTTCTAACATGTTCACTCCTAGAAAACAGGAGCTGGATTTAATGGTTCCTTTAGTAATAGCTTATATGTAAATATACCTTCTAATCTTCTAATCTCATCTGGTTGAAAACAACAAAAAGGTTTTATTCATTGGCTTTCTGGATCTGAGGTGCTGCAGTTAGTAGAAGTCATTTTCTTAGGCTCTCCTACAGTCTTTGTTCCAATAAACCTCTTGCAAAACTGAATTCTAGGCTGGCTGATTTCCCACACTGAGCACTTGCAATAGGACCACTACTCATTAGAAACAGAACTAGGGAGATACAACACTAAGTCCCCAACCCCCATTACATACAGATGAAACCAATAACCCTTAATCTATTTGTTACCATGGCTACCATAGGATATTTTATTTCAGTAAAACTCTAGGTATTTCCTTTCGATTGTTGCTTGCAAATGAAAGTTGGAGACCTATAAATTACCACAACTGCATTAGAAATGGAGAGTGAACCAAAGGAAAAAAAATTTTAATCATGAACATATATGATGCTTGTGCAGAAAAGTTATTAAATTTGGTTAAATGCATCAACTCATAAACCAACTTAAATGCTATCAAATTCATATAGGGCTCAAGGGCACATATGCTACTAATTTCCTGACTTGCAGTAAGGTGATAAATCAAATGCACTCTAGAGCAATGTATGGGACCCAAACTATAGTCACCAGTGACTTAGAGAGAGCTCTATACCTATGTGAACACTGGGCTGTGACTAAATACAGATTACGCAACCAGTCCTTAAAGTGGTTACTGGACATATTTATTCTGTGACAGGATGAGCCATCTATACAATTGTTCAGCCCCCAGGTAATTAAAAAGTTAGCTTTACAACACCTCCTAAATTAAAATTAAAAGTCAGGAATGAGGTGGGCTAATTAAATCTGCTGTTATTCATCCTAAACGGAAAGAATTTCTAAATCTGCCCTCCCAGGCTCAGCCCTAAGACCACACTGCAAGGAAGAAACTCTGTAGTGACTAGACAAATGACTTTAAAGAGATCGAGATTAGGGTAAATACAGCTGTAAGCAGGACAGATCTGTCATTGGGGAGCTGAGTCCGAATCCTAGCCTCGCTCAGATGACGGGGAGATGGAGCCTGCAGCCCAGAAGCCGGACGGTCCCAGGGCTGACGAGTGGAAGTTTCACCCGCAGCGGCAGCTCGTCGTCGTCCTCGTCCGGTCCCTCCAGGGAAGGCGTCGAGGTCAGGGAACGTCAGGAAACGTTACACAAACACCCGCGTCCCCATCGCCGAGGCGCAACTACCGTAGGAAGAGAGGAGACCCCCGCGGGGCGGCGCGGACCGCAGCGATGGGCTGCTCACCCATCATCATCCCCGGGGACCCGCGGGAGGCTGTGTCAACTGACTGCTTCTGCCAGTCGGTTCCCAGCTCAGGGACGACGACTGGCTTCTGGGCAGAAGGACCCAGGCATCCGAAACTCGCGCACTGCGGCCACCACCCTCCGCCGAGAGCACGGGCGGCGGGAAGGCAGTGCGTCCCCGCCTCACCCGGCCACACACGTCCGACCCGCCCCGCAGCCGCCTCCGTCCTAGCGGGACTCCCGGCCCGGCCGGGCGAGCGCGCCGCTTCCCTGGGGCCTGGGCCGCCGCTGCCCGGCGCGGGCACCCGCGCGCGACCACGGATAACCTTCGCGCTCTCGGCCGGCTCCGGGCGCGGAGACGGGGACGTGGGCCCGCCGCCAGCCCGCACCGCCCGCGGCAGTCGGGGCGCGCGTCCACGCTCCCACATTACGCATCTCTGGGTCCACTATCCCACACGTAAACAAGCCCTCCCCACCGGCCATCACCTCCCGCCCGCCGTTCGCATGTCGAAGCTCTCTTTTCCTTGCCCCCCCCCAACACTGGTACCCATAAGATGTCAAGGGAAGTGTGGGGTGTGCGCGCGCGCCTGTGGGTAGGGGGTGGTCACAACCAGGTCTGTGTGGTGTCTACCCAGGTTTTCAACCTCTTCTACCTCGAAAGTTACTTGGGATCCAGTGAAGAAACCCGGTCCCCAAATGCTGGGTCTGAGGACGCGAGGTGGCAGAAACCCTCGACTGGCGCAGACACGCGCACCACCCCAAAGAGCAGGGACGCACGGCGACCACAGCGACCAGACCTCAGGTCCCCCGCGCTGCCCGGGCCCTGGGCCGCGCAGGGGGAGGTGCCCTGGAGAGGGGAGCTCACAGCCAGGCCCTGCTCTGGGCTATCCGGCTCGGGAGCCACATTCGCCCTGGGCACCTGGGAGTTCGGCCGCAGCGGCCCCGGGCAGCCCCCCGCATGCACAGCCGGGGGCAGGAAGTTTTCCCCCGGTTTTCTTTCTTTCTTTTCTTTTCTTTCTTTTTTTTTTTTAAATCCCTGGAGCAGCGCAGGCGCAAGGGCCCCTGCAGGCTCGCGAGTCCAGACGCGGGAGGCTCCAGCCGCCGCCGATGCCAGAGCCGAACCCCATATTCCGGGTTCCGGGGCCCCGCTCCCTGGTCGGACCCTGCCCGGTCAGCCACAAGAACCCTTGGGGGCCCCGCGCCGCGTCCTCGGAGCCACGGGGGAGCCTCTTACCTGCGGTCTCGCCGCTCCGGCCCCGGCCCGGCGCGTACAGAGCCCAGGGTCGCGGGTGGGCGCCGGAGGGCTCGCGGACAGGGGCCGGCGCCGGTGGGTGGCGGTAGCTGGGGCCGCTCGCGTCCTGGCCCGGAGAAACGGATCCAGGTCCACCTCGTCGCCTTCCTGCTTTCCGCCTCCTCTCGCTTTTCCTCCTCTTCCTCCGCCGCCGCCGCCTCCCGGCAGCCCAGGGAGGATGCCCGGGAGAGGGAAGTCCGTCCTGTCCGTCAGCCCGGGTGGCTATGCGCGGTGCGGCGCGGCTCTCATCGAGGCGGTGGCGGCGGCGGCGGCTCCGGCAGCATCGCCCCCGCCCTCTCCCCGCAGCCGCGGCGGCCGCGGGGCTGGGGCTGGCTGCGTGCTCGGGGCTCGGGCTCGGGGCTCGGGCACCGGGCGCAGACTGTGCTCAGGCTCGGCGGTCGCCGGGGCCGGGGCCGGGGCCGGAGCTGCGGCTGGATCCGCGGTGGCGGGGAAGACGGCGGCGGCGCGGGGGTTGGCGCGGCCGCGGCGCGGGGACCATGCTCCCTTCTGGCTCGCTCCGCTCCGGGTACCGTCTGCTTTAGCTGCGAGGGAGGCGGGCTTCGGCGCGCAGCCAGGGGCGGGCGGAGCCAATCGCGGGCGCCCGAGTAGGCGGGGGCGGAGGGGAGGGGGGGCGCCCCGCACCTAGCGCTGTTCAGGGGCCTCAGGGATCCCCGACAGCCGCGCGCCGGGCCCCGGGCGGAGTGCCAGCGGGTGTGTCCGTCCGTCCGTCCGTCGGTCGCCTCCGCCCCCTGCGGTGGCTCCCGGCTCTCCTGACTGTGCGCCCGCGCCGGGCAGACGCGCCGCGCGTGGCTGGGCTGCCGGGCTTCTGGCCTCCAGGTCCCATGGACCCAGGTTGGAGGACCCTAGCCGAGACGAGCTCCCTATCTGCTATCATCAGCACCTGAGGAAACTGGTAGAAAAGTTTGAGAAAGAAAAGTCCGACCAAGCGTCTTTCAGCTTCCCCCCTCTCCGTGATACCCCAGCTACTGGAAAGATCAGGGACTGTCCACGTCTCCGAATGACCACGGCGAGTCAAGCCAGTCCCGTCCACCCCCATGCGCCCTGACTACTCCATGTGAACTTTCTGATCCACCTGGACCTTCCTGGGTTGCTAGGGCCACACTGGTCTTTTTGCCTATGCTGACATCCCTGCTGCGCCTGAGATAGCTCTCTCAAGGTCTATATTGACTTTTCAAGTAGTCTGCTGCCCACACAGACCCAAACTTCTACCTTAAGAGGAAAGTTTGGCTGGAGGCTTGTGGCCAACTCAACGTGAGTTTTTCCATCTCTCCAGAACATTTCCTTTCTGCACCAGTCTTGCCTCTCCGTAAACTCTGCATATCCGTTTCTTCATTCTCTGACCTCTCACTCACCAGGTTTGCAGTTTGAAGAAAGGTCTGTTCTCCCCTGTCTCTCTCCATCCTCCATCCCAGCCTGAGGGTTAAGACTGGTGGGTCTCATCTTCATTCCACCACCCTACCTCCATTTCCCAAGGTAAACCACTCTGAGGCCTGGGGCCTAGTTAGAAATTCAGGAGGGGCGGCAGCAGGACAGGGATCCCTGGTTGTTCCACGTGATCAGGAAGGACTGAGCTTGAGAGGCTTTGTCCCTCCTCCCCCAACACTCACTCTCTCTCTCTCTTCCAGGGAAGAGGACTTTGTCAGCAAACCTTTCTCTCAGCTCCCTCCTGTGATGCTGGTTCCTCAGCTCTGCCGGTTTGGGCTGTTAACTCAGTGCAAGGGTTGTGTCTCCTTTAATATCTTGTAGGAAGCACAGTACAGTGTCATGGCTGATAAATAATAAATAATAATAATCTACCGAGGGTAGCAGGAGTACTGTCACTGAAAAGGAATGAAGACACCAGGGAAATGGCCCACTGGTGTTAGGGTAACTGCATTTCTTGGGAAAATATCAGATGAAGTTTTCGGTGTGTGACACCTGGAAGGGTGGGAATAGCAGACCACTTCCCAGAGGAATCGCCCCCAATAAACAGGACAGCCAGAAAAACTGGTGCAACGTTAAGGTAGTGACAGAGGGGTCTTAAAGGGAGATAGGAGTGGAAACTGGGGGGAGAACACCTCCCAAGGGTCCTCCACCTACACCTGAAGGTTTTGATAAATGTTCTTTGAATACTAAGTTCAGGAAATGGTGAGTGAGAGGTGATAGCAAACAATATAGAGTAAGATGAAGAGGTAGGATTACTTGAGATTTAAAATAGATACCTAATGGCTTAGTGGTTAAGGCGTTTGCCTGCAAAGCCAAAGGACCCAGGTTCGATTCCTCAGGACTCACATTAGTACAAGGAGGTGCATGCATCTGTAGTTCATTTGTAGTGGCTGGAGGCCCTGGTGTGCCCATTCCCTCTCTCTCCCTCTCTTTCTCGGTCAAATACGTAAATATGTAAAAATAAAATAAAATATTAAAATAGCTACCTAAGCAATATCTCAAGCAACCCAGTGCAAGGAGAACAAAGCCGCAAGTGTGAGTCATGTAGAAGCTGTCCTCTGAGATGATATGGATGCATCTGCTAACAGGAAACATGCAGGAGCCCCACCCTTGAATTCTGAGCAGCTTTCTGCTTGACAGTTGTAGGTGTTACAGAATATGGCCATGGTTTGCAAGGTCTGCAGTAGATTATGATCTGGCAATTGGGGCATGCATAATGTCATGCAAATAATTTTGGAAGCTCCAAAAGTGAAGGGAGAAAATCCATGCTTCAAGAATCTTTTCTGGCTCCTCTCTAAGTGAGCGCGAAGGGTTCTCCCAGTTGCTCTGGCATTAAAAGAGATGTGGTTGGTATCCTTATGCAGAGGAGGACTTCCCTTAGATAGTGATGCAGGATCTGGGCTTTGCAGAATCTCTAGGCTTAGATTTTGGTGACTTCCTACTTGGGTTGGGGGGAGGGTCCTCTTCTCTGGAGAATGAGGTAAACTGTATGAATTAGAATCACAGTGGTCCTGTCCACTCTTCTTTTACCCTATCTTCTTTGCAACCATGCCTAAATGCAAATAGGATTTCTAGAGTCTGTGTCTTCTTCCATTGAGTTCTGTCCAGCTAAGGGCTATTTTCTGTAAACCTTACTGTTTATAAAAAGATCTTCTCTGTTCTACACATGCATTTGATTTCATTGGAGTCATTGTGTTAACCCTCCTAATGCACCCATGGGGCTTGGATCTGTGTTCTGTGAGGGATCATCATCCTGTCTTTCTGCATGGATCTCACTGGCTCAAGATTTCTTCATTATGCCTGCTCTGAGTTCCCTGGGACGTGATGATGTTTGCCATGGGCTTCTCTGCACAGTACTTGGGACTTGATTACTTACCCAGTGAAAGAATTCTACATCTGCGCTGTAAGGGTACACTTCCCAAAATAGCTCTCTTTGTCCTGAGTCCCACTCTGAGCTCTAGGATCAGGATTAATGTGTATACTCCAAGTGAATGGGTTAAG
The DNA here is from genome assembly GCF_020740685.1 of Jaculus jaculus. Lineage (NCBI taxonomy): Eukaryota > Metazoa > Chordata > Mammalia > Rodentia > Dipodidae > Jaculus > Jaculus jaculus. The sequence continues at coordinate 109,965,468 of NC_059106.1, forward strand.
GAAGTCATTTTGATAGAAAAGAAAAACAAGAGAAAAAAAGGTGCGGATTCACAGATCATGTGGAAGTACAACTGGAACACTCTAGAACATTCATTCCATGCTTCAAGCATAGGCCATTCTTTGCAGCCAAGCAGTCAAGAGCTTTGTGCTGGAAAGTCCCTATTCTCATCAAAAGGAAGCCAATCAGGGATGCCCTGGGTGCTACACATACTCTCTGTGCCAGGATGGACTTCTCTCCTTATTTGTATTGACAGTAATAACTACAGCTACCTGACTAGCGTGGTGGCTACCGCATCTCAAGCATTGTACCAGATACTCTTAATTTATGGTACCTTGTCTGTCAATCATCAAAACAACCCATGGAACTGATATTTCCCTCCCCAATCTGAGGCCCAGGCAGGAAATGGTGAGCTCCTGTAGTCATGCAGGTGGTTAGAATTTCAGCTCAGTCTCTGCTCCCCAACACACTCAAAATACAAATGCAGTTTCCTTTGTCATTACTCCCACTTCTTCCCTTTGCAGTGGACACTGTGGATGCTGATTTTGCCTTTATCTGCAGCCAGTCCTGGACTTAGAGCTAGAAATCAGCTTTGTAATCTGGAGCACCCATGTAGAAAAGGGGCAAGTGTCTCTTTGATTATTGAATGCATAGGTCACCTGGAAGAGTCAAAGCTTCTTCAGAACCCTCAGGTCTGGCAGGGCATCTGTTTCCAGGAGCATGGTGTTTCTAAACAGAGCAACTGCCAGTCTCTGCACTGCCTGGGGTTTTGTGCTTCTAACACAAACATATTTTTCTAACACTAAAACCACCCTCCATTTGGCATCAAAAGCATTAAATAAATCCTACCTAGCCTACTGTCCCTTCAGTGGCTAATCAATTTATAAAAATCTACTTAGCACCTACTGTGTGCCCAGCAACTCAACCCTACCATGTTGATTGAAACAGGAAGTAAGAAGTCACAGCAGCTGATTCTCTCTTATGGTCACAAAGGCACGTGTCAATCAGAGAATCTGCATTATACTTAGCTCTATATATTGGGGACTATTATGGTATATAAGATATAAGATGGTTGAACACTCTGACCATTTTCACTGTTTATTCCTCCTAGAGGGATTGGGGTGGCTGAATAATGTATTTGGCTCATATTCTTGGCAAGGGTTAGGGTAGCAGCCATGTTATTAGGAAATATAACTTAGTGTGGGAAAACATGAATAGCGTCAAGGAGATGTCCACAGAACTAGTCTGGTAAACATGGCTTTCTGGAGGGGCAGGTCTTAGAGTGAAGGCAAGACAGAAAGTTTCTGTGAGAAGCACAGCTGGAAGGTTAGGGGAGGCAGAACCTCGGAGATCCAGGATAGAAGGACTGTTGGCTTATGGGATTGCTCACCATAGAAGAGTTTCAAAAGCTTGACTAGTTGTTAACCAGTGTTTCTTGTGGGTGAAAGTGAATATAGAAATCTTCTTTTTGCTCAAATTAGTGAAATATTAGATCCTAAGACTCTGAATGAAGTCAATGGTGTCTTTATTTTGTGATTCTCAGTGGCTGGGATTCAGCACCTTTTTCAGTACCACTTGTTTGCAGGTGGCAGGAGTGCTAATTAGACAGAGCCACTAACAATTTTCCTGGGCAGCTCTGACTCCCATACTGGCAGGAGACAGCTTGGGTGTTTCTGAGAGCAGCTTCGACATTCCTTACTGATGCAGTGATGCTTTATCCATGGGGCTGGAGGAATAGATTTCATAGTTGCTCAGGACATATTTATTGGTTAATGAATTATTTATAATGATCACACTTCCACTTTACTTTTCAATGTTTAAGAAGAGGCTAGTGTTTCTCTATGAGAGAGTACAAAAATAAAACCCAAATGATTGGTAGGACATGGTAGGGAAATTTAATTGCATTTTAGAGGATTCTTTCACTCACTGAAACATGTTTACCAAGGATAAAATTCAGGAGACTGTTGAGAGGATTGAGTCCTGATAGCTCTTGGCTTTCTGAGCTGTTTTTAAGGAAAGGCAAGGAGCATGCCTGTCCCCTGATCTGCTCTAGAATCCATTGGTGTCACTGTTTGTTGTTTCTCTCTGGAGTTTTGGTAGGACTGATGGCTGGGATCATGTCATGAATGTGGCAATTTTGAAGCCCTGAATTGGACCAAAGACAATCTAGGGAAAGTGACTTCTCTGCCATGACAATCTCTTGGACAGAAGGACTCTGGTTACTGCCTGATCTTCACCTAGATTCAGGCTGCCTTGCTACAAGCCATAGTCCCCAGGATAGGTTCTGTGTCTCCTGGGTTCTTGCCTATCTCCACTGTCAAAGCAGAGGTAGGCTGCTATGTTCACAAACATCAGACAGTTCTTCCTCTGGGGAGCAAACCCTCTATTGGCTCCACAGATGGAAGTGTTGAAAGTCAAGCTTCACTCAGTTAATAGAGCTAAAGATAAATCTTATTTGCAAGGTATCTGGGCTTCAGCTATTTGGCATCCTTTGGACTATGCAATTCTGTATTTCATATTTCATGCTTATCTCAATCAGAATCCATAAAGCTGTACCACACATTTTCTGTACAAAGGGACCCAGGAGAAAGAATTCATGAGGCTGTGGTTAATGGAGACACAAAAGTCATCACCATTTTACAGAGGTTTCACCCCTTGTCACAAGGTAAGGGTGAAAAGGTAAGGGAAATAATGATTTACCCAGCCACACAAGTGAAAACATAGTGCCTGAGGGGCTGAGGATATGGCTCAGCAGTTAAAGGCACTTGCTTGCAAAGCCTAACTGCCTGTAACAGATATAAGCCAGATGAACAAAGTGGTACATCTGGGGCCTGGAGAGATGGCTTAGCAGTTAAGCACTTGCCTGTGAAGCCTAAGGACACCAGTTCAAGGCTCGATTCTCCAGGACCCATGTAAGCTAGATGCACAAGGTGGCACCTGCGTCTGGAGTTGGTTTGCAGTGGCTGGAGGCCCTGATGCACCTATTCTCTCTCTCTCTCTCTCTCTCTCTCTCTCTCTCTCTCTGCCTCTTTCTCTGTCTGTTACTTTCGAATAAATAAATAAAAATAAGCAAAAGTGGTGCATCTGTTTGGAGGTTTTTTGTTGTTGTTGTTTGTTTTTTTGCAGTAGCAGGAGGCCCTGCCATGTCCATCTATACTCTCTCAAATAAATAAATACAAATATTTAAAAGTTAAAGCAAGAACAACAAAACTCCAAAAAATATTTAAAATTAAAAATAGGACCTGAACTTAGGGTGCCTACTGAATGTTACTGAGGGTCCTAAAATAGCCCCAAGTGTGTGATACAAGCCACCATCTGGTCTGGGAATACCTTGTAACAAAGTATGAGATGAAAATTCAAAATGATAAAACAGAAGGCTGTGCTAGTTTGCATCCCAAAAGGAAGCATGGCTCCCCTTAGCCAGGGGAGGAGGCTTTGAGTTCTTCCCTGCGGCTGACTTTCTCGATATTCTACTCACATACAACTGCTCAAAAACACATTAATTCATTTTTTTATTTACTTAAGACTTATCACTTACTGACTTCCAAGAGGGCTTGAGCAACATATAGGCTAAAACATCTGATAAAAGAAGGTTTTGTTTTAGGAGTGAAACAGAGCAGACAAAACTCAAAGGGAGGAGATGGGGAAAGCCGTAGACAGAAGGGTAAAAGCACTACAACTAGACTGTGGGGGAAAGGGCAGGCGTGCCACACCATTTGATTGTACAAAGGAAGGCACATTTTTATCATGTCATAAAATGCTTGAATGCCAACTGTTTAAATATGAGACTGTTGTCAATGGAAGAAAGTAGTATTGTTGAGATAAAAGGTTTCAGCTTTAGAATTCTGGAAAGAAATGCTAAACATGGAAAAAAGTCATGCTACTATAGGCCCATACATTAGCGTTTTCTATTCCTCTCAAACCAGAAAACATTTACCAGAAGACTTTCATTTAAAAAAAAAAAAAAAAAAAACATCAGTGTTTTATAGATTCACTTACTGCAGCTTCAGGGAGAAGATGGCAAATCATATACATTTCCTTTAGATGGTTGTGCATTTTGTGAGACAACAACAGGTATCTTCTCACCAATGTCTAAACCCTCAATAATGTCAAGATAGCTCCAGACAATTCTGAAATTACCTGGGGAGTTCTGGATAATGAAAAATTTCACTAGGATCAATCAGAATTTAAACGTTAGAATAGGTAGAATTGGAACAGATTAGAAAGAATGACTCAGAAACAACACTACTTGGAATCTGGGATCTTTTATACCAACCTACTAGGTAAACTCAATTAAGCAGAAAACTTCACAATGGTGGTAGTTATGACCTAATCATTATAATCAAAGGGGTTCTTATTGAGAATAAAGATTGATATTTGATCTGTGTGTGTTATTTAAGAAAACAGGAATGTGAGTTGGGGTGAAGGTATAAACATTACTAGTGATGAAAGTGTCCACTATAGCAGTATTCATTTAACACTTACTATATGTCACCCACTGTCCAAAACTATTTTAACTTTCACTTTACATGGGAAATTGTTTCTCTCGCTTTTTAAAAATTTTTTGAACATTTTTATTTATTTATTTGTCAGAGAAAGGAGATAGAGAGAGAGAGAGCAAGCAAACACCAGGGCCTCCAGCCACTGCAAACAAACTCCAGGTGTGTGTGTCCCTTTGTGCATCTGGCTAATGTCTGTCCTGGGGAATTGAACCTGGTCCTTTGGCTTTGCATGCAAATGCCTTAGCTGCTAAGCCATCCCTTCAGTCTTCTCTCTCTCTTTTTTATAGCTATCTTTGTTTCATTGTCCACACACAACCCACTGACTTAGGAACACATATATTCACAAAGCTCAGTTTTGCTTTTATACTTTCACTTGTTGTTTCCTGTCTTCTTTATTTTTCATATTTAATTATATATAATTATATTATATATATGTATATGTATATGTGTATATGTATGTATGTATGTATGTGTGTATATATATATATATATATATATATATATATATATATATGTATGTATAACAGGGTATGCTCTTTTATCCCCTCACCTCTGCTCTCATTTCCCTGGGGCCCTCCTCAGTGGGGTTATGGCATTCACTGTGGGGTCATGAAGGTCTCAGTCAGTCCCTGTGGGGTGGGGGGGGGGGGAACCATGCCTCAGGGTATTCCACTCTGTGGCTCTCACAATCTTTCTGCCCCTTCTTCCTCATTATTCCCTGAGCCATGGAAGGCCTGTTGGCAGTCTGATTTAGTGTTGAATTCTCTGTAGCCTCTGGATTTCTGCTTTGATAAGTTTTGATTGATCACTGTGTCTGTCACCATCTTCTCAGAGCTGTTTGTCAGGCCAGCAGTAAAAGCAGTATTCATGTCACCTCTTCTTTTGCAGTTTCTTCTTGGCCCTGGCAGAGGTGGAAGATGTATCAAGTCTTGAGGTGGGCAGTTGGCTATCTTCTTGTCTTATTGATGGATCTTGGTTCTTCATTTTCTCTGCTACCTATAAAATAAAATATTCTCCAACCAAGAGTCAGAGCAGCTTGGGTTAAAGGGAATATGTAATTTTGGTGTGCAAGTTCACTCTTCCTCTCTAGAAAGCAGTGGCAACTTCTCTCTGAAGTTTGAGTTTTCTGACCATGGAATTCTAACTTGATCAGATTCTAGTACCAGATATGAGTTCTCTCCCATTGAGTAGACCTCATGTCCAATCAGACAACAGCGATTACCCACAGAGGATCACTATTGCACAAATGTGTACTCCTTGTCCAGCTGATTGATTTTGTATTCTGAAGGGTCCCCTGCTTACTCATGCTGTTGGTGACTATTGTCCTCCAGCAGCTCCCACAGGGCTTTTGAGCACTATGAGTTCTGGCCAGAAGGGCAATAGTTTCCCTTAAAAGTTCCAGCATGGTATTGCGATATCCTTTGACCACATTGTTTTGGGGACCACATGAGTCTTTCTGGTCAACAGCTCACTGTGGGCAGTGGGGGGAGCAATCTAATTCTGGGCCTGAGATTTACCAGTCAGAGATCATGGTTTTAAGACTGAGCTTTTCCCACCTTATACAGTGTACTTCTATTTGGACTGTCTCCCCTCCTCCTTTAATTGTGGTTAAATCTTATGGAATTTTAGGCAGAATGAGGGTTTCTATGGGACTGACTTGTGTTATCTTAACTTTTTTGTAAATTCTTCCTCACCCTCCCTACCCCCCACCCCTCCAAGCCCTTTCTACCATCTATGTTCTGTCCCTCCCCTAGCCAGTCAGGTAACTCCTGCTATCCTATCTCCCTATTTCTTCTTTCTCCTACTACCATTCTAGTTTTATGTTCATCTTCTTTAAGCTTACTATCATTTGCACTCATCTACAGTTGACCCCAGTTAGGAACTACAAATGAGAGAGTACATGTGGCGTTTGTGTTTCTGAGCCTATATGACCTCTTAAAATGATTTTTTTCCAACTCAGGATGATTATTTTTTCAACTCCATCCATTTTTCTGCAAATTTCTTTTTTGTCCCCTTACTGCTGAGTAAATTTTATTGTGTGTATGTGCCACATCTTTATTATTCATTCATGGACTGATTCCAGTTCATAGCTATTGTGACTAGAGCAGCAACAAACATAGCTGAGGAAGTATCTCTGGAGAGAAGAGTAGATCTTTAGGGTCCATGCCCAGGAGAGGTAGAGCTGGATCACATTGTAACTCTATTTTCATCTTTTCTAGGAGTCTCCATACTGATTTCTATAGTGGTTCTCCAAGTTTGCTCCCACTAGCAGTAGGTAAGGGTTTCTCTTTCTCCACAGCCTTGTCAACATTTGTCGTCATTCAATTTTTTTTTTTTAATGAATGCCATTCTGACTGGAGTGAGATGAAATCTCAGAGTTGTTTTGATTTGCATTTCTCCAATGACTAAGGATGTTGTACATCCCTTTAAGTGTGTAATGCCATTTGTATTTCTTTCTTTGAGAATTCTTTGTTAGTTCTCTATCCCGGTTTTTTGACTGGGTTGTTTCACTTTTGATTGTTTAGCTTTTTGAATTACTTGTCAGTTCTAGACATTAGACCTCTGTTGAGGGAATAGCTGGCCAAGATTTTTTTCCCATTCTGTGGGCAGTCCATTGACTCTGTTGATGGTTTGCTTGTCTTTACAGTAAATTTTTGTGTTTGTTTCATGAGGCCCAGTGGTTGAGTATAGATCTAATTTCTTGGACTACTGGGGTCTTATTCTGGAAGTCTTTTCCTATATCTATATCATGGAGTATTCTCCTCTCTTTTTCTTCTAGTTGTTTTAGAGTTTCAGGTCTTATGTTGAGGCTGTTAATCTATTTAGAATTGATTTTTGTGCAAGCTGAGAGAAGTGGGTATAATTATAATTCTTCTAAATGTGGTTATCCACTTTGTTGAAGATGCTATCTTTTTTCCAGTGTGTACTTTTGGTCTCTTTGTCAAGCATCAGGTACCTGTAGTTACTTGAATTTAGAGATGGAGGTTCTATTCTATTCTATTCCATTGATCTATGTGTCTCTTTTTGTTCCAGTATCAGGCTGTTTAGTTATTATGGTTTTGTGAATATCTTGAATATCTTGAAATTGGGATGATACCTCTAGATGTATTTCTTTTGCTGAGGATGTTTATGGCTATCTGAGGCCTTCTGTTCTTTCATGTGAATTTTGTGACTTTTTGTTTTTTGAGATAGGGTCTTATTGTAGTCCCAGCTGACATGGAATTTACTATGTAGTTTCAGGATAGCCTCAGACTCATGGCAATTCTCCTACCTCTGCCTGCCAAGTGCTGGGAGTAAATACGTACACTACCTTGCCCGGCTGAGACTGTTTTTCTATCTCTGTGAAGAACATTGCTGAAATTAACTTTTTTTTTCTGCAGGCAGAGAGAGATAGAAAGGAGGGAGGGAGGCTAAATGAGAGAGAGGGAGAGAGAATGTACACATCAGAGCCTCCAGCTACTGAAATGAAACTCCAGATGTGTGCACCACTGTGCATCTGGCTTTATGTGGGAACTAGGGAATCAAACTGGGTTGTCAGGCTTTGCAGGCATGTGCCTTAACTACTGAGCAATCTCTCTAGCCCCTGTTGTTGGAATTTTTATTGGAACTGCATTGAATCTGTTTAATGCTTTTGGTATTTTTCCAATCCATGAACATGGGAGGTCTTTCCATCTTCTCATGTCCTCCTCAATTTCTTTTTTCAGTGCTTTTATGTTTTCTTTGTATAGGTCTTTCACTTGGTTAGTGATATTCCAAGATATTTAATTTTTCTGTGGCTATTGCAAATGGGATAGTGTCACTTATCTCTTTCTCAATATGTTTATCATTGTATGAACATATAGGAAGTATTAGCATATAATATAAGAAGGCTACTGATTTCTATATTTTGATTTTGTATCCTGCCACATTACTGAAAGAATTTATCATCTGCAAATAGGGCTGATTCGAGTTCTTCCTTACCAATTTGTATCCCTTTTATTCGTTTCTCTTGTCATATTACTTGAGCTAAAACTTCAACAACTATGTTGAAAAACAATGGTGAGAGTGGGTACCCCATCTTGTTCCAGACCTTAATGGGAATGCTTCAAGTTTTTCTCCATTTTGTATGGCATGGGCCTTAGGTGCTTTATAAACAGCCTTTATTGTGTTGAGAAATGGTGCCACCATTCCTACTCTTGTTAGTGTTTTAATCATGAAGGGATGTTATATTTTACCAAAAGCCTTTTATGCATCTATTGAAATAAGCATGTGATTCTTGTGTTTAGGCTTATTTGTGGTGGATTACATTTAGTGATTTCTGTATGCTGAACCACCCCTACCTCCCTGGGATGAAATATACTTGATTGAGATGGTTGTTTCTTTTGATGTATTCTATTTAGTTTTCAAGTATTTTTTTAATGGATTTAAAAAAAATTATTTATTTATTTATTTGAGAGTGACAGACACAGAGAGAAAGACAGATAGAGGGAGAGAGAGAGAATGGGTGCGCCAGGGCCTCCAGCCTCTGCAAACGAACTCCAGACGCGTGCGCCCCCTTGTACATCTGGCTAATGTGGGACCTGGGGAATCGAGCCTTGAACCAGGGTCCTTAGGCTTCACAGGCAAGCACTTAACCACTAAGCCATCTCTCCAGCCCAAGTTTTCAAGTATTTTATTGAAAACTTTTGTATTTAAATTTATTAGGAATATCAGTCTATAATTTTCTATTTTTTTTGTCTCTGCCTGGTTTATGTATTAGAGTAATGCTGGCTTCATAGAAGGAGTTTGAGATCATTCCCTCATTTTCATTTGTGTGAAATAATTTGAAAACTGGTTTTAGTTCTTGAATGAAGATTTGGTAGAACTCAACAGTAAATCTATCTGGGCCTGGACTTCTTTTTTTGTTTTATGATTTCAAATTACTTTTTAAATTATATTAGAAACAATAGGTTTATTCAGGTAGTCTGTCTGTTCTGGGTTTATGATATGAGTCAAGAAATTAATCTGTTTTTTTCTAGGTTTTCCAATTTTATAGAATGCATGTTTTTGAAATATGATCTGATGATTTCTTTCATATGAGTTGTGACATCTCCATTTCCATTTCTAATCTGGTTGGTTTGAGTCTTCTCCTTTTTCATCAGTTTAGCCAGTGGTTTATCAATCTTGTTTATTTTTTTTTTCAAAGAACCAGCTCTTCTTTTCATAAATGTTTTAAATTATTTTTTCCCTATTCCTTGATTTCTACTTTGAGCATGATGATTTCTTTCTATCTGGTACTTTTGGGTTTAGACTGTACTTGTCTTTCCAATATCTTCAAAAGGATGTTTAAGTTCTTATTTGAGATTTCTTTATTTTTGTGTGTATTTTTTAAAATTTTATTTATTTATTTCTTTGAGAGCTACAGACACAGAGAGAAAGACAGATAGAGGGAGAGAGAGAGAATGGGCGCCCCAGGGCTTCCAGCCTCTGCAAATGAACTCCAGACGCGTGCGCCCCCTTGTGCATCTGGCTAACGTGGGACCTGGGGAACCGAGCCTCGAACCGGGGTCCTTAGGCTTCACAGGCAAGCGCTTAACCGCTAAGCCATCTCTCCAGCCCTATTTTTGTTATATAGGCACTTACTGCTATAAACTTCCCACTTAGAACTGCCTTCATTGTGTTGCATAAGTTTTTGTATGTTGTGTTTTCATTATCATTTGGTTCTATCAACTTATTGTTTTCCTTTCTGATTTTGTCAACAATCCAATAATGAGTTGTTCAGCCTCCAGGGGTTTGTGTGTTTTCTGTTATTACTGTTGTTGTTGATTTCTAGTTTTAATGTGTTTTGGTCAGATATGATGTGGGGAATGATGTCAGTTTTTCTGTGGAGACATACTTTATGCACGAATATATAGTCTCTTTTGGAGAAGGTTTCATGAGTTGCTGAGAAGACTGTGTATTCAGTAGAATTAGGGCAGAATGTTCTATAGGTATCAGTTAAGTTCATTTGATCTATGGTGCTTTTTAGCTCCACTGAATCACTGTTCATTTTCTTCTTAGAAGATCTGTTTATTAAATATGGTGGGATACTAAAGTCTCCTACTATTGCTGTATTGGGATTTGTATTTGTTTTGTTGTCTGTAAATTTTGCTTTATAAAATTATATGCCTCTGTGTTTGGTTCATATAGTTTTATGATCATAATATCCTTTTGTTGATTGTTCCCTTAATGAGTTTGAAATGGCCTTCTTTATCCCTTTTGATTTCAAGTCTATTTTGTCAGAAACCAGTACAGTACTGATTGTTTCTTGTTTTTGTTTGCTCAGAATAGCTTGTTCCATTCTTTCATCATAAGGTGGTGTTTACATTTAATTATAAGGTAAGTTTCCTATAGAGAGCAAATGGAGGGCTCTAGTTTTCTGATCCAGCCTGTTAGCCTGTGTCTTTTGACTGGGGAGTTGAGTCCATTAATGCTCAGATTTACAATTATGAGGTGAGTTAATCTTTGTCATAGTGAAGGTTTTGTGGAGTTTGGTGTTTTCTTGGTCTTTGCATCCTTTTATGTCCATTCTAGTTTTGATTGTTTCTTTTTCTCTCCTAATGTGCATGTTGGTTCATCTCCTTAGTGTGGAGTATTCCATGCATTATTCTCTTTAGGGCTGGTTAGGTACTAATGTACTCATAAAGCTGGTTTATATTGTGAAAGATTTTTTTTCACCTTCTATTATAAGGGATAATTTTCTGAGTATAGCAGTTTGTATTGGCAGCCATGGTCTTTTAACTCTTAAAATACTCTATTCCCAGATCTTTAAGCTTTAAGAGTTTCTATTGAAAAATATGAGGTAATTCTGATGGGCTTACCTCTGTATGTAATGAGCTGTTTTTCTCTTGAAGATTTTAGGACTCTTTCCTTGTTTTATGTGTTTAGTATTTTGATTATTATGTGACATGGGGTGTCTCCTCTCTGATCCTGTCTATTTGGTGTCCTGTGCACCTCCTGTATCTGGATCAGTCTCACTTTTGTAAGGTTGGGAAAATTTTCTTCAATAATTTTGTTGAAGGTATTATCCATGCCCTTGGCTTTTATTTTTTCACCTTCCTCTATGCCTATGATTGCAGTATTTGGTCTTTTTAAGGAATCCCCAAGTTCCTTCATGTTCTGTTCACATATGTTTTTGAACTTGACATTGTTATGAAGTCCCAATCTCATTCTTTCTTGTCCTTGAATTCTGAAATTCTGTTCTCCTTGTAGTCTATTCTGGAGTTGAGGCTTTCTTGGGAGCCTTTTATGAAGGTTATTGCATTTCTGTTTTCTGTTATGTTTTTCTTTAGCATTTCCATCTCTTGCTTTAATTCTATTTTTGTTTCTCGATTTGACCTTTTTATTGTCTCTTGAAGTTCATTCCTGCATTTGAATATGTCCTCATTAAGCTTGTTTCATAGCCCATGAGCTTTTTTGTTTGTTGATTCTCCTCAAATTCCTTTAGCCTTCTGTGGATCTCTTTTTGATTGTCTCCAATTTCATTAAGCTGTCTATGAAATACTGTTTCCTGATTCTCTTTGGTTTCCTTCAGCCATTGATTGAGTTATTCTTTTTGATTATCTTCACTTTCCTTCATCCATCCATTGAGTTTGAGTTCTTTTTGTTGCATTCCTTGCAATCCATTGAGCCATCCTTTGATTTTCTTTTTATTTTGAGAGAGAGAGAGAGAGAGAGAGAGAGAGAGAGAGAGAGAGGAGGGAGGAGGAGAGGAGAGAGAGAGAATTCGCATGCCAGGGTTTCAGCCACTATAATCAAACTCCAGATTCTTGCACTACCTGGCAGGCATGTGCGAACTTGTGTTTGCTTCACCTTTGTGTGTCTGGCTTACATGGGCTCTGGAGAGTAGAACATGGGTCCTTAGGCTTCGCAGGTAAGTACTTTAACTGCTAAGCCATCTCTCTAGCTCCATCCTTTGATTTTTTTTTCAAATAACATAAAAGAAATGCATGTATTTATTCAAAATATCTTTAATTTTTTAACTCTGGATTCACAACTTTCTATGACAAGTGAACTGCAAATGGAGGACTGGGGTTCTGAGAACCCTGAGCTCCAAGTCACACAGCGGTATTCTGGGAACCAGCAGTTGGGTTGCTGGCTACCACCAACCTCCTCATCCATTGTGTTCCTCCTGAGGCACTGGCGACCTCCAACAAAGGAAAGGTGGATGGAGATGGTGGTCCTTCCTGGGTAGCATGAAGAGTTGCAGAGGGGACAGTCCAGAGTGGGATGGGAAGAGGGCAGTGGGCTATGCCATGCAGGTTGGGTGGTCACCTGGCCACTCCTTGGCCATCCTGTGCTCTGGTCACTGACGGTGACCTCAGCATCTCTGGCCCAAACCTCTCGGAAGCCCTGGGGTAAGCCTGACATGATTGGGGATTAGGAACCGGCCTGGCTGCCACCCTCTCAGCCTGTTACCCATGCTTTAAACACATGCACCACTTTGTGTATCTGCTCTTGCATGGGTACTGGGAAATTGAATACAGGTGGGCAGGCTTTGCAAACAAGTGCCTTTATCTAACTGTTCAGCTATCTCTCCAGCCCTGTTTTTTTTTTTCTTTCTTTCTTTCAAGGTAGGGTCTCACTGGAGCTCGGGCTGACCCCTGGAATTCACTATGTAGTCTCAGGGTGGCCTCGAACTCACAGTGATCCTTGTACCTCTGCCTCTTGAGTACTAGGACTAAAGGCATGCACCACAACACACAGCACTGTTTTTGGCTTTTTTTTTTTTTTGGTTTTCCGAGGTAGGGTCTCACTCTAGTTCAGGCTGATCTGGAATGCACTATGTAGTCTCAGAGTGGCCTTGAACTCACGGCCCTGGAGGGAGGACCCAGGGACCCACAGCTCTAGTCCAGGCTGACCTGGAATTCACTGTGTAGTCTGAGGGTGACCTTGAACTCACGGTAATCCACCTACGTCTGCCTCCCAACTGCTGGGATTAAAGGTGTGCACCACCACGCCCGGCTGATTTTTTTTTGCTTTTTTCGACATGGTTTCATTCATTATGGAGCCCATGGTAGACTTGAACTTCTGGTAATTTCCCTGCCTCAGTCTGGTCTCCTGAGTGATGACATTACTAGCCAAATAACCGTGGTGGGTTCTAGTTTTGAGGACAGAAGGTCGACCACGTCATGTGTGGGACACTCCTTGGGAGCTGTGCTGGCCAGGGCTGGTCTGGGCATGCTGCGGAGAGGCACTCGTTGGTGCGGTCGCCTGGCCCTGGCTACTGCACCAGGCGGTAAGTGATGTAGCGGCCAGCCGTCTCACTGGGCCGCATGATCTTCACCACCTGCCCTCGCTTGATTCCAGAGTAGCGTGCCACAGGGTCCCCAGCCTGGATCCTGGGCAGCTGGCTCTCACGCAGCTTGTATCGCGCCAGCAGCTCTGTCACCTCCTCCTTGGTCATGACAACATGCTCTGGGACCAGCTGCTTGGCGGAAGGCGTCATGCCTTACTGGACCACGATGAGGGCACGCGTAATGTTCTCCTCCTGCATACGCTGGCAGTATACCTTGATGGTCTTGGTTCCCACCTTGGGCTCCTCTGGGAAGAAGACGAACATCTGATCAGTAGGGTCATCGTTGTGGGTGACCAGCACTGTGAGGTCCGTGCGCCGAGGCCGCCCCTCACTTGGCTTGTCCCCAAACTGGGCCTTGAACTCTTCCAGTGTCTGGTCCAGCTCATCCTGGGTTACCAGGTAGCCTCGGTCATGACAAAGCTGCATGATGGTCTTGCGGATCTTCCACAGCCGGTAGGTCTGCTCCTCATCGTCCATGGCTGCGCACTACGCCATCCTTTGATTTTTAATTTGTATTCCTTTCTTCTATTTACTTCAACCATTCTTGAAGTTTCTGTTTGATTACTCTTTGCCCAGCTTTTTTTTTTTTTTCTCAAGGTAGGGTCTTGCTCTAGCCCAGGCTGACCTGGAATTCACTATGTAGTCTTAGGGTGGCCTCAAACTTTTGGCGATCCTCCTACCTCTGCCTCCTGAGTGCAGGAATTAAAGGCATGCACCACCACAGCTGGCATTTGTCCAGTTTTTTTTTTTTTTTCACATTAAACCATGATTTGCTCATGCTCTCACTAAGTTTGTTTAAAATGCCTATTAAGATTTTATTTTGGGATTCTATGTCTTAGATTTCCTCTCTATCATTGGAAGCTTCAACTGTGGGACTAGGTAATCTTGGTGGGGATCCCTCTGCTTGGTGGTGTGTGTTATGTGTTTTGCATTGGGATCTACCTAACCCAAGATTAGTTGTCTCACTTAGGATGCATTAATAGCAGCTCTTGTATAACCTATGCTGGGTGGCCTTGTTTAACTTGATCACTGTGGGTATGGGAGTGATGTCTATTTACTGGGTTGGGGTGGGAGCACTTAATCCTGAGCAGGGTATATTTTATGTATGCCAACTCCAGGCAAATATGGGGAAGACCTTGGAAGGCCTGGCTTGGTGTCTGAGCTGTGAGCTGTTCTTTTTGTCCTATCTGCTGCCTCGCTTCTTTTGTTTTTTTTTTTTTGAGATAGGGTCGCCCTCAAGCCCAGGCTGACCTGGAATTCACTATGTAGTCTCAGACTGGCCTTGAACTCACAGCAATCCTTCTACTTCTGTCTGCCTGCTGTCTGGCTTTTTGGAGTAAGGTCAGTTCCATGTTTCTCCTGGGATCTGTACACAGTTTCCCTCAGCTTCAGCTTCAGATCCCCCCCTTTTATTTTTAGAGATTGCAAGGCAGGTGTGAGATGTAGAATGTCTTTCAGTTTGGTCAGCTATTGCTTGTTAAGGCAGCAGTGGGCCCAGCAAGTAGCTATGTGCTATAAATTTTCTTCTCTGGTAGTATTTGGTGGTGTTTGTTCACCCCTTCCCAGGTGCCCTGAACCCTTGGGCTTCTCCCCATGGGCACTAAGGATTAGCCCAGCTTGTGGTCTTTCTCCCTGGCCCTGTGTTGTGCACTTTGCAGCAGCTGCTGCCACGAAGTTGGGCTGAACCCTGGCACTCAGCCTTACTTGCATTCTTTACCTCTGGCCCTTCCTGTGTGTTGGTTCTTCCCAGCAGTCTCTGTAGAGTTGCATATAGCCCTAATGCTCAGTCCCTGCACTCAGCCCCATCTCAGCAGGGTGCCCAGCCCTGCTTGCAGCTGACCTTCCCTTGGTTTGTTCACTTCAAGGCAGCTGCCACAGAATGGCGTCTAGCCCTGGCACTCAACCCTGGTACTTATTCCCATTTCAGAAAATTGTTTTTAACCCATGTCTCCAAAGATGTGGAAATTGGTGAATCCTGAGTGTAAAAATTTTGATGCAGGTGCACGAAAAGAGGCGAGATGCTACATAATCAGCTCCCATAGGAGCCATGTGGACAGGTGGAGGACAAGACTGGCTCATTACAGACAAGGCCCAAAACTAGATTGGAAGATGGATGGTACCATGCCCTGTGCAAACTCTAGACACACCTGGGCAATAGGTACATCTCTTACAGTGCTGAAATCTGGTCAAATTATGATTGGAAGTTGTTGTGAGAAAGAAAGGAAGAAGTTCAAGTATATTCATTTTTTGCTGCCTAGTAAGTTTCACCCACAGTGTCAGAAATCCCAGGGAGTAATAGTTGGCTGTTTGGGGCTCAGAGATACTCAACAAGTAGCTGTTATAGATTAGCTGGAGTTACAGAAACTTGAATTCCTGAAGTCTTAGAAGCGCATTATACCATGCCTATTCTTCCACTTAATGGAAAGGGTAGCCAACCTCCAAAATGGTGCATAGGGATTCCCAACTCTTAAGGCTGGACTGGGACAGAGGATTCATTTCTAAGCTCAGCCATGGAACTGTTGACTATAGGTCCTTGCCAATATGCTCACAGGGGTACCTCAAGATATGACAGCTGGCTTCTACCTAAGTAGTGAGTGAGCACATGCACACACACACACACACACACACACACACACCAGGAGAGAGAGAGAGAGAGAAGAGGAGAGAGAGAAATAATGAATATGTAAATTTGTATTGGTCACATAAGTCAACCCAGGTTTGCTGTGAGAGACCACACAGCCTGAATGCCAGAGGTAGGTTGTACCAGACACCATCTTGGGGGCTGGCTGCCGCAACAACCATCTTAGATTCCAGCCTGTCATCAAGTGGAAGAATGAACATGGTAGTATGTACTCCTCAGATTTTAAGAAGTAAAGCTTTATCCAGGTGTGCTGACACACATCTTTAATCCCAGCACTCTGTAGGCAGTGGTAAGAGGATCACTGCATTTGAACCCAGCCTGGCACTACAGAGTGAGTTTCAGTTCAGTCTGGTTAGAGTGAGTCCCTACCTTGAAAAATTATCAAAACACAAAACCCGAAGTAAAGCTTTTGAAGGTCTTCAAGAAATTCAAGTATGTTAGACTTGAAAATGGAAGATGGCTCAAGAAGGGTGGGATATTTGGGTGGAATTCTTAATGTGTACTTGCTGTTGCTCTTAAAGAGCAATAATAAGGTGGGTCATCATGTTGTTGAAACCAGAGTAACTACTAGAGAAGATCACCTTTGGGTACAGTGGAAAAGGGGAGGAAGAGACATAAATATAATAGAGTCACACCAACTTAATTTACTAATTAGGTCTATTTAATTATGGCAGCAAAAAATATGATAATGACCAAAAGCTTTTCTTATTTGGTTTGAACAGAGAACCAAGAAAGGAATGGCTAGTGATTGCAGTAAGTTATCTAATACTAAGGATTTCTGTGGAACAAACTCTTACTGAGTGTCACAGTGTGCCAGGCAAGGTGCCAGGTGCTGAGGAGACAGAGATAATTAAGAAAATGATATTGCCCATGAGGATATCCCAATCTAATAGGAAGACAACACAAGTGAATACTACTCAGCATGATCAATACCATAATGAGATTCAGTCCAGGTAGAACAGAGACTAGGTAAGACACTCTCAGTGCCACCTAGGGGCAGTGAGTCATGGAAGACTGATTTTATAGAGGAAATTACACTTTATACCCAGGCTTGAGGGAGGAACAGGAATTTGCCAAGCAAACAATAGAAGAAGGGTGGAGAAAGCAAGAATCACCCAATAAGGAGGTGTAGAAGACCATGCAGTCTGGGGAAGTTGTTGGTGCTTTGTGTGATTCCAGCAAGAGAGAATCCTGGCAGGAGACCACCTTGCAAAGGGCCTTGGGAGCCAGCACCAATGATGGTCAGAACAGTGTTGTGCAAAGCATGGCCCTATATCACAATCATGTGAGAATCATGAAAATGCAGATTCCTAAGCCTCATCCACATTGACAGATTCTTCCCCACAACTTTTCTTCTGAGAAGTACACTACATTCTCCAGCATACATTGCAGCTAGACTATATTTTCTACCATCCTTTGCAATTAGACTAAACTATTTCCTAACCACTTTCACAGTTAGGTGCAGTCATGTTCCTGAGTTCTAGCCAAGAGAATGTGAATAGAACTAACCTGTGCCATTTCTAGACCTGACCCATCACATTCTGCCCTTCACCTTTACCATGCTTATGCTTTTGTTTGTGTTGTTGCAAACAAGCTTAGGTGTCTTAGAAGCCCAGTGTAGAAGATGGCAGATCATCAAAATAGAAGGAATCCTAGGTCCCTGAATGACTATTTGAAGATGGCTTCCTACTGATCTGAAATACTAATTTTGGGGAGGCTTTATGAGAATGAAAAATAAATGCAGTCATTAAGCCACTATACATCTTTGGACATGTTTTAACTTGACTCTTCGTCTAATGTAACAATTGACTCAGTCCCTGAGAAGGGGTTTGGAACATCTACCATTTATTTATTTATTTATTTAATTTATTTATTTGCAAGTGCTTCAGGGGAGCTTGAAAGTCATTGTTGGAGGCAAAGGACCTCCTGGGTTTAAGGCAGACCAGGCAACAGGATGCTATTTGCATTATAGGATGGGAGAGGGCAAAAGGGGAAAGGAAAAGGGGAGGGAGAGGGACACAGAAAGGGAGAGGGCAACAACAGAAGTTTGTATTTTTTCTGCCAAGGAGAACAATGTACTTACTAAAAGGGAAAATAATTTTGGTAAGAGAAAATTGGAGTTCAAGATGAGTAAAGAGATTCTAACAGCACCAAGCTGCTGTAAATGAGCTCAAGTCTCTTGTCCAGGACAAATTACACTCCAGGGGCTAGAGAGAACTCACCACTGGAGCTGTGGAGCTTCTGCTGGTAACACTTCAGGTATGTGGAGACTGAAAGAAACTGGAATGCTAGAAATGCTGAAACACAGCTCTGATTATTGAAGATGGGGGGCAAGGAACCACAACTATAAAAATGGGGTACACTGCCTATCCTCAGTGAGTTCTTTGATCAGGTTGTTTAGGATGATTTGTCAGTGCATGAAAATAAGGCAGAATTCTCTAGAAGTCTGTGTAGATTCTTCAAAACAAGTCCCAACAAGATAATATATTCCAAGTTTTTTTTGGTAAGCTTGCTAGATTATTATGTCAGGGAATTGTGTTAGACAGCACACAGGCTGGTTATCTGTCAGGGAATCTCATGATAAATTTGTGCACAGAATGAAGTGCAATGGATCCTCCATAACCAAGGATACAACAAACTAAGGATCAGGAAAAAAATTATGACAAACATGAATGGACTATTGTTTTGGTCATTGTGGGTTTGAATGTAAAGTGTCACCCATAGGCTCTCATGTGCTGAACATTTAGTTCCCCAGCTGGTGGTGCTGTTTGGAAAGGTTATGGAACCTTTCGGAGGCAGAGACTCTAGAGGAAGTGAGTCACTGGAGTCAAACTTTAAAGTTTTATAGCCCACTTCCTGGTCACTTTTTGCTGTCTGATTATGGATACAATGTGACCAGCTGCCTCATGCGCTTGTCACCATGCTTTATTCACATGAAGGTGTGTATCTCTTCTTAAATGCAAACCAAAATAGGCCTTTCCTCCTTGAATTTGCTTCTTCTTGGGTATTTGGTCACAATAATGAGAAAAGTAATTAATACTGTTGGTATTACCTAAGCAATGTTTTAATATATAGCATTTATATTTCACTTGTTATTATAAGTAATCTAAAGATGTCTTACCACATATAGAGAATATGTATATAGGTGACATGCAAATTTTCTATAGTTTTATATAAGGGACTTGAGCATGTTCAGATTTTGGTATTTTCAGGTTCTAAAACACCTCTAAGACTCCAGGAGACAACTGTAATTTCAACTGCCCAGCAAATGGATTCAAAATTGTCTTATGGTCATACCCAAAACCTGGGCTGTCAGGCTTTGCAAGCAAGTGCCTTTAACTGCTAAGCCATCTTTCCAGTCCCTAAAATACACTTTTAATGAAGGACTCTGTGGTCTGATTTAATATTCTTATTAGTGTTACATACATAGATGACTTTTAATGTTTAACAGATTTTGAGATGTCAAGCACAGAATACTTTGGTTGACATAAAAAGGGCCAATGAATAGACAAGAGTGCTAAGCTAAACGTTAACAGTTGAGAGGAAAGAGGCATGATGGAATTGGACATTCAAGTCCAAACCCTCCCCTGAGAAGTCAAGGCTGAGAGGCACTGGTTCCAGTCTGTGAAAAGAAGAAAGGAACCTCAGCACTCATTATCATCACATTAGTTAGCCATGTTGCTCAGCTGCTCTAAACTCAATGCCATTTTAGGTTGGATCAAGGAAAGCCTAATGAGAGCTCTCCAGGTTACCTGGGAATCATTGTGTATTAGTTACTTTACTTATTGCTATAGCCAAATACCAGACAAGCAGTTTAAGGAATGAAGGATTTATTTTAGCTTACAGTTCCAGGGAGTACTGTCCATCATGGTGGGTGTTGCAGTCCGGTTCGCATTGCTGGTAGAAATCACCCAACCAAGAGCAGCTTCTGGGAAAAAGAGGTTTATTTGGCTTACAGGCTCGAGGGGAAGCTCCACGATGGCAGGGGAAAACGATGGTATGAGCAGAGGGTGGACATCACCCCCTGGCCAACAGAAGATGGACCACAGCAACAGGAGGGTGTGCCAAACACTGGCAAGGGGAAACTGGCTATAAAGCCCATAAGCCCGCCCCCAATGATATACTCCCTCCAGGAGGCATTAATTCCCAAATATCCATCAGCTGGGAACCTAGCATTCAGAACACCTAGGTTTATGGGGGACACCTGAATCAAACCACCACAGTGGGGAAGGCACAGCAGCAAAAGTGGGAAGCTGGCTGATCTTATTGTATCTACACTAGGGCAGAGAGAGTGAGAGTGGGGGGTGGGTGGGTGGGGAGAGAACCGGAAGTAGGCCTGAGCTATAAATCTTGAAGGCCCACTTCCTCCAGCAAGGCTTCACCTCCTAAAGATTCTATAATCTTCCCAAAGAGCACCACTAGCTGGGGACAAAGTATGAAAACACATGAGTTTATGGGGGACAGTTCACATTCAAAGCACAACACATATCCTACCTGGAATGTACTATTTAAGTATAAATTCCTTTTGTTGTAAGACACCTGTGATATTCAGAGGAGGACAACAGTGTTTCACTGGGTGGGGTTGTCAGAATTGTGTCATTTGAAGTGTTTAAGGAACTGAAAAAGACAGGTTTGATGATCAGGAAACTCAGAGACTAACTGTGAATCTTCTGGTGTTAGCTGGGACCCATCATACTTTTCTGAAGTGATGTCAGAAGCAGAGGGGTCCAAGCTTAGGAAAAGTACTTGATGGTCATTCGAGGTCTCCTTGAGAAACAACTCTCTATAACCATTTCCCAGCCATCCAAAGCAGATAGACTTCTCATGGAGGAGGAGGGCTGTCCATGGAGAGAGACAGGCTTCTTGTGGAGGAGGAGTATCCATGGAGAGAGATGGGAATCTCATAGAGGAGGAGGACTGTCCTTGGAAAGAGATGGACTTATGGGAAGACTTGGAATGGAGGGCCACAAAAGGCCACTGACACCCCTCTAGATATTAGTGGCTGCTCTTACCATCTTTCATTTGTGTGAACAAACCATATGCATGGCATGAGCTACAGCAGATTCAAATGCTTTCTTGGGTTCCTTGTGCTGCTGTAGCCAATCACCACAGAAACAATTGCTTAAAATGCTACAAATGTATTGCTTTATGTCTGAAATCCAAACTCAAAATGTCTACAGGACTGTTCCTTGAAAAGGATCCAAAAATGAATCCTTTCTCTTGTTTTTCCAGCTTCAGTGTACTGCCTGCATTGAGTGGTCCCAGGCATTCCCTCCATCTCCAAGGCCATCAGTAAAGAATATTGTTTTGCCATCTCTGACTCTGACTTCCCAGCTCCCTCTCGTAGGGACTCTTGGGATTATACTGGATCTGTCTAGATAGTCACTATTTTACATAGTATTTTCAGCCCTTGAATCATCTGAAGTTCCTCTTGCCATGTGAAGTAACGTGTTTACAGCTTTTTAGAATTAGGATGATGGCATCTTTTAGAGAGCTCTTATTCAGTCTACCACAAGCCCTTTATCTCTTGCCTGATTTAAAATAAGCTCTTTTCATTTTTAAGAGCTGGGCATTCTTTCCATGTAAATAGAGAAACAGCACAGAGAAGTTAAGTAAACTCATAGCAGTGCTAAGACAGGATGGCTGGGACTTGAACCTGGTCCTGACTAAATGCCAGGTCCTGAGCCATTATGAGTCTTAATTGTCTGTGTGATTATTGTTGTTCTCAAGGCCAGTAACTATGAGCATTAATAATCAGTTTTCATTAATGTTGTTAATTTGTTGGTGACATTATTGCAGTTTATTTTTCTAATATGTAACTGAAGTCAGACATTTCTTGCTAATATTAAATGTAACTGGCCACCCCTTTTCCCCACCATCTCCTTAGCATCTTCAGCTAACAGCTTTTTCTCCTCTTGGATTTTGTCACCTTGGGCCTTCTCAGCTATAGGAGTTTGGAACAGTGTTATTTTCTGAATTCAGATCTGACAATCTTTGCAGAGTAAAGGTTATACAACTGCAAAAGTTTGTTTTTTAACCCAAAGTAACAGAGTTGTCAGGAAGAGTGTAAAAGGATTCTAGAAATGCAGGTTAAAAGCCTAACAATTCTGTAAGGCATTAGCAGCCAGCAGCAGCAACATTCTCAGGATGATATTTAGGCTTTAGGCTTGGGGGGGGGGGCATAAAAGTGTAGCATTAGGATGAAGATCCTGCTGCCTTCCCCCCGCCCCCACGTTCTCAGGTCCTGCTGAGACAGGCAGTGAGCCAGTGTCCTGCTCATATCCTCTGTGCTGGAACATTTCTTGCGTCTGAGTATCTATAGCTTGGTCTATCCCAGAGTGAGGAAAGGGAGATGCAAAGTTAGGGTTACATGTTATGCATGGGTTAAACACTAGCTCAAGGTCCCATACCAACTCAGGGTAAGGAGTGAACCTAAATCAAGGGTCCTGGCTTCTAAAACTGGCTCTTTCACTAGCTGTTCTGGGACAGAGCAAATCATATCATTTTCTGGTCCTCTTCTTTCCAGCATATTCCACTGTGACCATGTGGCACAAAAGTATGACCACATCATCCACCTACATCTTGTCTCCCTGTGGTTTGATATGTTGTATTGGGTCCTGGGATAGAGCAGGGTAGTAGGTGGGCCATGAACATCTGGCTGGAGAAAAGCCTTGGGTATGCATATGTAGAAGGCTCACTCCTGATACTTGGAAGTGTCTGCTAGTACCCAGCAAGTGGTGAGAGAGCTCACAAGGTGTAGGCAGGACTAGCCTGAGGTTGGGGGCTATGTCCTGACAGTGCTACGGAGGACTGGCTGGGAGGATG
This sequence comes from Jaculus jaculus, assembly GCF_020740685.1. NCBI lineage: Eukaryota > Metazoa > Chordata > Mammalia > Rodentia > Dipodidae > Jaculus > Jaculus jaculus. The sequence goes on from NC_059106.1 coordinate 109,988,729, forward strand.
AGGAAGGCTGTTGTGGTTTCCACTAAGTTCAGATGCTGTTCAGTATGGTGGAAGGGAGACACCTGACCTCTTGGCCAGTGAACTGTGGCTGGTTCACATAACAGAGGGATGGCAATGTTTTTCAAGTTTGCATTACAGAGTTGGTATTGATGGAACATCTCAGATTCCAGAAGGGAAGGAAAGGAAGATTTCTGAGCACCTTTCTCATGCCAGACACTGCATTATGAAGGATAAATGCTGTCCTTCCTAGGCATCTGTTTTCTTCTAGACACTGATCCCAGGGACTAGAAGGGATATCACACAATTCTAGTCCTCAGGTTAAAATTTCTGAGCCTAGGAATATAACATTTAACATAGAAGCTAGACAGAGTTCTCATCCATGAAGTTAAAATGACGTGGTAAGAGTGACAAGTAACAAGGGAGGGCTGCGTCTGAGAACACCCTGCCTCCATTTTCACGTCACTACTACAGAGTCATGGCCTAACCCAGTGCTGTGGCTCCAACCCAGTGCTTCACATGCATTCTACCACCAAGCTACACCCCAGTCTGAGACAAGCCACTTTTATTTATTTTTTTATTTTTATTTTTATTTTTTTTTGGTTTTTCGAGGTAGGGTCTCACTCTGGTCCAGGCTGACCTGGAAGTAACTCTGTAGTCTCAGGGTGGCCTTGAACTCACGGTGATCCTCCTACCTCTGCCTCCCGAGTGCTGGGATTAAAGGCGTGCACCACCACGCCCGGACAAGCCACTTTTAGAACATGTCCTTCTAGGGAACTTGATTTCATAGTTAACACCCTCTTGCTGACTATGCTCACTGGTCAGCCTTAGGGCCATGAGAGGTCTTTAATCTTCTTGTGGTGTTTTGAATGTAAAATGTCCCCCACTGCCTCATGTTTTTAGATTAAGCACCATGCTCAATCCCCAGCTGGTGGAATAATTTTGGTGGTGGAGCCTTGCTGGAGAAAGTATGTCACTGGGTGGGGTGGGTGTGGCCTTGAGATTTATTTGTCCAGCCTCACTGGGCATTCAGGCTCTCTCTCCTCCTCCCTGCTGATATATAGAGATGTGATTCCTACCTATCTGTTCCTGCTGTACTTTCCCTACCATGATGAAGTTTCCCCTCAAACCATAAGCCAGAAATAAACCCTCTCCTTTGTAAGCTGCTTCTGGTTAGGTGTTTGTCCCAGCAACTAGAAGACAACTGCTTTACTTCTCTCCTGTAAAGTAGGTATGATTAGCTTTTTCATGGCTACCATCACTCTTTGGAAGGCTTTTTCTCAATACTCAGCATTTCTGTGACAAGATGGGGGAGTAGGAATTAACATAAAACCATTCAATTGATTTTTTTCAAAAATTAAGTTATAGTTATATGCCTTAAATCCATCCATTTTAAGTGTGTAGCTTAAAAATTTTTTGTAAATTTATAGAAATGTACATCCATCACCACAACTAGTTTTAAAGCATTTCAATTATCAGAGGGAATAATTTAGGGGCATGATACCAATGAATGTATGCTTATTTAGCCTACTTGAGCATACATTTCTACAACTGTTGCACCTAAGAAAATCTGTCAGCATATTTTGAGTAGTTACTTCATGCTATACTTTTTAGAAAAAAATGCAATGTGAAGCAGAAGGAAGAAGAATCTTTGTATCTGAAATCTTAAGAAATCATCTATTTTGCGGATCACTTCATTAATAAGCCGGTTATTACAAAAGTAATTATTTTAGAGATGGAAAGTACCATTAGCTAGTAGTATGTTGTTGTCTTTTGGGACATATAAAATGTCTTTTTAATTTGTTCTTCAAAAATCACTTACACCCAGAAAACCACTTCAGTCAATGAAATAAATCTATGTATGAACAAACCTTTGTTACCATGGCAAAACTACTTTATTTTTAATTTAATTTATTTATTTCCAGTAAAATTTTCTCCTCTCTAGAATACATTGCTTGGGGGAAGGACTTCTCTGGGGAAAAACATCTGAATTTCAGGCCTTTGTAAAAGTGGTCACCAATAGGATAAAAGGTGCCATATAGGCACCAAATCCTGCAGGCATGAAGGAAGCACTGAATTACAGATACCCCAGTCATTTCTGCTGTGCAAAATCACTTGGAAAACCCAATAGTCCCTGGGCCTGGTGGCACTGGCTGGCACTGACAGCTAATTGGAAAGCTAAGGCAGAAAGGGTACAGTTCCAAGACCTGCCTGGACTACATAGTGCGTCTTAGGCCAGCCTGGACAAATTAGCAAAACTTTGTCTCAAAAGTTAAAAAAAAAAAAAAAAAAAGAAAAAAAGGACGGGAATATAGTTTAGTGATAAAGTGTTTGTATGTGTAAAGCCTTGGGTTTAATCCCCAGTATCATAAGTTGAAAACAAGTTCAGCCTCGGTCATGGGCTCCCTTGCTGAGTATTCCACCTGTTCTTCCTGGTCTCACATTCTGCATTCCTTAGTTTGTATGTTCATGAAATATGAGCGTCATTCATTCTCAGGAAAGATTGGATTATTATTTCAATCAAACTCTGGAGAAAACATATGAAAGCTTGTACCCCGATTAGAAACTCTTCAAATGTGTATGCATTCTACTTCTGAGGATCTGAAGGGATACCATGTTGCTGTCATGTACTTTAACAAGAAAGAAAAAGGTACCGCAAACTAAACTTGCACGACAGCTTTATTTATTTTTAAGTTAAAAACTGAATTTATCATATGGTCAAAATTGCACAATTTCAAGAGAATAGCCTGATAAGTTTTTACATGGTGAATAAGCTCATATCAAGGCATAGAACGATTGCTCATATCCTTAAGACTTCCCATGTTCCATCCAGTTATTACCTTCACAAAGTCACAAATAATCTGTCATTTAGCAAAATTGATTAACTTTTATGTATAAATAGAATCATATAGCATACATTTTTTTAAAAAAAATATTTTTTTTGAATTTATTTATTTGAGAGCGACAGACACAGAAAGAAAGACAGATAGAGGGAGAGAGAGAATGGGCGCGCCAGGGCTTCCAGCCTCTGCAAACGAACTCCAGACGCGTGCGCCCCCTTGTGCATCTGGCTAACGTGGGACCTGGGGAACCGAGCCTCGAACCGGGGTCCTTAGGCTTCACAGGCAAGCGCTTAACCGCTAAGCCATCTCTCCAGCCCCAGCATACATTTTTTGTATCTGACTTTTTTCATTCTACTTAGTATCTGTGAAACTCATCATACTGTTCCCTATAACAGTTTTGCAGTTGTTTTAGTTTTATTTTAATTAATTATTTGAGACAGTATCTTGCTGTGGAGCCCTGGCTAGCCTGGAACTAAAACTGCCTCTGCTTCCTGAGTTTTATCATTATAGATGTGCATTACTAGGCAGGTAGTAGTTCAGTTTTACATTGTCAGGTATACCTCTCTACTATTGATAGGCATTGAGGTAGCTTGAAGCTTTCTACCCCTTTGGTGTATCTGAGAACATTTCATTGCTACCTTGGTGCACTGACATGGGTAAAATATCTGACAAGAAAAAACTTAAGAGAGAATGGATTTATTTTGACTTACACTTTGAAGAGATACAGTCCACCATGGTGGGAAAGGCATGGTAATATGAGTGTGAGACAGCTGGTCACATTGCATTCTCAGTCAAGAAGCAGAGCCCAGGCTATAAACCACAACACCCATCACTTTTTAATCTACTTCCTCCAATAAATCTCTACCTCCTCAGCATTTCACAGTGTTGCTAAGTAGAGCTACCAGTTGAAGACTAGGTATCCAAAAATATGAGCCTATGGGGGACATTGCCATTCAAATTAGACTAGTATTTCTACTGGAGTAGAATTTGCTGGGTCAATGTTAAGCTTTTATAGATAGTGGGAATAGGACTTTTAAATTCTTGTGTCATTGTTTTCAAGTTGCATATATGCATGTGTTAAATTAACTATTTGTCTATTTCATTTACAATGCACATATAATTGGCATACTTTACTGACCTTTTGGTGTTTACATAAATTTCTAGTGGTGATAGATTTTTTGTTTTATTCTTTTTATTCATAGCTTGTTTTTCCTTTCTTCTTGGTCAGTCTTTCTAGGGATTTATAAATTTTGGTAGTACTCAAAGAACCAAGTTTTGATGATGATTTCCTCTCTATCCCCTGCTATTTCATCTTTACTTGTACTAGCTCGGAACACACTACATCCTCAGGCAATTTCCCTTCTTCAGCTTCCCAAGTTCCAGGATTGCAGGCGTAAGTTACCATGCTTAGATTTTCTTAAAAGTTCTGGTCTAAATTTTAATATGTTGCTTCTTTATTATTATTCAGTCCAGAATATGTTTATTATTTTCCTCCTATTATAATGGTGTTGTGTAGGTAGTGTCAGGTACTATGATACATTGCTATAACAGCTTATCAGCTCTAACAGTTTGCTGGTAGAGCCTTTCAGGTCCTTTATGTATAGAATCATATTATCTGCAAATAATGATAATTTGATCTCTTCCTTTTCAATTTGTATCCCTTTTATATGTGTCTCTTGCCTTATTGCTATGGCTAAGCCTTCTAGTACTATATTAAATAAAAGTAGGGATAGTGTACACCCTTGTCTTGTTCCTGATTTTATCTGAAAAGCTTCAAAGTTTTCTCCATTTAGTATTATGTTTAAATTAAACCATAGGTTTGTCATAAATAGCCTTTATTATGTTGAGATATGTTCTTATATTCCCAGTTTCTGTAGGACTTTTCTCATGAAGGGATGTTGGATTTTGTCAAATGCTTTTTCTGCATCTAGTGAGATAATTATGTGATTTTTGTCCTTCAGTCCATTTATATAATGTGTTACATTTATTGATTTGCATATATTGAACTATCCCTACATCTCTGGGATAAAGCCTACTTGGTTGGGGTGAATGATGTTTTTTCTGATATATTTTTATATTCTGTTTGCCAATATTTTGTTGAGAATTTTTGCATGTATATTCATGAGGGAGATTGATCTGTAATTTTCTTTCTTTGTTCTATCTTTGTCTGGCTTTGTTATCATGGTGATTCTGGCTTTGTAGAAGGAGTTTGATAGAATTCCTTCCTTTCCTATTTTTCGGAAAAGTTTGAGAAGCATTGGCGTTAGTTCTTCTATGAAGGTCTTGTGAAATTCACCAATGAATCCATCTGGGTCTGGACTTTTTATAGTTGGGAGATTTTTATAACTGCTGGATCTCCATACTTGTTATAGGTCTATTTATGTGATTAATCTCATCTTGATTTAATTTTGGTAGGTCATATACATCAAGGAAATCATCCATTTTTTCACATTTTCAAACTTAGTAGAGAATATGTTCCTAAAGAATGTCCCTTTAATTTTCTGAGTTTTTTCATCTCTAATTTTATTAATTTGTGTCTCTATTCTTTCTTTTGGTCAGATTTGCTAAGGTCTTATTAATCTTGTTTATTCTTTCAAAGAACCAACTCTGTTTCATTCATTCTTTAGATTTTTTTTTTTTGGTTTCTATTTCATTAATTTCTGCCCTAATCTTTATTATTTCTTCCCATCTATTGATTTTTGGTTTGCTTTTTTCTCCTTTTTCCAAGGCCTTAAGGTAAAGCAGTAAATAAGTTACTTGAAATTTTTCTAATTTCTTAATATAGGCACTTAAGCTATAAATATACCTCTTAGGACTACCTTCAGTGTGTCCAAAATGTTTTGGTATGTTGTGTTCTCATTACCATTTGTCTCTGTGAATTTTTTATTCCCTTCTTGATTTCTTCATCAATCCATTTATCATTTAGTAGTATGTTGCTTAGTTTCCATGATTTTGTGTATGCATATAGTTTTTTTGTTATTGATTTGTAGTTTAATCACATTATAATCAGATACAGTATAAGAAATTATTTCAATTTTCCTGTATTTGTTAAGATTTGCTTTGTGTCCTAATACACCTTAATCCATTTTAGAGAATGTTCCATGTGCTACTGAAAAGAATGTGTATTGTGAGGCATTTGAGTGAAATGTTCTGTAGATATCTGTTAGCTCCATCTGTTCTATGACCTCAATTAATCCAGATGCTTCTCTGTTCATTTTTTACTGCGATGACCTGTCAATTGTTGAGAGTCAGGTGTTGAATTCACTCACTACATCTGTGTTTAGTGTTATCTTTGACCTTAATTATAATAGTGTTTGATGAAATTGAGAGCCCCCATGTTAGGTGTGTATATGATTAGGATTGTAATGTTCTCCTGTTGGAGTGTTCCCTTAATCAATATAAAGTGACCTTCCTTATCTTTCCTAAGTCATGTTCATTTTAAATCTACCCTGTCAGATATCAGGATAGACACACCTTGTTTTCAAGCCCATTTGCTTGAAACTCTGGTTTCCAACATTTCACTCTAAGGTAGTATTCATCTTTTATGGAAAGGTGAGTTTCCTGGAGGCAATCCTGCTTTTTAACCCAGTCTGCAAACCTGTGTCTTTGGTTGGGGCATTTAGGCCATTGATATTAAGAGTTACTATTGAAAGATGTGTATTTATTCTTGCCATTCTTCTTGTTTTATAGTTTGTCTGGTTTTATCTTTACTCTCTTGTATTAACTAGTATTTGAGTATGGTCCATTTTTTCCAGATTCCTTATGTGTGTGCTTTTCTTCCTCTTCAGCATGAAGGATCCTTTAAAGTATTTTCTGTAGAGCTGGTTTAGTGTTCATATATTCCTGTAGCCTGATTTTGTTGTTGAATGTCCTTATTTCTCTGTCTATTTGGATGAATAACTTTGAAGGATAAAATGATCTTGATTAACAGTTGTTATCTTTCAGAACTTGGAATATATCATTCAAAGCCCTTCTGGCTTTTACATTTGTGTTGAGTAATCTGCTGTGATCCTGATGGATTTGCCTTTGTATGTGATTTGATTTTTCTCTCTACTTTCAATGTATTTTCTTTGGTTTGTGTGTTTTGTAGTTTAATTATAATATAATGGTGAGATGTTCTTTTCTGATTTTGTCTGTTTGGCATTCTGTAGGCTTCCTGTATCTATACTGGCATCACTTTCCCTACTTAGGAGAAGTTTTCATCTATGATTTTTGTTGAAAATATCTGTCATGCCTTTGGAGTGCAATTCTTCTTTTTGTAGTATGTCTCAAATTCTTCTGTTTGATCTCTTCATAGTGTTCTGAATGTCTTGAAATTCCCACTCATGCCTTCCTATTTGTTTGTATTTCTCTTTGTTGGACTGTATTAGATCGGCCATCTGCTCTTCTAGTTTAGATATTCTATCCTCTCTTTGATCCATTCTACTGGTGAGACTTTCTACAGAGTTTTCTATTGACATGCTCTTTTTTATTTCTAGTATTTCTGATTGGTATTTTTTCATTATTTCTGTTTTCTTACTCATGTCTTATAGTGTCCTCCTTATTTCATTAACTTGTTTTCCTGGGATTCCTTCAGGTATTTTTTTACTTCTTTGATTCCTTTATTTCTTTGAACATAGATATATTCATTTTTTTGAAATCTTTATCAGGTATTTCATCTAATGCACTCTCACTGGAGGGCATTTCTGATGGATTTATAATTTTTGGTGGGATTGAATTGTCTTGATTTTTTGTTTCTTGTATTATAAATGTACAGTTTTTTATATCATGAGTCAATTTGATGCCTGGGTTTTCTAATTATCTGCAGTGCTCTTATCCATGTATATCCAACTTTGTCTATCTTCAGTGTAGGAGATCTAGGCACCCGATGTAGCACTTATTCTCCAACAAGAACAGCAGTAGTGACTCTAGGTGTTGAATTTGCCTGCTATTGAAATATTGGAGTAGATTGGGTGGAGCAAATTACTGGCAAATTCTAAATTTCACTGCCCAATATAGACATTCAATCAAAACCAGCACAGCATATTTATGCAAGTGTGAGAATTAAAATAAACAGATAATCTAACAAAGCCAAAGTCTCTTTGGGTGTGTGTTGCCCACACTCTTAATCCTGTAAACTAGGAGCTGAAGTTTCTAGTCTAAAATAGGTTCTAAGTCAGGTTTGGGCCAGTCAGACCCTGACCCCAGTAATGAAGGAAGAAAAAGACAAAGGCCCTAAAAATCAGGAAACATCAAAGGCAATAATAACCAACACCAAAAAATAGCTTATTTGAGAATGGTAAAGTCAACCAATAATATATCATGCAAATGTAATGCATAACCTTTCCTGACATAAAAAGAAAAATTAGCACTTCTAGTGCAGGTATATAGGCCGTGTTACCTTTTGGGATGGCTTCCAATCTCACTAGTGTTGAGTGTCCATCTTGATACCTCTTGGCGCTGGGCAGCCAGGGGTGAATGAGTTCTTCAGAGGTTCATTGCCCTGAAGGTTGGGGCATGAGAGTCTATGTAGGGAACTTGAAGTTGTACCAGAGCTGCTCAGCTGGTCCCAATTGTATGCCCCTTCAGCAGCTGCTCAGCTGGCCCCTGCTGTCTTCCCCTTCAGTTTTCTTGACTTTGTGAGGAGGCTGATGTGAGAGGAAAATCCCTTTACTTTGTTTCTGCTCCTGCCACTCTAAGCTACAGGCAGGCTTGTGGGTTGGGGCCATAGGTGTCTCAGTGGGATTCTGTCTAGTTTCTTCCTTTCTGAAAGATCTTGGTCTCTCCTTGTTTCTCTGCTGTGGTTGATAATAACTTATAAACCTTCACTTTTTATTACAAGAGTGTATTTTGCTGTGTTTCTGCTTATTTCCCTCCCTAGGCTGTTTTAGTGTGGCTAGTATGCCACCATCTTACCCAGAAGAGTTTTGAGGAATGTTTCTTAGCTCCCAAGATGTACAAATAGATCTTGGGCCTGTTTTAGGTCTTAGTGATTATTTGGCAATTATATGTGTTGGAGATATAGCATCTGTTTTACAACAGAATCTACCTTATAATAATTTCATGCTTCTTAGACAATACATGGGCCCTGTAATACTTTAATCACATTTACCCAACTCTTCTCTCATGTTATACCATTTTACCCACATACTTCACTTCTTTGTGTATCTAAGATACTCTAAGACATCAGTGTTCTAAACTGTCTGTACTCAGTTACATTTGTTCTCAGGTTCATTGTCATGGTTCTTGCTTCTTGTTTCACTGTTCTAATATGGATCATTTAGTAAGTATAGATTCCTTTAGTATTCTTTCAGTGTGTGCATATTTATAACACATTTCTTTGGTTTCCATTTGTTTGAAATATGTGCTTTTATTTCTAAGGGTGTTTTCACTGGAAATAGAATTGTTGACGGGTCTTTATTTGATTTAAGCTTTTGTTCTCCTCTTGCTTCTTTTTGTGTGAAGCAGGTTTTATTTAATGTGTCTTTTCTTTTTCCTTCTCTAGCTATCTAAAAGTCTTCTTTTGGTCTTTCTTGAGGGGAACCTCTATTATAATGTGCCTTTGGATAGTTTTCTTTGTTTTTATCCATTTGAGTTTTGTTAGAGCTCCTTGCATTTGTATATTCATGTCATTCTTGTTCTTTATCTCTTCAAATACTGTTTCTGTCCTGTTTCTTCTCTTTTCCCCTCCCCCTGGGATTCAAAACCATATTTGTTGTTTGTGACCCATATCTCTCTTAGTTTTCCTTCTGACGCTCCTTTTTCTCTCTCTTCCCCTTCCCTTCCCAGATCCTCCCAATCCCCTTCTCTCTGTATATACATACATGTGTGTGTTTAATTTTCTTCCTTCTCTTTCTAGCCAGTTGCTTTTCTGCTGACCTAATTTCCTGTTTACTCATCCTTTCTTCTGCTGTTAAACACTTCTTCAGAATTCTTAAATTTGGCCATTGTTTTTCTTAGTTCTAGAATTCATATATTTCCTTATGTTCTAGTTTTCTTTTTTAATTTTTATTTATTTATTTTTTTAAGTTCTAGTCTTCTATCTTTTTATGTTTTGATGAAAATATTAATATTCAGAAATTATTCATTTAATGAGTTAAATTGCTTATTTACCCTAGGAATTTAAAGTCTTTGGTAAATATAGTATGTAGACAAATTCTATCTATGTTTTTAAATATTACTTCATGTCTCCTGGCATGATAGTAAATGTCTTACTGAATCTTAGATATTGTGACTGAAAAATCATTGTGCCTCTGGATGGATGCAGCTTTCCTTCTTAGAGGGCTTTTGTTGTTATTGTTCCCAGCAAGAGGTGAAGAGGGGATAGATCACCTCAATCCAATCAATAATTGAGATATTTTGAGACTGGATTTTAGGCTTTGTCAGGGCTGGTCTATATCTGGCTTGTCTTCACCTTGGAATATAATCTTTCTGCTGTCTCCATTGAAAATCTGGGTTATTTACCAAAGTCTTTTTTCTTTGGTGGGCCTCAATTTCAATATTTTTTCTCTCCATCACTTTGAGATTTCTCAAGCTCTGACTGACTTTCCAGCCTTTTAGAAGCTGTTTATTGCTTTGTTTCTTGGCCTCCTTCCCATCACATATACTGTTCAGGATTCACAAAGTTTCTTGAGAGGAAATCAAAGGCAGAATTCCTCTTTCTCTAGAGTACAAGTCCCCCTGGTAGCCATGAACTCAGGTTTCTGTCTGCCCAGAATAACAAGACAACTGTATCTCTAGACCAGTGTTTCCCTCAGTCTCGTGATACCCCTTGGGAACTGGAGGGGAACCCATGAGGGAAATGGAAGGGTTTACTCACTGTGTTCCCTTTTCTCCAGCATCTTGGTCCTAAAATCTTGTCTGGCTTTATTACTCTCTGATGATTCCTAACAGCTGTTTTCTGCAATATATTTAGCTTTTATAGTTGTTCTCTGCAGGACAGTTAACCTGACACAAGCTACTCTGTCATAGAAGGCAAAGTCTCCAGAGATTTATTTTTAAAAGTAGTTTTCAGGACACGTCCTGAGGTCGTTTGCACATTCAGCTATATCTCTTGAATTTTTTGAGGTGTCCCCAGCAGGGGTTGGCAAGGTCTTTTGGTGTTTTCAGCACCATCAAAAACACCTTAGCAAGCTCTGCTGAGTACAATTTGTAAGTTGTATTTTAAAATTGAAACATATATGCCAAGTATGATTATTCCTCATTAGATTACTCCATTTTCTATGGCACCAGGTCTACTATGAAGCCTATACTCTTCCCGTTTATATTGTGAGGCATTCAGTTATACAACTGCATACACATGTGTGCCTGTGCACATGTCTACACACACACACACACACACACACACACACACACACACACACACACACAGTCTCGCACACATATATCTTCTCCTCTAGAAATAATGAACTAAACAGAGTTCTGATACTGTTGCCTATAGTGTGACTGTGGTCAAGTATCTTCATCCTTAGCCCTCAGCATCTTTAATTGAAATTGCAGGTATGGCAGAGGAGGGGACAGGAGTAAGCACACTTATAGTATCCTTCTGGCTCTGATAGGCAGTCTATTTTCTAGAACTTGGATGGAGGTATCTTAATGGAACAATCAGATACTAACCTGCTCTGAGAAACGGGAATTTGCTTAGAGCCACAGAACTCCTTCTTTTAGGTAGTGCAGCCTTGTAGCTGCAACGTCAGTCTTTTTTTTTTTAATTTTTTTTGTTCATTTTTTATTTTATTTATTTGAGAGCGACAGACATAGAGAGAAAGACAGATAGAGGGAGAGAGAGAGAATGGGCGCGCCAGGGCTTCCAGCCACTGCAAACGAACTCCAGACGCGTGCGCCCCCTTGTGCATCTGGCTAACGTGGGACCTGGGGAACTGAGCCTCGAACCGGGGTCCTTAGGCTTCACAGGCAAGCGCTTAACCACTAAGCCATCTCTCCAGCCCGATGTCAGTCTTAAATTGGGAAAATAGATATAATAAATCAGTGTTGGGTCTCATTGGAACTTGCACACCAGTGGGTAGTGAAAAATGACAGTTAACATTGCTTATAACAGCGGACCCTTACACCTGTATCATTCAACCAGATGAGATAGCAATTTCCCACATGAGGTGGCTACTTTATAAGTTTACCCAACATTTTCCTCTTGATATTCTTCTTATAAGAGAAGTAAAAACACTGACCCTTCATTTGGCTAAGCTCAAGTATTGGGTTCATCCAGCCTTGGTGCTGTTTCTCCCCACTCTCCCTGCTCACGTGTTTGTCACAGGAAGTCCATACATCTAGGCTGCTCTTCTAGACTTCTTGGCTAGATTTGTCTGAAAACTACTGGAAAGACATGGAGGGCAAGAAGAAGGAACAAGTCAGTGTATCTCTTCCCCTTCCTGTTTGCTTTAGATGTGGTCTTTGGCAAAAGCTGCAACTTCTGTGGCCCCGGTTCCTTCTTCATTGACTAGCTACGGTCTGAACATCTACTGGGTAATTCCAATACCAACAGTCAACTCTGTGGGTTTTTTTTGTTGTTGTTGTTGTTTGTTTGTTTGTTTCCTGGCAATCATCTAACTGTCTCTGCAATGTCTACCTGCATTGCTTTTTTGTATCCTAGGACAAGCAGCATGATTTCTTCATTCAATAAATACTTATTGAAGCATTGATCAATACCTTAGATGAATATTATGCTAAGGGATACAACTATGAAAAAGAAAAGCAATGTCTCTGACCTTGTAGAGCTTATGGCTTTGTGGGCAAGACATTCTCAAATGTTTAGACCAAGCTGTGTTGAGAGTGAGACATTATTGGAATAGACTTACTTAAGAAGACAGCCAGAATTAGCTACATCAACCTGGACAAGGTACCTCACCCACAGATGCCTGAATTTCATCTTCCTCAGATGAGTACTTGGTTATCTATCTCCATGCCACCCCTAACCATTTTGTACATTCAGCTTAGTGAAGATACTAATGTTACTAACATTACAGCATGACTTATGATGAAATGAGTTGCTATTAGATAATGAAACAAATGTCCAGGAAATAAAACTCATTCACATCAAAGGTTTTTATTTATTTATTTATTTATTTTGATTTTTCAAGGTAGTGTCTCAGTAGCCCAGGCTGACCTGGAATTCACTATGTATTCTCAAGGTGGCCTCAAACTCATGGTGATCCTCCTACCTCTGCCTCCCGAGTGCTGGGATTAAAGGCATGCACCATATGCCCAGCTCAAAGGTTTATTTATTTTTAAGTGTACTTATTTATTTATTTATTTGAGAGAAAGAGAGAAAGGGAGAAAGGGTATGCCAGGGCCTGCAGCCACTGCAAATGAATGAACTCCAGATGCATGCTCCCCCTTGTTCATCTGGCTAACATGGGTCCTGGAGAGTTGAACTGGGATCCTTCTGCTTTGCAAGCAAATGACTTAACTGCTAAGCCATCTCTCCAGCCCTCAAAAGTTTACTTTTAAAAGTTGCTTCTAGATGAGTGAGACTATGTGTTGATTTTTTTTCTGTGATTGGGTAAGTTTGCTGAGAATGATATCTGCAACACCTAAACTGAATCTGCCCAAGATGCCTTACATACCCAGCAAGCACTTCATGGACTAGACAATAAGATGGATGGGAGGGCAGGGAGGGAATCAAAGGGTGGAAAACAGTAATCCGGACCCAAACGGCAATGGTACCATAAAATTCTACTTCCTAAAAGACAGACCAAATGGCTGAACCTTCACTAGACCCTTACAGGAAACACCTGAACCACAAGACACTGGAGAGGGTAGGATCAAGACTGACGTAAATCTCCTACATCTTCCCTCCCTCCCTCTCCCCCTCTCCCCTCTATCTCTCTCCTCTCTAACTCTTGTATATTAGTTATCTTTTTCCTCAATTTCTTAATGGACACTGACCTGTAACCCCCACTTCCAGCTTGGGCCTACCATCCACAATGAGCTTTTGATCAGAGAAACCTACAAGGTTTCCCAAAACAATGACAGACTTCTGTCAGAGTACTTGATGACCCACCAAAGGCCAGTGATAAGACCCTATTGCTGAAGACTCCATACACAGCTGACGCGTAAAATGGAATGACATGGCTGGAAGCCAGGAGAGAGTCAGTCCCCAGACTGTCAGCATGTCTAGTGCCAGAAGGCGCTACATAGGCGACTGGGGGAAATGACCAAGATCTGTCCAAGCAACACACTGTTTAACCTAATTAGCAACAAATAACTGGATGTGATGCCCACACAAGTGCAATAGTGGTACACAGCCATGGTGAGGAATCAATTGCTCTTGATTTGGCTAACTGATCCACTCAGTGGTACTAGACCCTTAGCTGGAGCTGGGAAACAAGTCAGAACCATAGCCAAACATAAGCCCACTCTACAATATCAAGCTACCATCAATCATGGGGTATAAGAGGGCCTACACCTATCATAATGTCTATCAAAGAAGTAAGTGCTATCTCAATTTTCTGGGTGCTAACTTACTCTCCATTGGAGAATCTGCTTCTCTTTTCCAGATAAATGCAGATCCTAAGGAGAGAGCTGCCCCAACATACCTGAAAAGGGGCCCAACTGAAACTAAGGACAACTGGCGAAATTAGCAAGGGTGATGTTTTCCTATGAACTGGATACCAGCACAAAGGGGAAGGAGATCAACGCAGAGAAAAATCAACTCCTACCAAATCAGAGAGCCAAAGCCTCAGAGGCCCCCAACACCTCAGCACTGAAGCAGACCAAAAATGAACCCAACATGGCTCAGGGAAATCTTGCGGAAGAGGGGGTGGAAAGAATGTCAGAGTTACATGTTGGGTCATGATTTGCAGAGACATTTATCATACTAATAACTGTGGGCTAACTCCACAATGCATGACCCATTTTCATTAACAAGGAGGGTCTAATGGGAGGGGGTAGGTCACAGATGAGCCTAAATAATGGTACCAAACTGCCTGTATTCACTGAAATGAAAAGTAATAAATTAAATTAAAGAAAAAAAGTAGCTTCTAGGGGGAACAACTATTCAACACTGCTGCAAGGCAGGTAGTAAAGGCAAAATGAGCCTGTAAATGGAAAAGAAAAGCTGAAATTCAGAGCTATGGTGCCGAAGGGTGCTTGGATGGACATCTGACTAGTGACTGTATTAGAGGCTCATCAGTAGTGAGCTCTGTTGACAGCTAGTTATAGCCTGTGTGTAAGTGGAACTGAGACCTCCTTTCTTTGTTTAGTTGCATTATCACTCCCTCCAGGAAGGATTCACTTGCTTCTAGGTGGGATTGAAGCTTCCTGTTACATATCTCCTTTTTTTTTACTGCCATTCATGTGATTACTGCCTCCTTTCTTCTTCCTACTGTCCTCCTTCTACCTTTTTTGAGTACTCATAATGCTTCAGGCATTAGATGATGGCTTCTTGTGGAGTCTGGGTAGCATCCTAAGTCAAGGACTTACTTAATGCTTCACATCAAACTTTCAAAGATTCATATATGTAAGGAAATCTATGTGTCTGTGTCTAAACCTGTGTGTGACATGATATTTTCCACTTTGAAAATTTCTAATTAACAAAGATCCAAGATTAAGCTATGATTATTGTGATTTCTGCATTACATTGTAATTTTTGAAAATTTCTCATATTCCTCATAGGCTAGAAGGATGCATATGTTAGCTCTAGTCAGAGTTCAAAAGCTCAGCTCTATCACCTCTTCATAGTTGCTGTTACTGAGGCTGCAGGTGGTGAGTCGCATAGCTAGCCCTGCATGCTCCAGATCTGCCACTCTTGTGCCTTCCCTGCTGGACCATGCTTGGGTCCTTAGTAGCTTTGTCACCTCTTTGGATTCATATTTAATTTCCATGATTTTGTGCTCTCTAGCCTTTCTTGCTATTGATTTGTAGTTTGATTCCATTTTGGTCAGATAGAATGCAAGGAATTATTTCAATTTTCCTGCATTTGTTAAGATTTGCTTTGTGTCCTAATAGATGGTCTATTTTAGAGAATGTTCCATGCACTGCTGAAAAGAATGTATATTCTGCAGCCTTTGGATGAAATGTCCTATATATATCTGTTAGGTCCATTCCTTCTATGACCTCATTTAGTCCAGATGCCTTTGTTTATTTTTTCCCCGGGATGACCTGTCCATTGATGAGAGTGGGGTGTTGAAGTCACCTACTACCACTGATTTTGGTGTTATCTGTGACCTTAGTTCTAATAGCATTTGTTTGATGAATTTGGGAGCCCCCATGTTAGGTGCATATATGTTTAGGATTGAAATGTCCTCCTGTCGGAGGGTGCCTTTTATCAATGTAAAGTGACCTTTCCTTATCTTTCTTAACTAATGTTGGGCTGAAGTCTACCTTGTCAGATATTAGGATAGTAGCCCCTGCTTTTTTTTCTAGGTCCATTTGCTTGAAACACTGTTTTCCATCCTTTCATGCTAAGATAGTGCCCATCCTTTGTAGAAAGGTGGGTTTCTTGGAGGCAACAAATCATAGGATCCTGCTTTTTAACCCAGACTGCAAACCTATGTCTTTTAGTTGGGGCATTGAGGCCACTGATATTAACAGATAATATTGAAAGGTGTGTATTCATTTTTGTCATTTTTTGTAGTTCTTCCAGTTTTACCTTTGCTCTCTTGTGTTAACTAGTATTTGAGTAGTGTTTGTTTTTTCCTGTTTCCTTATATGTGTGCTTTTCTTTTTCTTCAGCATGGAGGATTCTTTCAAGTATTTTCTGTAGAGCTGGTTTTGTCTTCAAATACTCCTTTAATCTGCTTTTGTCATGGAATTTCCTTAGTTCTCCATCTATTTGACTGCATAGCTTTGCAGGATAAAGTAACCTTGGTTGGTAGTTGTTATCTTTCAGAACTTGGAATACATCACTCCATACCTTTCTGGCTTTAAAAGTTTGTGTTGAGTCACCTGCTGTAATCCTGATAGGCTTGCCTTTGTATGTAACTTGATTTTTCTCTCTGACTGCTTTTAATATTTTTTCTTTGGTTTGTGTGTTTGGTAGTTTGATTATAATATGGCGAAGAGAGGTTCTTTCCAGGTTTTGTCTGGCTGGTGTTCTAAAGGCTTCCTGTATCTGCATTGACACCTATTTCCCAATTTGGGGGAAATTTTCTTCTATGATTTTGTTGAAGATGCCTACTATGCCTTTGGAGTGAAATTCTTCTCCTTCTACCATGCCCTGAATTATTATGTTTGATCTTTATATAGTGTCCTGAATATCTTGAAATTCCCACTCATACTTTTCTATTATTTTGTCTTTCTCTTTGTTGGACTGTATTAGATCTGCTACCTGGTCTTCTAGCTTAGATATTCTGTCCTCTCCTTCATCCAATCTACTGGTGAGATTTTCTACAGAGTTTTTTATTTCATTAACTGTGTTCTTCATTGCTAGTAATTCTGACTGGTTTTTCTTTATTATTTCTATTTCCTTATTTATGTCTAGTATTGACCTCATAATTTCATTAAATTGGTTTACTGTGTTTTCTTTGATTCCTTTGATTTCTTCTTTGACTTCTTTGAACATATTTGTAATCATTCTTTCGAAATTTTTCTCAGGTATTTCCTCTAACTCATTCTTACTGGAGGTCATTTCTGATGTGTTAATACTTTTTGGTGGATTCATATTGTCTTGATTTTGGGTGTTTCTTGTGTTATAATGTACATATTTTTGCATCTTGGATTATTTAATGATTGGATTTTCTAGTTAGCTGGGTATTATTAGATGTATCAATCAATCTGATGTTATATATCTACAGAGTAGGAGCTTAAGGCTGTAGGTGTGGCTCTCAAGATTCTCAGAGTATCTACAAAAGTGACCCTACATGATGAGGATGCCTGCTATGAGAGCTCAATATGGGTTGTAACCAATTTCTGGTACTGGGAGTTACAAGTCAGAGTCAAATATTTTAGGGTTAGCTTCATCCCACCCTCTCCAGGGCCCTTCTTACCAGATAATCCCCCAATATTCCTTTTGGGGGTATATCTTTTAGTCTGATATCTTAGAGAAAGTTTTCTATGGTACAATTTTATTTTAGATCATTTGTTTTCATGACGGTGGCCAATCTGACAGGACTGAGATGGAATCTCAATGTAGTTTTAATCTGCATTTCCCTGATGACTAGTGACGTAGAACATTATTTTAGATGCTTATATGCCATTCGTATTTCTTCTTTTGAGAATGCTCTATATAGCTCCATAGCCCATTTTTTGATTGGCTTGTTTGATTCCTTATTATTTAACTTTTTGAGTTCTTTGTATATCCTAGATATTAATCCTCTATCAGATATATAGCTGGTGAAGATTTTTTTCCCATTCTGTAGGTTGCCTCTTTGCTTTTTTCACTGTGTCCTTTGCAGTGCAAAATCTTTGTAATTTCATGAGGTCCCAGTGATTAATCTGTGGTTTTATTGCCTGAGCAATTGGGGTTGTATTCAGAAAGTCTTTGTCAAGACCAATATGTTGAAGGGTTTCCCCTACTTTTTCCTCTAGCAGTTTCAGAGTTTCAGGTCTGATGTTAAGGTCTTTAATTCATTTGGACTTAATTCTTGTGCATGGAGAGAGAAGAATCTAGTTTCATCCTACTGGAGATATATATCCAGTTTTCCCAACACCATTTGCTGAAGATGCTGTCTTTTCTCCAATGAGTATTTTTGGCATTTTTATCAAATATCAGGTGGCTATAGCTACCTGGACTTACATCTGGGTCCTCTATTCTGTTCCACTGATCTACATGTCTGTTTTTGTGCCAGTACCATGCTGTTTTGTTACTATGGCTCTATAGTATAGGTTAAAATCAGGTATGGTGATACCACCAGCCTTATTTTTATTGCTCAGTATTATTTTAGATATTCAAGGTTTTTTGTGATTCCAAATGAATTTTTGGATTGTTTTTTCTATTTTCATGAAGAATGCTTTTGGAATGTTGATAGGGATTGCATTAAGTGTGTAGGTTGCTTTTGGTAAGATTGCCATTTTCACAATATTGATTCTTCCAATCCAGTAATGAGGGATGTGTGGTGGTTTGATTCAGGTGTCCCCCATAAACCTAGTTGTTCTGAATGCTAGGTTCCCAGCTGATGGAGTTTTGGGAATTAATGCCTCCTGGAGGGAGTGTATTGTTGGGGGCGGGCTTATGGGTATTAAAGCCAGTTTTTCCTTGCCAGTGTTTGGCACACCTTTCTGTTGCTGTGGTCCATCTTATGTTGGCCAGGGGGTGATGTCCACACTCTGCTCATGCCATCGTTTTCCCCTGCTATCCTGAAGCTTCCCCTCGAGCCTGTAAGCCAAAATAAACCTCTTTTTCCCAGAAGCTACTCTTGGTTGGGTGATTTCTACAAGCAATGTGAACCGGACTGCAACAGGATGTTTCTCCACTTTCTAATGTCTTCTGCAATTTCTTACTTGAGTGTTTTAAAGTTGTTATTGTAGAGATTCTTTACTTCCTTGGTTAGGTTTATTCCAAGGTATTTTTTTTTTTTTTTGATGCAATTGTGAATGGGAGTGATTCTCTGATTTCATCCTCTGTATGTTTGTTGTTAGCATATATGAAGGCTACTTATTTCTGTGTATTTATTTTGTATCCTGCTACATGGCTGTAGGTTTTTATAAGCTCTAACAGTTTGCTAGTAGAGTATTTAGGATCCTTTATGTATAGAATCATGCCATCTGCAAACAATAACTTGATCTCTTCCTTTCCAATTTGTATCCCTTTTATGTGTGTCTCTTGCCTTATTGCTATGGCTAAGACTTCCAAAACTATATTAAATAAAAGTGGCGACAGTGGACACCCTTGTCTTGTTCCTGATTTCAGTGGAAAAGCTTCCAGTTTTTCCCCATTTACTAATATGTTGGCTGTAGGCTTGTCATAAATAGCTTTTATTATATTGAGATATGTTTCTTCTATTCCCAGTCTCTGTAGGACTTTTACCATGAAGTGATGTTAGATTTGCCAAATGCTTTCTCTGTGTCTAGTGAGATGATCATGTGATTTTTATCCTTCAACCCGTCTATATAATGTATTACATTTATAGATTTGCATATGTTGAACCATCCCTGCATCTCTTGGATAAAGCCTACTTGGTCAGGGTGAATGATCTTTTTGATATACTCTTGTATTCTGTTTGCCAATATTTTGTTGAGAATTTTTGCATCTATGGTCATGAGGGAGATTGGTCTGTAATTTTCTTTTTTTGTTCTATCTTTGCCTGGTTTTGGTATCAGGGTGATACTGGCCTCATAGAAGGAGTTTGGTAGAATTCTTTCTTTTTCTATTTCCTGGAAAAGCTTAAGAAGCAATGGTGTTAGGTCTTCCTTAAAGATCTGGTAAAATTCAGCAGTGAATCCATCTGGGCCTGGGTGTTTTTTAGTTGGGAGATTATTGATAACCATGTTTGTTATAGGTCTATGTAAGTGATTAATCTCATTTTGATTTAATTTAGGTAGGTCATATAAATCAAGGAAATCATCCATTTCTTTCAGATTTTCATACTTTGTGGAGTATATGCTTTTATAGCATGTCCCTATGAAGTTTTGAATTTCTCTGGAATCTGTTGTGACATTACCTTTTTCATCTCTGATTTTATTAATTTGTGTCTCTTCTCTCTTTCTTTTGGTCAGATTGCTAAGGGTTTATCAATCTTGTTTATCCTTTCAAAGAACCAACTCTTTGTTACATTAATTCTTTGGATTGTTTTTTTTTTCTATTTCATTAATTTCTGCTCTTATCTTTATTATTTCTTCCTGTCTACTGATTTTTGGTTTGCCTTGTTATTCTTTTTCCAACGCTTTAAGGTGAAGCATTAGGTCGTTTACTTGCGACCTTTTTAATTTCTTAATATAGGCACTTAAAGCTATAAATTTACCTCTTAGAACTGCCTTCATTGTGTCCCAGAGATTTTGATATGTTGTGTTTTCATTATCGTTTGACTCTATAAATTTTTTGATTTCCTTCTTGATTTCTTCATTGACCCATTCATCATTTAGTAGTGTATTGTTTAGTTTCCATGATTTTGTGTATGCTCTATAGCCTTTCTTGCTACTGATTTGCAGTTTGTTCCCATTGTGGTCAGATAGAATGCAAGGAATTATTTCAATTTTTCTGAATTTGTTAAGGTTTGCTATGTGTCCTAATATATGGTCTATTTTACAGAATTGTCCATGTGCTGCTGAAAAGAATGTATATTCTGCAGCATTTGGATGAAATGTCCTATATATATATCTGTTAGGTCCATTCCTTCTATGACCTCATTTAGTCCAGATGCATCTCTGTTTATTTTTTCCTGGGATGACCTGTCAATTGATGAGAGTGGGCTGTTAAAGTCACCCAACACCACTGTGTTTGGTGTTATCTGTTACCTTAGTTCTAATAGTGTTTGTTTGATGAATTTGGGAGCCCCCATGTTAGGTGCATATATGTTTAAGATTGTAATGTCCTCCTGTTGGAGTGTGCCCTTAATCAATATAAAGTGACCTTCCTTATCTTTCTTGACTAATGTTGGACTGAAGTCTACCTTGTCAGATATTAGGATAGCAACCCCTGCTTGTTTTCTAGGCCCATTTGCTTGAAACACCATTTTCCAACCTTTCACCCTAAGATAATATCTAATCTTTGTAGAAAGGTGAGTTTCTTGGAGACAACAAATTGTAGGATCCTGCTTTTTAACCCAGTCTGCAAACCTATGTCTTTTCGTTGGGACATTGAGGCTGTTGATATTAAGAGATATTATTGAAAGTTGTGTGTTTATTCTTGTCTCTTTTTTTTTTGTGGTTCTGGTTCTACCTTTGCTCTCTTGTGTTAACTAGCATTAGAGTATTGCTTGTTTTTTTCCAGGTTCCTTATATGTGTGTTTTTCCTTTTCTTCAGCATGGAGGATTCTATCAAGTATTTTCTGTAGAGCTGGTTTTATCTTCAAATACTCCTTTAACTTGCTTTTGTCATGGAATGTCCTTATTTCTCTGTGTATTTGAATGGATAGCTTTGCAGGATAAAGTAACCTTGGTTGACAATTGTTATCTTTCAGAACTTGGAATATATTATTCCAAGTTTTTCTGTCTTTTAAAGCTTGTGTTTAATAATCTGCTGTAATCCTGATATACTTGCCTTTGTAGGTAACTTGATTTTTCTCTCTGACTGCTTTCAATATTTTTTCTTTGGTTTGTGTGTTTGGAAGTTTGATTATCATATGGCGAAGAGAGTTTCTTTCCAGTTTTTGTCTGGCTGGTGTTCTAAAGGCTTCCTGTATCTGCATTGACACCTCTTTCCCAATTTGGGGGAAATTTTCTTCTATGATTTTGTTTAAGACGCCTACTATGCCTTTGGAGTGGAATTCTCCTTCTACTATGCCCTGAATTCTTATATTTGATCTTTTCCTAGTGTCCTGAATATCTTGAAATTCCCACTCATACTTTTCTTTTTTTTTTTACTAATTTTTTAAAAAATATTTTTTGTTCATTTTTTATTTATTTATTTGAGAGCAACAGACACAGAGAGAAAGACAGATAGAGGGAGAGAGGGAGAATGGGCACGCCAGGGCTTCCAGCCACTGTAAACGAACTCTAGACGTGTGCGCCCCCTTGTGCATCTGGCTAACGTGGGACCTGGGGAACCGAGCCTGGAATCCGGGGTCCATAGGCTTCACAGGCGAGCGCTTAACCACTAAGCCATCTCTCCAGCCCCCCTCATATTTTTATATAAGTTTGTCTTTCTTTTTGTTGGACTGTATTAGATCTGCCACCTGGTCTTCTAGCTTAGATATTTTGTCCTCTCCTTCATCCATTCTACTGGTGATATTTTCTACAGAGTTTTTTATTTCATTAACTGTGTTCTTCATTGCTAGTAATTCTGACTGGTTTTTCTTTATTATTTCTATTTCCTTATTTATGTCTTGTATTGCCTTCTTTATTTCATTAAATTGGTGTCCTGCATCTATTTTGATTTCCTTTTTGACTCCTTTGATTTCCTCTTTTATTCTTTTTATGTGTTATTTGACCTCTTTGAACATATTTACAATCATTCTTTTTATTCTTTCTCAGGCATTTCCTCTAACTTGTTCTTACTGGAGGTCATTTCTGATGCATTAGTACTTTTCGGTGGCTTTATATCATCTTGCTTTTTAGTGTTTCTTGTGTTATAATGTATATATTTTTGCATCTTGGATTATGTTAATGCTTGGATTTTCTAGTTAGGTGGGTATTCTTAGCTGTATCAATTGATTTAATGTTATGTATTTTCAGGGTAGGAGCTTAAGGTGTTAGGTGTGGCTCTTAAGACTCTCAGAGTATCTACAAAGGTGTTCCTAGGGGTTGAGGTTCCCTGCTATGGGAATATTCAAGTAGGCTGAGTAGAATAAAATACAGGTAGATTCTAAAATTTAACTAAACACTGTACACATTCAATCAAGAACAGCCCCAAGTATGTATGCAAGAGTAGTTATTATAACAACCATATCCTCTATCAACAAAGAGGTTAAGATTTCTGGTCTGTTGAGGGATCCAAGTCAGCTTGTGACCAAGTGAGACCCTTCCCTGGTGCAATCCCAGTTACCTTGGATGATTTTGTTCTTAGTCAAGTTGCTGCCTGGATGCTCTGGATCTCTTCTACTTCTCTGCTGACACTTCAATTTCCGATACACCTCACTTTTTAGTAAAAGTGTGTATTTTGCTGAGTTTTTTTGGTCTTTTTCCCCCCCTAGGCTGCTTTGGCATGGTACCTATGCCACCATCTTAACCAGAAGTCCTCCTCAATTCTTTTCCACTGGTCTATACTCCTGTTTTTTTATATCAGTTCTGTACCATGCTGTTTTTATTACTATGCCTTGGTAATGTAGCTTTAGATCAGGTATGGTGATGCTTCCAGAGATCTTTCTTTTGCCGAAGATATTCTTGGATATCTGAGGCCTTCTGCATTTCCATATGAACTTTGAGATCATTTTTTCTATCTCTGTGAAGAACAATGTTGGGATTTTAATTGGAATTGCATTAAATCTGTATATTGCCTTTGGTAGGATTGCCATTTTCACAATGTTAAGTCTGCCTATCCTGGAGCATGGGAGGTATTTCCATTTTCTCAAGTCCTCCTCAGTTTCTTTCTTGAGTGTTTTTATGTTTTCCTTGTATAGATCTTTCGCTTCCTTGGTTAACATTATTCCAAGGTATTTTTTTTTCATTGCTATTGAAAATGGGGCCATGTTCCTTATTTCTTTCTCTGTATCTTTGTCATTTGCATATAGAAAGGCTACTGCTTTTTGTGCATTGATTTTGTATACTGCTACTTTGCTATAGGAGTTAATCACCTTCAAGAGTTTTGGGATGGAGTCTCTCGGGTCTCTTATGTATATAATCATGTTGTCAGTGAGTAGAGCTAACTTAACTTCTTCCTTTCCTAATTGTATCCCTTTTATTTCTTTCTCCTGTCTTATTGCTTGAGCTAGGACTTCCAGTACTATATTGAAGAGCAGACATGAGAGTGTACAACCCTGTCTTGTTCCTGATCTCAATGGGAATTCCTCCAATCTCTCTCCATTAAGTATTATTTGGGCCTTAGGAGCTTTGCATATTGCCTTTATTATGTTAAGATATGAACCAACTATGCCAATTCTCTCCAATGTTTTGATCATGAAGTGATGTTGTACTTTGTCAAAGGCCTTTTCTGCATCTATTGAAATGATCTCATGTGGTTTTTGTGTTTAACCTTGTTTATGTGTTGTATTATATTGTCAGATTTCCGTATGTTGAAACATCCCTGCGATCCTGGGATAAATCCCACTTGGTCAAGGTGGATAATTCTTTTGATGTGTTGTTGGATTCAGTTTGTGAGGATTTTGTTCAGGAACTTTGCATCTAAGTTCAGGGAAATAAGCTGTTAGTTTTATTTTCTTGTGGCATCTCTGCCTGGTTTTTGGAATTAGGGTGATACTAGCTTCATAGAAGGAGTTGGGGAGCTTTCCCTATTCTCCAGTTGTGTGGCACAGTTTGAGAAAGATTGGTTTGAGTTCTTCCATGAAGGTTTGATAGAATTCAGTTGAGAAGCCATCTGGTCCTTTACTCTTCATTTTGGGGAGTTTTTTTTTTTTAATTTTTACTTTTTCAATCTCAATGTATATTATAGTTTTGTTTAGGAGATGAATCTGCTCTGAGTTTAGCTTTGATAGATGGTATGTGTCCAGGGATTTATCCATCTCCTCCATATTATCCAGTTTTGTGGAGTAGGGGTTTTTGAAATAAGTCCTGATGTTTCTCTCAATTTCACTTATGTCAGTTGTGATCTCTCCTTTTTCATTTCTAATTTTGTTAATTTGAAGCATCAATTTTTTTTTTTTGCTTGATCAAATTGGCCAGGGGTTTTTCAATGTTATTTTTTCAAAGAACCAGCTCTTTGTTTTGTCTATTTTCTTAATTTTCTTCTCAGTTTCCAATTCATTAACTTCTGCTCTGATCTTAATTATTTCTTTCCTTCTGGAGCTTTTTTGGGTTGGATTTTTCTTGCTTTTCCAGTGCCTCTAGGTGGATGGTTAGGCTATTGATTTGGGATCTCTCTGTCTTTGTTATGAAGGCATTTAGGGCTATGAATTTTCTTCTGAGAACTGCCTTCAATGTGTCCCATAAGTTTTGGTATGATGTGTTCTTATTGTCATTCATTTATAGAAATTTCACAATTTCATTTTTTATTTCATCCACTATCCATTTATTGTGTAAAAGTGTGCTGTTCAGTTTCCAGGTGCTGTTGGGATTCTTGGTGGGTCTTTTGTTGTTATTTTCTAGCAATATAGCATTGTGATCTGATATAATGCAGGGAATTATGTCAATCTTCCTAAATATATGTAGGCAGTCTTTGTGACCCAGTATATGATCTATTTTAGCGAATGTTCCATGGGCTGCTGAGAAGAATGTGTAATCAGTGGATTTGGGATGGAATGTGCTATACATGTCCGTTAAGTCTAAGTGATCTATGGTTTTGTTGAGCTCTCTTACTTCCCTGTTGAGTTTCTGTTTGGATGATCTGTTTATTACTGATAATGGTGTATTGAAGTCCCCAACTATGATGTTGTTGCTGGTTTGTGTTTTAATGTCAAGTAGGTTTTATTTTATGAACTGATGGCTCTGTGTTTGGTGCATATGGATTTATGATTGTGATATCCTCTTGATTGATCATTCCCTTTATAAGTAGGAAGTGGACTTCTTTGTCTTTTTTGATTATTTTTAGTTTGAAGTCTATTTTATCTGATATCAACATAGCTATGCCTGCTTGTTTCTTATTCCCATTTTCTTGGAATATTGTTTTCTACCCTTTCACTCTGAGGAGGTGAGATGGGTTTCTTGAAGACAACAGATTGAGGGGTCTAATTTTCTGATACATCTTGTTAGCTTTTGTCTCTTGATGGGTGAATTAAGGTCATTAATATTTAGGGTAATGACTGTGAGGTTTGATTTGATCTCTGCCATATTGTGTTAGTATATGTGGTTTGGTGTTTTCATGCACTTTGAGTTTTTTTGTGCCTTCTCTGATTTTTATTATTGCAATCTGCTTCTTGTAGGCATTTGAGGTTGATTATTTGATTCTTTTGTATGAAGAATATGAAGAATTTCCTGAAATACTCTCTGTAGGTTTGGTTTTATTTTCATATAATTGTAAAGTTGAGTTTTGTCATGGAAAGTTTTTCTTTCACCATCTATTATAAGGGATACTTTTGCTGGGTAAAGTAGTTTGGGTTGGAAGCCATATGTTCTTAGATTTTGCAGTGTTTCATTCCAGGCCCTTCTGGCTTTCTGAGTTTCTATTGATAAGTCTGAAATAATTCTGATAGGGTTACCTTTAAAAGTGATGTGCTGTTTTTCCCTAGCTGCTTTTAGGATTTTCTCTTTGGTATCAATTTTTAGAGTCTTAATGACAATATGTCTTGGAGAGTTTCTCCTTTGGTCCAATCTGTTTGGAGTTCTGTTAGCGTCTTGTATCTTGATAGGCCTTTCTTTTGAGAGAGTGGGAAAGTTTCCTTTGATTATTTTGTTAAATAAGTTCTCCATGCCTTTGGTCTGAATTTCTTCTCCTTCTGGTATTCCAGTGATCCTGATATTAGGATGTTTAAGGGTATCACACAATTCCCTCATGTTCTGTTCTGTTCACAGTAATTTTTGAGCTTATTGAAACTTTTGAACTCACTTGGAGAGATGCTGAAGCACCCAGCACTGAAGCAGCCTCAACTCACACATGGCGAGACACTGGGACATAGAAGCAGTATGAGCTCGCATGCAACATGTCACCGGTGGGTGGCCAGTGTGGCAGACAGGCAGGAGATTGTGCCTGAGCTGGCGTGGTGGACAGCAGAATGAGCCTGAGCTCATGTGGGCACATGGAATGGCCTGAACTTGCACATGGACAGGTGACAACCAGAGCAGCAAGTGGGCCAATGGGTAGAGCAGGCTAAACTTGCACAAGCAGAGATGGGCAGCACGCCCATCATATATATATATATATAAATGTAGAGAGAGAGAGAGAGAGAGAGAGAGAA
The DNA here is from genome assembly GCF_020740685.1 of Jaculus jaculus. Taxonomy (NCBI): domain Eukaryota; kingdom Metazoa; phylum Chordata; class Mammalia; order Rodentia; family Dipodidae; genus Jaculus; species Jaculus jaculus. Next base: position 110,016,045 of record NC_059106.1, read on the forward strand.
AGAGAGGGAGATGGGCACTCCAGGGCTTCTAGCCACTGCAAAAAATTCTAGACATATGTACTACCCTGTGCATCTGGCTTATGTGGGTATTGGGGAATCACACTTGGGCCCTTAGGTTTCTCAAGCAAATGTTTTAAACATTAAGCCATCTCTCTAGTCCCCATATAAAATTTGAAATTACTTTTGGTGTATCTGTGAAAAATGGTGCTAGGATATTTATTGGTATTGTGTTGAATCTGTATATTGCTTTTGGTAAGATTGCCCTTTTCACAATATTAATTCTACCCATCCAGAAACATAGGAGGTCCTTCTGTCTTCTCATGTCCTCCTCAATATCTTTCTTGGGTGTTTTTATGTTTTCAGTATATAGGTCTTTCACATTATTGGTTAGTGTCATTTCAAGGTATTTGATTTTTTCTGTGGCTATTGAAAATATGACAGCCTTGCTGATTACTTTCTCTGTATATTTATCTTTTGTGTATAAGAAAGCTACTGATATTTGGGTGTTGAATTTGTATCCTGCCACTTTGCTGAAGGAATTTATTACTTCTAGAAGTTTTATGGTAGAGTTTTTCAGGTCACTTATGTATAGGATCATGTCATCTGAAAATAGGGCTAATTGGACTTCTTCATTTCCAATTTTATTGCTTGGACTAGGAGTTATAGTGCTATGTTGAGGACAATGGTATGAGTGGGCACCTCTGTCTTATTCCTGATCTTAATGGGAACTCTTTGAGTCTTTCCCCATTAAGTATGATTTGGGCTTTAAGTGCTTTGCATATAGTCTTTATTATGTTGAGATATAAATCCTCCATCTCTATGCCTAGTCTCTCCAGCATTTGTTCATAAAGTGATGTTGTATTTTGTCAAAGGCCTTCTCTGCATCTCTTTAAGTGATCATATGGTTCTTGTGTTTATTTATGTGACGTATCATATTAATTGACTTCCATATGCTGAACCATCCCTGCATCCCTGGGATGAATTCTGCTTGATCAAGGTCAGTAATGCTTTTGATGTGTTGTGGAATTTGGTTTGTCAGGATTTTGTTTAAGATTTTTGCATCCAAGTTCACCAGGATATAGGTCTTTAGTTTTCTTATTATATCTCTGTCTGTTTTTGGTATTTGGGTATTCTAGCTTCATAGAAGGAGTTGGGGAGGATTCCCTGTTCTATAATTATGTGAAATAACTTGAGAAAAAGTGGTTTCAGTTCATCAATGAAGGTTTGGTAGAATTTGGCTGAGAATCCATCATGTCCTGGACTTTTTCTTTTGGGGAGGGTCTTTTAATTTCATTTTCAATCTTGATGGTTGTAATAGGTTTGCTTCGGAAATCTATCTGTTCTGGACTTGATTTTGGTTGGTGGCATATGTCTAGGAATTCATCCATTTCTTCCAGGTTATTCAATTTTGTGGAGTAGGGGTTTTGGAAATATGTCCTGATGATTCTTCCAATTTCAGTGATGTCTGTTGTGACCTTCCCCCTTTCATTTGTAATTTTGTTAATTTGAGACTTCTCTCTTTTTTTTTTTTTTTGTTTGATCAACTTGGTCATGAGTTTATCAATTTTGTTTATATTTTCAAAGAAACAGCTCTTCATTTTTAACAATTTCATAATTGCTTTCTTAGTTTCCAATTCATTAATTTCTGCTCTAATATTCATTATTTCTTTCCATTCGGAACTCTTAGGGTTAGATTCTTCTTGTTTTCCCAACACCTTTAGGTGGTATAGCAGACAGCCTCACGTCACTGGGATGAACCTCCAGACAAGATGCAGTTTGTGGGAGGAAGAAGGGATTTGCTTGAAGCTAACAGATCCAGGGGAAGTTTCATAAATACAAAAAAGGGAAAACCCACCACCAAAGCAAGAACAAAAACCAGAAGCTAAACCATAGGGAACCACAGCCAGAACTCAGGCACTTTGCATATGTTTAGACTTGAATTCTAAATCCCACTTCCCTCCCCACATACACTTTAGGGCTGGACCCTTGGATCCACCCACTGTGACACCAAGTTACAAGTTTGAATAAAATTCCTGAATCAATTGACAACATCCATTCAAATTACCACATTCCACCCCAACTTCTAATAGATTCATAACCATCTCGCATTGTATATTGTGTTCAGTCCAAATTCAAAGGTCCCCACAGTCTTTACCAACTTAAGATAGTTCTAAAATCCCAAATCTCATCTGAGATTTAGGATAGTCTCTTAACTGTGAGTCCTGTAAAATGAAAACAGTTATGTATTTTCAACATATAAACGCACAAAGTAAGCATTTTCAACTGCTGTAAGGAATAGCAAGGAGAGACTTGGAACAATGCAAACACAATAACCATCAAGCAAACATCAAACAGCTTTAGTTAAAGTCTGATCTAACCAATGACTGACAACCTCAGGATTTTCCAGCTCCACCCCTCTAGCTGGGCTGAGTAGCCAGAGAAAACTTCCATCCCTAGCCAACAGTTATATCCAAAACATCTTCAGATCTTCATACAAACCATGTTCCATCTTCCAATGGCTTTACCAGCCTATCCGAGTCATCATGCCCTGCTGCATGCCACGTGTCAGCAGTGGCTCCTGGAACCATGTACACTTCACCCACGCCATACATTTCTCTTGCTTCTGAAACCAATACTAGGTGTGTAGGACACAATAATGTTCTGAATTCAGGGACAAAATAAATTAGTGACTTTGAAGAGCAAACTTCTTCCATATGTATATCTTTTTTCAAAAGTATTTGCATTCCTACTATTCAGTCTTTCTGGGGTGGGATTATCTCAGGCATTCTCTCTATTTTTTTTTCCCTGGGTAGGGTCTCACTCTAGCTCAGGTTGACTTTGAATTTACTATGTAGTTTCAGGGTGGTCTTGAACTCATGGCAATCCTCCTATCTCTGCTTCCCAAGTGCTGGGATTAAAGGTGTGTACCACCACACCTGGCTCTCTCCATTGTAAATGTAAAGTAGTTGGGCCACTTTCCTTCCAAATGTTAATATATTTGACAATAACAGCTTCAATAGCCAGTCTCAGTACCAGTAATTTTAAACTTGCTTGAATTTTTCCAACTTAAATCTTAAATATCCCAGTCATATATCTTTAGCCAAGCACATCCATTAAAAATTTAACCTTGATCAAACTGGGCATAGGCAGCGGAATACAGCCAGCCCTTATACTAGCAGCCTGGTTCCAAAAGGACCTCTGCAGCCTCTCCTTCCCCTTAGCAAGTTTATAAGCCAAGCCTCCAAATACAATTCTTTCTGAACTTAGCATTTTCAAACTCATACAAATAGTTCCATTAATACTTGGCTCACTGCTCTAGAAGGTGCCTTCAGTTACAAGCATCAAGTTTCCCATTGTACTAGCATACAAGTTCCAAAAATCCAAAATCCACATGGCCAAATTTATCTCACAGCAACTCTATCCCACTCCTAGGTACCAATTCTTCAGCAGAAAGCCTCATGTTGTTGGGATGAACTTCTACATAAGATAGTTTATAGGGTAAAATATGGATTTATTTGAAGTTTACAGATCCAAGGGAATTTCCATAATGCCAAAAAAGAGAAACCAACCACCAAAAGCAAGAGCAAAACTAGCAGCCAAACTGCAAGAAACCACAGCCAGAACTCAGGCACTTTGCATATCTTTAGAGTGGAATTCCAAATCCACCTCCCAACACACCTTAGGGCTGGCCCCTAGGATCTGCCCACTGTGACACCAAGTTACAAGCTTGAATGAAACTTCTGAATCAATTGGGGGACATCCATTCATACTACCACAGGTGCCTAAGTTATTAATTTGAGATCTCTTCATCTTTGTTATGAATGCACTTGGTACTATAAAATTTTCCCTTAGGCCTGCCTTCATTGTGTCCCATAAGTTTTGGTATGTTGTGTTTTTGTTGTCATTCAGTTCAAGAAATTTTATAATTTCCTTTTTTATTTTTTCCATTCCTTGTTTAATAGCATGTTGTTCAATGTCCAGGAGGTAGAGCAATTTCTGTTGTTTCTCTTCGTTAATTTCTGGCTTTAGAGTATTGTGGTCTGATATGATTCAGGAGGTTATCTCAGTTTTCCTAAATTTATGGAGGCATGCTTTATGCCCTAATATATGATTGATTTTGAAGAAGGTTCTATGGTCTGCTGAGAAGAATGTATATTCTGTGGAATTGGGGTGGAATGTTCTATAGATGTCCGTTAGTTCAAGTTGATCTATGGTGTTGATAAGATCTATTTTTCCCTGTTGATTTTTTGCTTGGATGATTTGTCTAATGATGGTATTGGGATTTATTTCTGATTTGTTGTCAAGTCGGTTTTGCTTTATAAAATGTGGTGCACATGTGTTTGGTGCATGTAGATTTATAATTGTGATATTCTCTTGTTTGATTGTTCCCTAGATGAGTAAAAAGTATCCTACTTTGTCCTTTTTAATTACTTTTGGTTTGAAGTCTATTTTGTCAGGTATTAATGTAGCCACATCCACTTTTTTCTAATTTATATATGTTTAGAAAAATTATTTTCCATCCTTTCACCCTGAGGAAATTTCTATCTTTAATTGTGAGGTGGGTTTCTTGAAGGCAGCAGATGAAAGGGTCCTTTTTTCTTATCTACTCTGCTAACTTGTGTCTTTTTATGGGTGAGTTAAGTCCATTAATACTTAAAGTTATAACTGTGAGGTTTAACTTAATCCCTGTCATACTGGAGGGTTTGTAGGGTTTGGGGCTTTGAATGATTTTATGCCTGTTCTAGTTTTGGTTATTGTATTCATCCTCTTGTAGGTTTTTGAGGTTGGATGTTTGACTCTTCTGTGTGGAATATTCCCTGAAGTATTCTCTGTAGGTTTGGCTTTGTGCTGATATAATCATAGAGCTAACTTTTGTCATGGGTACTTTCACTGGTTACAGTAGTTTGGGTTGGAAGCCACAGGGTTGTTTTTTTTTTTTTTTTTTTTTAACACTTTGAAATACTCCATTCTAAGCCCTTCTGGCTTTCATGGTTTCCACTGAAAAATCTGAGGTAACTTTGGGAATGCCTTTGTATGTAATGAGTTGTTTCTCTCTTGATGCTTTTAGAACTCTTTGTTTTCATTATTTAGAGTTTTAACTACAATGTGCTTTGGAGAGTTTCTTCTTTGGTCCTGTGTGTTTGGTGTTCTGTGAACTTCTTGTATCTGGATAGGCCTCCCTTTTGTGAGATTGGGAAAATTTTCTTTAATAATTTTGTTGAATATGTTCTCTATGCCTCTGGCCTGGATTTCTTCCCCAGTGATCTGTATATTTGGTTGTTTTAGGGTATTCTACAATCCCTTCATATTATGTTTGCATAATTTTCTGAATTCAAAGTTTTTGGACTCCTGTCAATTTCTTCTGTCTTGTCTTCCAGATCAGAGGTTCTGTCCTCCACATGATTGATTCTGTGAGTGAGGGCTTCTGGAGAGGCTTTTAAAAGCACTATTTTGGCCAGGTGTGGTGGCACACACCTTTAGTTCCAGCACTTAGGAGGCAGAGGTAGGAGGGTTGCTGTGAGTTCAAGGTCACTCTGAGACTACATAGTGAATTCCAGGTCAGCCTGAGCTACAGTGAGTAGAGTGAGACTCTACCTAGAAAAACCACACACAAAAAAGCTCTATTTGATTTTTGTTCTTTTGTTGTGTTTTTCTTCATCATGCCCGTCTCTTTTTTGAGGTCCAGTTTCATGTCAAGGTTTGATTTTCTTGATGCTTCCTGGAATTCATGCTTGCATTTGGTCATGTCTTCATTGAGCTTAATCAGCTGGTTGTTGCGATCCTCTACTTGCTGATTCACATTCAATTTGTTTATCTCTCCTTTGATGTCTCTCTCGTTTTCCTAAATTGAATTAAGCCTAGTGACAAAGGCTGTGTGCAATTTATTTATGTGAATGTTGGTTTTTGCTTCTCATTCAGCCAACGTCTTGGTCAGGATTTCCTTGAATTTATGTAATAAACTTATTGTGCTTGAGTTCTGTTGTCTCCTCTATGTTTTCACTGGAGAGTTCCATTGTGAGATGAGGCAAACTTGGTAGAAATCTCTGTTTGTCTTTCATTGCTTTCATTTGAATCGATATATTTTGGGGTAAAAATTTTATTAAGGAGAAAGCACATGTTTAGCATTGTAGGATCTTCAGTGAATGTTCTGTTTTAGGTTTGAACCAGATTGGAGTAGGATGGGTTTATAACTATAGATGTGCAAGTTGTGGAGGTTGCAAGTGCACCAACAGCCCTGGGATGGTGGCTTGTAGGAGAGCTGGTTTGGCGGTCCAGAGTCTCTCCACCCCATGGTCACTGCCTTGCCTGTGGGGCTCAGGAGTAGTAGTACTTTCCTCTATACCCCCTCCAATGTACCCCGCTGAGCAGGTTGTAGAGGAACACTGATATCTCCCTGGGCTTACCAGATACTCCTGTGCTCCCTGTCTGGAGCAGAATCAAGGTACCAAGGAGACAGTGGGGGCACCTGTAGGGGGGAGTTTGGGTGACAGGAGAAGCTGTGAATGGTGGAGTCATGTTCTATGTACCACGCCCGACCTAGGGTAGGTAGAGGTGGCTGGTGTGGGGGTATTGGTCTGTGGAGACAGTGGGGCAGGACATGGGAATGTGGAGGTGGCTGGAGGTGTGTCTTGACATCAATCAGGGGAGGTGGCCAAGGCCATCCCCTGTGTCTACCTGCCTCCAGCGAGCAGGGTTTCCATGGTGGTTCCCTGCTCCCAGTGAGCACTTCCCCAGAAGCTACCATTCAGGCTTTCTCCCTCAATTAATTATCTATTACAGGTAGTACAGAACCCAAAACTTGGGGTTCATTAATTCTTGCAAACCCCTCCTGAACCCCCAAATTCTGCATCAACTACACATGTGGGGATCCTGTGGTTCCCTACAGGGAATAGAGAGATGGGGCCTACTCTCACTGCACATGCATGTAGGTCTCTGCCACCCCACACCAGCAGCAGGGGAAGGGGGAAGCTTAGGAACTGGGAACCCAGGCCTACTCATGCTGCATGCTGGCATCCACCAGCACAAGAGAACTAGCAGGGAACAATGATCCAGGGCCCGGGAACCCAGGCCTGCTCACACTACACATGCTCAGGGTCCTAGCCACCATACAGCAACAGCAGGGGTACCAGGATCTGAGCAACTGGGGGGTGGTAAACCAGAAGCCCAGGCCTACTCATGCTGCATGCTGGCACCCACTAGCACAGGGAGACTGGGAGTCAGGGAAATATGATTCAGGGAACCAGGAGCCCAGGCCTGTTCACACTGTGTAAGCACAGTGTCCAAACAGCCCCACAGAAGCAGCAGGAGGGCTGGGAGCCCCTAGAATGCCTTTTGATGATTTATCAACACACACATGCAGGCACCTCTCTGTTGGAAATATCATTATTGCTAATACTACTAGTTATGCCAGCTTTTGTATAGCACTTTGCAGTTGACAAGGCACTCTTATTCTCTTCTGTGCTGTGGAGGCAGAAGTGGGAGAACAGTGAGCTTGGCTTCTTTGGGGATTGAGCTAGCTGTCTTTGTTTCTTTAGGCATCAGGCCTTTCAAGCTGTGTGGCACTACCACAAAGGTGGGTGCCAAGCTTATTCTCAATCTCCAGGGGACAACTGCTCCTACAGCCAGCTACCTTAGGGAAGGACTTTCAGCTGGATAGTCTTGCTGGCTTTCCTGCCCAGGTCTTCACGTCTTCTGTGCTAGAATGCTTGGCTGGACTTTGCTGTTTAGTCTGCTGAGGGCTGTGCCCTGTCCTCTGCCTGTGGATGTTGCTAGAGTCATTCAAGCCTGGACCCTCACTGGAGCCAAATGGACTTTACCAAGTGCCATAATCCTGAGTTTTCTGGTGCAGTGTGTACCTGTTCATAATAAACTGTCTAGACAGCTGTAGATGGTAGAAGGGCTGAAATTCAAGTCAAATCTTAGTGTATGCAAGAAAATGAAGCCATTAAATTTTTCCAGATCTGGTTGGATCTTACTTTCTTACAATGGTAGGAAAAAGAGCAGTGATAACAAAGATATACATACCACCCATCATAGGCACCATCCTACCACCCAAACCAGTAGTTTATTATTTATTGACCATGGAAGAAAGCCTGATATTTTTTTCTAGTTTAAAAGGACCCAGATGGGCTGGAGAGATGGCTTAGCAGTTAAGGTACTTGCCTGTGATGTCTAAGGACCCAGGTTTGATTCCTCAGTAGTCATGTAAGCCAGATGTACAAGGTAACACATGCATCTGGAGTTTGTTTTCAGTGGTTAGAGGCCCTGGCATGCCCATTTCCTGCTTTCAAACAAATAAACAAATAAATAATAAAATACAAAAAAATGACCCAGAAATGTAATAAATAAGTGATAATTCATCAATTCATGCCCCTTTACGTTTGAGACTCCCTCCTCAAGCAAGCTCTGGCTCTCTCCTACCTCTTCTGCCCACCTTTCCTGAGAGGATATCTGGGTTTAAGACATCTGTATGTCTTCTGAACTGATGGGCTCATCAGCTCCATGCACTGTGCTCATTTGCATTTGTCCCCAGGGCAACTCTGTCCTCAGCAGATTCACTGCTATAGTGTCTGTCTATTACTGATGGAAAATTCATAGCCTATTGTTTTTGGCTATGATTGAGTCAAGTGACTGGTCCTGGCACCTTGGCATCAAGAAGCTTTAGGTCCTGTGTAGTACCCAGAACAGGAGACAATGAGGAGGCATCTTTGGCCACATAAAAAGACTACCTCAGCTATTTCTTTTTTTAAATGCACATGTGTGTGCACTGGTATGTGGGTGTGACTGTGTGTGCACATGTGTGTGCATGCCTGAGGAGACCAGAGAACAATCTCAAATGTCAGTTTCAGGATCACTGATTCCCTTTCTATATAACTGGGTCTCTCATTGTCCTAGAGGCTACTCATTAGGCTGATTGGCTATTCAGCATGCCCCTTTTGGTGTGTGTGTGCGTGTACAATTTGAGTGTCAGTCCTCTCCTACCTTGTTTAAGGTAGGGTCTCTAGTGGTCCACTGCTTTATTTGTCAAGCTAGCTGGCTGGTGAGCTTCTGGAAGATTCTCCTATGTCTTCCTTCTCACCATTGGTGCACTAGGATTGCAGATGCCCATCCCAACATCTTGGCTGACATTTTTATGTGGCTTCTGGGTTTCAAACTAAGCTCTCAAAAAGTGAGGCAAGCCGGGCGTGGTGGCACATGCCTTTAATCCCAGCACTCAGGAGGCAGAGGTAGGAGGATCGCCGTGAGTTCAAGGCCACCCTGAGACTACAGAGTTAATTCCAGGTCAGCCTGGGCCACAGTGAGACCCTACCTTGAAAAACCAAAAAAAAAAAAAAAAAAAAAGTGAGGCAAGCACTTTTCTGACTGAGTTATCAGCCCCTCCCTCAGCCATTCTAAATTGCCACCTTATACCATGCTGAATGCCTTGCCCAATGTACAGTTTTTCTGAGTACTCTGATTTTCTGGGATATGCCTGGGAAGCCAGGAGTTGTCTTGCTATGAACTGGAATTTCCTGAAGAACCTGGCTGGCTGATTATCAGACGTTCCCCCTAAGACTCCAAGCCCCAGAGAGAGCCAGAAATTCCCATCTGACTCTGACTCTTCACCTTGCCTCTCCTCTCTCCCAGCTTCTTCACTAGAAATGGTAGGATGTTGTCTTTCATGTTTCAGTCAGTCACATACTGCTCAGGTGTGCTACAACCTGTTTTTGGTCCCTTTCTTGACTTTCAGTGGATGACAAGCTTTTGAGGCTAGCTTGGAAGAAGGGATGTGGGGAAAAGAAAAAAAGTAACTGGTTTGGTAAAATTTCATTTCCAAGATGTAATTCTGTTTTATCCCTCATGTCATTTACCCAAAATCTTGACACTTCATGACATCAATGTCACCATGGATTGAGCAGCCTTTAGACATAGTCATCCAGTCACCTTTGAATGAATTCCCAGCAGCCCCATCCCTGGCTGGCTAGGACTTCTCCCTTCCCTATGTTTTCAAAGCAAGCCCTGCAGCCAGATCTTATAACTGGCCCTAAGACCACAGGCCACTCTTCAAGCCTTAGTGCCCTTCCAGGCCCAGTCTACCTACTATAAATTTTGCCAAAAATTGGGCTGATGAGTACTCCAAGTAGAATTTTGGCAAGCGGATAAGGTTTTATCTTTCCTGTCTTAATTTCTGAGTGTCTTTTACATGCATTAAAGCAAGGAAATCTTGAAACCATTCAGGTAGGTTTTTAAATAAAATAACAAGTTTTTGTGGTCAACTCGTCAGTCAACACATAGACTCAAAAATGGTCTGTGCACTGTAATTTGTGTTTTCCATGTGTGTGTGTGTGTGTGTGTGTGCATGTGCACGTGCACACACACACACACACACACACACACACACACACACGCACGCACGCACATGAGTCATAGCCTCAAGAGTCATTCCTCACCTCCCATCATGTTTGAAACAGGCTCTTGTTTACCCGGAGCTTCAGACCAGCTGGCTCACAAACTTGGAATCTTCTGGATTCACCTATCTTTGATGGATTGTATACACATGTGCTATATGGGCTCTGGGGACCTGAACTACAGTCACTTGGCTTACATACAAGGGTAATAGCATGGATTCATCTCCTTAGCCTTCTATATGATTATGGCCTTATAAAAATATGTTATCATGGGGATTTGGATTCAGAGCTACTATTTTATTTTGGGATTAAAAACAAAATTTGTCAACCCATCTTCCCCTTCCCTGCACTATATATGTGCAAAGCTTAACATGGGAGAGCTAGGTATGTATTCTGACAAATTCATCACAGAGCAAATGAATGGCTCTATAGCCCTTCTTGGGTTTGAAGAGCAAATGTGGAGTCAGAAAAGGGCTCACTGGGGCCCACTGCCAGGGTCTTGTGGGTAATCACAGGATTGAATATGAGTCATAACCCCCCCCACCACCAAGTACAGGTGTCTTTCTGTCCCTTCTCATGGTGCTTCCTTTGTCACTCTGCTTTGTTGGGTCTCCCTTCCATTCCATTTATATCTACAGGGATCTTTTGCTGCCCTCTCAAATGTCTGCTTGCCTTCCAGCTGTGCTCAAGCCCATTCCAGACTGGGTCCTGGGACATCCCCATCCTCTGAATCCTCTAGGCTATTTTCAATTCCAGGTGTTGTCTGCTCTGTGGCTATCCACATTGTCCCTGAGGCTGTGGGCTCTGCCATCAATGCTCTCTCCTTGCTAGATCCAGAAGGACTTTACCTTCAGCACTGTGAGCTGGCTCCACCACCCACTTTGCTTGGGCATCCCCTTTGCTCCTACTGCTGTTTGGTTTCCATGAGACAAGGCCTGAGCATCCCTTTCCTTCCTGTTCTTATGTCACCCACCTTGGGTCTCAGCCCATCATCACGATCAATAACTGACAGCTGGGTGATGGATGATATCTTTCTTTCCCTCCATAAACTAAAGCCCAACTGACATTAGTTCATTTCTATCTGAATCACCTTCATCATTCAGAACTGATTGGACAAAGCTGAATTGGAACATCACTTGGCTAATCCCTCCTCTCCAGCAGCCGCTGACACCCTCCCTCTCTTCCAGGCAGGGTCCTTGAGGCCGACAGGAGGCTGAGTCACTCTGTTTAGTTGCCTTATATTTGGAATGGCATTCTTGAAAAAAACTTTTCACCCAGATCATGACAAGAATGTGATCATGTCACAGCAATATAGCAATATATCATCTTTCCTCAATGAACTCAGAGAAAATTCTTCAATGTATGTTTTTTTAAGAAAAATTAAAAATTGGAAATTTTCTTAAAAAATCTTCTGATACCAGGACAATGATAGTGGTTGTGGTGGTGGTGCTGGTAGTGGTGGTGGTCATGTTATGGAAACTTTTCTTTCTTGTTGACATGCCCTGTAACTATGGTAGGACATTTTTTCTTGTGTTGGGGGCTAGCCCACTTGCTGTGCAGAGTTAGGGCAGCTGCCATCTTTATTATCATCTAGTCAGGGGAAATGAATCTTTTGTGTGTTCTGTCTGTATGATCACACATTGAGAGAAGAAACACATTACTGGCTGAATAAAAAGTTGCTCAATTGTACTGTGTTATTTACATGATATCAGATAGCCAGGCTTACCTGTGAAAATTTTTATTCTAAGTGAACTTGCTGTGTTGATACCAGAGAAGCACACATGTTGGAAAATCTTCAGAATCTTCAAAGGTCTCCCCTGGGGATCTGATATGTACCTAAGCCTAAAAATGTCACCTACATCCTGACAACCTAAGTTTCCTCTCCAGGAGGCCTTCGTCTTAGAGTTTCTGTGTTCAGTCACCTGCTAGGCATGAGATCTAAAACTACATTTGTAAAAGAGCCCTAGAAGTTTCCCCAAACTATCCCTCCTTTCCTCTTTCTGTTTCAGTAGATGGCACTGTCATTTTATCTGGTTCTACGGAGTAGAATATATAGACCAGAGACATCTGTAATTCTTCCTTCCTTTCCCCCTCCCTTCTACCTCATAACCCATTCATCAATGAGTCCTTGTGATTACTGAGTAGTGTGTGTGTTTGTGCATGCTGTGGTGTGCAGGTGCAGGTGCCTGTCCTCCTCTTCTACCTTTTGGAGACAGGTCTCTCTCTGGTTCTTGCTGTTATTGTTCACTCTTGTGCTGACTTTGAGTTTCTGAGCTTTCCAGGGAAATTCTTCTGTCTGCACCTCTCATCTCCCTGTCAGCATGCTGGGAGGACAGGAGTCTGTCATGTCTTCTGGCTTTTTATTGTGGGGTCTGGGAATCAAACTTGGGTACTCACGCTTTAGCAACAAGTCCTATATCCACTTAAACAACTCCCCAGCTCGTATATTTTTAAATATTTTATTTACTATTTGTTTGGGAGAGAAAGTGAGATAGAGAGAGAAAGAGAAAGAATGGACATGCCTGGTCCTCTAGCCACTGCAAACAAATTCTGAACTCTAGACAATGCACCACCTTGTGCATCTGGCTTTCTGTGGATACTGGGGAATTGAACCTGGGTCTTTTGCCTTTGCTGGAAAGTGTCTTAACCTTTAAGGCATCTCTCCAGCCTTCCTATTTACTTTTTGAGACAGCGTCATGTAGGTCAGGCTGTAAGTAAGACTTGTAAGTAGCTAAAGCTAGCTTATCTTGATCTCCTGATTTCCTGCCTTCAACTCCTGAGTACTGGGATTACAGGTGTGTGTCACCCCATCCTGCAGTCCTGTTGATTCAGTTTCCACAGTATGTCAAATCTCTTTGCTTGCTTGGCCTTGCCTCCCACTGCCCTTGGCTTTGCCAGACATCCAGCTCTGAACACTTGGAGCCCTACTTCATCTGTTATGGTTCATTCTCCACACAAAAGTCTTCTTAAAGTCAAATTGGATCCTATCAGACTCTTTGGCCAAACTCACCATTGAGCTTCTGTTGCACTTACAATAAAATCTGAACTCAGACCTCTATCTCCAAGGCTCTTAGTCACTCTGGTGCCCTTTCTTGTGCCTCTTCCCTTTCCACTCTAAATGGCTTCCTGGCCACACTACCCTTTTGTAATGCTGGGGACCAAATCCAGAGCCTTGTGCATGCTAGGTAGCACTTTACTACTGAGCCAAATCCTTCACCCCACTAGGGCCTTTTTGAGCTCCTTGCTCTTGCTCATGCTGGACTCTGTGCAGTGAACATCATCCTGTGTTTGGTAATATGATGGAGACCTTCTTAGGTCTCAGCTTCCAAGCTACCCTCTCTGGGAGGATATTTTCAGTTGACTTTGATGTATTCCACCAAAGCTCCTTCATTCTACTCATATCTCTCTATATTCTAGAATGGCTTGCTCCCGTCCTGGATCTCTGCCTGGGACATGAGTTCTGTGAGGGCAATGCAGTGTTTGTTTCATTCGCCATGGTATCCTCAGGCCTGGCAGAGGCCGATTGTATTTGATCTGGGATGAATGTATGTTGTATCAACATGGGAGACCTAGAGAATGGGACTAATGAAGAGCTCAGTTTGCCATGTTGGGTTAAGAGAGGAGATAGGGTGAGAGCACTTGGTAGATGATGTGTGCATGGTGGTCAACAGCAATGTTGGTAGTGAACTGAGCACAGGAGAGAGGCAAGCAGGTGATGGCTGGTGAGGGTGGCTGGGTGAGGGGAAAGAGATATTAAGACAGATTGAAAGCAACCAGATTTCTTTTCCTAATTCTAGAAGCATTTCCAGCCCAGCTGTGGTGATGATAGGGCAAGTTTGCAATATACATTTCCTTATACTTTTATTTTTGCCTTCACTGCCGAGAAGCTTAAAGATAAACACAGACTTAATTGTCATACAAAAATTAGCACAAAATTTTCTGTTAGACATGGATAATGTTATGTGAAAATATGTAGCACATTGCCCAACACAGAGAAAGTCCAAAATTAAATATGAATGCCATATTAAGTTTACTATGTCTTTACCATTTTTATGGTAAACTACCTCATATTCTCACTGGGAACAGGGATAGCATCAAATAGTTTTGTTCTTGTATTAAAATATTTATTTGCAAGGGGATATATATATATATATATATATATATATATATATATATATGGAGAGAGAGAGAGAGAGAGAGAGAGAGAGAGAATGAATGGATAGATCAAGGCCTCTTGCCACTGCAAACAAACTCCAGATTCATGCACTATTTTGTGTTTCTGGCTTTATGTGGGTATTGGGGAACTGAACTCTGGTTGGCAGGCTTTTCAGGTAAATCTGAGATATCTCTCCAGTCCCAGTTTTTTTTTTAAAGAAACAAAACATGTGTTAGGGCTAGAGAGATGGCTCAGCAGTTGAAAGTGCTTTCTTGAAAAGTCTTCCTGTCTGGGTTAGATTCTTCAGTACCCATGTGAAACAAGATGCATAAAATGGTGCATGTGCCTGGAGTTTGTGTACAGTGGCAAAAGACCCTGTGATACCCATTTTATCTCTAAAATAAATAAAATATAAAGAAAATGTGTTATATGCGTGATGTGTACAAATGCATGTTTGTATGTGTATGCATGTATGAGTGTGTACATGTGAATGCATGTGTGTGCGTGTATGTGGAGGCCAGAGGACAACTTCAGGGTTATCCTCAGGACACTGTCCATGTCTTTTTGGAATACTCATTGGCCGGAAGCTTACCAATGTAGCTGGAACTGACTGGCCAGTAAGATCTAGGGATTTATCTGTCTATGCTTTTCCAGTGCTGGGGCTATAAGCATGTTCCACTATGCCTAGCATTTATGTGGGTACTGGGGATTGAACTGAGATCTTCATGCTTGCAAGGCAAGCACTTTACCAATTTGAGCTACATCCCTAACCCCACTTTCATTCTTAATACCTAAAGATAACATTATTCATAATAGCCAAAAATGGAAATAACCCAATTGTGTGTCAGTTGATAATTCATTTATAATATATGTATATCCACTAAATGGAATATTATTAGCTAATACATGAAGCATTAATACATATTAAAACATAGATGAGCCTTGAAAACATGTTCAGTGAAAGAAGCCAGTCATGTAGGAACAGAGATTGGATGATTCTATTTTGTAATACAGAGTTAGAAGCAGACACAACATAGATTACTCATTACCTTGGGCTGTGAGGTTGGGAAGGAATGGGGAGTGACTGCTAATGGATGTGGAGTTTCTATTTGAGGTAACAAAAATGTTCTAAAAACGATGATGGTGATGGATGTACAACTTTTTGAATATACTAAAGACCATTGAATTATATTTTCAATGGATGAATTTTAATGGTATGTGAATTATATTTCAATAAAACTGCTAGAATTAATTAATTTCTCAAATTAAAGTGAGAGCACCCATGTCTCTCTGATGATAGCATGACTGAACAGGCAATGAGAGGGGCTTTGTAGCAAATGCCAGCTTCGATTAGATCTGGATAATAGGTCCATCCTCTTTCTCTACAACCTTCCCTCTCTCCTTCCCGCCCTGCTTCCTATGTTTACTTTTTTTTTTTTTTTGGTTTTTCGATGTAGGGTCTCACTCTAGCCCAGGCTGACCTGGAATTCACTATGGAGTCTCAGGGTGGCCTCGAACTCATGGCAATCCTCCTACCTCTGCCTCCCAAGTGCTGGGATTAAAGGCATGCGCCACCATGCCTGGCCACGTTTACATTTTTGTTCAGCATTTTCCTTGCAATCTTAACCGGTACAAGAATTAGGGGGACTCTTTCTTCCAGAAACTAAGCTGAGGTGGCAGGCCAGTAAGGGGGTGTATAAGGGGTGGGAACAGGATGTAGCTCATTGGGCCTCACAGGCTGGGTATCCTGTGCAATCCATGGAGGAGAATGACTGTGTGTGGAGAAAGGTTTTTTCTTTTGTCACAGAAAATACTGTCTTTAAATTATTTATTTATTTATTTGAGAGCGACAGACACAGAGAGAAAGACAGAGGGAGAGAGAGAGAGAATGGGCGCCCCAGGGCTTCCAGCCTCTGCAAACGAACTCCAGACGCATGCGCCCCCTTGTGCATCTGGCTAACGTGGGACCTGGGGAACTGAGCCTCGAACCGGGGTCCTTAGGCTTCACAGGCAAGCGCTTAACCGCTAAGCCATCTCTCCAGCCCAATACTGTCTTATATATGACTGACTACCAGGTGCAAAGGATGCAGAGATAATAAGAGCGGTTGAAGCTGGGAACATAGGAATCAGCTATCATGGCCTAGCAGGGTAGGTGTCAGAAGCCAGTTGGGATTGGGGGTTTTTCCAGCAAAGCTTTCTGGGAAGTTAATGCTGGACAAAACAAACATGGCTTGGCTTGGCGGAGGCCAGTGATTTAAACTCTGTTTGGGGTCAGCCAGGCAGCTTTCCTGACTCCTCATTGGCCTAACTAGGGTGGAGTGCGGTGGCAGCCTCCTAGGCCAGGAGATCCAGCTGTGAGAACCTGGTTAAGAATGGCTTTGCGGCTGAGGGGCGCTCTCCTTTCTAGAACCCAGGAGGTGCTGAGGAGGTGCCACCGTTCCTGTTCCCTGAAGGTTTGATAATGGCTGTAGCGACTGCAGGCCAGGCTCTTGCTGAGACGCCGGGGTCTGTGCGAGCTATGCGCCGCTAGAGGGAGCGCGGCGACGGTCTCCACTGCCAGCACTGGGAGGGAACGCAAACCCGGCTGGCTGGAAGCCAGGGCTTTGGGGGCTCCTGGGAAACTCACTCTCTTCACCTTTGCTCCTTCCATTTAAAGACTTCTCAGAAGCAGCTGAACCCGAGAGCCCTTAGCATTGTTTGGCAGGGTTTGCAGAGCCCTGTTTGTGGGCTTGGAATTTGGGATATAGGTTGAGGCTTGCACAACCAAGGACTTTGATAAAGGAAGTTGTCCTCTGCTTCCACAAGCAAGCATCTGGGACATGTAGGAAGACATGTTCTCTTGTGTGCAGTCTGGTCCCACACTCAGGGCTGTAAGGGAAAGGCTGTCGAGTTCCAGGCAATGGCTCAGCTCTGGGCTATTCTGGAAAAGCAATTTAATGCTTAATAGATCAGAGGACAGAATGAAGTGAGGGCAGGCTAGCAGGACTTGTCACTGGATCTGGCTGCAAAAACTCACAAATGGAGCTTCTGCTGGTAGTGAGTGTGGTTTGGTGGGTGTGGAACTGGCACCAGGACTTTGTCAGGTGGACTATGCTGTGGTCTTTGGGCAAAACATTAGCTTATGGAGTAGAAGATGACTGTGGGTGTCCATGTTTCCTGGCACTAGACGTTCCCACCAGTCTGGATAGCGCTAGTCTTTTGCCATGGCTTCATCTGTCCTTCTGAAGCACTGCAGACACTGGATATGCAAGGTCTCTAGAGATGGCCATTGAGTTGTTGATCTTATTCTAAGTTTCCCCTGAGCCAGGCCTTGCTATGGTGGCTAGAGGCTCAAAGCCCATCTTCCTTTAGCATTGACTTTTGAGTCTGACAGATAAGGTACCCTTCCCAGCTACTGAGTGTAGGCAGCAAGTGTATACGGGGTTCCTGCCATGTGTGTGCCCATCACAGCTCTGCACAGAAGCTGCAGGAGCATGGTATCTCTTCAAGAGCAGAGTGGGTCAGAAAGGCCCTAATGAAGATCCTGTCACTGTGTAGTGGTTTTGCCGATTACCATGATTACCTAGAGGCAGAGCAGAAAAAGATGGCCTTGCAGCCCTACTGGGCAAAGAAGAGTGCCTGGATCAGAGCAGTCATTTTGCCAGAATTCAGCTGACCTATGGGTTGACAACTACCATGTGTTGGGCCTTTGGATCATCCTGCCCTGAGTAATTCAGCATAAGGGGGAAGAGAGGGCATTAGGGCCCTGACCCCAATTGCTAGGTCTTGGGAGAACAGAGAATAGGGAAGAGGAGATGCTGTATTGGTCCCCATGGAGCTCCAAAGGAGGGCAGGGATGCAGTTAGACATTCACTCCAGATCCCTGGGGTCCTAGAAGGATTTGGTTATGTGTTCCCAGGCCAGCTTGATGCTGTGAGTGCCTGCACTTCAAGTAGGGCAGTGGTCAGGGAGCCAGGGCTCCTGCTCTGCCAATGCTCATAAACTCCAGCTCCCACCATGTTCTGGCTTCTCCATCTGCAAAATGGGGTCAGTGATCAGTAATCTCCCATCTACTTCACATCAGTGGGGAGGGTATTTTTAAACGAATAATTTTGTTTGTTTGTTTTTCGAGGTAGGGTCTCACTCTAGCCCAGGCTGACCTGGAATTCACTATGGAGTCTCAGGATGGCCTTGAACTCACGGCGGTCCTCCTACCTCTGCCTCCTGAGTACTGGGATTAAAGGCGTGCGCCACCATGCCTGTTAAATGAATAATTTTGTGTAGTGAAATGAACTGACAGATTTTGAGTCTTTGGAGAAAACGCCTTATTTATTATCATCAACTCATTAAGTGGAAATTCCATTTAGCTCAGTGCTCCACAAACTGAAAGCCATATTACTTTTGCAAGATGATGGGGCTCGGTACAACTGTTCAATCCCAGTCAGGGAGGTTCCTGGGAAGACCTGAGGGGCGGTGCTTTGTCTGGGCACTGAGGGTTACTGAGATCAGAGAGGAAGAGAGGATCAGGAACCTGAGGTTCTTATGCAATGAAGGAGACTAAAGGTTGGTTGTCAACAGGGTGTCTTGCTAGGGGTGGGAGGAGCTGGGGAGGAGGAAGAGGAAGTGGAAGAAGAGAGAAGGGAGGAGTTCACCCAAGGCCAAGGAGGCCAGCTTTGAAGATATCCCTTTTTTTAAAAAAATAGATTACCATTATATATTCACTTAAAGAATGAGAAAACACATATACAAAAAAGAGAATAAGGAGTATTAAATCAGAAAGAATATTAAAAATTAAATGAAAAGAATAACATTTGGATACATAGTTCTTATACTGTATCTAATAAGAAGATCCCTATAAGTATGGAAGGGACAAATACACTTAGATTATTAGCTTAAAATTATCTGCTCACTCAAACATGACATATATATATATAAGTTTTCATATTAGTGTATAATATCTTTCTACTATTTTTATATGTGCATGATATATATTTAAAACTTATTTTCTATTCCTGAAAAGTCTAATGGACTGGTCAGTTGAAATGCTACTTCAGCAATTTAGATTGGATTCCCTGAAATCCGTGCATCTTTCAGCAAAGGTCAGGGGGTGTCTCCTTGTCCACCTGAAGGTTCTCTTGGTTGTGAACTCAGTGCTGTAATTGTTCATAGCCTTCACTTCTGTGCTCAGAGCTCCTCCTTTGTCTGAATACTGAGCATCTTTGGCCAGGGGCTATGTATCCTGGATGACAGACTTCAAACATCCTCTCCATATCATCCAGGATGTCAGAGTGGACAATGCTGGTGGTGGTGATGGCGGCGGCGGCATGGCGGTGAAGGGGAGAAGGTAGACACAGTGCCACTCTGGCAAGTCCTGGTTCACCAAGCAGGTGGTTTGAACAACATGCAGATGAGGTCTGGAAGAGAAGCTGAACACAGAGCTGGATTTCCTGGCTGGACAAGACCATACTCCAGGGGTGATTGCCTGCAGGTGGCAGCATCTGTCCTTTCTCATTCTGAATAATACTCTTATTCTGGAGTCCCTAAGGGTGTGGTTTGGCACACCTGGTATTTATTACTTAGGGTGTATTTTGAGCTCTTGAGTTGACTGGTTGGGATGATGAACTGCTTGGTTCTGAAAGTCACGCCTAAAAGTTCTGCTTTTTGCAGAAATATTTATTTATTCATGGAGGGGGTAGGGAGATAGAGAGGGAAAGAAAGAGAAAGAATATGGGTGCTCCAGGGCCTCTAGCTACTTGCAAATGAACTCCAGACACATGTACTACTATGTGTATCTGGCTTATGTGGGTTTTGGGAAATTGAACCTGGGTACTGAGCTTCCCAGGGAAGTGCCTTAACTGTTAAGCCATCTTTCTAGCCTCCAAAGTTCTGCTCTTAAATTTCTCCTGTTAGACTGTCATACTTTCTTCTGTTGTTCAACCTTATAGTCATTCTTCCTCTTGGCTTGTGTAAACTCAGAGCAAATGTTGCTGCCATGTTTCTCATGAGGGAAAGCCGGCTTGCTGGCAGGCACGCAGAATCAACTTAATACAGAGAAACTCACCGTGGACAAATGTCATGGTTTATAAGTTAGGCTTTTCCTCCACCAACACCTGCATGGGTACCTGCACAGGAAATGTGGAAGACATTGCTGAGGAACCAGGTTGCCTCCTATCTTCACCTGCTTCAAGGGTACCATTGGCTTCCTGTTGCCCTCAGAAAGTTTTGTGCTTCTTTTACACAGAGCCAGATCTGACTGATCATCCACCATCCCTTTGTGCTACGTTTTCTCTACTCACCCTGCTCCGTCTCAGCTTTTTCAGCAGGCCTACAGGCTCTTTCTCAAGCCAGGACCCTAGACTCCCATCCACAGTTTCTTTTTAACAATTTATTTATTTATTTATTTATGAGAGAGAGAGAGAAAGACAGGGGGATGGGCTTATCTGGGCCTCTAGCCACTGCAAATGAACTCCAGATGCATGTGCTACCTTGTGTATTTGGCTTTACATGGGTCCTGGGGAATTGAACCTGGGTCCTTTGGCTTTGCCAGAAAACACCTGAACTGCCAAGCCATCACTCCAGTGCCCTAGTCACTATTTCTTGAGTGTCCTGAACTTCTCTTGTTACCTTGGCTAATCTCATTCCTATACCTTAGGTCTCAGTCAAACTGTCAACTGTTTGGAGAGGCCTTTCCTGGCCATTGTTCCCCCTTCTTCTTCACCATCATCAACGTGCTGACTAAGTGTTAGATGTCTCTCCAATGAGCTCTTATGAAAGTCAGGACCATTTCAGATTTATTCACCACTGTACTCCAGTACCCAAATGAGAGACAAAGTGTACAATAAGCACTCCATACATTCATAGTGGGTAGGGGAATTCTTACATGTGTAAGAATGCTCTCTGCTCTAGGTTACTTTAAGTTCCACCCAAGAAAGCAATAGCCTGTCATTCTCTGGCTGATGTTCTGGAGCTCTGGGCAGAGGTCTGGCTTCTCAGCAAAGTAACATAACCATAGAATGGTACATTCCTGGGGAACATGGTGGCTCAAAATCATGTTCTAAGGAAAGAAACTCAGCGTTGGTCTTTCTCACTTGGAGAAAAGAAGGCTTGTGGATTGCAAAAGCTGCACACAGATGCAGGGACATCACTGTATTGTGAAAGGTGATGACACATTTTGTGTGTATTAGGGAATTATATCTCAAAGGAAGCAATCTTCTCATCTTTGGAGGCAGTACTACAAACTTCCCTTGGGGAAGATGTGGGTTTAGATGACAGTTGAAGTTGCACTTAGGTAGAAATGTCTGTGCATCCAAAATTTATTTTGAAATATTTTTATTGGGTGGCTCCAGTCCTCTTAGGTTGCTCGGGCTGGGAAGAATAGGCAATTGCTATTTCTTATCATACTTCTTGCTTCTCTGAAGTAATTTGCTATGGCCCTCAAGTATGTCTCTCTCCCTGTTCCTATCCTTGTACAGATGGATGATTATTGAACAAATACTTCCTCCATAGCCTCCTCTTGTGCTTCTCGGTAGAGCTCAAACATCTTTGGCCTGGCAGCGGCGACAGGGTTGGGCTGCTGCTGTTGCCCTCCCATGCTCCCAACCTCAGCATGAGATCACCTGACATCAGGAAGCCACCCCTGTAGAATGCAGAGACTTATGCAGTGGACCCAAGCCCAGCCTTGCTGAATCTAGCCAACCTGTAGACCCATGAGTGAAAAGAAATGCATGTAGCTGAGATTTGGGTTTATGTGTTGCACAACATTATCCTATAAGAACTGCTGTTGAAAGGTCACGTGTTTTCACATGGAACCACTCTCTTTCCCAGGCCTTTTTGTGCAGGACTTCCAGTGGGAGATGCTTGCTCTGTTGAACCTGGCCTAGGAATCAGGCATTAGTGAACAATTTCTGTTTTTTTTTTTTTTTTTTTAATTTCTGTGCAGATCCCTTTCCATAGCTTTGTCTGAAATGGGCTTTTGTTCCCACATTCACAGAATAGTCAACCACATGTACAAGATGCCACCCTTCCTGGGGAGCCACTTCTATTCACACTCAGACCTGTCCGCTGCTGCGGAGGGCTTTCTACCTATGCTAGGAAGACCTGAGGTTTATGTGAGGACAAAGAGCATGGAGTGCACAGAGATGAGGGGCCTTTGAAACTGTCACAAAGCAGAGGAAGCTGGGCAGGGGGGAGCGGTCTCACTGTGGGGATGGGGAGGCACTGCAGGCTCAAACTAGAATGTTCTCTTGGACGTCAGGTGGGCACCACTTAAACACCTTTCCTTCCATTCTGCCCAGCGCAGACATGCTGAGAAGTGGTTTTTCCAATGCTTTTGCATCTTATGTCACTTACCTCACCCTCTAAAATGAAATCTCTGACAATTGAGTGGGGTTTGGTGTGGAGAACTTAGTAAGTTGATCCAGATTCAGGCAGAAACAGAACAGAAGGAGTAAAAAGCCCTGGAGAAAAGCATGAATAGGCTTGGAGAGGACAAAATAAAATAGCAAAGACGTTTATATGGGTCTCCCTACCTCTCTGAACAAAACAATTATGAGATAAGAGAGGCATGGATGGGAGGAAATTTTTTCATTTTTCACATTGCAAGCTAGAGAGATCCAATAGCCTGTTTATGAAGAACAATAAAGAAGATACATGAACTCAGTAAAGAGGTTGTTACAAATATATTGGGTGGTTTTGAAAGGCCAGGGTTTTCTTCCTGCTTTTGGATAAAGCTGTCAGCTAAGTATTCAAAGATTTTTTGTTTTTGCTTTTGTATTTTTTTTTTCCTTTTCAAAAGGTAATAACTGACATCAGCAGTTTGTTACAATTGGCAGAAAGAGTTATCACTTTTATTTAGGATTTGGAAATTCAATCAAAGAGGGGCAGATTGGAGTCTGCATTAAATGAAGCTTAAGCAAGCAAAAGAGGAAAACTCTCCACTGGTCTTTAAAACAAATAAACAAACACCAACATCATACATAACGCCTTGTTAATTTGAAGCTGTAAAGAATTTGCCACTTATACTTGCAGAGTGGCTAGTACCATTGGGGGGTGGTTAGGGAGTGCATGTTTTGAAAGTAAAAACTCATTGTTTTTAGAGACATTTCAGTGAGACTTGACTGGCTTGGGTGCATGGGAAATCACAGAGAAGCTTTGTTCTGTTGACTTTAGAACAAATTCATTCTTTCTGAGATAATTTAAATAAATGAAAGAGCTGGGGAGTGGTCCAGTTCTATTTGACTATCTGTTTTCACATCTGCTCTATTCTTAATTCCTATATACCAAATTACCCCCAAAATTGTGGTGTGAACATCTATACCTAAGAGCTGCCTTTCTGTTATTATTCTAAATTTGCTTTCATTTATCCTGAGACTGAAAGCCTTCATATGATCTAGAAACTTCCCTACTTAGATCACAGGTCTAAGAATCAGATGGAAGGAAGATATTCCCCTGAGAAGGCAAAAAGAGACATGAAAATAGGTTTGCCCTACATCTTAGGCATTTGATCATCTTACCTACTTGCTTTTGGACTTTCATAAGACTTTACAATTCCAAGAGCAGTGCTCTTGTTTGAAAACCTAGAGTAAATGAGCAGTGACAAGAGCCAGTTCTGTAGGCAGAAGCAGAGACCTCCAGAAGTGACAGCTGGTAATCAGAGTCAGAGACACTAAAAGATGGACTGGAATCACAGATATGGTAGGAGAAAGCTGTTACATGGTTCCCGCTGGCTCACATGTCTGTTTGAACACTTGGCTTCAGCGGCTGACATTGTTTGGGAGGCTGTGGAACCTTTAGGAGATGAGTTCTAGCGGGAGAAATGAGCCGGGGGTGGCAGGACCTTGAGGGTCATAGCCTGCCTTGCTTCCTTCCCGGTCTCTGGAAATGTGAGCAAGCAGCCTCGCATTCCTTCTGCCATAGCCAAGAGCCATTCCTGTTCCTGTGCCTTCCCTGCCAGAACAGACTGAACCGATAAACTCTGAACTAACACAAATCCTCTTTTAAGTTGCTTTTTGTCAGGTATTTTGTTGTAGCAATGAGAAAGGGAACTAATACAGGAGAGTATTTTCTCAGTGACACAATGCTAGGATAAGTGGCATATTTTCTATTTATAAGTTATAGTTTGGTTTTCCTAGTAAAGGTCCAACTATGTGTCCATGTTTGCTGTAGTCCTGGGGGTCTGTAGGGTAGAGTTTATGGAATCCCATGTCACTCAGCATCCTCAGTGTTGCCTTTCCCCTGGGCCCTGCCCAGCACTGAGCCCCTGCCCAGTCACCTGGCAGTCCTGTGCCTAGTTGCATTTTGCAGATATAGAACAACTTTGTGGCCTCTAGAAGCCTAAGCTCAGAGGCACCTTGAGTAGCTGGTTCTTGGCTGTCTCATGGTGCTCACACACAGTGCCAATTATCTGTCATGAATACAGAGTGAACTCAATGAATGTTTTCTCTACCCTTTCACAGTGGTATTGAATAGAAATTATTCAATAAGTTTATTTTTTAAAATAACATTTTATGAAAGTAGCACTGTTTAGAGAGAAAACTCTGAGGCTTTGTAAACACTTATAACTCATTCCCCTAGCCAAACTATTCCCCTTCAGGGTCAAATGGTGAATATGGGAACATTTGTTTATAGGCCCAGATGTGGTAACAAGAAACAATGCAAGTTACACCTTTTTCCTTCAGTGAAACAGTGTTTCAATAAGGGGAGTATTCTTCATTTATACTTTTGAAATATTTTTATTTATTTACTTACAAGTAGAAAGAGGACTGGAGGGAGAGCAGAAAAGAGGGAGGGAGGAACAGAGGGAGGGAAGGGGAGAGAGAGAGAGAGGGAGAGAGAAAGAGAATGGATGAGCTAGGGCCTTCAGTCACTGCAAATGAACTCCAGATACATGTGCCACTTTGTGCATCTGGCTTTACATGGTAACTGGGGAACTGAACCCAGGATGTCAGGCTTTTGCAAGGTAGTGCCTTTAATTGCTCAGCCATCTCTCCAGCCCCATTTATACTTTTTTATCTTAACTATTTTTCTTTACGTTTAAAAAAATTTATCTGAGATAGATAGATAGATAGATAGATAGATAGATAGATAGATAGATAGTGAATGGGCATGCCAGGGCCTCCAGCCACTGCAAACGAACTCCAGAAGCATGTACCACCTTGTGCATATGGCTTTTATGGGTCCTGGGGACTCAAACCTGGGTCCTTAGGTTTTGTGGGTAAGTGCCTTAACCACTAAGCCATTTATCAAGACCATTAACCATTTTTAAAAATCTTTTGAAGGATGGAACTAATTATCCTTCCTTTAATTTTGAAAATTGACATAAACCTTATTAATATTTACATAATGTCCTTCTTCTACCACTCTCCTTTGTCCTCCCTCCTCATCCCCTTCCACTGAACCTTACTTCTCTCCTTCTACTCTCACTTCTCTATTATATCTTTTTCTCTATTTACACATTTTTTGTAGAGACACTTGATATTTATGTATGCACCATGAGTTGGCTTGGAGCCCCACAAGCCTGCAACTGAATACTAGTCTTCCAGCTAATAATTTTGTGACCTTGGTCAAGTCCCTTCACCTTTCTAGGTCTCAGTGTCCTTACATGCTAAATAAGGGGAAATGGCCACCTTACAGGGATGTAGTGAGGATTAAGTCTATAGTACATGTAAAGTGCCTTGTGTTTTACCTGGCATATAGTAAGTACTCAATAAATTTTAATTCCTTTTCCCCTCTCCTTTCTGCAATTCAATCAAGCATTATGATAGCATTATGATTTCCTGTGTAGTATAAAGCTTTTTAAAGTGCAGATAAATCAATTAAATAGGGAAATGCTGTAACTGGTCACATGATATTTAAGAGATCCTAGGGAGATGGAGAGAAGATTAGGGGCTTGCAGATTCCCTGGTGTGAACTCAGTGAGAAAGAGTAGGGTGGGGACTGGCTTTGCCTTATAATTAGGAATGTGGAAATCAGAAAATGACCTCAGGTTTTGGAAAGGGTACAAAGATCAGAGGATTCACTGGAATGGCTGTCCACCTGCCTTCCCAGAGTGGAATCTGAGTTAGTGGTCACCTCAGTGTACCCAGAAGACAAAGCAAATGACCTAGGTCTAAATTTCTCATCGCCACTCACTTTCGTGAAAAGGCAGGGTTGTTTGTAGTACACTTCCCCCTCTAAGTACCCATACTCAGAAAGCAGGATCTTTAAGACGTTTCTTGGATAAATGGAATGCTTGGGTTGGAACTTGGGGGTGGGGGAGGGAATAGGAGTGGAGTTTGCCATAGACAAAATGGAAAGAGATCCAGGTCTCTGAGGAGTTGCTCATTCAGTAGCCAAGGAATGACTTCAAACTTCACATG
Organism: Jaculus jaculus; assembly: GCF_020740685.1. Lineage (NCBI taxonomy): Eukaryota > Metazoa > Chordata > Mammalia > Rodentia > Dipodidae > Jaculus > Jaculus jaculus. Next base: position 110,042,924 of record NC_059106.1, read on the forward strand.
TTTCAGATTCCAAGCAATCTTAAAATAAATCCTGGAACTAGGACTTCTGCTTATGCCTGGATGGCTCCTTGTTTTCTGCACTCTGGTGCTCTAAAACAGAAGTCAGAGAAGGCATTCTTTAGAACAAGTCTCCCCATATTGTGAGGTATCTCTGCTGCCCTCAAGGTCAGGCTCGAGGGCTTTCTCATCACTCAGTATCCCCATATTTTTCATCATTGTGCTACTTCTGGGTATAGGGTTACACAGAACTCTTTCCCTGGTGTTTGTGAGTCTATGAAACAATTCTCCATGGACTTCTTGTGTGTCTGCACACCTGTGAACATAGGCACAGCTGGCTTTTGTTCCCCATCATTTCTTCTGGAATGTTTGCACAGTGAACAGTCTTGGAAGATGGACATAGTGTCTCCTCTGGGGTAGGATGGTATCTTATTTTATTGTTGATATCTTCCTCCAAAGCAAAGGTCAAAGAGGCTTATGCTCATTTAAAAAGGTTTCTAAGCTTGAGGGTCTCAGGAGTAGAGCAAACCCCCTGTGTATGTAGCATTCACTCACTTGGGCCTTTACCCATGAGCACCTTGGGCCTTGAGCAAGCATGAGGAACCCATGTAAATGTTCGTTCCGTATTGTTTGCTGGACTGTAATGAAATGCTTTGTTTCTGGTGCATGGAGTCTTGCTCTTCCCATGACAAACATGCATTTCACTTGTTTTAAGTGACAAAAGTTTCCCCTTTTCTAGTGTACAATGGAACAAGTTAAAGAATATGAAGGATTCTGGAACCCTAGAGACTTTAAGTCTAGATAATTTTACTCTCCTCTTTTTTTTTTTTTGCATGTGTCTGCATAGAATGTGTGTGTGGTGTGTAATATGTGATGCATTCATATGTGTGTGCAGATACATGTGCCATGTGTGTGCGCAAGCCAGAGGAGAACCTAAGGTGTCCTTCTTTATTGCTCAGCCACATAATTTCTTGATATGAGTTCTTTCCCTCAACTCAGAGCTGCTATTGGCAGTGAGTCTCAGTGATTCTCCTCTAACCCTCATCCCTCTTTTCATTCATTCATTCATTCACTTAACTCAGTGAATATGACTTGATGAGTCTGTGCTTTGTTTTGGACCCTGTACCAGCTTGTGCCAGGAACTGGTACACAGTGTTGAACAGAACAAGTGTGCCCTTGCTCTTGGGGACCTTACAAGCTAACGAGGGAGATTAATGAGTAGTAAATGCAAACTACTCTCAGACTTCGCAGGGTGCTCTGGGAGTGAATACAAGAGGCTTGTCTTAGGCTAGGTGGCCTGACTGTGGAAGTGATATCCTGCAGTGCACTGAAGAGTGGGGAGAACTAGTTGGGTGATGAGAGGGAAAAAAAGCATTCTAGGCAGAATAGAGCCTACTGGGTACTGAGCCACAAATGTGGAGTTTGGTGGAGGAAAAAAAAAAAAAAAAACTAAACTGACAGAAACTTCATCTCTGCAGGGTCTGGGGAATGGGCTGGTCTGGATCTTTAACTGTGTTTCTCTCCCTAACTGGCTTCAAGGCACGGTTGTGATAGAGGCAGGCACCTAGCAACAACACTGGGTGATGGAGGCTCACAGGTGCTTTATCAGACCCATAATGATAGGGAGAGCACATATTACCCCTCACCCTGTGTGGTGATTTGATTCAGCTGTCCCCCATAAAATGCAAGTCTCCCCAGCTGATGGAAGTTGGAAATTAAAGCCTCCTGGAGGTGGTGTATTGTTGGAAGTGGGCTTGTGGGTATTATAGCCAGCTCCCCCGTGCCAGTGTTTGGTGCACTCTTCTGTTGCTACTGTCCACCTTATGTTGGCCAGGAGGTGATGTCTACCCTTTGTTCATGCCATAGTTTCCCCCTGCCATCATGAAGCTTCTTGAGTCTGTAAGCTAAAATAAATCACTTTGTCCCCCAAAATCTGCTCTTGGTCAGGTGATTTCGTCAGCAATGTGAGCCTGACTGCAACAGTAAAGTGGTACTAAGGAGTGGGATTGTTGCTAGACACCTGACTGTGTGGCTTTGGCCTTTTGGAGCTGATTTTCAAGAGGAATGTGGCAGGATTTGAAACCTTGGCCTAAGAAATGCCTTGCAGTGATGTAATTACAGCTTGATGGACTATTCTGGTCAGTGTTGAAAGACTTGAACACAGTAAGAACTATGGACTGTGAGGTTTGATTTGTGAGGGTGAGAAAGAGCCTGTCTGGACTGGGTTAGAAGCAGTTTGTGTGAGAGGTTTGCTGTTATGCCTATGTCCTGAGAAGTTGTGCAGAGTTTCATTGCATAGAAAGAGACTGGAGTATGCAGAGGGATATGGCACAGAAATATGAAATCTTTGGGCTGAAACTGTTTCCTGTTCAGCTGCAATTGTATGAGAGATTACAACCTTTGAGACTTGTGCAACAGGAAGCATGTAGACTCCTTTGAAGGAGGCTGAATGCTCAAAGAGTGACTATTCTTCAAAGTCTTATTTATTCCCCTCTGGATTAACAAATTGGTGCCCTACCTGGTATTATGTAGTATAAGAAATTTAAAAAAGAGAGGGTCATTAAATTTGCAACACAGTCTTGTGTTTTGAAAACAGCCATAGGCAGTGTGAAACAGGATTGCCTGCATGGAGACCCGGTGGAACTGTGAGGATGAATTGTGGGTTGCAGTGGAGACCCAGTGGAGATGCTGGGACCCTGAGATGGCAATTGGAAATTAAAGCCTCCTGGAGGGGGTGTGTTGTTGGGAGTGGGCTTATGGTTGTTATAGACAGCTCTTCTATGCCAGTGTTTGACATACTCTCCTGTTGCTATTGTCCACATTATGTTGGCCAGGGGGTGATGTCCACCCTCCACTCATGCCATCATTTTTCCCTGCCATCATGGAGCTTTCTCTCAATTCTGTAAGCCAAAATAAACACCTTCCCACCCAAAAAAGCTGCTGTTGGTTGGGTGATTTCTGCCAGCAATACGAACCTGACTGCAATACCCTGCAATACACACTCCTGCCAATGCTTTTCCTAGTACAGTCCCTTGACTCAGCTTCCATGGCACATAGTATGAAGTGTCTTTGTACAGCATGGTTGAAAGCAGCCCATTTAATATTTTCTGGCATTTTCACAATTGAATGAGTGGTCTGTGGGTGCCAGGAGCACACTCATATTTCAGTTTGACAATACATGGAGAGTATATTGTTTATGCTAAAAATAGTCTGTATAGAAGATGGCACTGTGAAGGCAGCACCAATGAAGTCTTAAAGGTCTGCCAAGCCCCCTTCCCTTGGAGGTGATTGATAAAGTCATTTTCTGTTGTGCTTTTAAAAGCTGAACATATCACACACCCCAGCGAGCTGCTGAAGATCCATCATCATGCTCAGGCTCTGTCCCAAGGTCTCCTTCGCAGTGTGGTTCACTCTGGAGGTCATTCCCAGGATGGCCAAGTCCAGAGGAAAGGGTAGCTATCAATTCACTATGGCCAACTGAAACCCAATACTCTCTGGTTGACCATAACCATTTCCTATGCCTGATAAGAGTAGGAATAGAGAGGAAGACCGGGAGTCTGAGTCCACATCCAATTCCCTCCATTAGGTCCCAGTCATAGTTATTGCTTAATTATTTCTGAAAAAGTAATTATTACACATTTATGAGGTACAATGTGATATTGTACATATGTATTATGGCATGATCAAGGCAGGCCCATAAACGTACCCCATTACCTGATATACTTACCATTCTGTTGGTGTGAGGACATTTTAAAATCCACTGCTAGGACTGGGGATGGAGTTCAGTGGGAGAGTGCTTACCTAGCAAGTACAAAGCCCTGAGTTCCAAGTCTAGAACTACCAAAAAAAAGTGGCAATAAAGTCCCCTGCATTAGTAAGCTTGAAATATGCACTACATCCTTGTTTGCATTAGTCCTCATGCTATGCAGTAGATACCAGAGCTGATTCCTCTAAGGAATTTCCCCTCTCCCTCACCACTCTCCTTCTCTCAGTCCCCAGTGAATCACCTTTCTTCTTTCTACTTCTGCAGTTGGACTTTTTAAGATTCCAAATGTGTCTTACTCTGTCTAGTATTGCTGTAACGGAATGTCTGGGACCAAGTAATTTATAGGAAATAGATATTCATTTTGTTATACTTCTGGAGGGTGGGAAATCCAAGATGTAGTCATCGAAGTCTCAGTTTTCTGGTGAGGTTTGCCCTCTGCTTCCAAGTTGGTATCTTATTGATGCATCTTTAGGAGGGAAGAAATAATGGGTCCTAATGAAGTGGTAAGAGGCAGAACAAGTTGGTTCAACAATGCATGAAGACTCCTTCATATGGGTCTTAACCCTATTCATGAGGGAGGATCCTAAGTACCTCTTACTACTTTGACATTGGCAACACCTGAGCTTTTGAGGAGACACATTCAAATCAGAGCAAAGGCTAAGGAGATCATGCAGTAGTTGTTTTTCTATGATTGGTTCATTTAGAAAAATATTCTCTGGATTTGTCCATGTTGCTACATATGGCAGGATTTCTTTCTTTTTAAAAGCTGGGTACTAGTCCATTTGTATACCATGTCATATTAACTATCCATTCATCGGCTAGGTACACTTAGGTTGTTTTCTTATCTTGGTTATCACGAATAATGTCACAATGAGCATGGTGATTTTAATTCCATTGGATAAATACCCCTAAGTGGGATTGCAGGACCATATGGTGGTTTTTAGTTTTATGAAGAATCTCCATACCAGTTTCCATAGTGGCTGAACTAATTAAGATTCCCACCAACAGAGCACAAGGCTTCTTTTCATCTACATCTTCATCAGTCCTTGTCATTTTTCATCTTATCAATAACAGAGCTGCTATTTATTGAGAGCTTCCTCAGTACCAGCCCTGTGCTGAGTGTCTTTCACACCAACCCCCAGTGGTACAAAGTACTAACATCATTGGAAGCTGAGCCTTTTCAAGGACTGTGGGGGCAATCAGTCACTCCTGTATTCATGAAGGGACTGGAAATGGGAAGTCTGAATTTGTGAGGTGGGGGCGGGTAGAGTTAGGAGCAAAAGAAAGTGGTGAGGATGGTTTCAAGGGGGAGAGGCTGATGCTGGGTGGCTAGCTGACAATTTCCAAAGGATTCATGCATACCTTTTGAAAGGTGAATGGAGGACTACCTCAGTTACTTTCCATTGCTGGGATAAAATACCCAACCATACTTAGCTCAGACAAGAAATGGGTTTCTTTTGGAGTATATTCCAGAGATGGAGTCCATCATGTTAGGGAAGACATGGATGGTCACATTCAGTCCAACAGTGAGGAATCAGAACAGTGATGAATTCAAAATGCTCAGCTATCTTTCTCTAGGAGCCCTCCTCCATGAGATGGTGCTCCCCTTCATGGTTAGGTTGGGTCCTCCCACTTCACCTAATCTAATCCAGAAAATCACTTAGAAACATGACCAGAGATTTGTTTCCAGGGTGATTTTAAATCCTGTCAAATTAACAACCAGAGATTAATCACCACAAGCACCTTTTTTTTTTTTTTTTTTTTAATACAGCCATACATTCCCTATATCCCTAGAGTGTGTTTTGGATGCCGAAAATTGGACAATGAAACTCCAGTTTCTTTCCATTCATGCAGGATAAGCCCAGGTGAGGAAAGCTGCATCAGCTCTAGCACTGAGCAGGACGCAGAGCAGCACGCAGTAGACATTAAGGCACTTATGGAATTAATTGGAGCTACTACTTAGGGATGTGTGCTTGCCTGTGTGGGTGTATGGTTCTGAGGAAGTCAGTAGCTCTTATCTTTCTCAGTCATTGACTGGTATCCTTAATGTCCTTCAGGCTTCTTTTATTAGTTTCGTGTGTGTGTGTGTGTGTGTGTGTGTGTGTGTGTGTGTGTACGTGTGTGTTGGGGTGCACATGCATATATGAGGCAAAGGACTACCTCAGATGTCATCATTCCTAAGATTATTCCTTTTCTTGAGATCCTCTCATGGTCTCTCATGGTGTCAGCACTTACCTAATTAGTGTAGACTGCCTGGCCAGTGAGCCCTCCACCTCCTCACTGCTGGGATTTAAGCATGTGCCAACAGACCCGGCTTTTTAAAAATGTGAGTTCTGGGGCTAAAGAGATGGCTTAGCGGTTAAGCGCTTGCCTGTGAAGCCTAAGGACCCTGGTTTGAGGCTCGATTCCCCAGGACCCACATTAGCCAGATGCACAAGGGGGTGCACGTGTTTGCAGTTTGTTTGCAGTGGCTGGAGGCCCTGGCACGTCCATTCTCTCTTCATCTCTGTCTGTTTTTTTCTCTCTCTGTCACTCTCAAATAAATAAGAATAAACAAAAAAAAATTTACAAAAATGTGAGTTCTGGGTATTGAACTCAGGTTCTCATACCTGCAAGACAAGCACTTTCTGAATAGCTTCATCCTCAGCCCTTAGTTTTTGAGACATGGTATCACTCTATAGCCCAGGTAGACTTGTTTTCACAACTCTGCCTCCACTTCTCAAGTGCTGGGATTATAGGTAGGCACCATCATTCCAAGCTTCTTTTTAATTATATTTATTTATTAGAGAGGGGGAGAGAGAGAGAGAGAGAGAGAGAGAATATGAGTGTGCCAGGGCCTCTAGCCATTGCAAATGAACTCCAGATGGATGTGCTACTATGTGAATCTGGCTTACATGGGTTCTGGGGAATCAAACCTGGGTATTTAGGCTTCTCAGACAAGCACCTTAACCACTAAGCAATCTCTCCAGCCCCATGCCTGACTTCTTCATATGCTCCTTTTAATTGGGTGTTTGTCATCAGAGCTGTCAGGAATGGATAAGTGGCTTCTGTCTTCATAAGGGACCTGTCTTATTCATGCAGTGGCTATGACTGAGACCTGTGGGTACCAGGAATTGGCCAGAAATTTGAGACTAGGCTGCATTGGCTAAGGATTTACTGATATTCCAAGCATCTTGGCATCTCAAGGGAGCCAAGCCTTCAGTATCTTCTTAATGATGTTTTTAGATAAAAAAGGTAGAAGAGAGGCTCTTTTGTTGGCTGGGGAGAAAATCCAATTTTCATTTTTCTTCCTTGTTCCAGGAGTGAGTTTGTCTGAAGGAGCTGGAGGGCCAGGCTAACTTACTGTGAGGCCAGATCTCCTCCTTCACTGTGGGTTTGTCTGATGGCCACAGATCGTGGCCTGATTGGAAGTGATCTTCCCCCAGGCACTTGGTGCTGGGCCTATTAGGCTGATAGTCTGTAATGTGTCAGGAGTGGCCTGTGTCAGCCTCTCTTCTGTCCCTTATCCACTGCATCCTGGATGCTCCCTGACACCCATGATATCCTGGGACCTGGGCTAGTCTAAGTAGGGCTCCTTGACAACAGGATTGAGGCAGAGACTATTTCCAATGACCTTGAGCTACAAAGAGGAGGCCTGCCTGCAAATAGGATTCTAATGCCAACCTAAAGATCTGGTGAATGGAAGCCTTCAGCTATAATTGGGGCATTTAAGCTTTTTTTCAGCTCCAGCCTCATCTTCCCACAGGCTTCCTTGGGTGGGTGCTACCATGGACGCATGACTCACGTACACAGGTACCTCAGGTTCACTGTTCAAACTGTCATTTAACCTTCATTAAGAACTACCATGGTGTGCACTGTAGCTGACCCCTAGAGAAGGTGGAGGTTATTCAGGGTCAGGACACTGCAATTTGGTCCTATCTCTGCTACTAGCCAACCAGATTGTGTTGAATGTCCTTCTGGGTTTCAGGATCCCTGTCTATAAAGGGAGTAGACTGAGCTGTAGGATTTCCAAGATCTTCTCTTTGACCTTCTGGTTCTTGTTTACCCTTCAACCTCTCTCTGTCCCCAGAGTTCAGCATGGAATTGATCACACACTTGATGCTTGTTAATGAAGCATTCTGGACAGTATTGTGCCTCTATCCTAGACCTCTGATCAGAGGGATGACATTCTGTCTTCCAAAAATTCACAACTATAGGGAGCATACTGCATCCTTGCCCTCCCCAGAGTTCTGACCATACCATCTCAATCATCTACTCACTTGAATGATGCCTAGTGTGTACATTGATGGCACAAGGGTAATTGGGCTTTGAGGATACAGAGATGAGACAGGTACCTCACCCCTAGCCCAGAAGGAGGTTCCAGTCCTTGGATATAACACATTTGTCTTAGAGACTTTGGTAGAAGCACACTGCATCAGGAAAATCTGTATCTTGAAAATTTATATCCGATAGAGGTCTGTTAGGGCAGAAGGTTAAGGTCTCTGCTAGGGCTTCAGACTGGAACAGGTAATTACATAGTCTGTATTGTTCAATGTAGCTAGCACCAGCATCATCCAAGAGCTGCTTGGAAATGCAGGATTGTAGTCTCTGCCCCAGGGCTACTGAGTCAGAACCACATGTGCCTGAGTGGTAGTCATATCTGGCACATACCCTCCTCCCCAGGCCTGAGGTTTAGGGTTCCACAGACCCTTCATATCCCATGGTCATCATTATTACCTTGTGTCCTTTACATAAGACATATCTCCAGGCTCTTGTGGGATACCATGGCTGGCTGCTGAATCTTTATGCTGCATTTGCTGAGTCTGGCTCACATGGAACAAATGCTAATTCTGCTCCTTGGACTTTTACAATTTGCAGGAAAACTTCTAATGCTTCCATTCCCCTTAGGTTGAGCTTGAAGGAATGATATTTCCTTTGTTTCACACACACACACACACACACACCCTGGTGAGGAGATGGGGATGGAGGCAGAGCATTTTGTTTTCCAGATGTATGTGGTGTGTGTCTATGTGTATATGCATGCTTTGCATGTGTGCTGGCACGTGTGTGTGTGTGTGTGTGTGTGTGTGTGTGTGTACAGAGGCCAGAGGTTAATGTTAGGTGTTTTCCTCAATTATTTATTCATTTATTTACTTATTTTTGAGGCAAACCCAACAGACTGGCCTCTTTCTATGAGAGAGGATAAGAGAGAAAGAGCAAGTGAAAGAGAACTGGCTAGGGCTTCCAGCCACTGTGACCAAACTCCAGATGCATCACCTTCTTTATTGAGATAGAACCTCTTGCTTTAACCCAGGTATCACTGATTTTGAAGCCAGCTTGCCCTGGGGATCCACTGCCTCTGGAGTGCTAGGATTAAAGATGGGCCACTAGACCTGCCAGGTGCTTAAGTGGGTGCTGGGGATCTGAACTCAGGACCTCATGCTTGCTTTACTTACTGAACCATCTCCCCAGCTCTGAGAGCCTTTTGAGTTTTTAATAGATGTGTAGCTGGGCTTCTGGGGAGCCCAATAATCCTGAATTAATATGCTAATTATGTGTTTATATGCATTTTTCTGTGGAGTAAGAGAGGGTCTCACTTGTGTCACTTTTCTAGATTCTTAAGTCCAAGTCAGCTTCTTGGGATTTACTTAACACCTCACTGTTTGAGATGAACCAGGGCTTAACTGAAGGGTTCTATGAAAACAACTTCTGTATGCCTGTTAGGCATGGCTTTGCTTGCCTTACCACTCTCCCAAAGTTCTCTTTGTTCTTCCTATTATCTCTATCAAGGGCTATTATCAGGGCTGATTGGAAACATGGACTGGGCCTGGCAGCACAGTGACAAAAGAGAATGTTTGCTGGAAAAAGCATGGGCTGTCGTTGGGAGCAAAGGCAATTAGCCCTTGGAATTGGCCCATATTCCTTCCTCTCCTTTTGCTAAGTGAACCAGTGAAGCCATTTTCTAGAAAATGGCAAAGAGCAGATTCAGGCCTGCAATTTCCTTGTCTCTACCCAGATGGATGTTCTGGGACAGGAGCCATGTCACCATGCTCTGGGCTGTGCTGGGCGTCCTGGTCTCAGAGTGTGATTGTCTATTCATCATCCCAGGGTTTTCTGTACTGTGGGTGGCTGGGAGTGCGCCTCTGGGGTCGTCTGTTTCCTGTGGTTACAACGCTAGTTCCATTGCATGGAAGTGAGCCCACAACTTGCAGCACTGTTTATCTCCAAACCCTGCACAAACCACATGGTTGTAGAAAGGGCCACACAACATTGACATTGAAGCCCAAAGCACTTCCAGGAACAGCAGCCTTGCTCTGAATCCCCAGTTTCTGACCCCATGGTGACTTAGCCTCTTGTATCTGTGAGTGCATGGCTCAGTTCTTGGCCTTGAAGGCTGAAATTGTTTTCTAACTCCCCACCTTCCTCCCCACCTTCTTTGCTCCTTCTAGTGTCCCTGTCTGCTTCCAATAGCTGGGCCCCTTAGCCCACCCCTAGCACCTTGGTAGGTGTTGCCCATTATAAGGGGAAACGTGATCAATATGATGCCTTTACTCAGCCCATCAGCTGTAATTCCTACTGTTCATTTTTGCCAGTGCAACCTGATCTTCCTGACTTCCTGTTTTATCTTGTTATGGGCTGTCAAATCCCACTTCTCTGACAACGATGGCATCCTAACCTAAAAAGTATTTGGCCAACCTCTTTTCCAACTGGATTCTTCTTTCACTTCCTAGAGGATCTTCCAGCCTCTGCATACCTCATTTATTAAACATGTAACCTATTCTATTATTGGGAAACTTGGGGCATTACAAAGGTTTCCTGGTGAACATTTTAATATATTCTTGAATTTGGTTTGAAAAAATTGTACTGAGCATTTTTGCATCTATGTCCAACAAAGAAATTGAACTATACTTTTCTTTTTTGTATGTCCTTGTCCAATCAAAAAATTGGCTAATGAACTGAATAGACAGAGGTTAATAGAATAAATGTGACATGAAAGTAGAAGGAGGGACTGTTAGTAGGGAGAGGTAGAAGATCAACAAAAGATGATGAGGGAGGATAGTGAGAGGAGCAATAATGACAAAGAGTAATGATATGGTATGAAAATGTCACAGAGAAACCCAAGCCTTTATATGCTAACCAGAAAAAAAGAAACAAATGGTTTCATTATGTAGAGCCCAGAACTGCTTCTAAGTCTTCTCCCTGTGTACATGCCCTCTGAGATTGCATGGCTGTTAGAAGCAGGAACCCACTAAGGGGAGTCGAGATGGCCACTGTCTCACTTATTGGCTGTGTGACCTCAGAAATATCACATAACTTCTCTAGGTATGGGTTCTTGCAGTGAACCAGGGCTAATAATACTCTGCATTTGAGAAGGTGATTGAGAGGATTAAAAAGATCTTTGAGGCATAGAGTGGGTATGCATTTGGGAATAGCTGTTATAATTTTGCTTTCTGTATCCTTTAAACGTCTCATTTGGCTTTAAATTGCTCTTACTTCATTTTGCTTTTTTAGTTGTGTCTGGTCCTCTTAGCTGGACTGAGCTCTTGGAGGGAAGATCAGCAACATTGTTTCTATTCCCACTGTTTTATTCTTAGGAAAACTGGACACTTCATACATGCTCATCAGTGGGCTGTTAGCTGATCAGAACCAATCTGAAAACACTGGGTTCCCTGAACAGCTGAATTAAGGCAACCTTGAAAATAGTTCAGATTCAGCCTTGATTAGCTAAGTCTGGTGGGTCTGCACTGAGGAGAACAGTGATTATTAGCCAAGCCATTTTGACTCTCCTCAGAGGTCGCTCAATTCACGGAAGGAGGCAGAAGACACTCGTGTGCTGTTCTGCCAAGCACTGCCTCCAAAGCTCTGCATCCACCCACCCACCCACTGGGTAGCAGAAGCTAGCTGCAGCAGGAGGTGGCACTGCCACTGTGGGAGGCCGGGGAGGCTTTTGAGGTGCAGCCACAGCTTCCTTGGAATCTGTAAGGAATGTCCTGGGGGCTCTGTGGAGGAAATGTTGCAGGTTGGGTTGGTGTGGGCATTGCTCATGTTGGCATTACCAGACCACATAGGTTGACATCAGAAACAAGCCCAGGGAGCCCAGGGCCCATGGCTAACCTGCTTGCTTCCTGGATCCTGTTACACAGTACAGTGTATCCTATAGGCCATCTTGAAGGTGGTTTCCTGGGTACCAAACCATGCAGAAAATCAAACTTCAGGATGAGGCTGCCAGGAGTCCCATTCCTGTCCTTACAGTTCTTGCTGCCTGCTCTTCTCTGAGTCTTAGGCTGGCTCTGAACTTTATGAGCATATGAACTAAACTCCCCCAGAGGAGGCCAGGATTTTATTTCCATGTGATCAGGTCAGGCTACAGGGAGTCAGAAAACACGGAGATTAAGGGATGACTACTTTAATGAAGAAAACAAATCTTTCATAGTTCATGTGCCATGTAGGCATCTACAGTGAGTGGGTCTGTATTCAGCTAAAATGTTTTGTTTTATTTATTTATTTTAAAGGAAATTGGATGATGGGAACATTAAAGGTGGAAGAGTGAAATGAGTAAAGCAGAACTTACAGCGAAGCACAACCTTGAGCAAGCCCTGCTCATACACCGAACAAACTAATTAGAAGGTGGCTCTCCCTGGGCCCTGGGATGCAAATTCCCACTTCTTTCCTCATAGGGCTGTCTAAAGTGCAAAGGGAAATAAAACGCTCATTGTCAAATGTCTCAGGGAAGAATTCATGCCCTCTGGTTTCACCAATTGTACGCCTACCTGGGGAGGAGCTGGTCACTTTTGCCTGGCTTTGGTGGCAGGGCAGGTAGGGAAGACCTTTTTGTCTATGAAGTGAAAGGTACTATCTGAGAAGACTGGATTGTGTGCCAAAAGTCACCCTGAGCTCCACTTAGGTTCTCCCATTCCATCTCATTCCAACTCAAGAGGAATTAAGGTGGCATATGCTGGAGAAGCCCTGCTAAGACTAGAACTGAAGCAGCATGAGATTTTTCTTCAGGATTTTAAGGACACCAGGTATAGTAAATGGCCAACCTCAATAGACAGGGAAGATCTGGAGACAAGTTCCTGGGGGTTTATGGAGGCTGTGAGTCCCTGGCTTTCCCTAGGAGTGGAAGAGTGTGGGAATGCTAGCAGAACATGCCAGTATCTCCGGGCTCTCTTCCTCACTCACAAATTGAATGAGGCTAGCAAGGATGAAGGAAGCTTGCAAGAAAAGTGATTACTGGCCCTCTGAGTTGATGTTTGAGGAAATGCCCAAGAGCAGTGGACTGTTACATGAAGGATAATTGAGGAATGTTTATTGTGCTTAAGCCATTAGGATTCTGGGTTGTTTGTTACAACTGTTAGTTTATCCAGCCTAATGAGGTGCATGGGCATACTCATTCATTCAATAATTGTTGGGTAAGCAGGGCATGAGGGCAGACAGTGACAAAGAGAACTTCAGAGTGAAAAAAGGATCTTGAGGGTGTGGACGAAGCCCCATTGAGTTTCATGAGCACTTGCTGGTTCCACATTTCAGGGGAAATGCATTGACCTCACTTTGTGCCTCTCTAGGTTTGTATCTGTCAGTGGAGGGCAGCAAGGGCTGGACAGTGTGACAGTCTGACCATCCGACTTTGGACTCCATATTGTGTCCTTGGAAGATATGATATCCTATACCCGGCAGGTCACTTTGGCATCTGGGGCCTTTGCTCACCCTGAGAGGCCACTGGAGAGAAATGAAGGTAGCTTTGTCCATTTCTCAGATGATAAATACACTCCTTTCACCTTGTGGCTTTTACACAGGCAAGAGAGAAATGTGCATTAAGGAAAGACATGACCTTATATCCTTAGAGTACTTGATGGGAAGTGGTAGGGACAGGCAAGGAAAGTGCTCCTAGCACCCAGCAAGGGGCCCTGGTAGAGGCAATGCTGGCAGCAGTCCTGAGAGGTGTCAGGGTATGTCCCTTCCATGCCCTAAGCCATCCTCTGGCTTCTTCCAGGGCCACCTTGGAGGTGCATTGCATGCATCTTTAATATTTTTCAATTAACAATATAGAAAAAATGGAGTAGAGTTTTAATTATTCATAATAAATTTAGGAATAAAATCTTTGTAAACTAAAGGAAGGAAGGGAGTTATTATTACCTTTCCTTAAGCAAAAAAAAGTAGAGCAATGAAAGGGAGAGAAATGGAATCATTTCTACTTATAGAAATTATTTTGTTGCAGTTTTTCTTGTGGTATGTGCCAGTTAGAACTCAGGGTAAGGGGTTGATGGGGAGATGTCCTTTGATGATGGTCAGAGGGTTGCCTTCACCTGTCCTAGCTGGCCAGTGATACACTATATGATCTATACTATACCTCTGTCCCTTGGTGTGTGTAAATAAGCTACTCCTGCCAAGAGTCACAAACTGATCAGGGCCACTAGTATATTCATTCTTAATCCCACATATTGACAAGTATTGACAGGGTATCTTTGCAGACCTGGATCCTAAGACCTCTTGTGTACCCAGAACTGATGGGAAGGTCACCCAGGAAGTATGTGCATATGAAAATTGTTTTGATGTAAAAGCAGGGCATCTTTAGGGGTGTGTTTTATGGTTTTAGCGTCTGAGATTCAGAGAAGGAACACCCAGGATGGCTATAAAAGTTGGAAGGGCTGTTCCTGAGTCATCATTAGAAGATAGGAACTTTTTTTTTCTCTTTTGGTTTTTCAAGGTAGGGTCTCACTCTAGCCCAGGCTGACCTGGAATTCATTATGTACTCTCAGGGTGGCCTCGAACTCACTGCGATCCTCCTATCTCTGCCTCCTTAAAGGCGACACCATGCCCGATGACAGAAAAGTTTTGTAAAAGCATGGGGAGAACGGGGAGTGTTATAGGAAAGAGACCTGCAGAGGCACCAGCTAGAGGTGAGGAGGAAGGACACTGGCCCCAGAAGGTGAAGCAGTGGGTGTGGCTCTGGGCTGGGATCTCCTTCTACTTTCCCTGCAGGCTTCTCTGTTCTGCTCCAGCTTGGCTCACTGTCACTCTCACCTGGTATCCTGCATCCTCACCCACTAAACATCATTTTGAGCATCAGAAAGTTACATACTTCCATGATACAAAGGCACAGAATAAACAGCCTAAGTACAAGAGGGAGGAATAGGAGAAAAGAAAAAAAAATAAAAAGACTGGGCCAAATCAAGACCAAAACCCAGCAGGGCAGAACCAAACCTTTCGGCAAAAGCCTGTATGTCCTCAAGGACTCACAGTGGCATTATCTGGGCTTCAGTGAGTTTGAGTAGTCCAATAATTGCAGCTATGATTCCTGCAGTACAAGTGACCTCTTCTTTAGGGCCACATGGTGCCTGCAGCTTTCCTCATTAGACGTCCAACGTTCCTGGCAGTTCCAATATTCTGGGGCCTCCATTGCAATTTAGGCTGCATCTTCATACATAGACTATCACAAATTAAAAAAAAATGCCATGCATGGTTTTCTGGGACCTTGGTGCAAGCCTCCATGAGTCTATTACTCTTTCATTCTGTATGTCTGAAAAACCATCACTACATGGACAATGATGCCAGGTTCCACTGCTAGCCTGAGCTATATCCTGGCTCCCTGGGGCCATGGCTGCAGCGGTTAAATGACTGCATGGCTGAACTGGGAAAAACATTTTCCTGTGTGGTTGTCTTTGGGCAGAGAATCTTTATGGAGACCCTCTGTTTAGGCATTCTTTTCAGGCACTCTCTTTTTCAATGAATATTTTTTTCAAATGGGTTTTCAGTTTTATACTCTGGAGCCTTCAATAGGTGGGCTCTTGTCTTCGAGGTGCCATTCCTATTGTCCCGGTACAAAATATATCACTTCTTAGTTGCACTAATCTTTTAAACAGTTATTTCTGTTTTGTTCACACTTTCCTTTTCCATCTTATCCACATCTTTTTTTAAAAAATTTTTATTTATTTATTTGAGAGCGACAGACACAGAGAGAAAGACAGATAGAGGGAGAGAGAGAGAATGGGCGCGCCAGGGCTTCCAGCCACTGCAAACGAACTCCAGACGCGTGTGCCCCCTTGTGCATCTGGCTAATGTGGGAACTGGGGAACCGAGCCTTGAACCAGGGTCCTTAGGCTTCACAGGCAAGCGCCTAACCGCTAAGCCATCTCTCCAGCCCTTATCCACATCTTTAATCACAGTCACACTCCATGTTTTTACATCTTCCTAATTCACTTTTTGCTCTTACTGTCACTATAAACCTGGCTAAAGGCAATGAATAATAACCATGTCACAGCACAGCTGTGTACTTTCCTGTCATTTCCTCTGCCAAATATATTCATTTGTTGCTGCTGAATTCAACCTGCTTCCAGCTTCTGGACACAGGCAGCATGTAGCCAGATGCTGTGCCAGAATGTGCCTCTAGTTCAACTCCTATGGAGTCCTTGTTCTCTTCTGAAACCTTGTGGGCACAACATTTATTGTACACATTTCTATTGACATTCTTATCATCCACCATTACCAGGATGGTCCATAAGCTCTGCTTATCACTTCTTAGTTGCACTAATCTTATAGCATTCTAAGGTTGGTGTAGCCCACTGTTCCAAATATTCCTACATTCTTCTCACAAAGCAGTTGTAAAGGCCTATAAACCATATGCTCAGGTTATCATGGCATATCTTGATGTCAATTTTCTTTTTATACAATATTTTACTTATTTATTTGAGAGAATGAAGGAGAAAGAAATAAAGAGAGAGAGAGAGGGAGAGAGAGAGAGAGAGAGAGAGAATAAGAGTATAGGCATGCCAAGGCCTCCTGCCACTGCAAAATAGCTCCATACACAAGTGTCACTTTGTTCATCTGGCTTTAATTGCATGTTGGATAATTGAACCTAGACCACCAGGCTTTGTAAGCTAGTACCTCTAACCACTGAGCAGTCTTCCCAACCCTCAATTTTCTTTACCTAAAGAAATAACTCAAGGGAGGAAGGGTTTATTTGGCTCATGGTTTCAGGGTTGAATCTATCATGGTGGGAAAGGCATCACTTACAGCTGTTAAACAGGAGTATAAGGGTGCTTGCTTGCATTTTGACAGACAAGGAAGGTGAGAGAGAAAGAGAGAGACTGGGGCTAGAAAAACTATAAACTTCAAAAACCTGTTTCCTTTGCTTCACTAGGCCCTACCTCCTATTGGTTCCGCATTTTCCCCGACAGTACCACCATCTGGGAGCCAAGCATTTATACAGATGAGCCCATGGAGGACATTTCATGTCCAAGCCATGACAGTCATCAACCAAGGTGGGTGACCCAGGTACAACTCTATGTTTTTCTGTCAGTAATGTGCTACTTTCTCCTTATATTCCGAGGAACAAGGCCATACCCCAGAGGGCTGAATGGGGAATGATTTCTCCTAGTATCCCTAGACCATCAGCTCATCTCACAGCTGAGTCTGATACCCTACTTTCTAGAGATAGGGTTTGCTAGCAGTGGGGGACAGGTATTTCCCTTAGGTAGAAAAACATGCTGACACTGTTGGCACCTTTACCTGATGTCATGCCTGCAGCTTCCCTTTCCAAGGCAGGCAGCTGCAAAGGGGATCCTTGCTCAAGTTGACAAGAGTGCAGGGTTTATGTTCTCAAAGCCAAGTGTGATGCTTTCCAAGACGGCTGCTCATGGGAATGTGTGGGCTGATGTCTTGGCCTTTACTGGTCAGGACTGCAGGAGGCAACAAGGGGATCTTGGTTGAATCTGGCCTGTGATGCTTGGAGTTTCAGGGTTTACATGACCACAGAATAGTTATTGATATTTTTTCCTCTGGAGATCTCTGTAACAAGAAGGTTTAAGGAAGGGACCTGAGAAATGGCTGGAGTAGGACCATGTAGACAGAGGCTATTCTCTTTAGGTTTTATTTAAAAAATATATATTTTATTTATTTACATATTTATATATTTATTTATGAGGGGGGAGAGAGAGAGAAAGAGAGAAAGAATGGGTGCACTAGGGCCTCCAGCCACTGCAAACAAACTCCAGATGCATGTTCAACCTTGTGCTTCTGGCTTACTTGGGACCTGGGGAATTGAATTGGGTCCTTTGGCTTTGCAGGCAAATGCCTTAACTGCTAAGCCATCTCTCCAGCCCCTCTTGAGGTTTTTTTCATGGAGTGACAGGAAGGAGGCTATGATGGTTCCTGGATAGCACATAGGGGCCATGGGGATGCCAAGGTGGTTGCTACCATGATTCAGTGACCCAGAAGGGGTACTGGAATGGGAACTGGTGATAGGAAAAAAGTGGAGTGCTCTCAGCAGCGAGGGAGCTAAAATGATTCTCATCACATGTGACAGCCACAGCCACTGGCTATCGAGACCAGATGGAAGTGGGCAAAACTACGGAGACCATCCTCCCAACACAGTTGATCAATCTGTGGGGAGACACCTGCCATCTCTCTCATGCATTCTCTGACTGCTTTTCTATTCATCATTGACAGGAGGAGTGAGAAACAAAGCCCTATGATCTCCCCTGTCTGGGATCATCAATTTGTCTATTGAGGGTTTAAAATCAAATTCAGGCTTGTGAACTGGTCCAGATTTCCAATAGCTTTGAGGAATCAGAGAGCAGTAGAATTCACTCAAGATGTCATTAAGTGACAGGAAAGGGTTTGATAGGACAGGGTTGAAGGCTGTTGTTGGGGAAAAAAAATCAAGCACTTTTATGATTATATGTTACTAAACAGAGACTGCTTAATAAACTGAGTGAACCAGCAGAGATAGTCTGGGATAGCCCCACAAATTGTTCCTGGTGGGCATCTGTTTTGATTGTCTGGGGCTAGATCAGTGGTTAAATATTATAGTAGTCACCCCTCTGGACTGGTACTATCACAATGGCAGGAAACATTCACCAACACAGTTAAAATAGAAGTGTCCCCATGTATAATCAAACAGTCGTGATTCCAGGAACAGGCAGCCATTATTCATAGACAAGTTCTGGACCTGCGTCATTGTGGACAGGATCACAGAAGCCGCCAGGCTTGGGTGTCTTCAAGCTCAGGCTCAGAGGCAGTGCTGCAGATGCTGCAGGCGAGGCAGAGAGGCAGACGCAGGTGTGCCATGAACCGGTCCCACAGTCGTGAGGAACAGCAAAGACAAAGCCCAGACCCAGGCCATGCCGCGGGATTTCTCTCAGGCGGCGCCTGTGCGTCGTCGTTGCTCTCACTTGTTGGGGTGTGAGCGGACTCCTTGCGAGTGGGGACTGGAGAATTCTCAGAAAGACTTGGCGATGAAGTAACTTCTCCTAAGAGGCCACCTCCCTGGCTTTTTCCAGTCAAGAAACAGGTCTTGAAATGAAGACACGGTTGTTACCACCTAGGCTTATTAATTGTAGTGAGTGGAGTAGCACTTTTTATGAAGGTAGAGAAAGCTGGCATGAGAAAGAACCAGCAGGGGCTACCTCACAAGAATTTAAGCAAGATTAATACAGTAAATGGTGATGTCTTGCGTTCTGTACTCATTTCTTCAGAAAACACTGTCCTGATTCAGTTAAAATGGATGGGGAGGGTGGGGAGGGCATCGAAGAGTGGAAAACAGTAATATGGACCCAAACGGCAATGGTACCATAAAATTCTACTTCCTAAAAGACAGACCAAATGGCTGAACCTTCACTAGACCCTTACAAGAAACACCTGAACCACAAGACACTGGAGAGGGTAGGATCAAGATTAACCTAAATCTTCTACATCTTCCCTCCCTCCCTCTGCCCCTCTCCCCCGTCTCTCTCTCCTCTCTAACTCTTGTATATTAGTTATGTTTTTCTTCAATTTCTTAGTGGGCACTGACCTGTAACCCCCACTTCCAGCTTGGGGCTACCATCCACAATGAGCTTTTGATCAGAGAAACCTACAAGGTTTCCCAAAACAATGACAGACTTCTGTCAGGTTACTTGATGACCCACCAAAGGCCAGTGGTAAGACCCTATTACTGAAGACTCCATACACAGCTGACATGTAAAATGGAATGGCATGGCTGGAAGCCAGGAGAGAGTCAGTCCCTAGACAGTCAGCGTGTCTAGTGCCAGAAGGTGCTACATGGGCTACTGGGGAAATGACCAATATCTGTCCAAGCAACTCATTGTCTAACCTGATTAGCAACAAATAACCTGATGTGATGCCCACACAAGTGCAATAGTGGCATACAGCCATGGTGGGGAACCAACTGCTCTTGATTTGGCTAACTGATCCCCTCAGTGGTACGAGACCCATAGCTGGAGCTGGGAAACAAGTCAGAACCATACCCAAACATAAGCCCACTCTCCAATATCAAGCTACCATCAATCATGGGGTACAAGAGGGCCTACACCTATCAAACTCTCTGTCAAAAAAGTAAGTGTTATCTCAATTTTCCGGGTGCTAACTTACTCTCCGTTGGAGAATCTGCTTCTCTTTTTCAAATAGATGCAGATCCTAAGGAGAGAGCTGCCCCAACATACCTCAAAAGGGGCCCAACTGAAACTAAGGACAATTGGTGAAACAAGCAAGGGTGATATTTTCCTGTGAACTGGATACCAGCACAAAGGGGAAGGAGACCAACACAGAGAAAAATCAACTCCTACCAAATCAGAGAGCCAGAGCCTCAGAGGCCCCCAACACCTCAGCACTGAAGCAGACCAAAAATGAACCCAACATGGCTCAGGGAAATTTTGTGGAAGAGGGGGCGGGAAGAATGTCAGAGTCACATGTTGGGTCATGATATGCAGAGACATTTATCATACCAATAACTGTGGGCTAACTCCACAATGCATGACCCATTTACATCAACAAGGAGGGTCCAATGGGAGGGGGTAGATCATGGATGAGCCTAAACAATGGTACCAAACTACCTGTATTTGCTGAAAAGAAAACTAATAAATTAAATTAAAAAAAAATCCTTAGTTCTCTATGGGGCATCCTTGCATTGTTCTCATCTGGCCAGCTCTGGATTTTTTTTTTTTTTTTTCCCAGGGGCAGTTATTTGTTCCTGCTTCCCTACTTGCTCAAAGAATCACTGTACTAAACTTTTGTCTTTATATCGCTGAAGAGCTTTGCATCCCTGCAGCCCCTCCTACACATGCCTGTGGTCTGTCCCTCTTGGTTTTGGGTTTGTCTGCTGGTTGCTATAAAATTAAAATACTTCACATCTGAGGGTTTTGTCTTCACTGGATGAATGCTTGCATATCAGTAGGATAATGATGGGAATCTAAGTCTATAGGCTATTCCTCTACTGACAGATCTGCACATCATGAATGTCTTCAGTAGCATGAGAAATCCAAAGTCTTCCGATTCAACTATTTCACTTCCAGCATGACCTGGACTCATGTTTGCTAGGGTCGTCTGTGGGTCTCTGACATTAGTTTCTCAGGACCTCCATAATGTACTCTGAGGTCTTGACTTGGATGGCTTTCCCAAAAATGCTAGGAACTTCTGCCTCTCTGGTACACTGGACCCATCCTTGATTTGCTTGGGATTCCCACAAAAATCTTCCTTTTTCCTCCAAGTTGGTCCTCTAAGGTCACTGTGTCCTTTGAGGCCAGAGTTATTTGAGAAAACTTAAGAAACATTTATGTAGAAGACATTATGAATATTGGTCATCCAGGGAGCAAGCTGGGGATGAGGTATGCCTCCCAAGGGTGCTGTGATATGGGACTTTCTCAGACATTTAGGGTCCTGCTGGTGTTAATTACTTTTCTCATTGCTCTGGCCAAATATATGATAAAAAGCCACCTAAGAGAGAGACTTACAGTTTAAGAAGAGATACATCCCATTGTGTGTAGGAAGGGCATGGTGGCAGAAATGTGGTCATAGGGTTTCCATAGTCAGGGAGCAGAGAGAGGACAGGAAGTGGGGCTATGCTATCAAACCTTAAGGCCCACACTCAGTAAGTTACTTCTGTCAGCAGGGACTCTAATGGCTTCCTAAAAATTTCCACAACTTTACTAAACAATACCAGCAGTTGGGGACCAAGTGTTCACATACATGAGCCCATGTGGGAATCCAAATCACAATACTTTCCCAGAGAGAAAAAGTCCTTGTTCATTTCTGAAGCCTCCACAGCCCATGAGCTGTGCCTGAGTATTAGTGACATTACTGGAAAGTGAAGTTGGGTAACACCTTTGAGCTACAAAGCCTGAAGCCCTGATTATCTGTCTTCTATCTTTGACATCCTTTGTGTCCTTAGATCTGGCAGGGTAAACAAGAGAGAAACTCAGTTATTCTCTGAGGTCATGCTTTTCATCCCAATCTCTTGTTATGATCTCAATCTTTTTTTCCTTTTGGTTTCCAAGATACCCCCTTGGGAGGTGTCTCAGACTAGGCAATGTTTTTTATTATATTGATCACCCATGACATCCCCCATGGCTCATCATGGTAGTGACTGGCCCTAATGGCCCAATTAACTTTATTATCTTCTGTCTCTTGATGTAATGTTATTTTCATAGCCTCTGCAGCAAAGGAAAGGAGGCTGGATGGGAACTCTGTCACCCAGGCTATGCATCACCATTGCTGTGAGTTCATGATGTATCAGAAATATCATGCCTGAAAGACACTTCTCACTGTGCACTGGCTCACCAGATGATCATAGATAAGACTTCCCTCCTTTTGGTCTTGATCTTTTAATTATAAAAACATATATAATATTGATTGGTTCTGGGGCAGTACACTAAATACTTTACTGGATGATCTTGTTGACATCTCCCAACAGACGTATGAAATAGGTACCTACTAAACCATCTTATAGGTAAGGACTCAGGCTTGGAAAGAATAAGTGACATGGCCGAGGTCTCCTACTTGGAAGTGTTAGGCTAGGTTTGAACACAAGATGTTTGAGTTTGGAGTCAACAGTTGAAAGTTTTTCATTCTCTTGCCTCTTCAGTTACTCTCTAAGAACCTTATAATCTGGCAAGGGAAACAAGCACTTGTCAATCCTGATGTCATGCCAGTAGCTTCTGACACAAGCATTGCTATAGCCTACCCAGTCTTGGGTCCTGTAAGTAAAAGATTCTACCTAGTCTTTATTACATGCTACCTGGAATTCAGAATCAAGTTATATTAATATTGTATTAATATTCATTGGTAGATTTCACACACACACACACACACACACACACACACACACACTTGCAAGATTTATTTCTCCTTATCCCGTATCTTGCCTTCCTAACTTTTCAGGTCCAATTTTCTCTACAGGAGCTGCTATTGTACCATTTCTCCTTATTCTCAGAGAGCCTCGCTGGAGCTGGGAGGGATTTCTGTTTGCTACCTAAGACACAATGGCACAATGGTAGTATCACAATGAACTGGTTCTACATGCAAGGTCACTCTGAAGGCAATGAGGAAGCAGGTTGGACTAGAGAGAGTGACTAGAGATGGGAAGATGCATTTGAGATTCCCTTTGGATGTAAGATCACAAAAATTGGAGGCACCCTTCAGCAAGGACTTCCTGCTTGTTTTGTGCTCAGCCCCACATGGACATAGGACCACAAAGAGTTGAGGCAATCTCTAGTGGAAACTACCGGGCTATTACATGCTCAGACCTGCATGGATCTGCTCTTGAGGGCTTCATTTTATTTGGGTTTGTAGCATGAAGGTTTTTAAAAAATATTTTAAAAATATTTTTATTTATTTATTTGAGAGAGAGAGAGAGAAAGAAAAGAGAGGAGAGTGGGTGTATTAGGGCCTTCAGCCTATACAAACAAACTCCAGATGCATGCACTGCCTTGTGCAGCTAGATTATATGGGTCCTGGGGAGTCGAACCTGGGTCCTTGGCTTTGCAGGCAAGTGCCTTAACAGCTGAGCCATATCTCCAGCCCAGCATGAAGGTTTTCTTTTTGATCCCTTATATTTTCTTCGTTTCCACTCCATTTTAATTAGTATTCATTATATATAATAATGGATTTGATTATGAGATTTTCCCTGTTATCCTTGCTTCTTCCCCTCCCACTCCTGCTGATCCCTTTCCTCTTCCCAACTATTCCTCCTGCTACTTTCATGTCTTTTTATTTATCTTTTTGGTGGTTTACTTAGTGTTGCCTACAGGAGCTTAGGTGAGAGGTATTTATAGGAGCTTGGGCATCTTACCAGTAGCTATACCACTGAAGAAAGTGTTTCTTCCTCCCCCAACAGCCATTAACTTCTCATAGCTCCTCTGGGACTAGTGGAGCCCTGTGAATCCCTCCTCTGTGCAACATGGAATGTTGATGGGCCCAATTATGTGCAGACATTGTGCAGGTAAATCACCATTACTGTGAACTCTTGATGTATCAGCCATATCATGCCTGAAAGGCAGCATTCAAAGTCCATCCCTTCCTTTAGCTTTTACATTCTTTCTGTTGCTTCTTCTGTGATGTTGCCTGAGTCTTGCAGGGAGTGATATAGATGTCTCACTTAGGGTTGAGCATTCAACAATAACATTCTCAACACTATGACTAATTATGCGTCTCTTCAGTAACCACCATCATTGCAAAAAGAAGCTTCTCTGACCAAATCTTAGGGGCAGCTAAGCAATAGCAGTAGCTTCCTCACTAAGGAGTATGCCCTCTCCAGCCATGGGCTTTTGATGGAGCTTACAGTACCAGGCATGAATTCCTTCCTATGGAGTGGGCCTCAGATCCAGTCAGAAAGCAGTTGGTTACTCCCCAATAGTCATGCACTATTGCACGAGTGGGCACATCTTACAGTGAAGTATGTAGGGTTCACAGCTGGCTAAGACTGTTGATAACTTTTCTTTCTCAATAGCCTGCATTATACCTTCAGGTACTATGAAAAATAATTATCAAGGAGGAAGCTTCCATCTCAGTTCCAGCTTAATTTCTCTGTCCTGCAATCAGAGTATATGGTATCTTCAGTAATAGGGTCTTTCTATCTAGTTATGGTTAGCAACCAAAAACAGTGGCAGTAGCCTGTATTATTTTGGGGTCCTTAAAGGCCTCCCTGACCAGCAATTTATAGGAACTGGCACTATGTCACACTCCATTTGATGGATTAAACATCAAAAGCCTAAAAATAGGCACATTAAGGTTGGGACCAGGTTGGGGTTAGGAGATCTGGCACACTGTGTCCTAGTATCGCTTTCTTTTTCATTCAGTAGGCACCTGTATCTGCAGAAGGGTAGCTTCTTGAACTGGCAGAGTCTAGAGAGCTCTGGTGACTGTTAGCCACCCTGACAGTCCCAGATCTGGAGCCCAGAGCTCTTTGGGGAGTGGGCAGGCATTTTTGTCCTGGGTCCGTAGAGGCTGGGGGGTGGGCTGGACCAGTGGCTGCCAGGTGCACTCTAATGATTGTTTTCACTGAAGAATTTTGGACTTCATGCTATACAATTTTCATCTTTTTAAAAAATGGATGATAATTTGGGTTTGTCTTGACTGCCGGTTTTGCATTGCTAATATTGGTAGGACGAGGATTTTGCCCAAGTTCTCTTAAAATACGAGAATTTCAATCCAAAATATGTGAATTTTTAATTGCAATCTTGGCAGCCTGGGGTGGGTTTTGTGTATAGCATCTGTTCCTTCCTCCCTGTCCTTCTGCAGCTCCTGCTTTGCTTCCCCTTTTCTTTCTAGCCTTTTCCTGGGCTAGGACTGCCCCCTTTCCCCTCTCCCCACTCTGCACAGAGCTTCCCCAAGCAGCAGGACCTAGCTCTGCTTCCTGCCCCAGGGCAGGATCAGCAGCTGTGCATTTCCAGTGTTTCCATTACAAATGCTATTTTCCAGGGGCTCCTAACCAAGTCATACACATTTGTTTGGGCTTGGAACTCGGCCTTCTGGGCAAGGTCTCAGACTGCACAGCCTCGCCATTCTGAACAAAATCTCATTACTGTCAGTTCAACCATTTTCCTGCTTGAGAAAGTAGGCAGTGGACGTGTTCAGATGCAGTTTATTCCTCATGTTTGCATGGCAGGGGCAGCAACTGTTAAAGAAATGCTTCTCCTCATCCTGCCCGCCCCATCAGTGATCAAACACTGAATGTGCTGGGGTTGTCAGGAAGCCTGAAAATATACCTTATTTCCCAAGCTCCTTAGCTTTACACAGCAACATGGTCTGACATTTAAAATTAATCTATGTGGTAAAGTTATTAGCGTTCGACTGTTAGCGCTGGAATATTCAGTGACCTCTCCGCCTGCACTGGTGTTTGTTTGATGAGGGTTCCCAGGCTATGTCAGAGCTGAAAGCAACGCATTCACACACACTTTTTATTAATCCTAGTACTGGGCCCCTCCTTGGGAGATCTCCAAATGCTCTGTAGGAGAGCTCTGATTTCTCCTGGCAATAGCTGGAGGAGCTATAAGCCAGCTATCACAAATGCCAAATGGGCATCTTCTGCCCAGAGAGACAATGAAGACCCAGAAAGAAGCCAAAAGGATGTTTAATAGCTGCTGGGGAACTATTGTAATGGGGCTGGAGCAAGTGCATCAGTGACCACGATTTTCAGGCATAATGGCATACTCATACATTTGTGTATCTCTATGCGATTTCATGTCAGGCCCATGCCTATGCAGTAGTCAATATCTACATAACCAAGGTAATGAAAGAAAAGGCTGGTCCATATGCCCATGCCTTTCCCTATATGGTACAAAGTACACATCTGTTGACTTCCGGATGATAGATGTTGTAACACACACATCTGTTAGCTTCAGGGTGCCTGTTCCTATCATGCTATAAAGTACACATCTGTTTTATTCTGGGTAACTTCCTATTGTGGTACAAACTGCAGATCTGTTAACTTCTGGGTAACTGTTCCTATCATAGTATAAAGTACACATCTGTTATCTTCTGTTTGACGTCCTATCATGGTTTAAAGTATGTATCTGTTAACTTCTGGGTACAGTTCATATCATGGTATAAAATACACATCTTTTAACTTCTGGGTGACTGTTCCTATCATGGGATAAGGTACACATCTATTAGCTTCTGGGTGACTTTTCCCATCACAGTTTAAAGTACACATCTGTTTCTTTATTTTTTTTCTTTTTTATAAAGTATACATTTGTTAACTTCTGATCGCAAGACATCCCGAAGGGAGTATGCTCCCTAAATTGTGTTGGGTGATTCAGTGAGGCAGGAAAGGTACTCTAGAATACCATGAACAAAAGAATTGGAATACCATGAACAAAAGAATTGCAAGAGAAAGTTGGGCGTTTATTAAAGAATTATTTGAGTGTGGTTTACCTAGAGAAAGGATATATCAATTAGAGGTATTATAGGATAGAAGTAGCGATTTTTATAAGAATCAGTTCATGAAACCACAGGGAGGAATCTTCTAGCTCAGTTCCACGTTGGTTTCTCAGTGTCCTGTAACCAGTCTTCATCATACTTCTGATGGGCAACCAAGAGCATTGGCAATATTGTTTCAGGGGCCTCAGTAGCCTCCCTGAAGGTTGAGAGTCTTTTGAGGCATACCTAGCAAACAGATGCTATCATTACCCATTCAGATCATTAATGTGGCATCAGATTGGAGGATGGGTCAGGGAGAGTTACAGAACCAATTATATCCCAGTGTGACTTCAAAACTATCATTTTTATTTATTTTTATTTGCAAGCGGGGGGGGGGGGAGAGAGAGAGGATACAGAACAAAGAACCTTTTACTGATGCAAATGAACTCCACTTGAGGTCAGATGTGCCACTTTGTACACTTGACTTTAGGTACTGAGCAATTGAACCCAGGCCAGCAGGCTTTACAAGCAGTACCTTTAATCACTGAGCCATCTCCCCAGCCTCCAGTGTGATATTTTGTCCTTAAGTTTTGTTCTGCTTTCATCTTTGCGATCCTCAGCTTCCTGGTTGTCCTCTTGCCTCTGTCAGTCATAGCCCGCCTCCTTTACCTGCCTGACCCTAATGCCTTGACTTCTCCAGAGTTCTTCTTTTGATTGTTACCTTCTCCCTGATGACCTCACCCATACTCATAATCACATCTACTTGCAATTGACATGAGTTCCTTATTTCCCCCCCATGTCCTCCTTTGAGTACCAGTCTGTGCATGTACCTGGCCCACCTTCTTGAACTGGCTGGAGTAAAGTCCACACCTATAAGCCAACTTAGAGAGCTCAGTGCTTAATTTTATGACAAATTCACTCTGCTCTTGAGAGATGTCCCACCTTTATTCTCCTTCTGTCCCCCCATTTGACCCAGTTTTCCTCTTGTTTTGAGTTCTTAAATTTGTTGATACCTTCTGTAGTTCTACCCTATCCCCTTCCTTTACTCCTCCATCTCTTATTTTTCATGCTTTCTCACCCTGGTGGCATGGTGGTAGGGTCAAGGAAAGGTCCCAAAGTTGGACCTATCAGACTTCTCACATGAGCCCCCCTCAAGACTCTTGCTCAGAGCAGAACCTGAAAAGTGCTACCTGGTGTTTGCCTGTGCTAATGCCCTTTGCTCCCTCAGGGCCTCTTGGAGAATAGAACCCCAGTGTTTGTCATCTTTACCTAAGCCCAGAACCCTGATTGTTTCTAACCAGGCTCCACAAATACCCTTTATCTTCTTCCATCTTTGCTTGGTCCTTCCATTCCTATGTATATAAACACATTTATTGTGGACTGAACATAATTTACGAGTTCGAAAGTGAGGATTTGGGGAGAAATGGGAATCTATACACTTTTGCAAGTGACTGAATGTGTGGTACATTATAGAAAAGAGTTCTTTGGGGGTGAATTCAATAGCCAAGTCTAGAGAGATAAAACCTTCCAGACAGTAGGGACCCTCACTGTCTGCTTTATTTCTGATCTTCAGGTTCGTTTCTGCCTTTTACTTGGATATGGCTCTGATGTTGTGATGAGTGTTAATTTGGGAAAGAATACCACCACATCTGTATTTTTAACATTTTAAAAATTATTTATTAATTTTTAAATAAAAGGTTGTATTCTTAGACCCCCCTCTCTCCAGCTCTAATTCTGTTGTGGGTCTTCTTTGGTGGGGTTATTGTTATTCATCATGGGAACCAAGAAGAGATGAAGAATACCTTAGGCTATTTCCACCCACTCTGAGGCTTTTACAACCTTTCAGTCCTGTCTTGTGCAATATTCCCTGAGCTTTGTTGGGAAAGATAGAGATCTGATTTAGTGTTGCTTTCTCTGTAGACTTAGGATCTCGGTTTTGATGAATTTTGAGCGATGACAGGATCTGTCACTATATCCTTGGAACTGATTTTCAGTCTATCTATGAGGGCAGAATTCATGTCATGACTTCCTCTGTAATGACCACTTGGCCCTGGCAGATGAGGTGGAGGTGACCCATCTCATGGTAGACAGTCTGTTGTCTCTTCTTGATGTATTAATGTTTCTTGGTTCTCCCCAATATTCTCCACCATCTATCCCACTGAACCTACCAGGGAACTGGGGCCTACCTGCCCCACACGAGTTGCAGGGGAACCCACACATCTTCCATTATGGATGCATTTTGCTTATACTCACTGACAGGCTCCAGGAAAGCTATTGTGTCACGTGTGGTCCTCTCTCTTCTTGCTGTCCCTCTTGAAGACACTGCCTGTGACCTCGTGTTTCCTGGAAGAGATGGCCTGCCTTCTTGCAGTGAGAATAAGTGATGTCCTTGACCTCTGCTACCTACCTCAGTCATGAGTGCTATAAATGGCAAGGCTTCCCTTGCAAAAATAAAAATAAGAAAGAATTCTAATATGAAGAAACATTCTATTACTATTCATTTTCATGTAACTTTGGAAAATGTTCAATAAAAATAGCTTTAGGGCTTTTTATACTTAAGGCATTAAAATTTCTATCTTTCACTTTTTAAACTTTTTATTGATACCTTCCATAATCATAGAAAAAAACCATAATAATTTCCTACCCACCCCCACTTATCTCCTCAAAAATCCACCCCATTGTGGTGGTTTGAATAGATGGCCCCCAATATATTCAGTTCTTTATTGTTTGTAGTTTGCATCTGTAGCCACCTAGCTAGAGGCAATGTCACTGGGTGGATCTTAAAGTGTGGTGGTGGGTTTCAGATTTCAATCTAAAGATATACAAAGTGTGCATAGCTGGAGTTCCTGAAGTGTGCTGTGGCTTTTGACCTTTAGGCTTGTACTGCTCTCTCTTTGCTTGGGCCTGTGAAGGCAGGCCAGCTGCTTCTGCCATTTATGGAACTTCCCCTGTATCTGTAGGCTTCAATAAATGTCCCTTCCTCCATAACTGTGCCTCTGGAAGTTTATCTCAGCGAACCTGAATCTGCCTGCTACACCCATCATATACCTTCCCCCTCTCAATTATGAATGTTGTTCATATGCATGTGGCCATGTGGAGGCTAGAAGTTGGCATAGGACACGTTTCTTGCTCATCCTTCTCTCTGTTTTACTGTGAGGCAGTGTCTCTTACTTGAGCCTAGAGCTTGCAGATTCAGATAATATATCTAATCAGTTTGCTGGAGGGATTCCTCCACTGCCTGTACACTGGGATTACAGGAAGGCTACCATGTCAAACCAGCATTTACGTGGGTATTGGGCATCCCATCTCTAGTCCCCTAGTGCTTTATGGATTGACTGAGCCATCTCTCCAGCCTCCCCCCTCTTTTGGAAGAAAACAGATTAATTACATGCACCCTAAGGGGGAATGGGCTGGGCAGTAACAAAAGTATTACCTATCAAAATTTCCTTTTTAGTGTTATGCTGAGGAGTAAAAATTCCCATTTTGCATGACAATAAAGTTATTCATTATTACACAATGCCTATAAAATGCAACAGATATTTTTGTATGAACGTGCAAAGAAACGTGAACAAGCAGTGAGACCTGGAAGGCCCTCTTGGTTATCTTAGCATCAGTAATGGTACTGACATCCCACAGTGTAATGGTGAAAGCCTCAATTTCAATTTGGGGACATATCACCCATACAGCAGCTAGTTTAATTTTGAAGTTTCTTTTCAAAATGTGAGTTGGTAGATTTACAGTACTTATTCATTTATTTACTTGACTATGGAGCACCAGAGAATGAGGATTCTGTGAATCTATGTATCCTTAGCCAGACATGGAGCTGTGTTAATTAGTTATTTAATATGGTCAAAGTTATTTCTCAAGGAAAAATAATCCACAAACATGACAAGTAATTGCTATTAATCTTAATTATTATAATAACATTTCTATAAACAATAACTGTCTGGCTACCCTGTCACGTGTTTATTTCATTACTGACAAGAGAGATCTTTAAAATTCTCATGATAAATTAATGCTTTTACCATTAGCTTCAGTATGCTGGCTGTGGGAAAGAAAAATGACTGCTCAGTTTATAAAACTGTTCAAACAAAATGTTTCTCTTCAGTTCCAGTATTCCAGATTTCACATCTTAACATAACTCTTAATTTTTTATTCCCTGTCCTTCAAAACTTTTTCCATTTAAATGGTTTTTGTTTTCTCATTGACAAGAGTGAATATACACATCTGCTTTGCAATGATGCTTACAAAAATCTTCAAAAGATTCAGTGATGTGTCTCAATGATACAAATGCCTATGTTAGCAACAGGTTATTATTATTATTATTATTATTATTATTTTGTTTCAGACCACAATATGTCATTCTTGGCCTTGTCTGAGTTAGAGAGGAGGTTGTATTTATGTAATATTTATACATTTATTGTAAATCAACACAGAGGTTAAGAAACTTTTCCTGAAATGCACAGTGAATTGATTGTAGAATCAGGATCAAAATGTACATATGTATGACCAAATAATGGCTTCCCCAAGTATTGCCATAAGAACCTGTTCACAAAGTAAATCTATTACTAACTGTCTTAGTCACTAAGGGTTGCCTTAGTGAATATATTATAGACTGAGTTGTTAAAAAACACGCTTTATTCCAAAGGTTCTGAAGGCTATACATTAAAAATCAAGATGCTGGCCAGGCATGGTGGTGCACACCTTTAATCCCAGCACTTGGAAGGCAGAGGTAGGAGGATTGCTGTGAGTTCAAGGCCACCCTGAGATGACATAGTGAATTCCAGGTCAGCTTTGTCTAGGATGAGACACTACCTCAAAAAAATCAACAAAAAATATCAAGGTGCTGGAAGGTCCAGTATTGGTTGAGGGCCTGCTTCTGGGTTTGCATTAGTTTTTTTTTTTTTCTTTCTATTGTCTAACATGGAAGGTATGAGAGGGGGTCAGGGAGGGAAAGAGAAAGAGAGAGAAATACAAGAGAGAAAGAAAACAAACCTCATTGTCTCCTATTGTCAGGGCATTAATCCTGTTCAGAGCTCCATTTTCATAACCTAATCACTTCCCAAACCCCCTACCCCAAATCTCATCACATCAGCAGGTAGCCTGCCACATCTGAATTTCAGACAGGCCTAGAATTAGTCCATTTGATTTGTAGCACTGGTAAGAGAATATCAGCTTGGCAGAGTCCAATTCTACCCATAGTGGGAAGAGAAAAGTTGGCATACTTACTGAAACTGAAATCAGGGTTAGTAAATCTCTCAAAGTGAAAGGTGGGTTAGTTAGTAAGAGTCATGATCTGATAATTTAGGACTGGGGACAATGAAAAGACACTAGGAAGTTTGTAGAAGAATGCACAGTGTCTTAGGGTATTAAACTGCCCTTTCATGAATCAATGAATCTTTCAGCAAACTCCTGCTTAGAACAACTTTTGCCTCCCAAGATTATTTTGGAAAGGAAAGTTATCTTAATGTGAGTTCTATTTGGTTTGATTCTTTCTATGTATGTATTTAGTTATTTATACCTTTAGTTTTTTAATTTATCTTTTGATGTGCATTGATTTTTTTTTTTTTGTATTTACATCCACTTCAGAGCCACCTCACACTCCGAAATACAAATGGTAATTTTAGCCCTTCTTTATCTTGAATGAAAAAGTCAAACTTGACCTTTGCAGAAATTCTTCCAGGTGCAAGTGAAAGCTAGAATTTCCCTAGGTGTAATGCTCACTGAGACTCTGTCTCCCTGCACTTGGAGAAGCTCATAGGGGAATGTTTGGGTTTCTGTATTTTGTGTTGATTATTTCCAACCTTAGAACAAGTCATTTTCAACTTGTGTGATCTGGGACTCTGGAGAGAGAATCGTGAATACTTGCAGGTGTGTAGCTAGAATATTGAGCAGAACTAACTTTCATGACCACCTTTCTGATGAATTGCATGGGTCATGGGACACTGTAGAGGTGGTAGAATGTGTTGCAAGAGTGACAGCATCATGTTACATCAGGGCCAAAGGGAGATGACTTGTTCACTGTTAAATGGAAAAACTTTCTCTCCTTTATATGTAAGGGAGTAAGTAAACTGACCCACTCAAGCGGCAATGCATGCTGAAGCAAGTATTGTGATCATTTGTGTGGAATTTGATCCCTTCAGTAGTGCTAGGAAAACTCTCTTATTTGGATCAGGGGACAGATGCTGCTTCAAATAGTCTGTCAGCAGATTGTTTTGGCTCTTGACAGATATTGCCTAAATGTCAATGACTTAACACAATAGATTTATGTTTCACCAGTGCAAGAGCCTACTTTGGGTGTTTCTGGCTGGGAGATGAGGTTCGCTTAAGTGGTGGTTCAGTGAACCAGGCATTATTCATCTTTAGGCTCTATCATTGCTTCAGAACTCTCAAGGCTTCTGCTTTCAGGCTGCAGAAGGGGGAAGGGAGAGTAAAGGTGAAAACACCCTGGAAAAGAACCCCCAGCTGGGAAGTAATTCCCATTTCTTCCATGAATGTTGCTTTGGGAAAAATATGAAAAAAATGAGCTGGAGATGCAGTACCTGGCCCATAGCTACCATCCTACAACAGCTCTGTGTCATAGCTTCTTGCCATCAGCACATCCTGTCCCTGGAGGCTCAGTGTCTATACACATCCTTCCTCACATACTCTGACCATCCCCACGTCTCCCAAAACTACCATGTATATATCCAACTCTACGTCCTGCGGACTGAGCCCATAAGGAGTGGGTATGGTTCATTGTGACCCAGTAACCATGAACCAGAAGCAAGGTACTCTGCCCTCTCCTCCATCCACACAGCGAGAGCAAATGCACTGTCAACTCCACCAATGCTACCTTCATGAGATGGAGGAATGAAAGACACAGAAGTCACTGGTCCAGGGGGAAAGCCCTGCCCAGCGCTGGTCAGTTCACTAACCCTTATTCTGCTCTGTGGGAGGGATTCTCTTGTGTACTATTCCTATGGTCTCTGGCTATGCAGTCTGAAAGATTTTCCTTTTTATTCTTTGTAGACATTTCTGAAGTAGGCAGTAGTCCCTCCTTGTTTGCTTCTTTATAATGCAAGTTGAAAAAGTTGAGGGTAGTTTCATATTCATATATTTAAAGCTGGAATTACAGTTTCTTTCCCAATATAATTTCATCAAAACTTCATCAAAATTCTCATCTATGTGCTGCGGTAAAGTTGCAGGTGTTCATAACTTCACCCAAAGTTCTTTCTTGAACATATGACTGAGCCCGTTTTATTTGCTTATTTGATTTTGTTTCTGAGATAGACACCACCTGAAACAGGCATGGTGGGAAGGATAACATCTTTAGTTTATTCTTTGCTAAAGGATGGAATCCTGAGAAGTCTTAATGGAAGTTAGTTTTTTTAGCTACTCTCTTATTGTCTGAAGTCTACCAGTTGAGTCTTAATTTATAAATCCTCTCTTCTCTATTTCTTTCCCCTCCCTCCCCCAATATTCTCTCCTTCCTTCCTATCTTCCTCTCTCCCTCCCTTCCTTCCTTCCTTTTTTCTCTTTCCTTTCAAGCCAGCATCTAGCTGTCTTTGCTGAGCTCATATATTTTTTTAAAAATTTCTTTGTTAAATACCAGCTCTTTCCATCTGCTTCTCTTAGCCATAAGCAGATGATCTGCTTTCCTGTGATGGTAGGTGACAGGTGTGAATGATTCTCCATAGCTTGATAAGCTTTCTACTACCCCAGCCTTAGATATATACTATTTTACTCATCTGTCCCATCATTGGGGTACAATTCATGCTTTTAATTTTTGTTATAATGGCACACCACTTGTTCTACTATTCACACTGGTCACAATGAAATCTCCCTACTCTATGTCAATATCCCTGATCTTACTACATCACAATTATCTCTTTTCTTTGTGGCTTCTATGTCTTGATTCAAATTTCTGGGCTTATTGTGATCTCTCAAATGCTCTGAATATTTTTATGGTTTCACTTTATCATTACTCACAGATTATTGGTAATTTTAAATTGATCTTTACTATTTATAAGGTATGTCATTAATTACTACTACAGATAAGTCATTGAATTTGGAATATGTGTGTAGACTAAGGCAGTGTGTGTGAGCAATTCAGACAACTCAGTGGCTAAATTTCCATGGGGACTGATTGATTTTGATATTAGTCTTGAAAGTACACTCTTAAGGGGACAGGTGAGCAACTATTCTCAGAGCAAATTAGGTTGTGCATACTTTATATGTCACATAGCACACAATAATATTAAAACTTTGCAAAAGCAAACACCTGAGTGTGTCTGGCTCAATGAATGAAATGCCACTTAACATAAAATAAAACATTTATATTCCATGGTTAATGTAGACCATACTTTGGTAAATTAAGCAGGATTATATTCATATGAAATTTTTCAGCATTCCTTTTTATAGTTGAGCCAGAAGGGTGTCTAGTAAAGTTTAGCTTTATGGTTGAATTTCATATACTCTGAAGGCCTACTTAGTTAAACCAGCCAATATTCAAACCCCACTGAGATGGAATGTTTATTGCTGACTAGAGTCATTCAGGCAAGTGGTAAGGCCTGTATTAGTCAGGACGAGCTATGTTTGACTGTAGTAACAAGCCCCCTTACTTTCAGGGACTTAAGCTCAAAAGGTCCTATTATTCTCTCAGTCACAGTGTACTGTGGGCAGGGAGGCTCTTCTAGCATCTCTGCCTCAGGACTCAGGATCCAGAGTTCTTCCATCTTGTCACATTGCCTTTTTACATTTAAAAAAAATTTTTTTTGTTTATTTTCATTTATTTGAAAGTGACAGAGAGACAAAGAGGCAGATAGAGAGAGAGAGAGAGAGAAAATGGGCGAGCCAGGGCTTCCAGCCTCTGCAAACGAACTCCAGATGCGTGCGCCCCCTTGTGCATCTGGCTAACGTGTGACCTGGGGAACCGAGCCTTGAACCGGGGTCATTAGGCTTCACAGGCAAGTGCTTAACCGCTAAGCCATCTCTCCAGCCCACATTGCCTTTTTAAATAATGGTCTCTATGGCTGCTATAGAAGATGAAGAGAGAATATTGGGACAATCACATCATCTTATTATTTTTAAAGTTTTCAATTGAGAACTTTAATATATGAACATATT
Organism: Jaculus jaculus; assembly: GCF_020740685.1. Classification (NCBI taxonomy): domain Eukaryota; kingdom Metazoa; phylum Chordata; class Mammalia; order Rodentia; family Dipodidae; genus Jaculus; species Jaculus jaculus. Next base: position 110,078,907 of record NC_059106.1, read on the forward strand.
GTAAATGGGTTCATCTTATTATTAATCACACAGACTATGAGTAATTTTCTATTGACTGAAAATATGATGCAGTAGTTCTTCTTTACCCATGGGTCTGCTTTCTACAGTTTTAGTTACTTTAATTAAACAGCAGTTAACAAAAATGTTACCAGGAAAATTTCACAAATAAATAATTCATAAGTTTCATATGATACACTATTCTGAGTAGCATAGTGAAAATTCATAGCAACCAGATCTATCTCATCCATAATGAGAAATAATCCTTTAATCTATGTCTACACTACCCTCTCATTAGTCACTTAATGCTGTCTTGACTATTAGATTAAAATAAGCTAGTCTTATACTTGGGTTTATGCAACTCTTATGCAGTAGCTTAACATTACATCAAAACATCCATGTTACCACATCCTGTAGGCACTTTAGCATCTCACATATAACAAGGAGAAGGGTAAGTACAGTATGATGGGATAATCTAAAAGAAAAGAGAGGGACTCCATTCTCATAACTTCTATTATAGTACATTGTTCTGTTTTATTAGTTGTTGTTATTAGTCTTTTACCATGGATAACATATAAATTAAACTTTGCATACATATAAAACCACAGTATACATAGAGTTTGATACTGTCCTTGATTTCAAGCATTCACTGAAGGTCTTGGAATGAACTTTCCATAGGTAAGAGCCAGGTGGAAGGTATGTGGGGGAGACTTGTGTATTTAATTTTTGCCTCCAGTTCATCCCACAGTTCAATGTAACTGCAAAGAAATGTATGAGACTTACCATGTGAGGAGTATAAAGGTTAAGGGTGAAGGAACAGAAGAGAGCCCTCAGGAGCAGAGTCTGCTGGCTATGGCATTGGTTGGATGTTGTTATGATAAAGTGAGAGAACATTCCACAGTTTTTGTGCTGAGTTTCTGGGGGAAGGGTGTAGGGGCTGCTTTTTACTGGGGGTAAAAGGACACATAGAAAACACCACTCAGACCTCTGCATTGAGTCCTTTCTCTTCTCATTGTGAGAATTTGGTCTTTTACACAATACTGCCATTGTATGTCTGCACAGACTTAGAAAGGAGACATAGAAACTCCACTCAGGCCTCAGCTGTGAGCCCCTTCTCTCATCATGGCTGTCCTCTCCAAAGTACCTTGAAGTGAAAATGAAGCTAGTTGGTCATTATTTTGTTAACTTGATTCTTCTTGGAATTGAAAGGATAGTACTTGTCCACATTTACTTCCATCTAGCCAGTTGTAGAGTCAAGGTGAGGTGGATTCTGGGCAAGGACCACCCTGAGTCAGGATAGACTGTAATGGTTGCCCACTTGTTCTTGGCACCCACAAAGCAAGCTGGCCTTTCTGTAAACAGAACTCAAATATTTTGTCTCCAGTTGTAAGTCAATGGAAATTTGAGTTACCTGCTTATACAAGTCACTAGTGCTCTATGGCTCTGTCTCCCCAAGCCCAGGAGCACCATTAGATCTCACTCTAAATTGCTTCTAGCCAACTGGAGTTTATGACTATAACTCTTATGGAACAGTTTATGGTGTGTGGTTTAGCCCCCATGGTCTTCTTGATGTCTCAGAATCACATTTTGTTTTAGTCAGGCAAGAATTAGTTTCCACATGGGGTGTGGTTCTCTAATGAGAGGGCATGAACTTGCTCTAGATTGCCAGGAATTTCAGCGGTGGATCTCCAGTTGTTGGTACCTGCTACACACTTCGTGTGCTCTCTGTTCTTCTGGTCTAACAGGGCCTTGTGAATTCTCTTCAGCTGCCTGTGTGTCAGTGTCAACTTGGGCTGTGTACATAGTCTTTGGAGTGCTTGGGTATTCCCTTCTCTCCAGGTTATGTTTTATTCCCTGCCAGTCTTTCCCTTTGCAGAATCATTATGATGTGAACTTGTAATGAAGTTATAAGGTCGTTTTTCTTTCTGGGAACATATCTTTTAGTCAGTGGTCTGTGGATATAAGAAATGAATTGGGTCTAGAAGTTGATCAAAATGGGGGGATGACTCAGTGGGTAAAGTGCTTGCTATGAAAGCATGATGTATTAGTCAATTTCTTGTTACTGAGACAAAATATCTGGCAAAAATCAGTTTCAGCTGATGGTTCCAGGCTACAGTCTGTCATGGCGGGGATGGTATGGTGGCAGAAGCTCAGTCCAATACTGAGGAAGCAGAGCAGAGCAATGACTATTGCTATTTAGCTAGGTCTCCCTTTTTTATACTACCCAGGACTTTGGCCCATGGAATGGTACTGCTCATAGTTAGCGTGGATCTTCCCTCCATAACTAACCTAATTAAGATATACCCCACAGGCATGTCCAGAGGTTTACCTAATCTCAATAATTCCTTACATAATATCGTAGATCCTCTCAAGTTGACAATCATTACAAACCATCCCACATGTTGCCCTGAATTCACATCCTCAGCATGCATGTAAAAAGCTTGTGGTGGTAAGCACCTGTAATCCCCGGCTGGGATGGTGGCGATAGGACAGTCCTTGGGGCTTATTGGCTAGCTAGACTAGCTGAGTTGGTAACCTCTGGAAAACTAAGGTGAAGAACAATTGAGGAACACACCTAATGTCAATCACACCTGTACATATACATGAGCCCACATACATGACACACACCCACACATGCACCAACTACATAGACTCCAATAAGATGAAATATAATATAACTTTCACTCCTGCTATCTAGGCACTCACTTAGTCATGTGTTCACGCCAGCTTTGACTCACCTGTTTAGTCATTAGACAAATATTTCTTGAACTTGTGCCACCTCTTGGGAAGAAATTATGGTGGGTATGGAAGATGGAACAGTGAAGTATTGAGGCCTTCACCTATTTAGAGGGAGATAGTTGCAACAGATATGGGCAAAGGGAATCAAGTAGCCACTTTGCAGAATCTTCTCCTAATGGCTGCTAGAAGTGTACCCTCCAATTCACTTTTATTTCAGGCAAACTTAAATGGTCACTGTCTGATCACTGTCTGGTCCTGTCTTCAAGCCTGAGGGTTTTATACCTCTTGCTTTTCTATACCAAATAAGCAAAAAGTATCAGAAAACACAGAAGAAAAAGAGATGAGATAAGAAGGAGGAAGTGTGTATGTAAGGGAAAGTGGGACTAAAGAAAAAAGAAGAGAGATAGGAGAGGAGAGGAGGTATGACTTGAATAGAGGCCACTACTGAGAAATTTTTCAGGGAGGGAAAGAAAAGAGAATTTTGCTTAGACATTATTTTCAAATGCTGTTGAAGTGATTTCTTCCTTTTCATTTTCTATCTTGATGAAAATTTTGTTATTTTTACACTGTCACAGAACAAGTAGAACTGCAACTTGGAGATCACAATGCATACAGCCATTCTAATATACTTTTGACAGTTCTATCACATTTCTGACAGGCATAATGTTTTCCTTCTCTGGGAAATTGGGAGGGGAAGCCAGGCTCCTCAAATGTTGTGCATCTGCTCAGGGCTGTGTCCAGCCATGAAGCCTGTCGAGATGCTGGGGAAATTGCGGAGAAGGCAGTCCCAGGCCTTGGGGGAACTGGCAGTGAGAAGTTCCTATGAAGGATGAGGAGGGGAAAGGATAGAGGCAGAGGGGACTGCTTGGGGCAGTGGGTGCTCAGTATCAACTGCTGAGCAGAAATGAGTCTGGCTCTAAGTCAAGATGGCAGGGGCGGGCACTGATTAGTAACCTTCCTTCCTTCCCTCCCTCCACACTCCCTTTCTTCCTTTCCTCTCTCCTTCCCTCTTTCCCTCTCTCCCTCCCTCTCTCCCTACCTTTTTTCATTTCCTCTCTCTTCCATCTCTCCCTCCTTCCTTCTTTCCTTTGTATTTTCCTGTGTATGTGATATATGTGTTTGTGTGTATGAGTGCAGGTACATGTTTGTAGAAATCAGAGGACAACCCAACCGTCAGTGTTGGTCCACACCTTCTACCTCACTTCAGTCAGGGTCTCTTCCTGTTCTCTGCTGTGAATGCCAGGCTGGCTGGCTGTGAGTTCCTGGGATTTTTGTATTCAACTCCTGCCTCACTGTAGCAGGGCTAGGATAATGGACACTCACTAGTGCATCTTTCTTTACATGGGTTCTGAGGATCCAAATTCAGATTTTCATGCTTGTGCAGCAAACACTTTACCTAATGAGCCATCTCCCCTGCCCCTCCTTGGTGATGTTTAACAAAGAATGAATCAAGACTAGCTGGTCAGGGGCACTGTACTCTCTGAAGAGCATAGCTGTCAAGGCTGGAGCCTCAACTGAATGAAAAGGTATCCTGAGCAGTTGTGGGCTCATTTCCCTTGTTTTCTGTAGGCCAAGAAAGCATTAAGCCTGGGGGAGGGATGAAGAAGAGGTCTTCATGTAGAAGTCCCTGTCTGTGCCCTTGAAATGCCCCCCTGAGAAGTGACTTGTTAGGTCAGCAGATCTATGAAGCACTCTCTGTCCGATCCTGTATCAACCCAATTGACCACAACCTCATTTGGATTCCCATTAAAACCCATCCATGCTTCTGTGGCATGTTATCAAGAATAATAGAAATTGCCACTAATGAAAAAGGGCCTATTATGCACCAATTCCCTCCTCCATGCCTCATCGATTTGTCCTGGGACCTGGCATCATAGGAACTTCCTTAATGTACAGAGGTCAGGCCTCCACTCTACTCCTTGGTGTAATTTGAGCCTGTGGCAGATGTGGACTATATCTAACCTCTGTGTGCTCATGCGTGAAGCTATTGGCTTGTAAATGACTGAGTGAGTCAACTAAAGTCAGGTACCTGTTTTCTCTAGAGAAAAGATTGTTCAATTTGATTTCTGGTGGCTTCTACATCCCATATTCTGTGTTTGAAATCCTTCAATGAGCCTCCTGACCTGTGAGCTGGTCCCTGAAGTCTGGAGATAGCTTTCTAAATGCCAGGAAGAAATAGATTTCTCATGTCCCCTGGAATCAGAGTCCATCATTAGCTGCAGAGCAGAGTGTTCACCCAGAAGAAACCCAGGCTTGGGATGTCCATTCTGAAGTGCATGATAGAAATATGCTTGCCTGTTCTTACGAACTGGCTCTTACCTGAGCATGCTCAGCTTATGGAGGCCATGCCACTCTTTGGAGGTGGTTCCCAGTGTGATTTATTCCATGGAAAGTATGCACTGTATACCTATCTAGTATCAAGGAGTACGCTGAGGGCTCTACAGGGTTTGTGCAAGAGTGTGATACAGGACATGTGCTAAGAATAATGGTCAAGTTCTTAGTCTCAAGATGCAGGCTTGGGTTAAAATTCTGGCTTTGGCCTTAGGAAAATTACTTCAGTTATCTGCTATGTCTCACGTTTTCCTACATGAAGTTTTAATTTTGGACATGTCATTAAAATATAACATACACGTGGAAAAGTATGCAAATATGTGTGGGATTGAATTGTCTGTGTGAACACACCCACATAACAACACCTGGCTTTAGAAACAGATTTCCACTTGTATCTAAAAGGCATTCCTCAGGCTTCTCCACCCACAGAATCACCAAATAACTTCCAACCTGATTTTTACATCCACACAGTAATTAGTTTGAATTGTTTGCAAACTAATTGTCAGTAGGACCATACAATGGGTAGTCTTTTGTGTTTCATCCCTGATTTACAGCATCATGTTTTTGAAATTCTTCCAATTTGTTGCACTTACCCATTCCCATTGAGTTGGGGAGCATTCTGATACAGCAATGTTGCCATCATATGTTAAAGTATTTATGCATTATGTTGGGTATATACATCAAGGAATGCAATGGTCAGGTCTTAAGGTGTATCTATGTTCATTCTTGGTGCATACTGTTGAGCAGTGGCTTTTCTTCTCTGACTCCCCATCTGTCTCAGAACCAGAAAGAGAAGTGCTTCAACAAGCACAAAGTTATGATGTAGGATATTAATTTTTTTTCAAACAAGATGTTCCAAGCCTGGGCTGGCATAGACCACAAGGTTTTGGAGACAGTCTGTCAGTATCCCATACCCTAATGTATCTCAGACTGCACAGAGGTTGGGCGGTGGTTGAGAAAGGGCACCTGCTTCCTAAGGAGAAGTTCAGTCCTGGGAGCTGAAGCAATGAATTGCTTGTTGGAGTTCTTCTTCAGACTCCGAAGGGCATCTTACTTTCATCTCATCTGTGGTGGTTTGAATGTAGTATGTCCCCTATAGTGTCAAGTGTTTGTGATTAAGCCTCATATTGAATCCACTACTGAGTGACCTCATTTTACCTCTACCACCTCTTCAAAGAGGCACTATCTCCAAGTAAGGCCACATTTGGCAGTGCTAAGGTAATTGCAGCATATACATTTCTGCTGGGGGGAGGGGTGATTCAAACCTCTACCAAGGACTATGCATCTGCTGCAATGTGATTTTTATTCTTCCTTCCTATCCTTGCTTGTGCTTTTTCTGGCCTTATGCATATCCTCTAAGCTACCTTGCTTCTCCACAGCCTGCTAGCTCTGTCTCCTCCCCCATGAAGCCTTTTGTCTTCATCAACCATGCTTGTTGAACATTTAGCATACTTCCTGCCTATTCCACATGGTTGAATGTCTAATCCCAGTTATCTTCTGTTCTCTGCGGTTTTGCCCAGTGTGTTGTGTCTACTCCATTGGACAACATGCTCCTTGAGGACAAAAGTCATAGCTTTCATTTTCATTTACATCTACTTAGTATTGAGCATGTAGCTGGCAATAAATAATATTGTTGATTGATAAAGCTGAGTTCCATGGGCCCTATGAGATGCTCCTAACATGGCAAACCAGATTCTTCTTCGGTGGGAGGGAGAGTGCTGAAGCCCCTAGCAGCCCAAGGAGCCTCTGGCACAGGTATTTTCACTTTAAGAGGCAATGAATTCAGGGGCCAGGGAAAGGTTTAAACATGAGTCTTAAATTATTTGCTCAGCTTTGATTTTTATTTTACAAGATGCTGGGGCAGTGCTGGGAGCTATTTGCAGAAGCGGTGCGTAAGAGAGATGAAGAGAGACTAGAAATGGATTTACCCAAATGTTGTCTCATAGAAAAATATGTGTGCACTGGGCAGGGGCTTTTCTGATGTGGGGATGCAGTACACAACCCTGGGTTCTGCCTGTGGGCTCACTGGAGGGAGATTAGGTCTCTGTTCCTATGGTTTTGTCCTTCTGTTGGGATGCATTGAGCTATGTCACTATTGAGAATAGCCCCTTGGAGAAAGAGAAGGAAGATCGGCTATTTATAGGCTAAAGTCAGACATGACCCACCTTTTCAGCCTATAATTTACAGTATGTGATGAGAAAATGAACTTCTATCGCTGCAGGAATGTGAGAGGATGGGAAACAGATTTTTCAGCAGCTTGGGGTTTGGCTTATATACTTATGAAATGTCTGTGAAAATGGCCACATAATTTTGCCAGAAGACTGCTCTCCCTCTGCTGCAGCCTCTGATGCCTGTGTCCTATTATTTTGGGGGCCAATGGCCTCTTACTGGCTATGTGGGTGGTGAAAAGGGCCCTCTCCACATTTGGAATGAGAGGGAGAGGTATAAGAAAGAATGAAGACGGTTTGGTGTCTTGCAATGGAGACAATGCTCTTGGTTTAGAGAAGAGGACATGCGCCACCTAAGAATTGTTTTGTTGGGGTGTTGTTTCACTTTGACCTCTTGAGCATAACCTTGGTATTGTTTGGATTAGAGCTCCTGGGATGAGTCAGAATCCCTTTATGAAGACGTAAGCCTAAAGACAAGTTTCCAATGCCCCCAAAGACAGTATTTCTTGAGTTGTCTAGAGAACATGAGCACTGAGCAAGTTGTAAAATAATGAACTTATAGTTCCTGTCCTGAATTGAGGATGAGGTGTCATCATGTCAGGACTCCTGGCTGCAGGTCTGGTGTCACTCAGAGTCCTCATGGGGGGAGCCCCGTGGCTGCACCGGCATCTGGGCAGCTTCTCAACTCCTAATCTTGCACCACTGTCATCAATCCCCAGTGTATGAAGCTCTTGCTAGAGATGTGTGGGGGATGGACAAGTAGAGAGAGAACAGAAGCCCAGTGAAGACCAGCAGATGCAGCTTAACATCCACAGGGAATATTGAATGAGAAGAGAGAGAGAGGAAGGGAAAAGAGGGAGGGGAAAGACAGAGAAAGAGAGGGAGGGCAGGGAGAGAGAGAGAGAGAGAGAATAGAGGAGACAAGAAGAGAAGAGAAGGATAGAGAACTGGAGACACAGGACCACAGAATCGAAGTTATGAGAGAGTTTTCAATGGCTTAAAAGAGAATATAGATTTGGTCTTTGGAGAACATTGAGGACATTGCATAGGAGTGTTGTGAGGGAAGCAGTGGGAGAAGAGAAAATATGATATTGTGTTAGAAAGCTCTGTATATTTTCATTAGATCAAATTTTCAGTCATGTCATTCCAATCTATATTTTTACTAATTTTTGTGCTCATGGATTTGTAATTATTGAGAGAGGTGCTAAAAATTCCCATTGTGATTGCTGACTTGCCAATTTTGCAGAATTCACAAAGTAACACATGTGTCTGGAGTAGTTTGCAGTGGCCAAAGGCCCAGGCACATCTATTCTCTCTCCCCTTGCAAATAGATAAAATATAAATACACACACATATATATATTTATAATTTTTACATTTTCCCACATTTATATACTGTTTTCTGATCTTATTCCTCCAATCACTCTCTTATTCTTCTCTTCCTCCAAGTAACACCCTCCTTTTTTTGTGTTTTTTTGAGGCTAACTGGGGCTGATCTGGAATTCACTATGTAGTCTCAGAATGGCCTCCTGAGTGCTGGGATTAAAGGCATGTGCCACCATGCCTAGCTAACCTCCTTCCTTCTTATTACTTCCCACATTACTTTCATGATTTGATCTTTAACTTTAAAAAATATTTTATTTATTTATTTGAGAGAGTGAGAGAGAATGGGCATGCCAGGGAATTCAGCTACTGCAATGAACTCCAGACACATGTGCCATCTTGTACATCTGGCTTACGTGGATACTACGGAATTGAACCTGTGTCCTTAGGCTTTGCAGACAAGTGCCTTAATCTCCAAGCCATATCTTTAGCCCTGCTTCCCATTTTAGATGGTTATTTTAAAAACTATTGTGTGTATACTTTGACCAACAAAGCTAATCAATAGCTCTCTAATACTCATGAATGAAATTAAGAATTTAGAAAGGTTTTAAAAAATTATTTATTTATTTGAGAGAGAGAGAAAGGAGAGGGAGAGAGGGAGAGAGGGAGAGAGAGAGAGAGGTACCAGGGCCTCCAGCCAGTGCAAATGAACTCCAGTTAAATGTGCCACCTTGCGCATCTGGCTTATATGGGTCCTGGGGATTCAAACCTGGGTCTTTTGGCTTTGTAGGCAACACCTTTAACCACTAAGATATCTCTCCAGCCCTAGAATATAGAAAGTTTTATCAGTTTCATATTACAAGTTTCTTTTGTCCAGTACTTATGGATAAAACTTGTTTTTATGACTCTCAAATTAATCCTGAGTTTATATTATTATTATTTATTTGAGAGAGAGAAAGATACATATAGAGAATGGGTGTGTGAGGACCTTCAGCCACTGTAAACAAACTCCAGACACATCTTGTGCATCTGGATTATATGGATCCTGGGGAATCAAACCTGGGACCTTTGGCTTTGCAGGCAACACCTTAACTACTAAGCCATCTCATGAGTTTATATTATATTTTATTGTTATTGTTTAGAATTATACACAGTGAATACCAGCAAACTTTTTGGTACTCAAATAGAAGTCAGAAGCACCTCTCCATAATTAATAAATTAATAAAAATATAGAAAATTTGAACACCATGGTTAATAACACAATGTAAAGAATATATCAAAAGATTGCTAGTCACATTCTCTCATCACACTTATCATTCTCTATTCTCTCAACCAACTGCCTCTACTTTTAGCACTATACAGTGACTTTCTAATGACCAAATCCACAATATTTTGATTTTAAATGTACTGGGAATTCTCTGACAACTAGATTTTGATGTCTTTGGTTCTTTTTATTACTCTTTCTCTATCCTCATTCTTTCTCACTGTTTCTTCTTACACTTCACTCACTTGACTTAGACTGCTTTGTCTTAATTTTTCTCGTTTATATTTACAGGAACAAAATGACTTTTTTAACAAAAGTTACCAGAAAATTCTTTAAATCTTGACACTTCTTTTTTTTCCAAGTGATAACTTAGCAAGGTATAGAATTCTATGTGGACAATTACTTTTTATCAGCTCTTTAAAAATAATATTCTATTGTCTATGGCTCTTATTGGGGCTGGTAGAAAGCTGACTAATACTCATCAGGTAACACAGCCTTCTGTCTGGCACTCTCCTCAGTGATAGTACAATTTGACCCTCAAATTCTATTTTCCACTAACCTTACCAGAATATAAGCTTGAATTTTACATGAATGACTTTTTTGGCAACTACTTTTGAGTTATGGCAGAGTTTCACTGAATTAGTAAAGCATAATCTTAGTTATATATTTTTAGATAAAATACATAAAATTTAAGATTTGAATATTTCATTCCCATTCCCAACAGATCATCTTATGAATAGCCTGTAGTTTAAAAGTGGAATATACACAAAAATATCCAATTCTGGAAGCTTGGTATTATTTTCAGAAGCATGCTTGTGGAAAAAGGGGGGGGGGGTAGGAAGTTTATATCAATTTAAATTTCTTAATATAAGTGATAGACTTGACTATTTGTGATCTGATAACAAAGAACCAGAAAGCAGGATGGGTGGGTCTGAATACATGGAAAGAAAACTGATGAATTAAGATTGCAGAGTGCTTGCAAAGGTGGCAGAGTTTATCTTCCTCTGAGATAGAGCACTAGTTACTTGTGTTGCTGTAATAAATACCTGTCAAGGAACAACTTAAGGGAGGACATGTTTATTTTACTTATAGTTCAAGGGAGCACACCATCATGGCAGCGAAGGCAGCAGGAGCAGGGGGAAGCTGGTTCCATTGCATCCACAGTCAGGAGGCAAAGAGATTGAATTCCTGTCTTCTTTCTCCTTTCTATTCAGCCCAAGACCCCAGTCTGTAGAATGGTTCTGTCCACAGTTAAGATGGGTCTTTCCACCTCAATTAACCTTATGTAGGAAAATTCCTCCCAGTCCTACTCAGAGGTGTTTCTCCTAGGTGATTCTAGCTTCTGTCAGGTTGACAATATTGACTATCACAGATTGATCAGTGTTTGGCCTCTCAAGACAGGGCCCTCTTGTCTACCATCTCCCTTACCTCCTAGAACATGGTCACTTGACTCCTGTTCATGGACCTTCCTGTGATATGGAAAGAAGCCCAGCTGATTAATCTGTCCAGCTGGTCCTAAGACAGCATTAATGATCCAGTGTAAATTAGCATCTAGACTATCATAAGCCTCTATTCAGTTTCTGAAGTTTCTCAAACTTCTCAAAAGGAATGACATTCAAGTAATGCATAGAAACCTGAGAATATTTTAGAGCCTGACAAAGATGAGGTAGGTATCTTTGTTGGGAAGGCAAGAGCTAGGCTTCTTGGAACCCTATTGTCCACCAGTAAGTCAAAGTACAGTTGAGCAGAAACTTTTCCTGTAGGTTTTATGAGATTTGCTATAAAAATAGTTCTAGAGGGAAGTGATACAGACCTACACTGTGCCCCTGAGAAGACAGTGGAGCATCTGCTGCATTCTCTCTCCAGTGTTCAGCACAACACAACTCTTCCCTGGGCTTGACATATCACCTACCAGAGATACTTCATGCTGTTGATACTCCTTGAATACAGCTAGTTCTCAAGAGAAGTTGTGTATATTTTGATTACGAACTTCAAATCCCCTGCATATTATCTCTTTCATCATGAACTCTCAGGATGGTGGGAGTGGAGTTCCTTATACATGCTCACTGTGTCTAGGATTGTGCATGCTAAGACCTTCACATGCCATGTGTGAATACCAAAGGTTCAGACTCACCCTCCTCTCCTGGGAGTTCCTGATGGGAATGACTGTGTATATACCAAACCTCCTGCCAGACAAATTAAAGGCTTTGTTCTAAGAACAGCAAAGGTCTCTGCCTGCAAGAGAAACTTCCAACAGCTTCTCAGTGCCTGGAGTCAGCATGCAGAGTGAATTTCCCACAGGGGGCAGAGACATTGGCTGGGGAAATTTTATATGATTACTGGGATGGGGTCAGACCCTCAGCAGCCCAGCACCTTGCCAGGCTCACCAAGCAGCCACTCCTGCTTCCAGGCAAGGCTCTCCATAGCAGCTGTTTTCTTCTTTTTCTGAACTGTAAAACGTGGCTGAATAATGGACAGATTTGGGAGGTCATTCTAGGACCTGGATTTCTCGGTCCGTTAGCATGCTATGAGTTCTGGAGGGTAGAGATGACCTGCCAGTCAATGTCTGGGGCCCATTTGACTGTCACTTTCTAGATCCGTCCTATGTGTCATGTAGTCCCATACTGTGACTACAAGAACATAAGGTCTTGCCCCAGAGATGCCCAAATCTGCAGTGTAGCTAGAGGAACACAAAGAACCAAGGCAGAACATGATCATACAGTGCAGGGTGTCTCAGTCTTAAACATATGTCTCCTTCAGAGAAACATACATCTTGAGATTTCTTTTAAAGTTTGTGTTTCAAAAGGATTAGTGTTTTTAATTTTTTTGGTTTCCAAATATGAAATTATAATATTGAATATATTTTGAAAACTACAGATGTCCTCTCTTTAACTTTTTTGAGGTATACCATGTATATGCAGAGTAGAATGTGAGTTTTTTTTTGAGGTAGACAATGCAGATACAGCATAATGTGTACATTTTTCCATACCCGTGCATTAGTTGGAACCCCACCCAGATAGATAAGAAATATTTGTGGCCCTTTAACAGCATTTTTTTTTTTTTTGCTCATTTCAAGTCAATCCTCCTTGGCCCCATTCATTCAGAGTAACTTATTCTCATATCTATCATGAGTTACCTCTGCCTGCTCTTGAACATCATATAGACAAGCATGGCTTGTCTGGTTTTGTTCTTTTTATGCATTGCTGTATATAGTAGTATAGATGCTACTTGGCTTGCCATGGGGTTAATAAGGTGGAAATATCCTAGGTTGAAAATGCATTTAATGCCCTTACCCTTACATCTTACCTTAGTGACACAACCCTGAAGTCTCAGTACTACCTGCGGTAGGTCGTGTGACTTACTGGAAGCTGCAGCACACTTACTCATGGCCTCTGTCCAGTGTATCAACAAAACAGGAAAGAGTCCTTCTGAATGTGTATCACTTTTGTTGCACTGAGTTGAACCATTGTAAGTTGTACACTGTCTGCAACTTCTTTATGACAGCTGTGGAGTAGTCCATCACATGGACCCCTCCCTCATGATTGATTTGCTCACTTTCCTCCCTTGAGACTAGTGTGGTTAAAAATGCCTGACTTTGGAACCAGATATAGAAAACCACAACTTCTTTTCCTCGTGAGCACATGACCTAGAGTAAGTTAATGTGGAGCATTGGTTTCTTACTTGCAGAATGTGATAATCATGTTTATTTCATGGTGTGAGGACAGGAGCCAGTGTACGTAAAGCCACTCTCAGAGTAGCACTCAGAGTATGGAGCCCTGGTTACTAAAGTGTGTGAGGGATTGGGATTGTTGCCTGGGTACACAGACAATATTCAAGATGTCAAGCAGGCAATAGAGAATTGCACTGTCATAGTAATGCCCTGGGGGCCATCATAGGAAAAATAACACTGGGCAAACCCAGAGCATGGGAGAAGGACAAGTGCAAAGAGAAGACAAAGAGGCAAGAATGTGGGCTGGAGAGATGGCTTAGTGGTTAAGCGCTTGCCTGTGAAGCCTAAGGACCCCGGTTCGAGGCTCGGTTCCCCAGGTCCCACGTTAGCCAGATGCACAAGGGGGCGCACGCATCTGGAGTTCGTTTGCAGAGGCTGGAAGCCCTGGTGCGCCCATTCTCTCTCTCTCCCTCTATCTGTCTTTCTCTCTGTGTCTGTCATTCTCAAATAAATAAAAATTAAAAAAAAAAAAAGAATGTGTAGTTCATACCTCAGAAGTCTCTGCAGAAGTTAAGCCCACAGCAAAAGTCAGAAGTCACTAATGCTGCCCAAGTCACTGGAGCTCAGAGACAGAGACATGCTGTGCACTAAAATGTTGTAGAAAACCATCTGAGAGAAAGTGAGACTAGAGCATGTAGTATGTGTGTGTTTGTGTGTGTGTGTGTGTGTATGATATGTAGGGTTCATGTTTGTGTGTGTGAGTACAAGTACATATGTGCCACAGAGCGTGTGTGGAGGTTAGAGGACAACTTGCATGTCAGTCCTTGCCTTCCACCTTGGGTGAGGCAGGATCAGTTGTTCACTGCTGTATTGTATACACAAGGCTAGCTGGCCCCAGGGCTTTGAGATTCACTTATCTTAGCTTCCTTTCTAGCTATAGGCATACTGGGCTTTCTGACACATGCTACCATGTCAAAATTTTATGCGGGTGCTAGGGATCCAAACTCTGGCTCTCTTGCTTTCCCAGTAAACCCCTTATCATCTCCTTGGCCCTGGAGCTATTTCTTGAGGGAAGAGCCTGCCAGGTGTGCACAGGAAGATCTGAGCCACAACATGGAAGTCAAGCAGGCTTGGAGGTGCGTACCTCTGCTGCCATCACGGCTACTGTGTCTGGTGTGTTTGAGCAGAGTATTGGTCCCTGTGCTGAGCAGAGGCGGCTGTTCTCCCCTCAGTGTCATGTGGTTGAGTTCAGGAGATCCAGGGCTCTCCATGTTCAGGTGAGGAGACTGAAGGTTATGGGCCTCAACCATCTCCCTGGGGTTCTAGAGCATTCCTGAGTTTTCCTTTCCTTTATGAAGATCCTACAAGCTGCTTCCCATCCCCTGGTATGATGCATTCATTTTGTAGGGCCAGTGTATGTAGCCCTAATCACAATGGTAGCAGCAGAGGGTGTCAGGTTGGGATTTTTGGTGACCCCCATTCCTGATGAAGCTTTTCTTACTTGTATGTCCTGGCTCAGGTCTGCCTGTATACACCATGGGGATATCTCTTAAAAATAAGCTCAATGTCAGGATAGCTACCTATTCCTTCTCAGAACCTCACAGCAGGGCAGCCTCATTGTTGGGTGGACAGTTGGTTTCAACTCAGTTGATCTAAAGGGCACTGGTTATGACATGGGGTGCCTGGTTGTGGCTGTGTTCCTGGATGTGAGAATAATTTACATGTTTCTGGTAGAAATTCGAAGCTGGCCCTTTTCTCCCTCAGCTATTCTGATCTGAGCTGAGTAAAGAATTGGGCACAGGAGGCATTACAGGCTGAATTATGTCATTTGAAAAATTTGTATGTTAAAGCCCTAAACCACAGTACCTCAGAATGTGACAGGGTCTTTAAAAAGGCAATTAAGTTAACAAGATTGAGAGAGAAAAAGTGGGGAGGGGGGAAGAAGGGAAGAAGATATAGGCACATAGACAGATAGATGGATGGATGGTTGGATAGATAGATAGATAGATAGATAGATAGATAGATAGATAGATAGGTAGGTAGATAGATAGATGTGATTAGGACCCAGGAACAAAAAGACCTCAGCTTTCCATGAGAAAACAAATTGCTGTTGTACAAGCTGACCAGACTGTGCTACTTTATTCTCCAACTAGAAAACTAAGACAGTATGACAAATGTCACCTGAAGCTCAGCTGAAAACTTAAGTTTTAATAATAATAGCAATATTATCATTCCTCACTGGCAATGCACCTTGTAGCTAAACATGTTCAAAGGCTGTTTTTGGAGTGATAGACCTTGGAGAGAAACAGGATGTTATGTTTCTTCTTTTAAAATCGCTACCATGTTGGAGTCTAGGCAAATTCATCTGCCTGTGAACCATACTAATTACCTACAGATCAGACTAATGCAAAAATAACTCACCTTATTTTACATGTGTATTTTCTGAGAGACACTTGTGGTGCTCCATTTCCTTAGCCACTGAGCTCAGATGATGGAGGGCCAGAAAGAAGAGCTATAAGAAAGAGGCCTCAGGTTCCTTCTTCCACACACATTTTGAAAGAAGATGTGTCTAGAGTCTAGGGGTAGCCAGACAGCTCACAGAGGAGATAGATCACACAGATATATATGGTACGACAGTCATAAATGTCCCTGCTTATGATGCACCTGGGTGACTTACAGGACCAATACTTTTGATCAAGTGCCTGGCTCCACTTTCTTAGCAGAAGGATAACAAGAGTTGAACAGCAAGAGGGAACCTGCAGAGGGAGAGTGGAGTGGCCTTGGTTAGGATGTGGATATAACCTTGTCTTAGGGCTGAAGTCCTGGATGTGGCTTTTGAATATTATCCCCTCTCTCAGGAAAGGCTTCCTCTCTCCAAAGCAATTTTGCCAATACCCATTCTATCCTACTAGCAGCCACATGGGCAAAGGGGCAGGAAGTGACTACACATTGATGGATGATGAAAACTCAGGTGGAAGTGTGTGAGGAGGATTGGGCCAGGAAGGGGAATACTCAAGTGTGACTTCCATTTCTCTGGCTTCATAGTTGTCAGCCAGAGCAGAAGACCCTACTGTGTTGGAGTCCAGGAATATTCATTTGCAAAAGCCTGTGAATATTACTAGTTTCTTATAGGTAAGACTAATATAAAATAACTCACCTTATTTTATGTGTATATTTTGTGAGGGGCACTTTGCCTTCTTACCCTCCCCCATTTTTCTCAGGATTCCCTTTTTAGTTCTCATTACTTCCATTTTGCTAATAGTTCCTGGTTTCTTCTTCTTTTTCTTCCTGTCTAGACTTTCTTATAGAATATCATCCCAGCTGCATTCTCTTCTTTCTGTGTTTTTCAATCTTTTTTCCTAATTTTTCTTAATACCCTGATTACTTGAATATCTATTAAACTAAGACTTACTGGAGTTGACCACTAAACACACTGATCATTGCTAACCTCAGGAAAACATAGAAAAAGAAATATGTCGAGCCCCACAAGGTGAGATCAGGAAGAGAATATATGCAATGAGATCAGCACTCAGCAAGTGAGGATCAGGAGAATGATTGTAATGAGATCAGTGCTCCAAAAGTGAGAATGAGGAGGAGAAGAAATGGGACGAGATCAGCACTCACACAGAGAGAAATAGGAGGAAAACACATGTGATGAGATCAGCACACACACATAAAGAATCAGGAGGAGAACACAAGTAATGAGATCAGCACTCCCACACAGAGGAACAGGAGAAGAACACATGTGATGAGGTCAGTGCTAACACAGTAAGGATCAGGAGGAGAGCACAGGTGATGAGATCTGCATACAAAGAGAGGATAAGGAGAACACATGTGATGAGATGAGCAGACACACAGAGAGGACCAGGAGGAGAACACAGGGGATGAGATCAGCACTCACACAGAGAGGATCAGGAGGAGAACACAGGTGATGAGATCTGCACTCACAGAAAGGTCAGGAGAACATAGGTGATGAGATCAGCACTCACGCAGAGATGATCAGGAGGTTAACACAGTTGATAAGATCAGCACTCACAGAGTGGTTCAGGAGGAGAACACAGGGGATGAGATCAGCACTCACAGAGTGGTTCAGGAGGAGAACACAGGTGATGAGATCAGCACATACACAGAGGATCAGGAGGAGAACACAGGTGATGAGATCTGCACTCACAGAAAGGTCAGGAGAATATAGGTGATGAGATCAGCACTCACACAGAGATGATCAGGAGGTTAACACAGTTGATAAGATCAGCACTCACAGAGTGGTTCAGGAGGAGAACACAGGGGATGAGATCAGCACTCACAGGGAGGTTCAGGAAGTTAACACAATTGATGAGATCAGCACTCACAGAGAGTGGTTCAGGTGGAGAACACAGGTGATGAGATCAGCACTCACACAGGTCAGGAGGAGAACACAGGGGATGCGTTTGGCACTCACACAGAGAAGATCACAGCAGAATACAGGTGATAAGATCAGCACTCACACAGAGAGGTCAGGAGGAGAACACAGGTTATGAGATCAGCACTCACACAGAGAGGGTCAGGAGGAGAACACAGGGGATGAGATCAGCAATCACACAGAGAGGGTCAGGAGGAGAACACAGGGGATGAGATCAGCACTCACAGAGAGGTTCAGGAGGAGAACACAGGGGATGAGATCAGCACCCACACAGAGAGGTTCAGGAGGAGAACACAGGTAATGAGATCAGCACCCACACAGAAAGGTTCAGGAGGAGAACACAGGTAATGAGATCAGCAATCACACAGAGAGGTTCAGGAGGAGAACACAGGGGATGAGATCAGCACTCACACAGAGAAGATCAGGCGGAGAACACAGGGGATGAGATCTGCACTCACAGAGAGGTTCAGGAGGAGAACACAGGTGATGAGATCAGCACTCACAGAGAGGTCAGGAGGAGAACACAGGGGATGAGATCAGCACTCACAGAGAGAATATCAGAAGGAGAACACAGGGGATGAGATCAGCAATCACAAAGAGAGGTTCAGGAGGAAAACACAGGGGATGAGATCAGCAATCACACAGAGAGGTTCAGGAGGAGAACACAGGGGATGAGATCAGCAATCACACAGAGAGGTTCAGGAGGAGAACACAGGGGATGAGATCAGCACTCACAGAGAGGTTCAGGAGGAGAACACAGGTGATGAGATCAGCACTCACAGAGAGGTCAGGAGGAGAACACAGGGGATGAGATCAGCACTCACAGAGAGGTTCAGGAGGAGAACACAGGGGATGAGATCAGCACTCACAGAGAGGTTCAGGAGGAGAACACAGGTGGTGAGATCAGCACTCACACAGAGGTTGAGGAGGAGAACACAGGTGATATGATCAGCACTAACACAGTAAGGATCAGTAGGAGAACACATGTGATGGCCTGGCACTCACACAGAGAGGTTCTGGTGAAGAATACACGTGTTGAGTTCAGCAGTGTTTATAAGTAGAGTGGTGGTCTCCTACCTGAGTCTTGTGAGAAACAAAATAGTTCATGAAATGGGAATTAACCCTTGAAAATTTTTGAAGTCATTTCAGTCCAAGCAGCTTGTCGTGGAAGGACTTCCCTTTGGTACCACCTTCTTGTGGGTTTAATGTCAGGCTAGAAGAGCAGAGCCACTTCATGAACCCAAAACTCTTGTTTTATTTATTTATTTATTTTTTTTGACTGACTGATACTGTGCCCCAGCAATCCTCTTGTGTCAGCTTTCCTTAGTTCTTGGATTACAGGCATTTGCACCCATGCCTGGCTTTTTCTCCCAGTGCTGGTGACCAAAGTCATTCTTGCACAGCAATCTCCATTACTACTGAGGTATCTTCCTAGCATGGCCTCTTAAAGATGTCCCTTTAAATTTGGTCCCAAGGTTCTGCTTTGTAAAAAGAGAATGAACATATATATGTGGGGTCTCTCTCTCTCTAATACAGTGTACAGGGGTGGAAACCAACCTAGTCTTGGGTACCAGGAGGCCTCTCCTCAAGTGCCAAAAGTGACATTCAATCTGACACTTCAAGGATTGCTACCTAGCTTAATGTGGAAGTACGAAGAAAATACAGATCAAATTAAGCAACCTTCTCCTTCCCTTTCTTTTAGCTTCTCCTGTATAAAGCAATTCTCCAGGGAAGTCTTTCATTCAGTTACTCAGTCAACAAATATATATTTAATGCCTATTAGAAGCAAAGCACTTTACTATGCAGGAGAAATACAAAGATTAATTGGAGGTGGCTTCTGCCCCAAGGACTTTCAGATTCATATGCCAGGTGAGGCAGGCTCATAAATAGCGGATATTCCAGGCCAAGACTGCTACGTTTGTTGCTTGTTATTAAAACAGGTGAGAGCTCTGAGCAAACTCTGTTAGGGTTTTATGTTGTCTTCGTGAGTATGGGAATCTTCTAATTCAAGAGAAAGAGTGGTATTTGAGCCAAGCCTCAAATGTCAAGTAGGATACAAATAGACAGATAGTGTCTTGGTTTTGCATGTAGAAGAGACACATCACAAAGGAATGGAGGCAGATTTATTTTCAGAGATTAGCAAGTAGACCTATTTGTCATATCCTCTATGATAAGGAAGATGTTGCAAAAGTAGACTCTAAAATGGTGAGATATGTGACTGAGGATACACTTTGTAAGCATGAGGACCTGAGTTCAGTCTCCAGTACTAATAATGCTGGATGTGGTAAGCTGTAGTTCCAGCACTGGGGAGGTGGAGCTAGAAGGATCCTGGAGCTTGCTGGCTAACCAGTGTAGCTTAACTGGCGAGCTCCAAGCCAAGAAGAAAACTTGTCTCAATATGTGGATGGACTTAATGAAAGAACTTGTCTCAAAAAGAGGTGGATGCCATTCTTTTTAATTTAAAAATTTTTATTATACTTTCTATTAGTTATAGGCATACTCAGTGTGTAAACAGCCCATGTTTGTACCATTCTTACCCTCATTCCGGTCCTTCCCCTCCTAAGGGACCCACCTAGTTGGGGATGCCAGTTATCCACATATGGATTGTGGGTTGTTCATTGTGGGGGTTATGCTCAGTTATGGAGAAGAGGCAATGTCTCTGTGTATAGTGTCCCAACTTGTGGCTCTAACAATCTTTCTGCCTCCTCTTCCGTGAATTTCTCTGAGACATGTTAGGTTCATTTTAGGTCTACTTCAGTGATGGGCTCTTGGGAGCCTCCGTGTCTCTGGGTCTTTGATTTGGTAGTGGTTGAGGGTCCACTGTGTCTATCTCCTTCACCCTTGTGCTGGTACCAGCTTCATCAAGAAAGCAGCACTCTTGCTTATTCCCTCAATGACTCTATGGTTTCAGGTGGGGCCCTGGTGAGGCACAATGGGCTTATTCTCTCCTTAAATTCTGAGTTCATCTGATAAAGAGAAGCAGATTCTCCAACAGAGAGTGAAGTCAGCACTAGATAAATGGGATAACCATTATTAGTTTAGAGAGAAGTTAATATGTGTAGACCCTCTTGTAGCCCAAGATTGGTGGGAGCTTGATATTGGAGAGCAAACTCATTATTTGTATATGATTCTGACTTGTTTTCCAGTTACAGCTATGGGTTCCATTCCACTGAGCCAATTATTAGTCAATTCAAGAACATTTGGTTACCACCATGGCTGTGTGCCACTATTGCACTTGGGGGAGCATCACATCAGGTTGTTTGCTGCTGAGTAGCTTAGACCACATGTTGTTTGGACAGATGTTGGGCCACTTTCCCCCAGTTGCTCATGTAGCACCTTCTGGCACTAGATGAGCTAACTGTCTGGGCACTGACTCTTTTCCAAATTCCAGCCATGTCTCTCTATGTTCCATTCCAACAGATAGCATATGGTGTCTTTGGCAGTAGGGTCTTACCATTAGCTTTGGTGGGTAATCTACTAATATTGGATAAAATAGACTTCAAACCAAAAGTAATCAAAAAAGACAAAGTGGATGCCATGCCATTCTTAAGATTAACATTTGAGGTTGTTCTCTGGCATATATATATATACATACATACACACACACACACACACACACGTGTATATATATATATATATATACATATATATATATATATATATATATATATATATATATATATATATATGGGCCCACACACATATGAACATGCATACCAAACATAGGTGTATGTACCAAAAGGGTCATGTCCCTGTTCTTGAAGATCAGTGTGACAGTCTGTCCACACTTTGGCCACCAAGGGTGAATGTGAAAGTCGCTAAGCTGGAAGATGAGCATTTTAGAACTGTTACTTCAATCAATGCTGCTGTGAGTAGAGGGAGAAGAACTTGGACGTGGTGGCTTGCTGGGAAGCTTTGGGACCTTTCAGGTTAGAAGTACTGATAACTAGCCAGGTGGGAACAGATGGGTAGATCCCAGAGGATGACCCACCTCCAGGGCTTCTCCCAGCAATGCTTAGACCTGTGAGCACAGGAGGGGATATCTTACTTATGATTGAGGCCAGTCAATGCATGTGCAAAGGAAGTTTGTGGGAGGTGGAGATTGCAGTGGGGTTTCCTCAGCATAGAATCTCATGGCAAGTCCAGTGTAACAGAGGAGAAAGGATGAGATCTGAGCAGGCCTGCTGGTGCTCAGGGAAGGCCAGGAGGTTTGATAAGAAATAAGGTTTATGCCTACTTTCTGCTGGGCATTGCCCCATCAGGGAAAAATTAGGTTATACCAAAGGTGGAAACAGTCAAGAAAATTAGACCCAGAAAGATACACTTCAAGACACGACAGTCCCTGATCACGGATTGGCCAGATCTGAAGAGCGTTTTAGTCCCCAAGTGCAGGTCTCTGCCCTGGGCTGCTGTCTCTTCCTTTGGAGCTGCCAGCACCCTCCTGGATTACTTGGACTTCATGACTTTCTTGTTCTCAGAAAGAGAAAGGAGCTTATTAAGTGAAGTGGCTGCCAAATGTATTACAAGATGAACAAAGCCTAGATCACTTTTTTTCTTACCACATACCATACCTAATTGTATGAAGGGCAGGATTTATTTGGTTTGCATTATGATTTTTTCCCCAAGCTTAATTACAGTGTTAAAAAGGCACCTCCAACTTGAAAGGAGCAAGCTGTATGGTCCTGAAGACCAGCACAACCATTCTAAGTTTGAAACACAATTTCTTTGTGAAGAGAATTAATTGTATGTGAAACTTTGTGGCTTATGTAAAACACATTTTTATGAAAATAAACTTGAGCAGTCATTACAATGAATGGTTGTTTTTAAATAAGAGTCTAACTGCATGGTGGTGCCAAAGAATTTTAGATGCCTTCTTTATGGGTTTTCTTTTGGACTTGGCTCTGCATTTAGTAAGACAATATTAGGACCCTGGAGCTAAGTCTTAGCTTATAATTGGGAATCAAATGTATAATTCCAATGATAGATTATTAAGGGAGGTAGGGAACTAAAAAAGCTTGTACAGTGTTTAGCTCCAAATAACTTCATGAGTAAGTGATTCTCTGTTGGAAAACTCTAGTATGTTAGTAGGGAATGTTATTTGGCTTCAGACCAAGGAACTGATTGCAATACTTACCCTTACATCTTTGAGGTACTCTCTGGGCAATGTAGAAGGTTGAATGGTAATGGAGGAGCTTTATTTATCACTCTGCAACAGCAGCATGGGCTGTCCTTTCTTTGGCTCAGAGATCTGTGTGCTTCAGAGACCATTCAGTGCTTAGCTCTTTCAGTTGGACCAGGCTGCATTAAAACTTGAGCTTGAACAATGTATTTCTCTGGGTTTCATCAGTGTGATGATATGTGACTGTGGAATTTTGGTATAGGGAGTCATCCATAAGGTTGTAAGGTTTAGGTTTCAAATCTTATCCCCCACCTTTATCTTGTTATATTGTGCTTTTCCTTGTTCCTATCCCTTCTTGTTGGTAAGGTAGGACTAGACCAGCACCATGGGCAGTGTGGATTTGCATCTTTCTATTAGGCAGGTTGAAATGTATTATGCTTTTGAATATGTGCAGACCTGGTTGGATGATTCCCAATCCTCAGGAGAATGCCCCTCTGATTTCTACACCCCCTATCCTGCACATCTTGTCTCTTCTCTGCTAAACCATTAGCACTTATTCTGTACTTAAGGCCATGATTTTCTCCATGCAATGCAATTCTTTCTTATGGTTACATAGACAAAAGCCATAAAAGAGGAAAGAAGGGAGGCTCTTCCAGGGAGGAGCTCCTGCAGCCTTGGGAAGCTTGAATGGATGTTAGCATAGTAAGCTATCCTAAGTGTGCTGAGCTGTCCTAAAGGGATTTTCATGGCTACCTAGAGGTTGATGCACTCTTACTGCTGCTATCGTCTGAGCGTGTTCTTCTGTCACTTGTCTCCATCTTTCTTCTATGATAAAGGTGTTCATAGACAGTGGCGTCATGGCATCAGACACATTGGTCCCACAGTAACTATAGTCCATGGCATTTTATTAGTATACTAGCAAGGTGGCTCTCCCTTATCCTTAGTCTGAGGCTAAGCTCCATATCCTCATAACCAACTCGTTGTGAACATAAACCATGTAGATTCTTTCTTCTGCATTCCACACAAAGGGACCTGGGATGGTACAAGAAACACTACAGGTGCATGTAAAGATTGGCTGAATATATTTTTTTTGTTTGTTTTTTGAGTTAGGGTCTTACTCTAGCCAAGGCTGACCTGGAATTCACTCTGTAGTCTCAGGCTGGCCTTGACTCATGGTGGTCCTCCTACCTCTGCCTCCTGAGTGCTGGGATTAAAGGCGTGCACCACCACGTCCAGCTATATGTATATATTTTGAGGTAGGGTCTTGCTCTAGGCTGACCTGGAGTTCACTACATAGTCTTAAGATGGCCTTGAAATCACAGAGATCCTCCTACCTCTGCCTTCCTAGTGATGGGATTAAAGGTGTATGCCCCTAAGCCTGGCCAAATATATATATATATATATATTGCTATAGAAACACTTTCAAATTTCAAAGTAGTGAAATGCATTTTGGCCCGGACCCCAAATGCATGATTGGGAACATGGGGTCTTGACCTTTCTTCGCCTTTCAGCAGCAGGAATCAGTGAATCAATTCACACCCACTAAGACTTTCAGAATGACAGAAGGAGCAAATTCTCCCAGTGAACACTTTTAGGCTACTCTGACCAAACAACATGTCTTTGAATATGGACTGTTTTCTCATTAAACTTTTTTTCTAAATCCCATCAGTTGAAATCCCTCCTTGAGGCTGAGTATCTTTTTTTTTTT
Source organism: Jaculus jaculus (assembly GCF_020740685.1). NCBI lineage: Eukaryota > Metazoa > Chordata > Mammalia > Rodentia > Dipodidae > Jaculus > Jaculus jaculus. The sequence goes on from NC_059106.1 coordinate 110,103,624, forward strand.
TTTTAACGTCCCTATTTCTTGACACAAAGCCTATAGCAAAGGCTTGTAGACACATGAATTACATACTTGTTAGTAGCACTGTGTGGCTCCATGTTCAAGGGGTAGCATGGAAGGAGTTGGCAGTTTTTCTGGGTTTGTAAATCTAAAGAGGTAATTGCCTTCAAAACAGCAGGGGTTAGAACCAGGGGCAGGAAACATGGCTTTGAGATCTGAGCTCTGTTATTAACAAGTTGAGCAATCCTTGTCTATAGCTTTCTCCAGTGGAATTGTGTGTGTGTGTGTGTGTGTGTGTGTGTGTGTGTGTGTGAGAGAGAGAGAGAGAGAGAGGGGGGGGGAATGTCTTAAGCAAACTGTTTTTCTGTGGGAACACAATTGAATTTAAAAATCTAAATTACACCATCTTCTCCAGGAGCACATCTGTTGCGCAGAGTGAAGCCCATTCCAGCAATACAGTTGCCCGCAGAGCAATGAAGTCATCCCCATCTAATTCCGAAAGCAGAAAAGAGGATAACAGACCCATATTAAATATTAAGGTTTTTTCTTTGCATTTTGCTCTTCTCTTTCAGAGAGCACAAAGAATACTGACATGTTTTCCAGAGCTCAGGTGGATCGTTAATGGACTGGAGAAGCTTTCAACTCAACTGAAGCAATACATAAAGAGAAAACTTAATTATACTCAGGTTTCAGTGGGTTAACTGGATAAACAAGGAGACTCCACATTTCATAGCATTTCAGATGTTACTGATTTTAGATGCACCATCATTTCATGTATCTCTAAGAAAAAATATTACCAATTAAACCATGGCCACAGTGCTGTATAATGTGGAATTATTATCTTATACTGATTGAAAAAGCTCTTTAATGCTTATTTAGATAGTTGTGCATACATTTAAATGAAAATGTAAGCACAATAAGTTGATTGCAATATTCTCAACTGTCTTCACGTAACTACCCTTCCAAATGAGTCCCTGATTCAGAGCTGGTGGTGGCTCTGAGTGCTCATGGAGTGCCGCCTGCCATGAGCTGGAGCATTCCTCTCAGATCCTGAGCCCATTTTGTATGCTCTAAAGCTGGTGCCTTCTTGATCTTACCCGAAGGTAAAAGCTCAGGACTCTTTCATTCTCCTTAAATGGTTTGTTGACCAAAAGACCAAAGCTTGCAGTTGTCTAAACTTGTCTCTAGATCAACACCTAGGTGTGCTCATGTGTGGGCAATAACTATGCCATGACCATCACCTTGCTTGATGATTTAAGACGACACTACTAGAAGGGCACTCATTTCTCATGTCCCTCATCTCATCTCTAGTCTCAGATAGTCATGATGTGTAGAGCAATCTAGGGTATAACTCAGCCAGCTAGATGCATGGATAATGATGTTTGATATCTAATTATTCAATGGAAAGGAAAAGTAGGAGAAAGCCACTGGAGTTCAGATTTTTGCCTTTAAGGACAAATAACTGTATATACTAAGTAAGAAAATGTGGTTCGGTGAATGATCCTGTCTACATAAGACAACATGGCAAAATAAACTGGTAATTATTCACCATAGGCCACATAAGGTCACCTAAATAGAAGCTCTGATATACCTGAAATTTTAGCCAAATAAATTTTTTTAATAGTGTCATTCATTCATTTATTTTGTTTCCATTGAGATTAATGAAAAAAGGTCATGTCCCATGCACTGAGGATACATGGGATAAATACTGCATAATTCATACATTGAAGGAGATCATATTCTGGTAAGGGAGACAGAGAAGCATGTATCTAATGTATAAATTTGGGTATGAAAATATGCACGATATGGTTTGAATGTAAATATGTCCCCTACAGGTTCCTGTGTTTAATTACTTGGTGGCCAGCTGGTGGCACTGTTTGGGAAAGTTGTGGAACTTGTTGAAGGTGGAGACTTGCTAGAGAAAGTGGGTGAATGGGGGCAGACAATGAAGTTTTATAACTTAGTGCCAGTTCCTATTTATTCTCTATTCCTGACTCTGGATGCAATGTGGCCAGACAGTCTTCTGTTTTTGCTGCTAGGACTTCTCTGCAATGATGTGATGTGCCCCCTTGAAACTGTGCACCAGAATAAACCCTTTCCTTATTTCTGCCATGATGGAATGTACCCCTGTGAAACTATACACCAGAATAAACCCTCTTCTTCCTTAAGTGGAGTAACTAATGCATAATATATATTTAAAGCATAAAAACATACAAGTTTCATGGTATTATATTGAGAGTGCTATGGGGACACAAAGAGGAGTGACCAACTTAATATGGATGGCTCAAAGAAATTCCACACAGCCAAGATGCTTTTTAAAATATTCACAACCAAGAAAGAGATTAAGAGTCCTCTATATAAGTAGTTACTACATAAGTGTTGTAACCCCTGATAAAAAGGGCACAGAAATGATGCACAGACCATGGAATTCACTGTGTATGTTAGCATGTTAACAGCATATTGAAAACGAATAGTAAAAACAAACAAAGCAGACCCTGCCTGCCTTGTTTGGCTTGGTTTAATCCACCATTTTGCACACTTGGTTGTTCACTAATCCTTTGTATGGCAGAAAACTTATTACTATCTTAATACCTATTAATACTTCATACCTGTTGAGATCACGTCATTACAGTTTAAGAAACCTGGCTGATGGCTTGATATGTGTGGTGGTTTATGTGAAGACAAGGAGATGTACTTTCCAATACTGAGAATGTCGGCTGTTCTTAGAGTTCTCACTGAGAATTGATACTTTTTAGATGTGTCCCATAGATTATATCTTCTAGTATCTAAATTCTCTTAATAAACACCAAACATACATAGCTTATGTCTCAGAAACCATAGAACTTTGTGTGGGAATGTCTACTATGTTGAAACCAATTGTTATTACAATTATAAAATGAAAATGTTTGGGGGGAGATGGGGGAGGTGACTTACTAGGTAAAATGCTTGCCATTCAAGCATGAGGACCTGAATTTGGATCCTTCATATCCATATCAAAGTGCTGGGCATGGTAGTGCATGCTGTAATCTCACTGCTGGGTAGGCAGTCCCACAAGGATCCCTGAGACCTCCTTGGTAGCTTGTCTAGCAGAAGCAGGGAGGTCTAGATTCACTGAGTTATTCTGTTCAGAAAATAAGTTGGTGGGCCTAGAGAGATTGCTGCACTAGCTAAAGGGCCTGAGTTCGATCCCCAGCACCCTTGTAAAAAGCTGGACATGGCCACACATACCTGTAACCCTGGTCCTGTGTATGGGGGTCAGATAGAGGAGAATTTCTAAGGCCTGCTGGTCAGCAAGTCAGACAAAAAAAAAAAAAATCACAGCTCCAGGTTCAGTGAGAGATTCTTTCTCAAAGAAACAAGAGAGAGAAGTGGTAGAGGGGGACACTGACAGTCTTCTCTGGATTCTGCATGCTTGTGCATGGGGCACATACACACATACATGATGTCACACATACATAAACACATGCCCAAACAAAAAATGTGGTGGATGATGATTGAGGAAAATACCTGACATCCACCTCTGGCCTCCATATGCACATGTGCACACACATGCATATCCCTCTGCATGTACAAATGCACACACACGTGAACATGCATATACACATGCATGCATAGTACTCACACAGAGACATATAAAAATGTTTGTGGAATAATTTAGAGTGTCAAATGTATGTGCATTGTTCACTCTATCCAGTGAATATATTTAGCTGCTTTCTTAGGTTTTAGTTTACATGTAATTTTGGTAGAGATGTAGAAATCACTTGTCAAGTTACCTGAAAATGTTTCCATCTTAGTAGCTGAGTACTTCAAAGCTCTGAGCAAAAGGAGTCTGCTTGTTCTAACATAAAAGTTCAGCTTTAAGAAAGCAGTAGCAATAAATGCTCACCAGTAAACTGACTCAGAAGAGTCCATTGTGCCTGAAGGGCTAGGATGACTTTGCCTTTTAAAAATTATTTTTGATTAATATGTATTACATATACATATGAATGTGGCTCCATGTGATGTTTCAATACACACATACAGTATGGAACACAATGGGTCAAAACCAGTCTCTATCAACTCCTGTTCCATTCCTGTTCCTCCCAACTCCTAGTAATCCCTTTTCTATCCAATTTTGGCCCTTCAATTTTCAGTAATGTAGATTGAGACCTGCCTATCAAACAAGTCTACAAGGTGGGATCTCACATACTAACCACAAATGTCCCGTGATGTGTCCTAATGTGTAGACCCAAAAGCAGTATTCAGTTTATACTTTCTTCTTGATGGACTAAGAGCATCTCTGAAATTATCCACCACCTTCCTTCCTGTCCTGGATGCCCAGTTCCTGCCTTGAGCTCCAGGAATGAACTACAGTAGAGACCAGCAAAGATCATTTGTAGCCCATGATCAGGATAGTGTCACTAATGATTGCTTTTGTGAGTACTCAGATGTGGTTTCAGGGATCACACTATTTCTTTTGTGTGTATTTGCTAATGATAAGTTTTTGAGATATATTTGTTGAAATAATAAAAGTGAAAAAATAAATGAATAAATGAATGTCTGCTGAATATAGAGAAGTGTTCAGCCTTGAACATTTTATATAGTCAAGGGCACATAAGTGGATTTCTGAGGGTAGGCAACAAGTTCTCCTTGATTTCAACATGCATAAAACTGGGCAGATGCTACTCTGCTAGTCTTTAGGTTAGCTAGACCTGAAAACATTTCTTTTCACCCTCCTTCCAAGGTGCTCCCCTCTCCAACCCTCCAGTCAAGCCCCTGTCTGGGAAGCATTCCAGGGAGGAGGAGTAAGGGGCAAGCCTGGGAAGGCATCTGAGAGTAATGAGAAAAACGCATCTCACTGCACACACAGCTCCTCTTGCTCAGCTTTGCCTGTGCGAGCTGGTGGGAGCGGCTGAAAAGCACATTCTTGAAAATTCTGGCCCTTAAAAGGAATGTATCTTGGGCTGAAATGTCAGCCTGGCTGTGCTGCAGGTGCCAGACCATTTTTTTTTTCATTGCTTTAGTTTTTGACACACTAAAAACCAGACCCTTCCTCTGCACTCTGGGGATAGTTCATAGAACTGATGAAATTTCAAGCTCTCACTCAGCCAACCATATTGGATTTTTGTCACAATGTAAAGATTTTACAAATTGTATCTCTATCCTTCCTCTTTAGCCTCCTTCATAACCCCCACCTCAAAATCTTGTCTTATTTGGAACCAGTGGCATTTGTTATATCCAAGTAAGTTTCTCCGCTGGACCCTGAGGTCAGGCAAGTCACATTCATTTCTTTCCACCTTTTAAGAGCCAATATGAGTGTCCACCTCTCTTGCTCTCAGTAGGCTGGGTCAGCTTGGGTGGTTGCAAGATGAGCTCATACCCTTGTCTCATCGTCTGGCTCACAGCTCATCTTGCTGAACTGTCCCTCACTGAGTTAAATCTGAATTCCTGAAACATCTTCAGTGATTTATTTTCATCTTTGGAGATTTCAAGTGTTCCTTTAAGCGTATTCCAACTTTGGAAATTTGGCTTGGCTCTCTTCTGACCTTATGGCAGCCCCCCTGAGCCTCATCTCTGATGCAAGAGTTGACCTAGAATTTCTTCCTCCTTTTTCTTGCATGTGGCAAGATGCAGTGTCACTTCCACAGAGAAGGAGCTTCTTTCTAACTGGCTTTGCTTACTTCTTACAGATTTTCATAGGCAGAATGTATGCCTCTCAGTGAGGGAAGGCAACAGTCCATCTGGATTTCTGAAAGGAAGGCCTGATCAGACGTTTCCTTAGAGAACACTCACTGGATGCCTGCTATATGATGGGCATGTAAAGGAGGGCTTTCATTGAGATACAAGCTTCAGTTTTCCATTCATTTTCTTGGGTGTTCTATGTCATATGGATACAAGGCAAACAAGGAGTTAGAGATCAGGTAACCAAGGAAAACTGTAGCTGTGTCTTGGTAGCTGGGTCATCTGATGGTCAGAATGCTTCTTTGGATTAAAGATAATTGAGGCTGCAGTTTTGTTGTTCTTGTTGTATCAGAAAGTAAGGTGCCAGGACAGGCATTTTTCTTTTTTTTAACACTTTATTATTATTATTATATTTTTAAATTAACAACTTCCATGATTATAAACTTCCATCATTATAAAATGTCCCATGGTAATGCTCTCCGTCTCCCCACTTTCTCCTTTGAAACTACATTTTCTGTCATATCCCCTCCTCTTCTCAATCAATGTCTCTTTTATTTTGATGTCATGAACTTTCCCTCCTATTGTGATGGTCTTGTGTAGGTAGTGTCAGGCACAGTGAGGTCATGGATATCCAGGCCATTTTGGGTCTGTAGGAGCATGTTGTAAGGAGTCCTACCCTTCCTTTGGCTCTTACATTCTTTCTGCCACCTCTTCCGCAATGGACCCTGAGCCTGGGAAAGTGTGATAGAGATATTGCAGTGCTGAGCACCACAGGACAGGCATTTTTCAATTGCCACACATATACACTAATGAAGGGTCTGCATCCTCAAAAGGTCCTTTAATGAAATTATCATTATAATGTAACATTGTGGTTTTGACCCTCCACACCTTTGTGGGATTTTGTATAGGATCAATAGAAGAAATAACTTAAAAGTGAGGTCTGATCCACCATGATTTGGGAGGGGAGAAAGACATCTTACTCATGAATGTGGCATTCTATAAATATTTATAAAACTTCTTTCAAATCCATACTGTAGAATCTACTGGGCTAATTTCTCCCTTAGAGCAGCCAACTGTAATCTCTGTTTGGGTATATGCTTTGCTTTACTGAATCATCTTAAACTGTCTGTGTCTCTCAACTGGATTCTTTGCTTTGAGAAGACAAGAACTGAAAGATACCTCTACCTCCAGGCCGTGATAATATTGCCATTACAGTAGATGCTATTAAAGAATAAGGTCAGTATTTATCTCTTGTGAATGTAGAGAGAAGTCTAGATAAGATGTACATACTCACTGCTAAGTTATAGCTCAGCAGGATAGAGGAATCACAGGTAAAATGACAGTGTTCATGGAAGAGAGAAGGCATTCTCTGTGACATGGCATTTGTGTCAACATGAAACTACATGTATGATGATGGACCCATAGGATCACTGTGTCTGATGATGGTAGAGTGCACTGTGTGATATCTACACAACAACAAAATCCTTTAATGAAGCATTTATTAGAGTACATGTTTGTAGGTGAGCCATGCATGACTTCACAGCAGAACCAGAGCACCAGTCCTGGTGTTTTTTTTTGCATAATGTGAGAGGGACAGAGAGAAAAATTCGTCTCCACAACCTCAGGTATCTTTACAATCAAATGAAAAGAAGTTCATGTGGAATGCTGAGCAGTTGTCCAGGGAGAAGCACATCCCTAAGAGTGTGAGGTGTGGCTGGTGGTTACTGTCAACAAACCCATAGCCCTTGTTCCTTCTGTGTGTTAGGCAAATAGTTCCTGGGAGTTATGATGGTTCTAGAAAGTCTCATTTTCCAGCCACTCCTGGCAGAGATAACTGAGAAAAGCCTTGGCTTTGGGGGCTACCTCTTGTGTTTGTAACTTTCTCCAAGCCAAATTCTAGCCACCTCTACTTTCTTTGTTCCTAAGTGACTTTGATTTTCAACACAGTTACAAGTGGCATGGGTTTTACATGTAATGATATAGCTTTTAAATAAGGGCAGAGGCACTGAAAAAGAGGGCATGACAGATTTTCACTTCTCTCCCCAGCCATTAGCCACTAGTCCTTGCTTGTGTGACCACTTGAGTGTTGAGAGGGGGAAGGACAGGAGACCTGTCTGCAGGAGAAAAGATTTTCAGCAGCAGTGTTGGAATCCTTGGGGTTCTCAGTAGGAATAGCTTTATGTCCTTGTGGTTGTCATAGTTTCAGCTCTCTCTGATCTTTGAGTAAGTGGGAATTACCAAGTGGGAGAGATGCTGGTTCTATGCCCTTTAAATGTCCTCCCAAAACCTTAGTTTCTTCTTTCTGTCTCATGCCCTTCTGCTGTACACACACATACATGGGATATTTGGGAGGTACCCAACATAAAGTATGGTAATCATTTTCAAATCCATGCTTGAAAAGCCCATGCAGAGCTCTGGCTAAGGCCTGCCCTGGAGGTGGAGCTAAGAAGTAGGTGTGTGGAACTGGGTGAGTTACTTCCCCTTTTGCATCTTACATTTTTCCAGTGAACTATTAGGTGCTTGACAATATAATTTCTAATAATTTCCCACATTTCCTAGAACCTCTCTTTTTATCTTATTGGTGGCTTAACATGGGAAGCAGGCTAAAGATTGACCCCTATAAGATGTTAAGTTCCACTCTGCTCATGGTAGGACATGGAGTAAAGTTGTCAATATTGCAATCATGTCTTATGGTGTGTGTGTGGCCAAAGCTGAAAACTGAGTCCAAACATGTTGCCCATCGTTAGCTCCAAGGAAGCTATGAAAACCAATGTGCAGCCCACCTTGTGGAGCTGGAGAACTGGAGAAGGACTTCCAGGAACCAGGGTCACTATGATAATTCCCATGCCTGAAGGAATTTGTCAAATATTCCAAGGTCCAGTTTCCATAGAAGGGGGTAATTTGTTTAAGAGGTAGACCTGATCTTTTTGTTCCATGCTGGACAGAAAGGGATCATAAGGGCTGTAAAAATGACTTAGTGGTTAAGTGCTTGACTTGGAAGCCTAAGGACCCTGTTCAAACCTCGGTTCCCCAGGGACCACATAAGCCATATGCACAAGGTGGCACATGTATCTGGAGCTCATTTGCAGTGGCTAGAGGCCATGGTTTGCCCATCCTCTCTCTCTCCCTCCTCTCTGTCACTCTCAAATTAAAAATAAATTAAAAAAAAGAAAGGAATCATAAGTTCCTTGAGAGCAGTATGGTTTTCTTTCCTCAGACACCTTCCAAGAACTCCAGAATGAAACACATTTAAAGTAAATCCAGAAAAAAAAAATCTTTTAATACACACTTCCAACTCCTGGAGGCTTTCAAGCAGACATAGTGGTGCAATGACTCCCACAGGGTCCACTCAGAGACTCAGGCTGCTCCAGGGTAGAAGTTGTTGAACCTGATGTTATAATCTTTGAAGCCCACCTTCAAGTAATAAATTGAACCTACCAGAAAGAAACCTCGAGGAGATACAAGCAAAACCTCCTCTCTTAAATTCAAGAGTCAAAAGTGGTCACTGAAACCAAGCACTGAACAGGCTGTAGGTAAAGTTGTGAGTTCTGGGTGAGGCCTGTTTCAGTGAGCCCAGTTGTCTCAGTTTTCACATTCTTTTTTTTTAAAAATTATTTATTTATTTATTTGAGAGCGACAGACACAGAGAGAAAGACAGATAGAGGGAGAGAGAGAGAATGGGCGCGCCAGGGCTTCCAGCCTCTGCAAACGAACTCCAGACGCATGCGCCCCCTTGTGCATCTGTCTAACGTGGGACCTGGGGAACCGAGCCTCGAACCAGGGTTCTTAGGCTTCACAGGCAAGCTCTTAACCACTAAACCATCTCTCCAGCCCAGTTTTCACATTCTTGACCTGCTCTTATGTTCATATGACTTTTCCTAGGAACTAGTTTGGAATTTCTGAAGTTTGAGAATGACCTTGTGCAGCTCTTATGCCCTAATCATATTTTTCATCCATCTATCCACCATCTAGCTTTTGATCCATCCATCAATCCATTCATCCATTGATGCATCCATGCATCCATCCACCCAGACAGCAAATACACTCTTTTTTATTAATTTACTCTGTGCTAAGTGCTAACCTAAGAGGTGGGGGTAAGATAAAAGGGAGCCTTATTAGTTTCTGCCTAAACGATTTTTTTATTTTTTGCAATTATCCTGCCGAAAGGACGTTTGTGATGGCTGTAGTTTAGAAAGCATTACCACCCTCCTAAGATCTAGGTCTGCTTAACTGGATCAGTGAATCCCATCAACACCCACAGCCCTCCAAGCAGTGGACACAATGAGTGACCTAATTCAGGTTATTAACAACTAGCAGGGGTCAATCCAGTCTTTTGTTTGAGATCAGATCTGTGGACATTTCTATTCCTCTGGATTAGAACTCAGAAGTATATCTAAGGCTACTATCTAGTGAGAACCAGAGTGAGCCTTCAGGAGATACAACCAATGACAAAAAGGTTTAGCTAGATAGCCAGAGCAGGAATTAGCTAGAATAGCAAGAGAAGTCATGCTCATATTCCTCTTGCTGATGGATTTACCTTTGTCTGAGGATGTAACTTATTCAGGTCTGAAGGCTAATAACTCCATTTGAATGATCAAGCCCATTTGAGATGGGTTGTGATTCTTGTGGCTGAAAATGTTCTGCTGATGAACTGGCAGCATTTGTATTGAGGTTAAGAATTTGGATCTGGGGGTAAATATGGGGTATGAATTGGATATCCAGGATACTTGTGTTGGAAACTAAATTTCACTGCTAACCACCTACATGACTTCTTGTGCCTCATTTTCTTCACCTATAAAATGGGAATAATATTCCTGCCCCCCAGTGAGACAGACATGTGTAAAGAATTATGACACACTATACAAAGTCATAAAGAATTAGGACTAAGAATATCAAAGTACATGTAAAGATGCTTGTCAAACAGTAAATGTAGCATAATATTTTTTAAAAGAATGAAAATGTGGTTAAAACACTTGATTTTTATTCCAGAAAAGCTTATAGATTCCCTTCTAGCTAACTCCATTGAGAGACTGGGTCAGATAATGGTAACATGGGTCCTAGCAGGGACCTCTAATTTGAGTAAAGAGTTCTTAGCTCTTACTGTAAGGATTACTTGAATGAAATGCAAATCTTTACTATCCCCTAAGGCTATCAAGTGGCTTCATAGCCATGCACATAAGTGACATAATTTTCATCAAGAGTGGAAGCAAATAAGTTCACTTATCACACTGGTGCAGTGGATTTGTTAGGCCAGTGCATGTACTGGCTATGATATTGCTTGTCTGAGATAAAATAGACTATTTCTCTTTCCCATGTTGACTTGTCATGATGACATCATAGATGGTACCATGGCCATGCCAAGGTAGGTTGTCTATGATGATAATACAGAAGTCATATTTGTCACTATGACATGGTGAACCTGCCATGTTGCTTTCTTTACTTGTGTATCATCATGAGACATGATATATCTCTGTCACTATGATTTGGGGTACCTGTCTGTGAAGATGTCACTGCAGAATTTTTATCTCAGAAAAAATGACCCAGAATGTATTTTTTGGTGGATGGCTATGCCTGTTAGTCCCCACTATGTATTTATCAGGTTGATACTGTATGCTTACCATTTGTGATGGTACAATGCATCATCTAGTACTGGTGACCATACGCATTTGTCTGTCCCAAAGGCATACAGCTCCTGCTTTGTGATTCTGTAGTTAGTCTTCCAGGAGCTCAACAGGCCAGTGCAGGTTCAGTTCTGCCTAGTTTATGCATGGCAGCTTTGACTGATCAATATCTTGGTGGTCTCTTCTTATCAACCAAGTGCTGCAAGTATTAATAATGTCCCCATCTAAACTTTCTTCTTACCCAATGAACCTTCTGTTTTTGACTCATTAAATGGCTCATCTTGTTGGTATCGCTCTGAACTCTCTCCCCTGCTCAAGCACCCTCAATTGTTCGTATTCCATATAACCCATGTGTCACCAAGTGTGACAATTTCTGTCATTGCTCACTCTGGGTTCTCACCTTAGTTAATCCTTTCTGAAAACTCCATCACAGATACACTGAGAAGTGTGTTTAAATAACCTCCTAAGTATCTCTCAATCTAGTCAATATTATCTACCACACCAAATCTTATGTATTACTTCCTAATTATTCTCTAACCTGTCCCTTCTTTATTCCCACTGTTCCTGTGAGTGTGGTAGCCCTTGCCTTCCTGCTCTCAGAGTTTCCCTTGGCAAGTCCCTCCTCAGCTCCATGATCACACTGATCATTCCAGCACAACTTGATAATGTCAGAACCCCCTATCACCCTCTTTTAAGATCTGAAAATTGGCAGTGACACTATATTTTCCAAATACAATAAAACCTCACATTCTCATTCCAGGTTCTGAGAATTTAGCTCTGATCAGTTTTTTAACACCCGTCTTTCAGAAATTTCCTTTGAACTTGATATATCAGCCTTTCACTTTTTAGTTCCTTTGTTCATGGCGTATTTACCATCAGATATCCCTGCTCCTCTATGATGGTGAAGAAAGAAGGCTCTGGTTCCAAGCTGCTTCAGTGTGAATACTGGCTCCATAACCCAAAATATTTCTGATATTAGGTAAATTTTCTAACCCTCTTGGCTTCATTTCTTCATCTCTCAATGGGGTCAACCTAACACACAGGGTTGTAGGAGGGCAGAAGAGGACTCAGCACACACTAGTTATTACTACTTTTATTAATATTCTCATTACTCTCTCCATCCAGTTAAAATGAATTTTTCTGCAAGTCCTTCATCAAGTACTTCCACAAGACCAGCCAAACACTGAATCTTCCACAGGATTGTTCTTATGAATTTATCACATTTTTGTCTTATTTTATTGTTATTTTTGTATTTGCTGAAATAAACTGTAAGTTCTTAGAGGAAAAACAGCTTAGATATCTTCTTCAACATTCAAAACAATGATTAGTGTAGAATAAGTTCTTAGTAGCTATTACCGAATGAATCCACAATTAGTTGTTTCTTATCTTTGAAAGGTAAACAGCTAAGATTTTTGATAAACACTTAACTTAGATGCTTGGTACATGCTTAGGGACTCCTGTAGTTCCCCTAGACAGAAGCCATGAAATCTGAAGTAGCACAGGCTTGAACCATCTGGATGAATGATGGCAAAACCAACCAAGATGGTGTCACTAGTGTATACTCATCTGCCCAAGGCCACCTGTGACAGTGAGGTTATGCAGGCCATCAGAGAACTCTGATTCAGCTGTCTTTAAAAAATGAATTTATGGGACTTCCGGTTAAGATGGCAGCGTAGGTACCATGCCAAAGCAGCCTAGGGGGGAAAAAGACCAAATAAACTCAGCAAAATACACACTTTTACTGAAAAGCGAGGTGTATAGGAAACTGAAACGGCAGCGGAGAGGTAGAAGAGATCCAGAGCATCCAGAGCCCACACAGGCCGGCAAAAGCGGCCTTCGCAGGTCCGCCGACCTGGTGGTGGCGGTGCACCAGAAAGCTGAAAGGCTCAGGAAAACCCAGGTGAGGGGAGCTTCCACTCACATCGGAGCTCTCTGCGAACTCTAGGAACGTGAAGGGAGAGCGGCAGTTAACAACGGAGGAGCAGATCACAAGGTAGGAAAACACGTGGAACAGCAAGAGCACTAGAGCAGCTGTGGCTCCCTCCCCTCCCCAACCACCTGTGCCCAGCTCCAGTAAACAGAGCAGCAGTCCCTGGACCTGGCCATGCCAACTTGAGCCGACAGCGGGACCCAAGCAGGAGCAGAGTCCAGCAGCAGCATCGGATGCTCTGGCACCAACAACAGCGGCCCCAGCAGAAGCGGAGCCAGTAGCGGCAGCTTCAGAGGCAGCAGTGTTGGTTCCAGCAGCGGCAACTTCACAGGAAGCAATGGTGAATCCAGCAGTGGCAGCTACAGCAGGAGCAGCAGCAGTGGCAGAACCCGCAGCGGCAGCTTTAGCAGCAGCGGCGATGGATCCATCAGCAGCAGCAGTAGTGGTTCCATCAGTGGGGGTGCCGTTCTGCAGGGCCATAGTTGCCAGGATCAGTTTGCCCCACAGGAAAAGCCAGGGCCCAGCTCCAGAAATCAGAACAGCAGCCCAACGACACAGCCAGCAACTTGACTGAGAAGAAAATCATCCAAAAAGGTAACTGGGATAGCACCAGGGAAGGGTCTCACTTGGTCACAAACTGACTTGGATACCTCAACAGACAAGCAATCTTAACCTCTTTGTTGATAGAAGATATTGTTGTTATAATACCTACTGTTACATACATACTTGGTGCTGTATTTGATTGAATGTGTACAGTATTTAGTTAAACTTTAGAATATACCTATATTTTATTCCACTCAGCCTACTTGAATACTCCCATAGCAGGCAAACCCAACCCCTAGGAACACTTTTCTAGATAATCTGAGAGTGTTAAGAGCCACACCTAACATCTTAAGCTCCTACCCTGAAGATATATAACATCAGATCAATTCATACGGCTAGGAATACCCAGCTAGCTAGAAAATCCAAGCATTAACTTAATCCAAGATGCAAATATATATACATTATAACACAAGAAACACTAAAAAGCAAGACAATATAAATCCACCTAAAAGTATTAATCAGAATGACCTCCAGTGAGAATGAGTTAGAGGAAATGCCTCAGAAAGATTTCAAAACAATGATTGTAAATATGTTCAAAGAAGTCAAAGAACAAATCAAAGGAATCAAAGACAAAATCAAAGAGGAAGTCAAAGGTATCAAAAAGGAAATCAAAGAAGATGCAGGACACCAATTTCATGAAATAAAGAAGGCAATACAAGACATAAATAAGGAAATAGAAATAATAAAGAAAAACCTGTCAGAATTACTAGTAATGAAGAACACAGTTAATGAAATAAAAAACTATGTAGAAAATCTCACCAGTAGAATGGATGAAGGAGAGGACAGAATATCTAAGCTAGAAGACCAGGTGGCAGATTTAATACAGTCCAACAAAGAGAAAGGCAAACTTATAGAAAAGTATGAGTAGGAATTTCAAGACATTTGGGACACTATGAAAAGATCAAATATAAGAATTCAGGGCATAGTAGAAGGAGAAGAATTCCACTCCAAAGGCATAGTAGGTATCTTCAACAAAATCATAGAAGAAAACTTCCCCCAAGTTGGGAAAGAGGTGCCAATGCAGATGCAGAAAGCCTTTAGAACCCCAGCCAGACAAAACCTGGAAAGAACCTCTCCTCACCATATTATAATCAACCTACCAAACACACAAGCCAAAGAAAAATTATTGAAAGAAGTTAGAGAGAAAAATCAAGTTATCTACAAAGGCAAGTATATCAAGATTACAGCAGATTATTCAACACAAACTTTAAAAGCCAGAAGGGCTTGGAGTGATGCATTCCAAGTTCTGAAAGATAACAACTGTCAACCAAGGTTACTTTATCCTGCAAAGCTATCCATTCAAATAGATTGAGAAATCAGAACATTCCATGACAAAAGCAGGTTAAAGGAGTATTTGAAGACAAAACCAGCACTATAGAAAGTACTTGAAAGAATCCTCCATGCTGAAGAAAAGGAACAGCACATATATAAGGACCCTGAAAAAAACAAGAAATACTCAAAATACTAGTTAACACAAGAGAGCCAAGGTAGAACCAGAACCACACACAAAAAAAGGCAAACATAAATACACAACTTTCAATAATATCTCTTCATATCAATGGCCCTAATTCCCCAACCAAAAGACATAGGTTTGCAGACTGGGTTAAAAAGCAGGATCCTACAATTTGTTGCCTCCAAGAAACTCACCTTTCCACAAATGATGGACATTATCTTAGGGTGAAAAGTTGGTGTGGTGGTTTGATTCAGGTGTTCCCCCATAAACTTAGGTGTTCTGAATGCTAGGTTCCCAGCTGATGGATATTTGGAAATTAATGCCTCCTGGAGGGAGTGTATTGTTGGGGGCGGGCTTATGGTGTTTATAGCCAATTTCCCCATGCCAGTGTTTGGCACACCCTCCTGTTGCTGTGGTCCATCTTATGTTAGCCAGGGGGTGATGTCCACCCTCTGCTCATGCCATCGTTTTTCCCTGCCATCGTGGAGCTTCCCCTCGAGCCTGTAAACCAAAATAAATCTCTTTTTCCCAGAAGCTGCTCTTGGTTGGGTGATTTCTACCAGCAATGCGAACTGGACTGCAACAGTAAAGTGGTACCGGGAGTGGGGTTGCTGCTGGACACCTGACTATGTGGCTTCAGCCTTTTGTAGCTGATTTTCAAGAGGAATGTGGAAGGATTTGAAACCTTGGCCTAAGAGATGCTTTGCAGTGCTGTAAGTACAGCTTGACGGTCTATCCTGGTCAGAGCTGAAAGACCTGAAGGCAGTAAGAACTATGGAGTGTGAAGTCTGGTTTATGAGGGCGAGAAAGAGCTTTGCTTGGACTGGGCTACCAGTTTGTGTGAGAAGCTTGCTCTTATGCCCATGTCCTGAGAAGTTGTGCAGAGTTGCTTTGTGTAGAAATGAACTGGTGTGTGCAGAGGGATATGGCATAGAAAGAAAAATCTTTGGGTGAACTGTTCCCTGTTCAGCTGCAACTGAGAGATTACAACCTTTGAGTCTGGGCTAGCTGACCTGCGCTGGGGCAACAGAAAGAATGTTGACTCTTTTGAAGGGGCCTGAGTGCTCAAGGAGTGTACTGTTCTTCAAAGTCTGCTTTATTCCCCCCTGGATTAACAAATTGGCACCCTACCTGATATCATGGAGTATAAGAAATGGTGGAAAGAGGGTCATTGAGTTTGCAACACAGTCTTGTGTTTTGGAAATGGCCATGGGCAGTGTGAAGCAGGTTTGCTGGATGCCTGCACAGAGACCCCATGGGGCCATGAGGATGAACCGTGGATTGCAGTGGAGACCCAGTGGGGATGCCGGGACCATGAGATGGCTGCCAAGGAGCTGCCGGACTGAAGAAGTTTCCCAGGACTGTGAGTAGCCTAGCTGGAGGGGCGGAACTGGAATGCCAGAGACTTGTTGCTGGTTAGAATTATCGGACTTGAAGATTTGTCACTGGTTAGAGTTGCTGGACTTGAAGCTACAGAGTTTGATGTTTGCCCTGGTTGTTTTAAATCTTGTATTGGTTGAATGTTTCTTTGCTATGCTCAATGCCATCTTTTGCAGTGTGAATATTTATTCTGTGTCATTATGGGGTTTTTGAGGTTATATTTTGGTATTATGGCTCAGTTAAAAGATCTTGAACTATGGGGATGTATGAACATCATTGAGATTGATTAAAACTATGGGGACTTTTAAAGTCAGACTGAAAGCATTGTATTTTACATCATGTATGGATATCAGTTTATGGGGGCCAGGGGCGGAATGTGGTGGTTTGATTCAGGTGTCCCCCATAAACTTAGGTGTTCTGAATGCTAGGTTCCCAGCTGATGGATATTTGGAAATTAATGCCTCCTGGAGGGAGTGTATTGTTGGGGGCGGGCTTATGGTGTTTATAGCCAATTTCCCCATGCCAGTGTTTGGCACACCCTCCTGTTGCTGTGGTCCATCTTATGTTGGCCAGGGGGTGATGTCCACCCTCTGCTCATGCCATCGTTTTTCCCTGCCATCGTGGAGCTTCCCCTCGAGCCTGTAAGCCAAAATAAATCTCTTTTTCCCAGAAGCTGCTCTTGGTTGGGTGATTTCTACCAGCAATGCGAACCGGACTGCAACAGTTGGAAAATGGTGTTTCAAGCAAATGGGTCTAGAAAACAAGCAGGGCTTGCTATCCTAATATCTGACAAGGTAGACTTCAGTGCAACGTTAGTCAAGAAAGATAAGGAAGGTCACTTCATGTTGATTAAGGGCACACTCCCACAGGAGGACATTACAATCCTAAACATATATGCACCTAAAATGGAGGCTCCCAAATTCATCAAACAAACTCTATTAGAACTAAGGTCACAGATAACACCAAACACAGTGGTGGTGGGTGACTTTAACACCCCACTCTCATCAATTGACAAATCATCCCAGGAAAAAATAAACAGAGATGCATCTGGACTAAATGAGGTCATAGAAGGAATGGACCTAACAGACATATACAGGGCATTTCATCCAAATGCTGCAGAATATACATCTGGGCCTCTGTGCTGTTCCATTAATCTATATGTCTGTTTTTGTGCCAGTACCACACTGTTTTGTTGCTATGGCTCTGTAGCATAGGTTAAAATCAGGTATGATGATACCACCAGCCTTATTTTTGTTGCTCAGTATTATTTTAGATATTCAAGGTTTTTTGTGATTCCAAATGAATTTTTGGATTGTATTTTCTATTTCTATGAAGAATGCCTAAGGAATTTTGATAGGGATTGCATTAAGTGTGTAGATTGCTTTTGGTAAGATTGCCATTTTCACAATATTGATTCTTCCAATCCAGGAACAAGGGATGTTTCTCCACTTTCTAGTGTCTTCTGCAACTTCTTTCTTGAGTTCTCATTGTAGAGAGTCTTTACTTCCTTGGTTAGGTTTATTCCAAGGTACTTTATTTTTTTGATGCAATTTTGAGTGGGAGTGATTCTCTGATTTCAACCTCTGTGTGTTTGTTGTTAGCATATATGAAGGCTACTGATTTCTGTGTATTTATTTTGTATCCTGCTACATGGATGTAGGTTTTGATCAGCTCTAACAGTTTGCTAGTAGAGTCTTTAGGGTCCTTTATGTCATAAATAGCTTTTATTATATTGAGATATGTTCCTTCTATTCCCATTCTGTGTAGGACTTTTATCATGAAAGGATGTTGGATTTTGACAAATGCTTTCTCTGCATCTAATGAGATGATCATGTGATTTTTGTCCTTCAACCCATTTATATAATGTATTACGTTTATAGATTTGCATATATTGAACCATCCCTGCATCTCTGGGATAAAGCCTACTTGGTCAGGGTGAATGATCTTTTGGATATACTTTTGTATTCTGTTTGCCAATATTTTGTTGAGAATTTTGCATCTATGTTCATGAGGGAGATTGACCATTGAGATTCCATCTCACTCCTGTCAAATTGGCCACCATCATGAAAACAAATGATCATAAATGTTAGTGGGTGTGGTGGTTTGATTCAGGTGTCCCCCATAAACTTAGGTGTTCTGAATGCTAGGTTCCCAGCTGAGGGATATTTGGGAATTAATGCCTCCTGGAGGGAGTGTATTGTTGGGGGCGGGCTTAAGGGCTTTATAGCCAGTTTCCCCATGCCAGTGTTTGGCACACCCTCCTGTTGCTGTGATCCACCTTATGTTGGCCAGGGGGTGATGTCCACCCTCTGCTCATGCCATCGTTTCCCCCCTGCCATTGTGGAGCTTCCCCTCGAGCCTGTAAGCCAAATAAACCTCTTTTTCCCAGAAGCTGCTCTTGGTTGGTGATTTCTACCAGCAATGCGAACCGGACTGCAACAGTAAAGTGGTACCAAGGAGTGGGCTTGCTGCTGGACACCTGACTTGTGGCTTCGGCCTTTTGGAGCTGATTTTCAAGAGGAATGTGGGAGGATTTGAAACCTTGGCCTAAGAGATGCCTTGCAGTGCTGTAAGTACAGCTTGATGGTCTATCCTGGTCAGAGCTGAAAGACCTGAAGGCAGTAACAACTATGGATTGTGAGGTTTGGCTTATGAGGGTGAGAAAGAGCTGTGCCTGGACTGGGCTAGCAGTTTGTGTGAGATGCTTGCTCTTGTGCCCGTGTCCTGAGAAGTTGCGCAGGGTTGCTTTGCGTAGAAATAAACTGGTGTGTGCAGAGGGATATGGCACAGAAAGAAAAATCTTTGGGTGAACTGTTGCCCATTCAGCTGCAACTGATAGATTACGACCTTTGAGACTGGGCTAGCTGACCTGCGCTGGGGCAACAGAAAGAATGTAGACTCTTTTGAAAGGGCTTGAGTGCTCAAGGAGTGTCCTATCTTCAAAGTCTGCTTTATTCCCCCCTGGATTAACAAATTGGCACCCTACCTGATATCATGGAGTATAAGAAATGCTGGAAAGAGGGTCATTGAGTTTGCAACACGGTCTTGTGTTTTGGAAATGGCCATGGGCAGTGTGAAGCAGGTTTGCTGGTTGCCTGCATAGAGACCCCATGGGGCCATGAGGATGAACCGTGGCTTGCAGTGGAGACCCAGTGGAGATGCCGGGACCATGAGATGGCTGCCAAGGAGCTGCCGGCCCCGATGAAGTTTCCCAGGACTGTGAGTAGCCTAGCTGGAGGGGCGGAATTGGAATGCCAGAGACTTGTTGCTGGTTAGAATTATCGGACTTGAAGATTTGTCACTGGCTAGAGTTGCTGCACTTGAAGCTACAGAGTTTGATGTTTGCCCTGGTTGTTTTAAATCTTGTATTGGTTGAATGTTTCTTTGCTATGCTCAATGCCATCTTTTGCAGTGTGAATATTTATTCTGTGCCATTATGGGTTTTTTGAGGTTATATTTTGGTATTATGGCTCAGTTAAAAGATCTTGAACTATGGGGATGTATGAACATCTTTGGGATTGATAAAAACTATGGGGACTCTTAAAGTCAGACTGAAAGCATTGTATTTTACATCATGTATGGATATCAGTTTATGGGGGCCAGGGGCGGAATGTGGTGGTTTGATTCAGGTGTCCCCCATAAACTTAGGTGTTCTGAATGCTAGGTTCCCAGCTGATGGATATTTGGAAATTAATGCCTCCTGGAGGGAGTGTATTGTTGGGGGCAGGCTTAAGGGCTTTATAGCCAGTTTCCCCATGCCAGTGTTTGGCACACCCTCCTGTTGCTGTGGTCCATCTTATGTTGGCCAGGGGGTGATGTCCACCCTCTGCTCATGCGATCGTTTTTCCCTGCCATCGTGGAGCTTCCCCTCGAGCCTGTAAGCCAAATAAACCTCTTTTTCCCAGAAGCTGCTCTTGGTTGGTGATTTCTACCAGCAATGCGAACCGGACTGCAACAGTGGGGATGTGGAAACAAAAAATTACAGATCAGTCTCCCTCATGACCATGGCAAATTTTTATAATCATGGAAAATGTTAATAAAAATTGTGAAAAGATAAAAAATAAAATAAAATATTTAAAAAAATGTATTTATGTGCTGGGGAGAAGGCTTACTGGTTAAGCGCTTGCCTGTGAAGCCTAAAGACCCTGTTTCAAGGCTTGATTCTCCAGGACCCACGTTATCCAGATGCACAAGGGTGTGCATGCATCTGGAGTTCATGGGCAGTGGCTGTAAGCCCTGGCATGCCCATTCTCTCTCTCTCTGCCTCTCTCTCTGTCAGTCTCAAATAAATAAATTAATAAAATGAACAATAAAATTTTTAAAAAATGGGTTTATTATTCTGGAGATTTGAAGACAGAATTATTCCTGATTAGTTACTCCAGAATTCTAATTGCATAATAGACTCAGTTTTTTTTTTTTTTTAAACCTTCCAGTTTGGCATTGTCTCTGGGTTGTTCCTCTCAAGACTACTAACAGCTCTTGAGACAACAAAGGAAGGTGTGTGGGTGTGCTCCAGGAGATCTCATCTTTCATATCACTGGTCAGACGCTGGGCACAAGGCTATGTAAACTAATCACTCACAAAGATATTGCAATATTTGTGCATGTGTGTGTCTGTGTGTATGTGTGTGTGGTGCAAATTCATTTACTTTTGCATGCATATGGAGGCCAGAGTGTTGGCAGGTGGCTCTTTGCATTATTTTTTGAAGCAGGAGGTCTTGCTGAACCTAAGGCTCACTGATTAGGCTATACTGGCTAGCCAGCAAGCCCTAGTCCTGGGACTATAGGCACAGGCTAGACCTGAGCTCAGGTTCTCGTGCTTGGATGGCAAGAATTTTACCCACTGGACCATTTTCCCAATTTCAGTAATGCAATCATCATATTGGCTTTATCCAGTGAGAATTTATGTTGTTCTGGAAGAGTAGAAATGAGCACTGGAACAAAATCAAAGCTTTCACAGAATGAAAGAAGGAAGCATTGGCCACTGGTTGGGTAGTCACAGATACCTTCCTTGTCAACTCTCATAAAAGGAGAGAGAGCCTGCCACATTATCTAAAAGGATGTTGTACCTATTCAAATTTTATGTAAAAAACAAAACATCAAAAACATCATATTTACATGTAAATAGAACTGACTATGATCCAAGTATTGGCTAGCCTTTGGGTGAAAAATTTTTATATTTATCATAGAGATTTCCTGCTCAGCACTTCCCAATTCCTGAGATTTATTCAGTCATTTGAGCCTTTAGGGTAATTGCTTATGATCTGAGACTAAAAAGTATATTTACCCAAATAAAACCCATCTTATTCATCATAGAGGAATAGAAACAAAATCCTCAGCATTGGTGTATCTTGCTTATTATTACATATGAATCAACCCTTCATTGGTTTTCATTGTCCATTAGAAAAACCCCACAAACCCCCAAAGCACTAAGAATATCAGCAAAATACCCAACGTCCTCTGTGACTGGGCTTTCTCTGGCTCGCCAGCACAGCCTTCCTTGTTCCCCTCTAAGCCCCCTTTGCAGCCACAAAGATAAACTTGCAACATACTGGACATACCATGTTCCTTTCTGGCCTCTCTTTACCTGACTGGAAACCTTTAGTCATCCCAACATTTATGTCCATTGTCTTCTTTATAAAAAGCGTGATTTTCCTAGGCTTCCCCAGGCAACTCACCTGCCTTTGCCCATATGTGGCCCAGCATTAATGACCCCACTATTACAGCCATTATTACTTTGCTGTAATTACCTGTGGTCCTGGAACATGGGGGTCCCTAAGCCAGAAGGATGGCTCTCCTACTTTCTGCTGTTTGTTTCTTAACTAGACCAGAGATATAATGGGGCATAGGGTGGCAAATAAATAGTTTTATGTATAAGCTTATAATTTTCTTAATTAATCAGAGATAAATCAGTGTCTGTGTTACTTCTTACCCTCTTTTAAGTGATATCCCAATTTGAGTTATAATCTGATCATTTATGAATAGGTTAGCTGCTGTTAAAGAGACACATTTCTGCATATTTACCTTGAGATATATATATATACATATATCATGTTAATGGCAGTGAGAACCATTAGTGAATCCATTATTTTTGAATTCAAGTTGTACTTCGATGGTTAAGGTTAATTATTGATTTGTTTTATTCTGTGATTAAAGCCATTAGCCACTATTAGCAAATGAAGATGTTTATGCATGTTTGAATGTCAGCTGGGTTGCATTTCATAGCAGGGGCTCAGGTTAAATGATTATCTCTGAGACTGACATCTAGAATAGCAATACACAGACTTGCTAAAGGTAAACTGTGATTTTTTCTTTGTGATAGAAGAATAAAAAGAATCTGATTGCCCCCACTAATTATTCTTTCTTAGCAGAGAAACTGGCTAGAATTTACTTTTAGTTGAATTTAGTCTCCATCATCTGGTTTTGAGTGACAAGTCTTCTCAGCAGGAGTTAGAAAGAGTGACTGAGAAGTCTCCTGTCTCCAGGGATTGTGGGCTCTGCTTTTAATTTCCCTTTGTCAGGGAAGAAAGTGAAATGCATTCACTTACTCTTTGAAATGGTTGAAAATGCAACTTGAAGCTCTCAGCTTGGTTTCAACTGGACAGTTTCAGTCAATGAGTGGAAGGCACTGCTTGTTTTAGGCACCTCTGGGTCTGTCAGGCTTTTCCTAGCTGTGTTCTTACTGCCGAAGAGTTACTCTGAATCTACCTGGAACCAGTGCAGTTGAGTTTCTGAATGAAGGAACACTTAGGGGAGCACCCTTACCCTTCCACTCTATGTGCAACTCAGATTTCAAAGGCTGGTCATGTTACATTCAATGTGGGATCATAAATGGCCAGGGGTTTGGGGTAGGGATTTGGCTCCATCTGGAACCTTCTTTCTTATGCTTTTCTACCCTGTAGGGCATTGGAGTTCTCCCTGGTTTTTGTCTGTGGCCATGGCAGCAATGTAGAAAAATAGAGAGAGTGATGATTGTGTTACAGACTCTGATATGGGTCTAGAGGAGAATCCATTATTTCTACCTGTGTTCCTACCTTCCAGAACTTGCAGTCGCAAAGGTGGATGGGAAACAT
Organism: Jaculus jaculus; assembly: GCF_020740685.1. Lineage (NCBI taxonomy): Eukaryota > Metazoa > Chordata > Mammalia > Rodentia > Dipodidae > Jaculus > Jaculus jaculus. The sequence continues at coordinate 110,127,338 of NC_059106.1, forward strand.
AGTCTGACAGCCTTGACAAAAGAGAATCATTTTGGGAAGTGACTTGCTAGAGTAGGCTGTGATTTTCTTTGCTTCTATCTAGTGGAGGAAGCTAGCCTATGTGGAGAGGGTTTTCAAATGGTCTACTTTCTCGGCCTGCTCTCTCTTTCTTTAATGTCCAGAGGGAAACCTTCTCTCACCACAACCTCACCTTTCCTGAATTGTCTCCAATTTTGATTGGGTAGAGGTGATAACTTGAAAGTAAGAACAGTCACAGCCTGACTTCCTACAGATCTAACATGGAGTGGGGCCATGGTAAATATTTGCTGATGACTAACTGGTGGACTGAATGATTTTTGGTGAACCCAAGCATCCTGTCACTTATATTTGGCATATATACATTTTAGAAGGCTTATATTTTTGTCCTTTGCACAAGACTTCCCAGTTGTTATCTATAGTTTATCTTTCCCTGGGAGCTGGTTCAATTAAGACACTTCAAAATGAGTGCATGGGTGGAAGGTATAGCCAACTGTACTCTGATTAGCTTCCTGCTCATCAGTCACAGAGATATATGATGGGAATTATCAGGGCAGGCAGGAAGGAAGGCAGCCAGACTTGTAGCAACTGGTAGATCAGGATTTGGGGGTACAAAAAAGATGGGAAAAGTGGTATAACAGGGATGGGATAGGTGTTCCCAAGAGTGGGAGAAGGAGCCCTGGCACACAGGTTGTGATAGCGTAAAGTCTTCTAGAACCTGTATTTTTGATGTTTTAACACTGGATTGCCTGACTCTAAAGTTAACTGGAAATTTCTGATTATGTTTAAAGGATAATAAGCATGAGATAGTAGATAAGCCTGATTGTTTGTAGGCTGTGCTGGACGAATTTTGGGGGCCTTGCTTGGCATTCTGCCTCAAGTATATAATCCCATCATTGGCTTAAAAGCACAAGTGATAGAGCTTCTTCCCAGTGATGCTATTGCTCCCTGGTCCTCTCTGAGTAAAAGGAGGACACCCTCCCTGATGGGAGTTGTTGGGAAGACCTGACATCCCCAGTACTTTTTTAGGGTATTAATTTTTGTGGTTATCTAGCTTCTGGAGATTTGTTGGCTGTCTAGTGTTCCTTGGTTTGTGGTTGCATTACTCCATTCTCTGCTTTCCTCTCTGCCTTTCCCCTGTGTGCCAGTCTTTGTGTCAAAAACCTCCCCCTTTATAAGGACACACTCATATGGATACAGGCCTACATTACGAACCACATATTAACTCTCCATCTACAATGACTTCTATTCTTTTAAAATATTTTTAATGTAATTAATTTATCTATTTGAGGGAGATAGAGAGGGAGGAAGAGAGAATGAGCATGCCAGGGCTTCCAGCCACTGTAAACAAACTCCAGATGTGAGAGCCACTATGTGCATCTGGCTTACATGGGTTTGGGGGAGTTGAACCTAGGTCCTTAGGCTTCATAGGCAAGCACATCACTTTCATGGGTCCTGAGGGATAAGAATTCAAGATATTTGGGGAGTGGGGAAGAGAGACAATTCTACCCATGGAATTAACCAAGCACATCCTGGAAGGGCTAAATCCTATAACCTAGGTTGAAACCCACCCTCATGTTAGGGCCTTTCATCTGGATGTTTACTAGATATTCCCATTGGATGTTTCTAAGCCCTGCTCTTCTTCTTCCCTCAGATACACCCCTGCCTTGTGATTTAAGACTTAAGGAATGACACCATTTTGGTCTATGCCCAGAAGCATGAGTTTCTGTCAAGACTCCTCCTTTTCCCATTTGTTGCACTCAATCATCTACTGGGGCATGCAATTTCACCCTCTTAACATCTTCCTAATCCCACTCTGATTTTCTATCCAGGCTACCAGGCTTTGCCCCATTTTCATTGTCTTTAATCCCACTCAATTCTCATCCACCTGTATGTATGACACATTCAGTGACCCTTGTATAGGGAAGTTTGCATATAATCTTATCTTGAAACTTTTTAGGGTTCTCTTCCCATACTTTTGTGGTAAATTCTTAAAAATATATGGCACATTTTTTATTGTCCTTTATGACCTACCCTATCTACCCCAGGACTCATTTCCATTTGCTCATCTTCCACTGCAGTTACTCTGAGTTGTAGCAGTGGAAGTGTCCCTCACTACCAGATGTACCCTACTTTCTCTTGCCTTTGCTCATGCAGTTCTTTCTGCTGGAATTTTCCTCTTCTTTACTTCCCCTTGCCCACAAGAGGTAATGAGTGGTTACAATTCAAATCTCACGTCCTTTGTCTAGCCTCCCTTCAAGTCTCAAGGGGTGCCCTGCCCTGTCACAAGATAGGATAGGAATTTCACCTCACAAGTTCTTGTATCACAAAGCCTCAGAGCTGGCATCATGGTCCTGGGAGCAACAGAGCAGTTAAAGGCCATGTACTGAGAAGGGCCTTCATGCATGGTATGATGTTCTGTGGTTATTGAAGTCCTAATAAAACTGTCTTGAAACTTGTGGTTTGCCATGATGTCCACTGTGAATGTGGTGCATATACTGTAGAGCGTACCTTCCTACCGTATTCTCAGAGTGGATTCTTGGGCACTCCCCTCCTTTGACTCAGCAACTTGTGCCACCTTCTTTGCTCAGGGAAAACTGAGGCAAGGGAAGTGGCACAGAGCCTCCTGGAGGAGAACCAAACACATGGAGAATCTACCTACCCCCAAGTATTTCTAAGATAAGTTAGATCTGGCAAGAAGCAGGCTTATTTAGTACCTGACTTTGGCTTGGTGAGCCTTTCTGGAAATGTGCTGTCATCTGGAAGATCAAGAGACAGCAAGGAAAAGAAAAGATGTGTTTGGGTTTGGAACAAGTGAGCCAACATTTTCATGCTTTAGAGGGTTCCATTTATTATGAAGGTGGCTCTACCTGGCATATATCATATGCTCAAAGATGGTTGCATTTTAATATATATTCAGTGTCTTTCTAATCCACTCAAATCCATCTCTTCCATCTCTATGACTTCAATCCAGAAGCTCCTCTCTCACACTATTTAGCAGCCCCTCATTCATACTTAGTAAAGGGCTTGGCATTGAGAAAGCTCTCAATGGGTAGATGATGAATAAATGAACCAATCAAATAAGTAGAAAACTAGTCTTGACAGTGTTCTGTTGTTATTCTGTATGTTAAAGTGACTCCCAGGTATACCATTGAGAAGTCTCACTGGGAATTATTTAATTAGTTCTACAATATGGTATTGGCCAGGAGTTGATCAGAGTCCTGGGCTAATCTGTATGGTCATGTACTTCCCCACTTTTCATCCTGAAAGTCTAGCTGCAGGTAGAGGACACACAGAATCTTCGGAGATAGAAAATTTTTGCTGAAGAATTGGAATGACCAGGGAGAAAACTGGAATTAGGTCTTTTGTGACTCATTCCTTGGTAGTTTTAGATAGCAACAGCTCTGACTACAGAGCAAGAGCTATGGTCCAATAGCTTGCCCCAGGAGGAGAAAAGAGTAGTGTTTGGTTTCCTGTACTGAAGTCTCTGCCTTGCTTTACCTAATGAGATATGGTCTTGAAGAGGTTTTCTGGAATTTATGAGGAAACTGGTTTCAAAGCTGTGTTGACATACTTGTGCTTGACTGGTCTAGCATCTGTGACTTTGGCTTTCCTAGTTCATAGGGCAGGCTTAAAAGTACTTGAGGCTGAATCTACCTTTTCTTCTATTTTAGTACATTTCGATTTGCCATAACAAAAATACCAGGAGGAAGATAGCTTACAAACAATGAAATTTATGTCTTACAGTTAAAAAAGCTGGGAAGTTCAGGATCAAGCCACCCATGGATCCAGTGTCTGGTGAGGACTCACTCTATGCTTCATACATGTTGCCTTCTTGCTGTGTCTTTGCATGGTAGATGACTGGCTAGCCTGCTGGGGTCTTGTTTATGAGGACAGGAGTCTGGTGCTTAAAGGCTCTGATCTTATTACCTGATCATCTGCTGTGTATATCTCTTCATATCATCACGTGGGGGTTAGGAGTCAGTGCATGAGTTTTGGTGGAACACTAACATTCAGGCCATAGCACCTTCAATGATTCACCACTAAACCTAGATTTTATTTCCATCCAAGCAAGCACAGACTCATACCCAACCCATCACTATGAAGTCGCATCCTTTAATACTTCAGTGTCTGCCACCATTGTGCATCAGTGAAGAAATTGTAGCTATCATTTACACAAGAGCAAGCATGATTCTAGCCACAGTGTGCTGATGATATGTCTAGATGTTCATGTAGGAACCTTTATATTAACAACGACTGTTCTATTATAGCAGGTATAGTTTTCTGTAGGTTGTTTCTGAACTAAAAAGGATGTCTGTTAAATATGGCTTGAAGGCAGGTATGGCCATGTATGGAAGGTCTCTGAATGACATGTGGTGCCACTGGCACTGGTGGCTCAAGGTAAGAGTAGTGAAATTACATTTTGGTGACTATAGCAGCTGAGGCCAGCTGGTGGGAGGGGTGGCAGCTGTGTTGTTCCCCAGGCACTTTCTTTACTAGCAAGAGGCAGAATTCAGAGGCTATGGACAACTTGGAGACTCCTTCTGGGGTGATTCTGGAATTATCCACTTCATTGACATGAAGGTCATCCTTCAATCCCTAGCTAATGCCTGAGAATCATAGACCATTCTAGCATTACTCCAGTGAATGGCTTTGGTTCAAAGCCTTTTTTTTTTAAAAAATAATTTTTACTTCTTTCTTTATTTGACAGAGAGAAAGAGGGAGAGAGAGAATGGGTGTGCCAGGGCTCTAACCACTGCAAACAAACTCCAGATGTGTGCACACCCTTGTGCATCTGGCTTACGTGGGTCCTGGGGAATTGAACTTGGGTCCTTTGGCTTTTGCAGACAAATGCCTTAACTGTTAAACCATCCCTCCAGCCTGGTTCAAGGCCTTCTAATGGCCTTGCCAAACCTCTTTTGAGACTGTGATTCAGTCTTAGGCTCTTTCTCCTTCCTTCCTTCTTCATTCTTTCAGACATGTCAGATCTAGTCATAGGCTGAAGATTTTCCCATCATTTTTTGCACCCTCCTTCCAAAAATCTTTTGAACATATCACTCAGTTTTGATTTCCTCTTTTACAACATGGATACATTTTCCCATCTATACATCATTAAGGATCAGTAAACAGCTTTTTTTAACCTTTAAAATAATTCAAAATTATTTGAATTAATAAATAAAAGTAGTATATATATTCACTATATGCTGAAAATGATGTTTTATTTTTGACATTTCATATATGCATAAGTGCATTTTGATTCTACTCCTTCAATTACTCTCCTTCCTTCACACTAAAACCCTTCTTATTTTCATTGGATACCCAGCCCACTTTTATGAAATTGTTTTTTTTTTTTTTTTTGGTTTGCGTTTGCTTGTTTATGATTCACTGAGTTAAATTAGGGTGCTTTCATGGTCATGGGTGGGAGGTTTTTACTGGAGAATTGGCAACCCACCACTGGCCACCTCACTAAGGATGTGACTCCTTTACCCAGCAATCATCCACTGACACTATTTATTCTAGGAGGTATGCATGTATGTGTGTGTGGTGGGGGTGGTCTCATGGACTTCTCCCTCATCTTTGATAATGTATTGACAGTCTTCTTGTGCAGGTAACCTCATCTGCTGTGAGTTCATGAGCATAGTTAGACTTGCAAAACCCCAAAGGCAGAATTTTGTAGGCCTTATCTGGAAGGTGAAGATTTGGAGATGCAAGTCTGGAAGTGTACCTGGTGTTTGGCATCTGTAAAAACTGTAGAAATGATACAAGCTCACATTCAAGCACCAAAGAGGGTAGAGCACAAAGACCTGAATATCTCTGGCAAAGATCTCCATGGCCTGGCCTGCATTTCTTTTGGAACTGTGACCAGATACACCCTCCTCCTTAAACAAACAGAGAAAAAAATATGTGAAATTATAGTTTTAGCCATTGGACAACAAATGATGTAGGAGTTTGACCTCAATGAAGAGAAAAGATGGAGGGGAGCATGTGATAGCCTCAGCTTCTGCCTGAGGAACATTTCTGGGTGGCAGTATAGGGAGATCGGTCATGTGGATTATAGGCCTGGAGGGTACCAGAGTGGAAGCAGACAGGGGTACCTACAAGAGTGCTATGCCACCTGGTGCTGACAAGAAATCAGGGGCTGGTGCTTAAGGGTCAGTAACTGATTTCCACTTTAGAGGCAGATTTGGTTGTGGATATGGCCACCTCAGTAAAGCTGAAGAGGATTATTTTGTGTTGAATAAAGTTGTAGCCAGACAAAAGAAGATAAAATAAGGATTAAAAATAGTTACTTATTAGAGAGAGAGAGAGAGAGAGAGAGAGAGAGAGGAGGGAGAGAGAGAGAATGAATGAGCATACTAGGGCCTCCTGACACTGCAAACTAACTCCAGACACATGTGCCACTTTTTGTATCTGCCTTTACATAGATACTGGAAAACTGAACCTGGACCATCAGGCTTTGCAAGCAAGTACCTTTAACTACTGAGAAATCTCTCCAGCCAGAGTAAAGATTTTGAAACAAGAGCTTGTAGGCCAAATCAGCCTGAAGGTATTTTCCTAATGTGAATTCGAAGAATGGTTCCTCCTCTTCCTCAATTTGTTCCTCCTCCTCCTTCTTCCTCTATCTCCTTATCCTTCACTTCCTCTTCCTCCTTCTACATCTAAAAATATTGTAAAAGAGAAAAAAGTGTTAGAACACATGCCTAATTTATTTGTCATCTATCCTTTAAAGGACATAGTTTCTAGCTGCTAAGACCATAGAGAATAAAAGACCCCAGTTGATCCTGTAGAGATGTAAAATATGATCATTTGGGAATGAAGAGATATTGGTTGGGGTTACCAGCATTATGACATTGCAGAAGAGAAGACAACTAAAGGCATATCAACACCCAATACTCACAACGCAAAACAAGTAGAGACTGAGAGAAGAGAAGAGACTTTACCAGTGAAATGTGGGATGACTTGAGGAAGCTCATCATGCACATGAAGGGGGCCTCTGAAAGAGGGGGGCTGCAGAAAAATATTTGACAAAATCATGCAAATGCCCTACTACATGTTGTTTAAAAACATGTCTAGAAACACAACTAACTACAAGCACAATAGAAGTATTTAGGACCAGTAGTAAAGAATGCCCTTCTGTGTGGTACTAGGGATCAATCTAGAACACTGTCTTAAAAGTATTATTACACAAAAGGCACATTATATGCAGAGAACAAAAATCAAACTGATAATAGTCTGCTGAGTGGAAACTATTCAATTCAAAAGATAGTAAATCAATATCTTTCAAGTACTGAAAACATTAAAGAGTCAGCTTAGAATTATATGCCTAGTGACAATCTATTTTCAAAATTAAGTTCAAATACTTAAATATGCATGTAAAAGTATAAAGAAGTTATCAGCAGCAGAACTACCTGTGCATCCAGCAGAGTCCTCCAGGCAGAAGGGCGTAATGAAAACAGGAATCTACAAAAAGGAATAGAGAGCACAGAAAATGAAAATGGTAGAGACAAAATGAAAACACTTTTTCTTATTTATGAATATCTTTGAAGGATAATAGATTGTTTAAAGTAAACTAATGAAATGTTATTGTGAGGGTTATAACATATATAGAAGTATAATAGTACAAAGCTCAAGATGGGAGAGAAATGTTCTTATATTGGGTATGATGTGATAACACATTTCTTGAAGTGATACCTTATATTACTTGAAGGCTGTGATAACTTAAAGCTATATAGTATAAAATAGAAAACAATTACTACACAAAAGGTCACAGATAACTCTGACAATAAGAGGTAAAGGCTGTAAATACTAGAGACAAACTGGAACCTTAAACTATCTTTATATAAAAATTCTCAAATGCATTGAAACAAAGAAATAGGAGAAAGATATTTCATGCTAACTAACAATAGTCAAATAAAAAAGGGAATTGAGGTAAGTTTGTATAACACAAACTGGCATAAGCAAAGAATGCTATCGGGGATAAATGGAACCATGAAACGAAAACTGAAGAAGAGGTAATTGAATTAACAGCAAATAACAACAAAAGTGTTTGTGCACTTAAAATAAGACATTTAAAACACACAAAGAAAAAAAACCGTATAGAACCAGAAAAATATATCAATTAGTATAGTATGATATTTGATGCAGCTTTTCAGTAATTGATATAAAATATGGACATATAAAATCATGAATGATAAGGAGGAATTGAACAACACTATCAATCAAAAACCTAATTGACATTTATAGAACACTGTACTCAATAAGAGCAGAATGGAGATTCATTTCAGGTGTACTTGGCACATTTGCCAAGATAAACTATACTATGGGCCATAAAACAAATCACAACAAATTTATGTTGTGGACATAAAACAAGTCCTAATATATTTGAAAGAATTCAAATTATGCCAAGCATGCACTGCAACCAGCATGGTCTTAAATTAGGATTTAATCACAGCAAGACATCTGGAAGATCTACAAATATTTAGAAACTAAATGGTACATTTAAAAATATTCCTTCAGTCAATGAAGAAATAAGGTTGAAAGTATTTTTGACTGAATTAAAATGAAAATATGACATGTTAAAAATTTTAGAGTGTATCTAAAACAAAACTTATAGGGAATTTTTTAGTGCTAAGTGCTTATATTAAAAAACAAGAAAGGCTCTCAATAAATTATCTAACTGGTGTTGTCATATTGCAACAGATGGGCCAAATCCAATGCTCATTTTATGTGAATAAAGTTTTATTGGAATACATCATGTTCATTCATTTATGCATTGTCAATGGGTGCTTTCATATGATAACAATAAAGTTGATTAGAGTTATGAGTGTCAAAGCTTAAAATAATTTTTCTCTAACCCTTCTTGAAAATATTTGTTGCTGCCTGACCTGAAAATCTAGCAAAAAAGCAAAATAAATGAAACTTGATATAAGCAAACAGAAATATAAGACAGGAGCACATCTGAATGGAATAGAAAAGCCAAAAATAAGATAACCAATGAAAGTAAAAGACAGTTCTCTATTTTTTACATAATGGGTAATCCCCAAGTCATATAGATCAAGAAAAAATTAAAAAAATAAAAGTTGACAATCTCCAAAAATGAGAGGGGAAACCTCAGTAAAGATTCTATGGCAGGGCACATGACTGTGACCTCAGCACTTGGAAGGCAGAAGCAGGAGATTCGCTGAAGTTTGAGATTTGTCTTGTTTCTATTGTAAGTTCTAAGCTAACCAGGGTTAAATAGGGAGACCTTCTCTCAAGCCAAAATCAAAACCAAACCAGACCAAACACCCACAATACCCCAAATTAAAAACGGAAAGATTCTTTAAACATTGACATGTAGTGCTGAACTGGGTGCAATAGCACATATCTATAATCCCAGCATTTGAGAGACAGAGACAAGAGGATTGCTCCTTGTAGGAGGTCAGCCTGTTCTGTGTAGCAAGCTCCAGGCCAGCCTGTGCTACATAGAGAGACCCTGTCACAAACAAGCAAGCAGGCAAACAAATACACAGAAATATTATTAATAATTTTATGTCCATAATATCTGGCAACATAGATACAATGAAAAGGCCTTCAAGGGATGCAATGTATCAAAGCTTATTCTAAAAAATTAATCTGAAAATCTTCATAAAGGAAATTTCTACAAATAAATTTTAGGTCAAAATAGCTTCAATGCTAGGTACTAGGAATATTTGAGGTAAAAATGATGCCAGTTCTTACCAGTTCTATTGTAAATCCTACCGGGACATTGGAAAAGAGAGAGCATTTTCTAACTCGTTCTATGGGGTCAGCATTACTTGGATAGCATATTCAGAGATGAGTATTTATCTGAAGGAAATTTATAGACCAGTCCTTCATAAGAAGTGCATTAAAACTTCTGAATTTTATCTAACAAGACTCAATAATATATAAAATGATTAATATACTATAACCCAGGGAAACTGAATTAAATGACTCAATATTTGAAAATCAATCAGTATAACTCATTGTATTAATATAGTAAAAAGAAAAACCATCTGGTATAACTCATTGTATTAATATAGTAAAAAGAAAAACCATCTGGTAATCTCGACTGATACATTATAACATATGGCATGCTTAATAACAACTTACAGCAAATAGGAAATAGAGAGACCTTCAGTAACCTGACAAAATACATCTACAAAAAACTGATAACAAATATATTTAATATGGAGAAAATTAATGCTTTCCATCTAAGATAAGAAACAAAACAAGAATGTTGCTCTCACATTGTATTTGAGTAGCTAGATAATGTATTAAGGTAGGAAAAAAATACCTGAATTGGAAGAATGCACTGATCATCTATGAGAAATATTTTGTGTTGCTTGGGATCAAATCTTGAACCTTCTGTATGCTAGAAAGATGCTCAACAACTGGACTACATCTGGTGCCTTCACCATTTCTTTAAGACAGAGTCCTATGTAACTAGCCTTACATAGCAAATCTTAGGTAGCTAGTCTTATGTAGCTAGTCTTATGAAGCTAGCTAAGCCAGCCGTGAACTTGTTAGGTAGCTGAAGATGATTTTGAACTTCTGACTCTTCAGCTTCTACCTTTTTATTGCTGAGATTACAGGCATGTGCTGCCATATCTGGTTTTATGTCGTGGTAGATAGAGATTGAACAGAGGACTATGTGGATGCTAGGTAAGTACTCTTCAACTGAGCAACTGCCCCAGTTCTCTATATGAAAAATCTTAAATAATTTACCCATTGGATATAAAAATTGTATGTAAAATAAAATGATCATTTATGAATATTCTATATAATTTTATAAATAGCAGCATATGATCACAATTAAACTTAAAATATAAAATATGAAAATTGACATACCTATGGTTGGGTAACGTTTTTACAATACAATAGGTAAAGTTTTTACAGTACAAGCATGAAGATCTGAGTTCATGGACTAGCTGAGTTGGTAAGCTCTGGATTCAGTGAGCTACCCTGTCTCAATAAATAGAGTAGCAAATGATCAAGGAAGAAAACAACATTAGCTTAGCGGTTAAGCGCTTGCTTGTGAAGCCTAAGGACCCTGGTTCGAGGCTCGGTTCCCCAGGTCCCACGTTAGCCAGATGCACAAGGGGGCACACGCATCTGGAGTTTGTTTGCAGAGGCTGGAAGCCCTGGTGCGCCCATTCTCTCTCTCCCTCTATCTGTCTTTCTCTCTGTGTCTGTCGCTCTCAAATAAATAAATAAAATAAAATAAAATAAAAAGTAAAAGAAAACAACATCAACCTTTGACTTCCGCATACATTTGTTCACATGTACACATGCAACTGTACACATACACATGAGCACGCATGTATATATACATGCACACTATACACACACATAAAATTGATGTAGGTGTAAATTTAACAAGAAAATGTGAAAATTGTTGAGAGTATTAAAGAAGATATAAATGAACAAAGGTTGTGAATCTCCATTCAGAATTTTAAGATGAAAATTTCCCCCAAGTTGATTTGCAGACTCAGCATAATTCTAAATGTAATCACAGCCAATGATAAAATTTATATGGAAAACTAGGAAAAAAGTCTAACTTCTAGACTTACCATAAAGTTCCAGTACTTAAAAAAGTATACTAAGACATAAATATTAATATAATAATATTTAAGAAAATGAAACACAAGGGTGTAGAGAAATAGATGTGCATATGTTTAATCAATTTATGTTTTGTAAATTTCTGTTTTGCATTTTGATGGATAGCTTTTTTTTCAACAAATGATGCCAGAATGATTATAACATGCAGACAAGTTAATGTTGACCATTTCTTCATACTATATACAGAAATGAGCTAGAAATAGATCATAGATATAAATGCAAGAGCTAAACTACAAAAAATATGGGAGAAAGCAGAGTAAATCTTACTACATTTGGGTATGGCAAACATTTATTTAATGTGTTCCAAAGAGAAAAAATTGGAAATGTAAATATCATAAATTTTAAGTGTTCAAAATTAAAATATTTTATTTTCAAAAAGAAAGTCAAGATAAAGAAACTGCAAAAATATTGCAATCCATGTATCTCATAAAGGATTTTTATGAAGAATATCCGACAACTGCTCACAATTATAAATGATAAATGTCTTAATTAAGAAGGCAAAAGATTAGCCCAGATTCTTCACCAAAGAGTATTTAGAGATGGAAGATGACTTCATGAAAAGATGCTTTACATCATTAGTTATTAGGAAAAGACAACTATGAATACAATGATATATCATAACACACCAACTTCATTTGCTAAAAATAAAGGCTAACTACTAATTGTTGGCAAGACAAGCAGAAAGTAGAATTCTTGTAAATGTTGGTATGAATGTAAAATGACCTAACCATTTTGTAAAAAAGTTGGCAGTTTAAATTTTTTTGGTGGTATTCGAGATCAAACCTAGGGCCTTGGGAATTTGAAAGCTTATGAACCATACAACAAAGACATTTTGATTCTTCTCTTTGTTCAAGAAATAATCAAGTGTACATTCACACCAAGGCTTTTATAGTAGTGAATGTAGTAGTTGTGTTTGCTATAGTTCAAATCTAGAAACACTCTGTCTACTAGCAGTGGGGTAACTAAATATATTGTGAAACATTTATGTAATTACATAATATACCTAAATTACAGAAACATACTATCAGTACATGAAGCAACATGAATGAATCTCAAAATAATTTATCATGGTGAAAAATTCCAGTAACAGAAAATATCAGTGGATAACTGGAGATAGAAAAAGAGTGAGGTGAGTCTGGTACAAAAGGACATGGAAAAATTTTTGAATGTGTTGCATATGTTAATTAATTTGTTTTGGGTATGGCTTCTATCTGTCTAAAATAATAAGCATGTTCTGATTAGGGTACGTCAATTATACCATAATAAAGCTACTAGCAAAACAAGTCACTAAATTAATCTGAAAAAAATACTTGACCAAAAACTGAGAGAGAAATAGGCAAATGAATAGTCATAAATTGAGATTTTTGACATCTATCGTTATTTATTGCTAGAACAAACAAAATGTCAATAGGGGTACAGAATTCTTGAACAATGCTATCCAAACTGACTTTACTTGAAAATCATGGAAAAATTCTTCCATGATTTTTGAATGCATATGGAGTATTTACTAGATCAGATCATATCAAGACTAAGTAATTTTCAAAAGTTTGAAATTAAATATGTATAAAATTCCTTTACTTTTGGAAATATTATACTTGTCATAGAAGGCACAAGAGAAATAAGAAATCATTTCACATAAAATAACCACTAAAATACAAGCCAACAAAATGTGGGATACACCTGAATTACTTTCAAAGGGAAATTTGTACCTTCAAATGCTTATGTTGGAAATGAAAAAAGTGTTTAAAATCAATGATTCAAGTTTCTGCCTGGAAAAGCTGGAGAATAAGAACTCAATTTATGATAGTCTAAAGTGAAAAGATTTAAAATAGATAAAGCAGAAAGCAACAAAGTAGAAAACAAGTAGTAAAGACGAGCCAAAGACAAACTTAATGACAAAATAAAATTACAGTGCAATATTTCTATATATAAGGGGATAAAAGTCATCAGCATGTTACCCATGCATCAGATATACCAATATATAAATAGGATCAATGATGACTTATTCCAAGAATATAAGGCTTGTTTAGAGTTCAATAATCAATTGATGCTGGCTACCATGTCATCGGAGTAAAAAAACAAAATCTCTAAAGATAAAGAAAATGAACACTTATTCAAGATAAGAACTGTTGACAAATTAGAAATTGAAGGGAACTTTGTAGTGTGATAAAAGGAGTCTCTGAAAACAATGGCTACTATCGTACATTAATCACTGAACATCATACAGTATGCCATCGAACACTTGTTTTACCCCAAGAACAAGACAAAGATATCCACCCTTATGAATTCTCTTCTTCCTTATTATATATATAGGTCCTAAATGGGACAATAAGTTATGAAAAAAAATAAGAAAATTGGAAAGGAAAAAGTAAAACTTTTTTTAGTTGGCATTATAATGTAGGTGCAGAATTTTACAAATTCCATAGAAGGGGCAAAAAAATCTAAATTAAATTAGCAAATTTAGTAATTCCCCAGGATGGAAGGCCAATATGCAAAATGTACTTGCACCTCTATATTTTTACCAACAAACAATGAAGATAAAATGATTTTTACAAATTATGGAGCAAACAAATTAAAGGAAGACCTAGTAAATGGAGGCATACACCACGTTAACATACTAAAGAACCATTATTAGTAAAATGTTTAAATTTAAATAGATTTATAGTTTCAACATAAATTCAATCAAAATCATACCAGCCTTAAGAAATAAATTAACAAGCTGGTTTAAAAATTATATGAAAGGACTTGAGAGATGGCTTAGCGGTTAAGTGTGCTTCTGTGCAATCATTAGGGCCTGAGGGGGGTCTAAGGCTGCCAGAGTTCAAATTGCCAAATCACATGTAAAACAGCTGGACATGGCCATGTGCACCTGCTGCTCCAGTCCTGCAAGGAGGAGAGACCTGGGGATCATCAGAGCCTGGCAAGCTCCAGAATGAGCAAAAGGACACTCTGGCTCAAAACACGGCTAGGCAGAGGAGGAATGAAGCGGGACACCTGACATTCCACTCAGGCCAGGACACATACACATGCATATACCATACACACACACCACACACACTCACATGCACACGTGGACACACACACACACACACACACACACACATGCAAAAAAACCTCAAAAATATATGGGAGTGCTAAAGATCTCAGCTTTTCAAAAAAAAAAAAAGTAGAACAAAATGGGAGACATTCTATTTAAGAACTTTATAAAACAATTGTTATCAAAGCCTTGGAGTATTTTTTAGGGTGGTAAAAGGGTCAGTAGTGCAAATTTCGAAATCTCAATTCTGTATGAATGTTGTCACTTGACTTCTAACAATAATGACATAATTTAACAGGGAGAGGAATTCCTTTGAATAAATAACACTGGGATAACTATATATATATATAAATATTCTTTATATCTTAAATCCTCACTCATGCCATACACAGAAAACTGTTCAAGATGTGTTCACACCTAAAAGTGCACTGTAAAACTAGCAAGATTCAAGCAGGTGAGCAGGACTGTTTCTTGGTCCTCATAAAAGTTCTTAAAGGGGCCAGGTGTGGTGGCGCACGCCTTTAATCCCAGCACATGGGAGGCAGAGGTAGGAGGATTGCCATGAGTTTGAGGCCACCCTGAGACTCCATATTGAATTCCACGTCAGCCTGGGCTAGAGTGAGACCCTACCTTAAAAAAAAAAAGTTCTTAAAGGGAATTAAAAACAAATATGTATAAGAGAAAAAGTTAATACATCTGAGTTCAATACAATAAAAATATTCTATACACACTCTTCAGAAAGTTCACAGACAAGCCACAGCTTGGTGAGAAAATTGCAGGGCTGGAGGGATGGCTTAGTGGTTAAGGTGCTTGCCTGCAAAGCCTAATGATCTAGGTTCAATTCCTCAGTACCCACATAAAGCCACATGCACAGTGGCACATGCATCTAGAGTTCATCTGCAGTGGATAGAGGCCCTGACACACCCATTCTCTCTCTGTGTCTGTCTCTCTTCTCTCTCTTTCTGCTTGCAAATAAATAAAATTCTAAAAAACCTTGCAAAGCAGAACTGAATAATGTTTTCCAAAAGAAGACAAACAAATGGGCAATAAAGATATGAGAAACAAAAACTCAGCATTATTAGTTATCAGAGAAGCACAGCAAAACTGCAGATGCAACTTTACAATCAGTAGAATGGCTAAAATTAAAAGTTTAGTAATGTTGGAGAAGGTATTGAGCCTCTGTCTGACATTCTGGAACAACTACTGTGCAAACTAATAGGCTGTTTCTTGTAGAATGATCTCTATATTTCTCCATTGTTGTATATATAAAACATCTACATTTATAACTATATATCCCATAACATTTTCCATAATTTCATTATAGATCCAAGAGGAAAGACAATGTACAAGAATGTGTATAGTAGGATTTTTTAAATAATAGGTAATAGCTGGAGACATGTCAACAGGAGGATTATAAACACTTTATTATACATCCATGGAGCATTACTCAATGGTGAAAAATAAGCTACTGATACATGAAACATGTATGAATCTTTAAAACATGTTGAGCAAAAGAAACAATGATTTCATGTATATAAATTTCTAGAGGTGATGAGAATCTGCATGGTGGTTACCTCTAGATCTGTAGAGCTCACTGAAAGAAGAATGAGAGTGCTGTCAGGGGATGTTCTGTTTCTTCCTTAGGGTAGCAAGTACATAGTCTTAGACATTTGTCAGAATTTATAGAAAAAATTCACTTATAAACTTAAGAATCTCTGCACCTTATTACATGTAAATTATACATCAGTTAAAAATAGTATGGGAGAAAAAGAAAACCAAGCAAAATTGCCTCTTCCATCTCCTTTCAAGATTGATTCTATCTTTAAAGACAACCACTATTTCCAGGTGCGATGGCATATACCTTTAATCCCAGGACTCAGGAGGCAGAGGTAGGAATATCACTGTGAGCTCGAGGCCATCCTGATACTACATAGTGAATTCCAGGTCATCCTGGGCTAGAGCAGAGCTTTACCTTGAAAACAACAAAAGATAACCACCATTAGCCATGTAACTCCTATTATTTCCCTTCTATCTTTTCTCCAAATATATATGTATATATCATAGTATGTGTGTCTGCCACATGCATGATGACTAAGGAGAAGGCTTGGGAGAAGAGTGTAGTGTGAAGAAGGAATTAGCACATGCACTCATGGTTGCTGGGAAGTCCCATGCTGGTATGCCTTATGCAAGCTGGAAGCCCAGGAGAAGAGCTAGTAGTATAACTTTAGTATGAATTGAAGGCTAAAGCAAAAGAGCTGATGGTGAAAATCCCAGTCTCAGGGCAGAAGAAGGTGAGATGACACATCCCAGCCCAAGCGAATGGGCAACAAACAAAAGAAGTGAAATGTTCCTGATTTTTGCTGTTCAGGCCCTCAGAGGGTCAGTGGATGCTCACCACAGTGGGGAGCTGAGTCCACCAGTTCAAATGTGAATTATAACCTGTAACACTGATATGGACACACCCAGAAATAATGTTTAATCTGGGTACTCCAAGGTCAACTTGACTAAAATTAATTATTATCACTTCCCTGAAATATACAAGTTTGTTACTCATTAGGGTCCTTCGATCACAATACCATTACCCTCGAATGGCTAGATTTTGCTGTCAAATTTATGCTTTTTTCCCATAAGGAACTAATGGGTATTTTATTTCCTGAGTTGTTGCAAATCTGTGCATGTATGTTTGACACCATTATAATTTAATGACACGTGGTAGAACCTACAACTTTTAGATCATAGTTTCTTTTTCTTTGGACACTCACAGATGTTTCCATTTTCTTTCTTGGTTTTAAAAATATTTTATTTACTTATTTTCAAGGAGAGAGAGCCATATTGGCAGGGCCTCCTGTTGCTGCAAATGTATTCCAGATGTGTATGCCATTCTGTGCATCTGGCTATATGTGGTACTGGGGAGTTGAACCCAGGCCTTTACACTTTTCAGGCAAGTGTCCAAAGAGCTGAGCCATCTCTCCAGCCCCTTCTTTCTTGATTTTAATGTTGCTATAAAGAAAGAGCAGGCTGGACTTATTTATTTGCCTTTTAAATACATTTTATTGCTATTATTTACTCTTCCAGTGTATAAAGAGTCTTCTTTAAAAGTTTTTAAATTTTTATTTATTTATTTACTTATTTTACCCTCTCATCCCATTTAGTAAAGAAAAAGAAAAGATACAATGCAGGAAAGACACCATCCTTCGCATCAGGCTGAACAAAGTACAGTGAGATTTCTTCCCCTCTTCCCCACCCCCAATTCCCATCCACATCCGTTTAAAATTTGAGGCTCTTGATTGGGAGTACCAGTGGAGAGGGAGCTGCATGAACAGAGGAGCTATAAGTCTGGCTACCTCTAAGTCCCAGGAAGGAGCCACAGGCTGAGTCAAGGGAAAAGTTGGTGGGTCTGTCCTACCTCTCTGTTGTCGGTCTCCGGGTTCTGTGTATAAGCTCCCAGGGAAAAGGTCTAGCTGTAGAAGAGGACCAGGTCAGTCACTGAAGCATGGTCCAATTCCAATGCAGCATTTCCAAGAGAACAAGTGGGTTGATTCTCCAGTGGGGAGCGCTATACTGCACATAACTTAGGACTGGGGGCCAGTGTATCCTTGAGGAAATGTCCGTCAGAACAAGTCAAGAAACTAGTAAGAAACAAGGGCAGACAGCTGTGGGACTAAAGCTCAGCAGGTTTTTGGAGGGCTGGAGATCCTTTCCCTTGAGGACAGAATCATTCCTGCCTGCCACAGTCCATGTTCCTCTAACAATATTTCACTTTCAGTCAAGAAAAAAGCAAGGGGATGTGGTGGGAAAGGCTCATTTGAACTTGAATCCTACATGTGTTCTTCAAACAGTAGCTCCATATCTTACTCTTTTACCCTACCTTGAACCACAGTGCTTTGGAAAAAAAGGTGGTCCTGGAGGGAAAGTGGTGTTTAAGGAGGTAATATTTCATTTGGGTACATTGCAGCCATTGGACCCCCTGGTCTGGGGAAAGCAGCTGAATTTGTTCCAGGAAAGCTCCCACTCTAGGAAATGGAACCAAAGTCTAGCCTGCAGGGCCATTCATCCTTGGAAAGGAAACTGGGTTTAGACCCAGGGTCCCAGCTGGTCTTGCTAAAGAAGCTGGGTTGATACCCACAGAATCTTCTGGAGAAGAGCCCAGGTGCCAAGCAGCTGACCTTGGGAAAGCAACTTGACCTGTGCCTAATAGACCAGCAGACCTTGGGAAGGTAGTTGGACTTGGACCTTGTAGACCTTGTAGGCCAGTGGCCCTTGGAAAGTTAGCTGGATTGGGGTCCAGTGGCCCACAGGCTCTTGGGGAAATGCCTTGATTTGAGCCCTGGAGGCCAGCATGCCTCTAGAAGTTACCTGGGTTTGAAACTAATGTGACTGACAAAGACAGCTGGGTCCTGAACATGTCCCTCTTGGGAAGGGATTGACATTTATCCCCATGGGATCACCTGGCCTTGAGAAATGAGCTGAATTAGGGCCTATAGCACCAGGAACTCTTGACACAGATCTCAGAAAAGGGGCTGATATTGGTCACTCAGCCTCCTGTTCCAAGCTTCTAAGTCCCTAATCAAATGTTCCTGAGGTGCAGGCCTCAGACAAATGACTACACCCCAAGTGTGCACCTGGGAGGAGCCTGGGGTGGGACTTGCTCCTAGCTGCACCTATTCCTCAGTGCTGGGTCAGGAGGACAGCCTGCTCTTGACCCTTTGATGAGTTCCTCTAGGTAGGTCATGCTGTGCAGGGACTCCTTTCACTGTTAAATGAGATGTAAGTTTCCAGTGTTTTTGGAAACATTGTATGGTTCTTGATAAAGTGTTAAGTTGGGGAAGGAAACACTCATAGACAAACTGAGAGTTTTCTTGCACAAGTACCCCTGCTTTTTATCACCTTTATGGAAAGAGGGCTCATTGTCAGTTACTCGACATACATTTTCCTCCTGATTATTTTAAGAATAATTGGGATTTTAAAATATCCCTCACCATAGTTATTTCAGCATTGGTGCCATGCACTGAGAAGCAGAGAGATGGGTGGACTTGAGAGTTGTTTCCTTTCCTGTCATCTAAGAAGCTGCCTTACATAGACCTTCTCTCATCTCCTGTCAGCCAGCCACTGTGATCTTTTGCTTAAGATGAACTTTTCTGTGGTCTCCTTGTATTTAACACCATCAGCCTCACCAGACAGTAGTACACTGTTCACAGACCTTACTCTGTACACTTGGCGGATGACCTGTGGACATGTGTGCCCAATTTTATATTCTTACCTTCACTCACAATGATACGGTACATAGAGGATCCCCTGATATTGGCCGAATATTCAACAACTTTTTAATCATCAGGGAAAAAAGGAAACAATGGTGTGTGAGTGAGTGCTGTTGGAAGGCTTAGGCTGCCATGGACTAGCAATCCAATTCAGGATTGTTTTTGTTCCTTTAAAAACAAAGCTTTGTTTCTGATCAGTGGCTTCAAAACATAAAAATCTCATCCAGTGTGGTCAGTCAGGCAATTTGACCTTCAGACTGAATATTTCCTCTGTGGGATGGTTGGCTTGTTTGAAACAGTCCAGCAGGGAAGGGGCTACTGATTTTACATACAGTCCTACTGATCTCAATTTGAGGAAGTCTTTTAGACCATTGGATGACAGAGGCTCGATACTAAGTGTCAGTCAAAGCTAACTTGCAAAGAAGATAGATGGCTAATGCTAGGTAAACTGTAACTTTTCATTCCAAAGCTATACCACTTTGAAATTTTCAACTACCATGTCACTACAATGCATTGCATTAAGTGAATAATAATTTTATTTCTCATAGGACATTACCAATTTTTTGTGTGACCTTTGAGAAGAACAGCTTTTAATTTTAATCAAAGTATTTCCCTTTGAACTTTATGGAAAGGTTGCTGATTTATTCCTCATAAGATCTTGACAAAAAGACAACTCTAGCCGAGCCAAAGGTTGCTCACTATTTACTAGCATGGACCTCATCTTGGGTATTAATGAGATGGAGACGAATGGGAAAAAATTGGTCCTTTCATACCTTGTCAAATGAAGTGTGGCTAGCTGAACATTTTATTACCAGACAGTACTGTGCTAGAGGAACTGTAAAACAAAAAAAAAAAATCACTTTTATAAAGTTTGCTTTTGTGCTGAGGTGAATTATTGATTGCCACTCATTGAGGAATCTGTTTTAATCTCTGCAATGCTGCAGCAAATAAAAAAAGTGACTTGTGAAATGAGAGAGCATCTTATTTCACTTTATGAAACTGAAGTATGATTTAAGTAAGTAGCAGCATTAAACATTGCTGGTCTACAGAGCAAGGGTGAAGGAAATTGACACAGAGAACACGTGACTCCTACCAAATCAGATATCCAGAGACATAGAAGTTCCCAAGACCTTATCACTGAAGCAGACCTAAAGTGAACCCAACATGGCTCAGGGAAATTTGTGGAAGAGGGGGTGGAAAGAACGTCAGAGCCACAAGTTGGGTCATGATACACAGAGACATTTCTCCTACCCATAACTGAGGGCTTACCTCACAATACATGACCCATATACCTCAACAAAAAGGGGTCAGGGGAGGGGGAGGACAGGGAGAAGGCTAACAATGATACCAGCTTGACTATATTCACTGATCACAAAACTAATTAATAAAAAATCCAGTATTATTAAAAAAAAAAGAATTTCTGGTCTGATGCACAAGGTAGCACATGCATCTGGAGTTCGTTTGCAGTGGCGGAAAGCCCTGGTGCACCCATTTGCTCTCTCTCTCTCTCACTCTGCCTCTTTCCCTCTCTCTAAGAAATAAATAAAAATAAAATATTAAGAAAAAAGAATTGCTAGTATATCCATTAAAACAATGATATTGCTGAACATTTAATAACATGCAGAGAGTCTCTTTATGTTAGTGTAAAAGAGTTTACAACATATGATATAAAGCATGATCCTACCAAATGGCTGAACCTTCACTAGACCCTTACAGGAAACACCTGAACCACAAGAAACTGGAGAGGGTAGGATCAAGACTGACCTAAATCTCCTACATCATCCCTCCCTCCCTCTCCCCCTCTCCCCTCTATCTCTCTCCTCTCTAACTCTTGTATATTAGTTATCTTTTTCCTCAATTTCTTAGTGGACACTGACCTGTAACCCCCACTTCCAGCTTGGGCCTGCCATCCACAATGAGCTTTTGATCAGAGAAACCTACAAGGTTTCCCAAAACAATGACAGACTTCTGTCAGAGTACTTGATGACCCAACAAAGGCCAGTGGTAAGACACTATTGCTGAAGACTCCATACGCAGCTGATGCGTAAAATGGAATGACATGGCTGGAAGCCAGGAGAGAGTCAGTCCCCAGACAGTCAGCGTGTCTAGTGCCAGAAGGTGCTACATAGGCGACTGGGGGAAATGACCAAGATCTGTCCAAGCAACACATTGTTTAACCTAATTAGCAACAAATAACCGGATGTGATGCCCACATAAGTGCAATAGTGGTACACAGCCATGGTGAGGAATCAATTGCTCTTGATTTGGCTAACTGATCCACTCAGTGGTACTAGACCCTTAGCTGGAGCTGGGAAACAAGTCAGAACCATACCCAAACACAAGCCCACTCTTCACTATCAAGCTACCATCAATCACAGGGTATAAGAGGGCCTACACCTACCATACTGTCTATCAAAAAAGTAAGTGTTATCTCAATTTTCCGGGTGCTAACTGACTCTCCGTTGGAGAATCTGCTTCTCTTTTCCAGATAGACGCAGATCCTAAGAAGAGAGCTGCCCCAACATACCTCAAAAGGGGCCCAACTGAAACTAAGGACAACTGGCGAAATAAGCAAGGGTGATGTTTTCCTGTGAACCGGATACCAGCACAAAGGGGAAGGAGATCAATGCAGAGAAAAATGAACTCCTACCAAATCAGAGAGCCAGAGCCTCAGAGGCCCCCAACACCTCAGCACTGAAGCAGACCAAAAATGAACCCAACATGGCTCAGGGAAATTTTGCGGAAGAGGGGGCGGGAAGAATGTCAGAGTCACATGTTGGGTCATGATTTGCAGAGACATTTATCATACCAATAACTGGGGGCTAACTCCACAATGCACGACCCATTTTCATTAACAAGGAGGGTCTAATGGGAGGGGGTAGATCACAGATGAGCCTAAATAATGGTACCAAACTTTCTGTATTTACTGAAAAGAAAACTAATAAATTAAATTTAAAAAAAAAGCATGACCCTATTTTTGCTTAAGAAAGGTATGTATATTTGCAAAAAAACAACAATACAAAAACAGTCCTGAGGTCCTTGTGTAATCGCATAAGAAATAAATATGAAAAAGGGACACAAACATAATGAGCAAAACATGGAAATATATAATTCCTAAAAATGAAATGCAGGTGCAAATGAGTATTTCAAATTTCATTTGCAACCACAGAAATGTAATTTAAAATGACATTGGGATAACATAACTTTCACTTATGAGTTGTGCAAAAGTGCTTAAAATAAAGCAACATGCAACACTACTGAGGGAGAAAAGTCATGTCCATACACTTGGGGGTGGTATGTTGGTACACATCTTAAAATTATGTCTTTTCGCAAACCATGTTGATGCATAACTGACCCCTTTACACCAAAATCCTGCCTACAGTACATAAGGTTCTCACTATTTGGAGTGTATAATTTGATAAAATTTGCTATATGTACAATGCCAGGGCAAAATAGCAGGATCCTCCACCATCCTCCAAAGTTTCTTCTTGCCTTTTGAAACAAGCCCAACAGACTGCCTTTTTTTAAAAATTTAATTTATTAGTTTTCTTTTCAGTAAATACAGGCAGTTTGGTACCATTATTTAGGCTCATCTGTGATCTACCCCCTCCCATTACCCTCCTTGTTAATGAAAATGGGTCATGCATTGTGGAGTTACCCCCAGTTATTGGTATGATACATGTCTCTGCAAATCATGACCCAACATGTGACTCTGACATTCTTCTCGCCCCCTCTTCCGCAAAATTTCCCTGAGCCATGTTGGGTTCATTTTTGGTCTGCTTCAGTGCTGAGGTGTTGGGGGCCTCTGAGGCTCTGGCTCTCTGATTTGGTAGGAGTTCATTTTTCTCTGCGTTGGTCTCCTTCCCCTTTGTGCTGTTATCCAGTTCACAGGAAAAACATCATCCTTGCTTATTTCGCCAGTTGTCCTTAGTTTCAGTTGGGCCCCTTTTGAGGTATGTTGGGGCAGCTCTCTTCTTAGGATCTGCGTCTATCTGGAAAAGAGAAGCAGATTCTCCAATGGAGAGTCAGTTAGCACCCGGAAAATTGAGATAACACTTTTTTGATAGACATTATGATAGGTGTAGGCCCTCTTAGACCCCATGATTGATGGTAGCTTGATATTGTAGAGTGGGCTTGTGTTTGGGTATGGTTCTGACTTGTTTCCCAGCTCCAGCTATGGGTCTCGTACCACTGAGTGGATCAGTTAGCCAAATCAAGAGCAATTGGTTCCTCACCATGGCTGTGTACCACTATTGCACTTGTGTGGGCATCACATCCGGTTATTTGTTGCTAATTAGGTTAAACAATGTGTTGCTTGGACAGATCTTGGTCATTTCCCCCAGTCGCCTATGTAGCACCTTCTGGCACTAGACACGCTGACTGTCTGGGGACTGACTCTCTCCTGGCTTCCAGCCATGTCATTCCATTTTACGCATCAGCTGCGTATGGAGTCTTCAGCAATAGTGTCTTACCACTGGCCTTTGTTGGGTCATCAAGTACTCTGACAGAAGTCTGTCATTGTTTTGGGAAACCTTGTAGGTTTCTCTGATCAAAAGCTCATTGTGGATGGCAGGCCCAAGCTGGAAGTGGGGGTTACAGGTCAGTGTCCA
Organism: Jaculus jaculus; assembly: GCF_020740685.1. Lineage (NCBI taxonomy): Eukaryota > Metazoa > Chordata > Mammalia > Rodentia > Dipodidae > Jaculus > Jaculus jaculus. The sequence goes on from NC_059106.1 coordinate 110,151,880, forward strand.
CTAAGAAATTGAGGAAAAAGATAACTAATATACAAGAGTTAGAGAGGAGAGAGATAGAGGGGAGAGGGGGACAGGGAGGGAGGGATGATGTAGGAGATTTAGGTCAGTCTTGATCCTACCCTCTCCAGTGTCTTGTGGTTCAGGTGTTTCCTGTAAGGGTCTAGTGAAGGTTCAGCCATTTGGTCTTCTTTTAGGAAGTAGAATTTTATGGTACCATTGCCATTTGGGTCCGGATTACTGTTTTCCACCCTTCGATTCCCTCCCTGCCCTCCCGTCCATCTTATTGTCTAGTCCATGAGGTGCTTGCTGGGTATGTAAGGCATCTTGGGCAGATTCAGGTTAGGTGTTGCAGATGAGTGAGACTATGTGTCGATTTTTTTTCTGTGATTGGGTAAGCAGAAGGCCTTGCCTATCCAAACATATCCTCAGCAAAAGGAATACCTTTGGTGGCATCACAATACTTGATCTAAAGCTATATTCCAAAGCCATGGTAATAAAAACAGCATGGTACTGGCAGAAAAACAGGAGTATAGACCAATGGAATAGACTTGAAGACCCGGATTTTGGGTCAAGCAATTATAGCTACTTGATATTCGACAAAGGCCCAAACAATATAGACTGGAAAAGAAGATAGCATCTTCAACAAATGGTGCTGGACAAACTGGATAACCACATGCAGGAAACTAAAACTTGATCCACACATTTCACCATGCACTACACTCAAATCCAAATGGATCAAAGACCTCAACATAAGACCAGAAACTCGAAAACTACTGGAAGAAAATTTAGGAAGTACTTTCCAGGATATAGGAATGGAAAAAGACTTCCTGAACAAAACCCCAGTGGCTGAAGTTCTTAAACAGTCACTCAACCATTGGGATCATATGAAGCTGAAGAGTTTCTTTACAGACAAGCTTATAATAAGCAAAGCCAATAGAATACCCACAGAATAGGAGAAAATATTTGCAGGTTATCCAACTGATAGAGGCCTTATCTCTAGAATTTACAAAGAACTCAAAAGTCTAAACAATAAGCAGACAAATACCCCACTCACAAAATAGGGCACAGAGTTAAACAGGCAATTCACAGAGGAAGAGATACAAATGGCAAGCACACACTTAAGAAAATGTTCATCATCCCTAATCATCAGAGAAATTCAAATTAAAACAACTATGAGATTCCACCTTATCCCAATAAGGATAGCCAACATCAAAAGGTCAAATGAAAATAAATGCTGGTGAGGATGTGGAGAAGCAGGGACACTCATTCACTGTTGGTGGGAATGCAGGATGGTACAACCACTTTGGAAAGCAATATGGAGACTCCTGAAAAAGCTGACTATAGAAATACCAACAGACCCAGTTATACCATTACTGGGCATCTACCCTAAAACTTTCGAACCACAGGCCAGAGAGATTTGCTCAACCATGTTTGTAGCGGCTCAATTCGTAATAGCTAAAAGCTGGAATCAACCCAGATATCCATCATTAGAAGAATGGATAACAAAGTTGTGGTATATCTACACAATGGAATTTTATACAGCGGTAAGAAAAAACGACATAAAGAAATTAGAGGAAAAATGGTTGAACCTGGAACAGATCATTCTCAGCGAACTTACCCAATCACAGACTGCCTTTTTTTTTATGCGAATGTTGGAGGGGGGTAGAGGGAGAGAGAGAGTTGGTGCTCCAGGGACTCCAGTCACATGTGCCCCCTTGTGGGCTACCTTGTGGGCTTGCATCACATTGTGCATCTGGCTTACATGGGACCTGGAGAGTTGAACAGGAGTCCTTAGACTTGGCAGGCAAGTGCCTTAACCTCTAAGCCATCTCTCCAGTCCTCCTGCCTTTTGTAATTCTCCTCTTCTGCACTCTACGTTATATCCCCCCCACTCTAGGCAGTCATTGATCTGTTTTCAGTCATTATAGATGACATAGTGTTTTCTAGAACTTTAGCTAAAGGAAGCCATGTCATTTGTATGGTCTCTGCACTAAGAATCATTGTCTTGAGACTCATCCTTGTTGTTGCATGCTCCCATCATTCATTTCCTGGTGTAGCTGAATAGTACCATCACATGGATATTAATACAATTTAATAAAATTTTAATAAAATTTAATAAAATTTATTCAGCTGTTGCTGGTATTTGGGTTATTTCCAGTTTTTGATCACTAAAAATAAAGTTGCCATGAACATTTGTGTAAAAGTGGTTTTGTGGAAATATGTATGTATCCATGGTCAATTCCCAAGGGGGGAATGATTGATGAAGAGATTTTCTACATCTTCTTCCAAGGTGGTTTTACTGTTTTTCATTCCTGCCAGCATTCGGGTTGTTTCACCTTCTTACCAGCAAGTGATCAGGCCGTCTAAATTTCAGCCAGTCTAATATGTGTGTAATTGTACTTCACATCCTGCTAGTGATTAATGAGATGGATCACATCATTTGATGTCCATTTGCCATGTGCATATTTTCTTCAGAAAAATATCCATTTAAGCTAGGTTAATGGCTTATGCCTTTAAAAACTCATACCCCAACTCTTGGGAAGCTAGGTAGTAGTATCACAGTGACTTCCAGGTAAGCCTAGACTAGAGCAAGACCCTGCCTGAAAAAAAATCTCTGGCAATTTTTAAATTCGGTTGTTTGTCTCACTATTATTGAATTGTAGGACATTGAAATTTTCATATATTTGTGAAGTATGTGCTCATAGTTTGTGAATTTGCTATTTCATTTTATCACTGTCTTTTGAATAATTAAAGTTTTTATATATTTCTCATAAATAAATAAATAATAAAATAAATCTAAGTTGCTGAGTTTTACATTTACAATGTATATATTTTTGACATATTTGAGGAAACGTTTTCTAATCCTTTGAGCACTAGCTTGGCCACACATACTTGCAAATCTAGTTCTGCAGGGATCAGAGACAGGAGAATTTCTGGGCTTTCTGCTTATCCAGTCTGACAAAAAAATATGGAAGACCAATAGAGGAGAACATCCAGAATTATACTCTAGCTGTCCACGTGCTCAAACAGGGTGCATACATCGCCACACATATGTGCACACACTACACTACAATTCATGCACACACACATGTACACACACACACACACACACACACACACACACACACACTCCAAAAAAGTTTTGCAGTTTTTTAAAATTTATTTAATTGAAGGGGGTGTGGAAAGGATGAGAATGGGTACACCAGGGCCTCCTGCCTCTGCAAACAAACTCCAGATTCATGTGTCACTTTGTGCATCTGGCTTTACATGGGTATTGGAGAAATTGAGCCTGGGCTATCAGACTTTGTAATCAAGTGCCTTTAACCATTGAGGAATCTCTCCAGCCCTGCTTATTTGTTTTTTGAGATAGAGTATCACTATAAATTCAATATCCTCCTGCCTCATCTTCCGGAATGCTAGAGCACAGGTGTGCACCATTAATTCTAGTAAATTTTATAGTTTTCATTCTTACATTTTGATGTATAATTGTTGGGAATTACTATTTGCACATACAATAAAATATAAGTCGGAGGTTTTTTTTAATAAAAAAATTGTTTATTTGAGAGAGGCAGAGAGAAAGAAGCAGAGAGCATGCACACAAGAGAGGCAGATAGAGAATGGCACTCCAGGGCCTCCAGCCACTACAAATGAACTCCAGATGCACACACCAACTTGTCCATCTGGCTTACCTGGGTCCTGTGCGGTCAAACTCAAACCCATGTCCTTTGGTGTTGCAGGTAAGTGCCTTAAATGCTAAGCCATTTATCCAGCCCAAGTTGAAGGTTTTTTGTTGCATATCAATATCTAGTCTGTATCACTTGCTGACAAATATTCAACTCTCTATTGAATTGCTTTGGAAACTTTGTGGAAAAAGAATTGGTCATCTATGTTTTCCTCTACTCCTGCACTCTCTACTTATTTCAAATTATCCAATTATTTGTTTCTATTGCCATGCTCATACTATGCTATCTTGATTGCTTTAGCATTATAATTGGTATTGAAATAAGACCTAAAATACATATGGATATACCAACTATAATAAATAAAGCAGTCTTGAAAAAGTTTCCATATATATTTTAGAACTATATTTTGAATGGCCAGAACAGAATTCTGGTAAGGTTTTATTGAGGATGAGTTGCCCTCATACATTAGTTTGAGCTCACCCCAGCAAAGCAATTTCTCAACAACATAATATTTTTGATCCATGAATGTAGTTTATCTTTCCATTTATATGTATGCTTTAAAGTCTTTCAGTAGTACTTCATTGTTTTCAATGCATAAATTTTACAAACCTTTTGCAAAGCTTATCTCCAAATAGTTCATATTTTTGGTACCTTAATAGTTTTTAGCAATTCTGTTTCTGATTGCTGCTATTATATGTAAATAAAGTCTAGTTTTATTTATGGATCTTGTATGATAAAAATATTGCTAAGCTCATTTATTAGTTCCAGGAAATCTTTATGTTTAATACAAGGGGTTTCTACATAGACAGCCTCAGTCAATACTGAAGGTTTTATTTCTTCTCAAATTTGAATGTTTCATATTCACTTACTATAGTACAATCTTTGGTATGATTTTGAATAGAATTGCAGAAAGTCGACACTGTTTTTTCTTTAAAAACTTGAGCCTCTGTCAGCACCCCACTTTAACGATAATCACATTACCCAGAGAGAATAGCCCCCAGTGTTCCCTGCACAGGTTGAGTATGTAGCCTCATCAAAATGTCTCTCAAGATGCTATACATATTTCCTGTAGTCAAAGCTACTCTCACCTTTGGTCAGAGAATTTGTCTTATCTTACAGATGGCAGACAATACTGGGGATATCTAAGATCCAGCAACACAAGTAAAGACAATTGAATACTTAAAAGGAGTTGTGCCTGCTTTACCATATTTACCTGGGTGCAGAAGAAATTACAGAGGAAGCAACATGAGTATTGCTCCCAACACTATCTTGACATGCACACCCAGGAAAATAGCAACAAACACTGTGGTGAATTGAAACACATCTTAACAGAAATGCCGAGAAGTCAGCACTAACCAATAACATACCTGCTAAGGCTCAGAGACTGTTGTAGAAGAGGGCTGGTTGGATGCTAAGAGCCACAAGGCAAGTAGAAACAACTTGAGGCACAGTTACCCTCAGAGACAGAGGCCCAAATTACCCCACAGTGAACACCAATAACACCACTGAAGAGGGCCCTCAGGAAAAGGGGAACTATGGAAAGGGACATACTTCAACATATGTTAAAAATTAATTAATTAATAAAAAAGAAAAAAATCATCTATCATTTACCTATCATCTATCTTATCTGTCTGTCATCTATCTAACATCTATCTTTTTCTATCATCTATCTATCTAGAAATCAAATTTTGATGTGTACCCCAGATTGATGCAAACTCACTATGTAGCCCAGGCTTGCTTCAAACTCATTATTCTCCCCCTTTCATAGCCTCAAGGCTAGGATTACAGACAAGAGAGATGGCACCTGGCTTTTTTTCCCTTAGAGCAAGAGCATTTAGTATTTTACTATTAATTATGCTTTAAGCCATAAGTTTGTGTTAGCTCCTCTTAAGTGGTTAAGAAAATTACCCTCTACTTTTTTGCTGAAGATTTTGAACATTTATTTTTGCATTTTCAGTTAGCATAATATTGATTATAAAAGTAATGGGTTTCACTGTGTAATTTTCATCCATGTATACTTTGATCATATCTATTACTGCCACTTCCCTCTGGCCAATCTCCTGATCTCTAGTAGTTTCCCCACTACTTTCCTGTCTTTCTTTATTCCCCTGAGATTCTGCATATCAGAGGAAGTGTGTGCCCCTGATTATGACTTATCTCACTCAGCAGGATACCCTATAATTCATTCATTTTTCTGAAAATGGCATGATTTCATTCTTTATGGTTCTAGAAAACTCCACTGTGTATATATGCTGTATTTTATTCATCCACTTACCTATTAATGGCCATCTAGCCTGATTCTATTTCTTGGATACTATGACTAATGCTGTTATAAGCATGACTATACAGCCATTCTCTGTGGGGTAAGATGTTATCTCAGTGTAGTTTGGATTTGATGACTAAGTATGTTGAACAAATTTTATGTATTTATTGGCAATTTCTATATCTTTTGATAATTACTTTCAGTTCATTGGCTCACATTTTGATCAGATTCTTTATATTTTTGGTGTATATTTTTTGAATTCTTTATATATTTTTTATATTATTCTCCTATTAGATGAGTAATTGTCAGTAATATTCTCCAACTGTGTAGGTTGTCTCTTCATGGTGGTAATTGTTTTCTTTGCTGTGTTGAAGCTTTTTAAATTATCATTTGTCAATAGTGATTATTATTTCCTTAGTGATTGGAGCGATTCCCATAGTGACTCAGAAAGTCATTGTTTTCACCTATATATTCAGATGTTTCCCACTTTTTAATCCAGCAGTTTGAAACTTTCAGGTCTTACATGAAGGCCTTGGATCCAGTTTGAGATGATTTTTTAAAAATACTTTTAGTTATTTGTTTGCAAGGAAAGAAAGAAAGAATAAGGAGAGAGAAAGGGAAGGGTGAGAGAATAGGCACACCAGTGTCTCCAGCTATTGCAAATGAATTCCAAATACATGTGCCACTGTGTAGGGCTTTATTTGGGTACTGGAAACTTGAACCTGAGTAGTTAGGCTTTTTCACCACTGAGCCATCTCTCCAGCCGACAGTTTATACTTTAAAAAATATTTATTTATTAGAGACAGAGGGGTAGAGAGAGAGAGAAGAAAAGAGAGAGAGAGAGAAAGAAAGAATGGGCATGCCAGGGCCTTCAGCCACTGCAAACAAACTGCAGATGCACGTGCCAGTGTGTGCACCTGGCTTATGTGGGATCTGGAGAACTGAACTTGGGTCCTTAGGCTTTGCAGGCATGCGCCTTAACTGCTAAGCCATCTCTCCAACCATTGGTTTATACTTTAAAAATTTATTTATTTATTTGTTGGAGGCGAGAAATGGAAAAAAAAAAGAATGGCCACACCAGACCTCTTGCCACTGCAAAACCTCCAGATGCATGGGCCACTTTGTACATCTGGCTTTATATGGGTACTAGAGAATTGAACTAGAGCCAGCAGGTTTTACAAGCAAATGACTTTAACGTCGGAGACATCTCCCAGCTCAATTTCTGCTTTCTGTGTGTTTACCTTCTTTATGCTTACTGTTATATTTTATTTATTCTTTTTGGTAAGGTGGTTGTTCATTTGGGAGTTTTCTTATGTGCAAATACAAAACGTCAGTGTCATTACTTCATAAAAAGTACTTATTTATATACCATAAATCATATTTAGACCATTTATCTTCAGTTTAATCATTTTAGTTAGGTTACACAATTTTAATACTTTCTTTTTCTTTATACCATTTATTCTTTCCTCCAGGAGTTTTCTTGCTGACTTCTTGTCTTTTCTCTTGGATAATTTGATTTTTCAATATAATTTCATTTCTTTGTAGGCATATTAGTTATAACTCTTTGGTATTTAGTGTTTGTTTTGTGATTAATAGCATGGCTAATCACTTTTGTAGAGTCATATACTGGGCTGGGGAGATGGCTCAATGGGTAAGAGCATTTAATGCTCCAGCATGAGGACTTGAGTTCAGTATTCAGCACTCATGCGAAAAGTCATATGGGGTCACATATACCTGTAGCTCCATTAGTGAGGGAAACAGAGACAGGATGTTGCTGAAGCTTGCTTGTCATCCAGTCTACCAAAAATGGAGTGTCCCAGGGTCGGTGAGAGATGCTATTTCAAGGAAATAAGGTAGAAAAGTAATAGAAGAGAACTCCTGATGTCCTCCTTTGGCCTCTACATATGTGTAAATCTGCTTACACATACACTGCATGCACCACACACACCACATACACTGCATGCACACACACCCATTCCCAAAAGAGTGAGATAGTAAATTATTCATGCTTTGTGAACTTTTGTTTTATATCACAAATATTCAACTCTGTCATATAGTCTAAAAGCAATATTAGATAATAAATAGCAATATACAGGCACATAGTTATAAATGAATAATTGTATTCAGATGAATGTTATTTACAAAAAGTGGTGGCAGGTCACATGTAGCTCATGGGGTACTTTTGTTTATAGTGTACATCTTAGTTTTTCAGTTTACTTACAAGAAAGACATTAATTTTTATCTAGTATAAAAATTTTGTATACTTCCATCTCCCTTACTTAGTCTTCATGCTATTATTTTATATTTTGTATCTAAGTAGTTATTAAATTTGATAATGCCATGCTAATGTTTTTGCATTAATATTATCCTTTAAATAAATATAAAGATTTTTAGAAGACTTTATTGCTGTATTAGCAATTTACCATGCTCTCCATTACTTCCTGAAGGTATTGATTTTCATTAGCAGCATTTTCTTTCTGCTTGAAGAATTTCTATTGTTTATTTGTGTGTGCACCATGGAGCATGTGTGGAAGTCAGACTACAACTTAGGGGTGGCTCCTTGCCTGTCCACCTTATTTGAGGCAGAGTTTCTCACTCTGCTGTTCTTTGCTGTACTTGCCATGAGTTTCCTCTTTGGAAATTCTCCTATCTCTACCTCCCTTCTTGACATCAGTATGCTGGTCACTATGGCTTCTGGCATTTTACATGGGATTTGGATATTGAACTTGGGTACCCCAGCTTGAGTGGCCAGCACTTTATCCACTGAGCATTCTTCCCAGACTGATTTGATATTTCTTCTAGTAAAAATTCACTGATGAATTATTTCAGGTTTTATCTCATAAGACTGTTTTTCTCCTTAGTACAGATGTATTGTAGCTGCTTTCTTGATTTTTTTTTTCTATTGAGAAAAATTGCAAGCATCTAACAGGGTACAATAATGTCTGACAAAAAAAATGAACAATTACTGAGAATGTGGAGTCTGTAACCTATAATGAGAGAGGAAGAAAAAATTAATCAGGGAAACATCCATAAATGACACAGATGGATGGTATTAGAAAGCAAAGATATTAAAATAATTGCTTAAACCATACAGGACACATTCAAGAATACATGAGAGAGATTGAACATACATGGAGGTACGGGAGATTCTTAAGAAAAAAGACCCATAGATGCGAAATTTATGCTATCTGGTATCAACAGAGATTTTAAATTTAAAAAGATTAAATAATTTGAAAATAAGCCTGAGAACTGAGAAAATGAAGTACAGAGAAAAATTAAAAAAATGAACATAGAAGCAGAGTTCCAGTGAAATTTCACATAATCTCTTACATATTTAATTGCAAAATGAAAAGAGAAAACTCAGTGGAGACAAAATACTGTCCCCAAATTTGCCAAATTGACAAAGTAATAAGCCAATAACCATAAGCTAAGATTGAAGAATATTGACAATGGCCAAGCATGACAGTAAAGAAAATGAGGGATGGAAAGAATGTAAGATGAAAGGATGGGGAGGAGTGCTTTGGAATACTGTCTTCAAGACATGAAGTCAAAGTTGCATTCATGGGCTCACAGTAGCTGTTTTTTGTGCAAGACCCACACAAAGTTGGACCCATTGACACTTCAACATTGATGGTGAAGAAAAGCCTCCCCCTTCAAAACAGACATTAAAATAGAAGAGAGACTAATTAGAAAGAAGAAGGGATTCAGTGGAGGGGTGCATGTTGGGAGGCTACAGAGGTAATGGAAGGGGATTATGTTCAAAATACATTATGTATATGTTTGAAAATTTTTTAAAAAGTTTAAAATTTTTGAGTTATGAGACATAGTGAAATGACTTGAATATATCTTTGATTATCTTTAGTTATCCAAAAGCATTTTAATGTAGGATCAGTAATGTTGAAATGGTCTCAAAGGCTTACATGATAGAACCTTAATACTCAATACAATGGTACTGGGGAGTGGAGATTTTAAGTTGATTAGACCATGAAACCTTGCCTTCATATATGGGTCCATATCACTATCTTGGGACTCCCTTCCTTCCTTCCTTTCTTCTTTTTGTTTGCCATCTGATTCTGTCTGCAATTGTATGAAACAGTAAAATGCCCATCACAAGATAAGGCTCTTGATATTGGACTTGCTAGCTTTCAGAACCATGAGGCCAAATGTTTGTTCATTATAAATTACCTAGTCTATGATTTCCTGTAATACTAGAATAAAATAGACTATGGAAGACCAGTGTAGGCATTAATCTAAGGCAATGATGCAATCTCATTCTGAATACATTGCCAAATACATTATCAAGGTAAAAGTTTTCCTTTGTGTTTGGTAAAAGCTCGAAGTGTTTCTATCTTTGTGTGAGCTCTTGGGATTCCCTTTCCTCCTAGGGGCAATTCTTTCTCTGGTCTGGAGTAGTTTCCTTACATATGTGTCTGATCTGCCCAGCTAAAGGCTGCATAGAGCTTCAGAGTTCCTTTTCTGTTTAGTCCTTCCCTCTCTGTTACTGTCCCCTAAAAGTGTCAATTTCCCTGGCCTTCCTGGACCAAACTTTGCTTACCAGATTTTGTTTTTAAATCAAGTAGCATTCTAGGCTCTGTTAAGGGTTTCTATTTTCCTGTGTTGTCATTTAGAAACCTAATAGACACTGTCAGCTGAGATAATCACAGAGCTAATTTGTCTTCCCTTTCTCTGAGTTCACTCTCCTATGCATCCTTATGCCCCAAATATGAAATCTGTTGTTTCATAATAATGCCGTTATAATGATTGACTTCATATACACTGGGGTTAAATAATATTACAATGGGACTGAAAAACTCCTATTGTATGGTAGGTATTGCCTATAGTATTCAGTACAATAAGGTACTATCCAGGTCGAGGCCTAGGAGCAACAGGCTATACGACATAGTATAGATGTGTGGTAGGCTATTCAATACTATTGTATGGAAATGCATGCAGTTGCAGAAATCACAAAATGACACATTTTTTCAGAATCTATTCCATGATTGATATGTGACTATATTTTCACAGTTTTAATTTTTTCTTCTTGGTAGGAGAATAAATATAGTCACTGTTATTTCATGTTTATCAGAAGCATCATTCCAATTCTGGCACATAGTTTTTGGTTTACAATTTAGGAATGCATTTTAAAAGCTTCCAATGTGGACAGAATCTTTCCCACTGACTTCACTATTTGGAATTATCCCAGTAGAATAATCATGGATGCCCTGATAAGAAAAAATATGGGAATAACGATGATGATAGTTTTTTATGCTTCTATCATCTATTGAAAACTCCTTTGAATGAAGTATCTAAATCAAGTTTTTAATATAAATAACCATTTATTAGAAGTAGGAGGCTGACTTTTAGAGTTTATAACTCACTCCATAAATGATGGAGATAAGATCTGAGCCCTACTGCTTTAATTCTACAACCCACATTCCAAAAAGTTTGAAACTTTTCTTACATCATTCAGAAATATCTAAAAACCCCAACAGTAGAGGACTGAGTTAACTACTTTATATTTATGCAACAAAATGTATGCAAGTATTTAAATGAAGTTGTAGACTATTTGAAGATTTTAATATATAAATAGCAGTCATGGTGAGTGATGAGACTGTGATTATATGGATTTCTTCTTTTTTCTCCCTTATTGTTTTCAGATGTCTTAACTCTGTTTATAAAGGCTTATAGCTCTGGGTGTTTGTAAGTATACTGATCATGAATGAATTCTTGAAGCTGGGCATTTGGCTTATACTTTTGATGTTTGGAGGTCTCTTTTCTCTTTCCAATCATTCTTAAATTTACTCCACCCTTTAATTTTTTTATGACTTGTGTTTTTTTCTTTTTTTTTAAGTAGAAACTTTGTATGGATACATCATGTGTTAGTACCATCATTTCTGTCTTCCTTCCTTGAGGACCTTCAGTGGGTGTTGTAGTCAGGCTCACATTGCTGGCAGAAAAAAGCTGACCAAGAGCAGCTTGTGGGAAAAGAGGCTTACAGACTTGAGGGGGAGCCCCATAATGGCAGAGGAAATGATGGCACAAGCAGAGGGTGGACATCACCTCCTGGCCAATATCAGGTGGACAACAGCAACAGGAGAGTGTGCCAAATACTGGCAAGAGTAAGCTGGCTACAATACCTATAAGCCTGTACCCAACAATACACTGGTTTCAGGAGGCATTAATTTCAAGTTGCCATCAGCTAAGGACGTAGCATTCAGAACAACTCAGCTTATGAAGGGCACCTGAATCAAACCACAACATTCCACCCTTGACTCTCATAAACTGATAACCATACATGATATAAAATGCAATGTATTCAGTTCAACTTTAAAAATCACCAAAGTTTTTATCAATACCAATAATATTCAAACATCCCAATTGTCCAAAGCATTTTAAGTGAGTTACAATACCAAGAAAAAAAAAATACCCTCAAGAACCCCATAGTAGCACAGAATAGACTTTCACACTGCAAAAGATGGCATTGGGTGTAGCAAAGAAATATTCAATCAATACAAGATTTAAACAGGGAAGACATCAAATTCTGTAGCTCCAAGTCCAACAACTCTAACCAGTGATGAGTCTTCAAGTCACTTCTAACCAGAGGTGAGTTTCTGAAGTTCCAATTCTACCCCTCCAGCTAGACTACTTAAAGTCCTAGAAAACTTCATCTGGTTCAGGCAGCTCTCCTTAGCAGCCATCTCATATTTCTAGCATCTCTACTGGGTCTTCACTACAACCCATAGTTCATCCTCATTGCTCCATCAGGTCTCCATGCAGGTAATCCAACAAGCCTGCTTCACACTGCCCATGACCATTTCCAAAATATAAAACCATGTTGCAAATTCAATGACCCCCTCTTTCTTGCATTTGTTATAATCCATAATACCAGGTAGGGTGTCAATTTGTTAATCCAGAGGAGAATAAAGCAGACTTTGAAGAACAGGACACTCCTTCAGTATTCAGGCCCCTTGAAAAGACTCATTCTTCCTATTGTTCAAATGCAGGTCAGCTGGCCTAGTCTCAATGGTTCTAAACTCTCACAAAATTTCAGCTAAATAGGCAGAAATTTCAACCCAAAGATTTCATTTCTGTGCCATATCCCTCTTCTCACATTAGTCATTTCTATGCAATGCAACCCTGAACAGGCCTCCTACACAAACTGCTTTTAGCCCAGTCCAAGCAAAGCTCTTTCTCACCCTCATAAACCAAATCTCACAGTCCATAGTTCTTACTGCATTCAGGTCTTTCGCTCTGACCAGAATAGTCCATCAAGCGGTAGTTACAGCATTGTAAGGCATCTCTTAGGCCAAGGTTTCAAATCCTTCCACATTCCACTTGAAAACCAGCTCCAAAAGGCCAAAAGCCACAGTCAGATGTCTAGCAGCAATTATCCCAATTCTTGATACCACCTTTACTGTTGTAGTCAGGTTCACATTGCTGGCAGAACACACCTGACCAAGAACAGTGGGATAGTTGGTATTCCACATGGAGTTGTGGTTTAAGAGTTGTGAGAGCAGCAGTTAGTCATTTTCAGGGTGGGCATGTCTCTGAATATTCCCTCACATTCTGGTGCTTACATTCTTTCCACCCTGCTTCTGCAAAATTCCCTGAGCTGTGGTGGATGTACTTTAAATCTTCTTTAGTGTTGAGCTCTCAGCAGCTTCTGGATTTTTGCTTTGGTGCATTTTGACTACCCTTTAATTTTTATTTTATGCACTATAGTTCAAATTCATCTGCGAGATTTTTTTTGTTATACCTACAATCATCTTTCTGATCTCCAGGGGGTAGCATTAGTGGGTAGCACTACTTGCATTGTTTCAATGATGGTATTTAAGCAATGCTCTGGTCTTCCAAGTCTGATTATGATCTCTTGTGGACAGTTTCAGACCCCATATACCCCTGGTCTCCAACCTGGCACTATGTTGTATACTCAAAATAACAGTGAATCCTCATTGAGCATAGGGCTACATAGTAAAAATTGGCTTCTTTAACCTTGACTATTTCAGCTCTTTAGTAAGCCCTCTGTAGAAGTGGTTGTGGTGGTAGTAATAGTTTTGAAATGGGCAGGTCTTAACTGTATTTTGTTAAGAAGACACTGAAGTCTAGATTGGGTAAATAATTTCTTTGAATATGACAACAAACAGGTACAAGGGATTAATATTTCATCATCCCAAGTACCAGCCATAGTTGTTTCATGTCTGCAAATGTTGGTCACAATGCCTCAGTTCCCAGGCCTGAGCTCTCCCTTCTGTCTGTTCCTCCTGTCTGGTTCAGCCTCCAGACCACACTGCCTTTGGCTGCTTCCTCTTTGGCTTGGAGGTGTGCACATGACCTTGGAGGATAGCAGTGCTACTCAGTGGGCTTATTAGCCCAGTGGCCCAGAATACACAAAATATGTGTCAGCTGTTAAAGAATAAGCATGACCTCTGTTATCAACTCATCTTCTCCATCCCCAGGAAGTGAAATTTTAATGTCCTTCTGTCATTACCTAGGTACTGATGAGCTGAGTTCTAAGCCAGGAGGGATGTGCCCAGATTTCCTGGACAGGAAGAAGCTTTCTCTTCTCTCCCTAATAATTCAGAGATTTTTCTACTGGGAGTTTCTTCCTGAATTCCTCATTGTTAAACACACCCCATGTCATCCAAAGTGGCAAGCATGTACCCTATAGTTTATAGACTTTAGGGCTTAACTTGTTGCTTTGCAAGGTCAGGGAAAAATTGGCCACTAGTTGGGAATGGAATCTACATGTCCCTATATGCACTCTGGAAGACTATATAGGCTGGCAGCAGATAAAAACAGGATCTGGGGCCTTAGCCAAGGAGATGACTTTAGCCAAAAGAAGTGTCTTGACTCCAGGGTAAATTTATTTTATTTTTATTTGAGAAAGAGAGAGAAAGAGGGAAAGAGAGAGAGAGGGAAAGAGAGAGAGAGAATAGATGCACTGGGGCCTCCAGTTGCTACAAACAAACCAGATACATGTGTCACCTTGTGCATCTAGCTTATCTGGGTCCTGGGAAACTGAACATGGGTCCTTTGGCTTTGCGGGCAAGTACCTTAAGCACTAAGCAATCTCTCCAGTTCTCCATGGTAAATTTTGCTGGCTCCTTACCTACTGTGAATTTTCTAAACTCAGCTAAGGGGAAAGCCACACTCATCCATATCTTCCCTGGTCTTTGTAACTTCTAAGGTCCGTGTGCATAAGCTCCTGGTTTGGGCTGACTTTGTTATTCTCCAACCCTAGCATTAATTGTGTCTCTTCTGTCTCAGCATGGCCCATGGATCTTTTGTGAGCATTTTGTCCCATTGTTCTTTTGCCTTCATAGATTCAAGTGGTACATTATTTTGGTAGCTTTGTTCAATTTCCCATTTCTTCCAGGAAGCCTTCCTAAAAACTCCTGCCCCTTCTATATATATATATATCTTTGCCTTCTAGATGACTCATTTAGCAACACCATTATATTTTGTTGTAACTGTGTCATAATACTTCTCTCTTCTCACATTTCTTTTTTTTAATATGTAAAATATTTGATTTTACTTATTTGAGCTATATATGTCTATACTTACAGATACCATATTTCCCTCCCATCCCCTACTTTCCCATTCACAACTCTGTTCTCCATCATATCCCCTCCCACTCTCCATTAATCTCTCTTTTAATTTGATATCATCATATTTTTCTCCTGTTATAAGGGTCTTATATAGGTATTGCTAGGCACTGCAAGGTCATGGATATTGGGGCCAATTTCTGTCTGGACAGTTGCATTGTAAGGAGTGGTACCTTTCCTTTGGCTCTTACATTCTTTCCACCACTTCTTCTGCAATGGACCCTGAACCTTGGAGGGTGTGATAGAGATCTTTCAGTGCTGGACACTCCTCCATCCTTTCTTCTCAGCACTGTGTTGCCTTTTGGGTCATCCCTGTAGTCACCACCATCTGAAAAGAGCAGCTTCTCTAACCAGAAGTGAAAGTAGCATTAACATATGAATATGAACATTAAGTGTAGTGCTTCAGGGCAATATGTTGAGAATAATATATGCATTTATCCAGACAAGAGCAGGCTTTATATCTCTATGGCTCATGACCACCCCTGGTTAGGTTTTCAGTACCAGGCATGTATTCACTCCCATAGAGCAAGCCTTCAGTCCAATGAGAGCGCAGTGGGTTTTCCCCAGAGCAGACATGCAAGTATTGCACTTGTTCTGCCATTTGGCCTATCTGGCCAACTTGAGGCTTCCAGTGTCCATCTTATCACATTTCATTATGGTCAGGTTGTATATGTCTAAGTAGGCTGTTAACTACTCAGTTTCAGGATTCTAACTTATAATGTAATACAATAGCCCACTGATTGCTTGATGACTGGAACTTTTAAGGCATTTTGGAGTCCCCTTGATTTAATAGCATCTCCCTATCCTCAATAGTTTAGATGACAGATTCTAAGAACTCTGATCATCGAGTCCAGAATTAGGTATTTAGAGGTTATAAAAATCACTTAGAGCTCATGGCTACTGGGAGACAGAGAAGAAGATCTAGCCAAACTTTGACTTGATTAACTAGAAGGATGGAGATTCTATTGATCTTAAAAATAAAGGGAAACAAGTGTAGATATGTTTTGCATAAGTGTGTGTTATGTGTATAGTGTGTGTGTGTGTGTGTGTGTGTGTCTGAGGAGATAGTACATTTTATCTGGGACATCTGATTCCACAAGTGCATGCAGCCCAAACCCTTCCTTGGGCTAGGGGCAGGTGTTGTTCAAGCTATAGTCAAGAAAGCCACAAACATACTAATTTCTTCTGTGAGTTAGCTAGTAGGAAAAAAAAAAGCCAGAAAGGTAAGCTTAGGTCAAAGTCCTTTGTCCTACTGAGCCAAGTCAGGGAAATCCATGACCTGAAAGTCTCCATCTAAAATTTTCTAAAGATGATTAATTCCTTAAGTAAAGTGGCAGGATAAAAAAAAAAAAATCAATGCACACAAGTCAGTATCCTTTCTATATGCAAAGGACAAATATACAGAGAAAGAAATCAGTGAGGCTGTCCATTTTCAATAGCAACAAAAAAATTAAATACTTTGGAATAGCACAAATCAAGTATGCAAAAGGCCTATATACTGAAAACATAGAAAAACTCAAGAAAGAAAGGGAGGAGGAGCTGAGAAGATGGAAAGACCTCCCACGTTCCTGGATAGGTAGAATTCTACCCAAAGTAATATACAGATTTAATGCAATACCAATAAAAATGCAAGCATCATTCTTCACAGAGATTGAAAAAGTTATCTCAAAAATTTATATGTAATGGAAGCAGGCGTTGGATATTCCAAAAATATCCTCAGAAAAAAACACCCCTGAAGGTATCACCATACCTTATTTAAAGCCATATTACAAAGTCATAGTAACAAAATCTAGCATGGTGCTGGCATAAGAATGGAAACATAGACCAATGGAACAGAACTGAAGCCCCAAACCTTAGGTCTAGTAACTACAATTACTTGATCTTTGGCAAAACAGTATCTTCAACAAGTGGTGTTGGACAAATTGGATGACCTTATGTAGAAAAATGAAATTAGACCCACTCATCTCTCCATAAACAAAAATTGAGTCCAAATGAATTAAAGACCTCTATAAAAGGCCTGAAACTCTTCTACTGGAAGAAGAAAAAAACAGGAGGCACTCTCCATGATATAGGAGTGGGGAAAGACTTCCTGAACAAAACCCCAGTAGTCCATGAAATTAAACAATCACTCAACCAGTGGGATCTTATGACGCTAAAATGTTTTTGCACAGATAAACACACCATAAGCAGAGCCAATAGATGATCCACTGAATGGGAAAAAATATTTGCCAGCTATAGCACTGACAGAAGCCTAACATTTAGAATCTACAAAGAACTCAAAAACTAAACAATAAAAAAAATCAAACAACCCACTCCACAAGTGGGGATGAGAACTATATAGGGAGTTTTCAAAGGAAGAATTACTAATGACTAGCACACATTTAATAAAATGTTCAACATCCCTAAGTAGTAGGGAAATGCAAATTAAAACAGCCATGAGATTCTATCTTCCTCCAGTAAGGATGGTAATCATTGAAAAACCTAACAATGACAAATGTTGGTGAGGATGCTGGGAAAGTGGAACCCTCATCCACTGTTGGTGGGAATGTAAACTTAGGAAATCAATTTGGACATTCCTGAAAAGGATGAGCATAGAGCTACCAACAGACCTAGTTATTCCCTTACTGGGCATTTTTCCTAAATGCTCCATACATCAACACAGAGACATTTGCTCAACCATATTTATAGCTGCTAAATTCATTATAGCTAAGAACTGGAGCCAACCCAGATACCCATCATTGGATGAATTGTGGTATATTTACACAATGGAATTCTACTTAGCAGTAAGACAAAACGTTGTAGAAAAATGGACAGATTTGGAACAGATAATACTCAGCAAACTCAAACTATCACAGAAAGACAAGAGCCACATGGTGTCACTTATTTGCAGTTCCTAACCTGGACCTGCTCAAGTTGCTGTCATACCTGATAGGCAACTCAAGGCCCAGACAATAGGGATGGAAGGGTTTGGGGAGGGGAGTAGGAGGGAAAGGGGAAACACAAACACAAAATTAAATCCAAAATGAGATGATACTATAGAAACCTGTATCCTTTGAGATTGCCTAAAAGATATAACCCTCAAAAGGAGTAAGGAGGGAATACTGAAAATTAGGGCTCAGGTGAGGGTGAAATGAAGCCTAAGCTTAAAATTTTTTTTGAGCAAGCAACATTATCAGATACAAAGTTCCATAACAATATCTTAGTTAAGTCAGTCCATGTCCATGGAGTATCATATATTGGCAGAAGGAGAAGGGCAAGTACTAGAGTAATGTTACCTTGCTCTTTGGCAGGACTTTCTGATGCCATGCAGTTTGATGTTGTTCTTCTGTATACTTCTGTGTCCCTCAACTTGATGATGTCTTCATGTACAGAGGTATATTCATTGCTGATGACACTTATTGTAAAAAGCTCAACCAATGACAGGGGTAAGTTGGAAGATTATAAGGTACCTCTTAATGCTGAGTGAATGAAAAGAGTCAGGACAACAAAGGATAGACTCTATTCCAGTAAGAAAGAGTGAAAGAGCACTGGGAGTCACAAAGGAGCTGATAGCAGAGCTGCAAAGTGCAGAGAAACAGAAAATGAAGCAAAAAGGACTGGCTGCCCTGAGCTCCAACTCTGTAGCTCCTCATCCAAGGTAAGAAAGGAAGTCCTGGAGAAAAGGGACTGGAAATCCTATTCACAGGTTAAGCCTACAGTTCTCACAGTTGTTAGCTAAAGTTTGGGGATTTGGTGAGAGTGTGATTTCCCATGGCTCCTAAGTGGAATGTAACCATGGAGGCACTTGTGGTGAGGGGAGGTCTAGAAGTTCAGGCAGAAGGAGGCTTGGGCAGTAAAGGTCATGGTGGTTAGAAGTCCTTCATTTGGTGATGAGGATCAGATCTTATAATACTAGGACATCATGGAGAATTCTTTTAAAAATTTAATTTATTAGTTTTCTTTTCAGCAAATACAGGCAGTTTGGTACCATTGTTTAGGCTCATCTATGATCTACCCCCTCCCATTGGACCCTCCTTGTTGATGAAAATGGGTCATGCATTGTGGAGTTAGCCCAGTTATTGGTATGATAAATGTCTCTGAAAATCATGACCCAACATGTGACTCTGACATTCCTTCTGCCCCCTCTTCTGCAAAATTTCCCTGAGCCATGTTGGGTTCATTTTTGGTCTGCTTCAGTGCTGAGGTGTTGGGGGCCTCTGAGGCTCTGGCTCTCTGATTTGGTAGGAGTTGATTTTTCTCTGTGTTGTTCTCCTTCCCCTTTGTGCTGGTATCCGCTTCACAGGAAAACATCACCCTTGCTTGTTTCGCCAATTGTCCTTAGTTTCAGTTGGGCCCCTTTTGAGGTATGTTGGGGCAGCTCTCTCCTTAGGATCTGCATCTATCTGAAAAAGAGAATCAGATTCTCCAACGGAGAGTAAGTTAGCACCCGGAAAATTGAGATAACAATTATTTTTTGATAGACAGTTTGATAGGCGTAGGCCCTCTTGTGCCCATCATGGAGAATTTGACAGCCCTGAGCCTAGAGGTCAATGTGTGCCTCAAATTCTGGAATCATCTATTTGCCAAGTGGCACTGCTAGTGAAACTTAGAATTCTGAAGCTTAGGTCCAATGGAACACTTAAATTCTGTAGCCTCCTTCTACCTCAGCAGAATTTGAAAGCCCTGAAGCTGGTCTCCCTAAGATTGTTCAACAGTTAAGGCACTTACCTGCAAAGCCTAATCATCCAGGTTTAATTCCCCCAAACCTACATAAAGCTAGATGCACAAAGTGGCACATGCACCTGGAGTTCATTTGCAGTGCTTTGTTCTATTCCTCTATTCCTTTGAATATTTTTTCTTTGGTGTGTGTGTTTGGAAGTTTGATTATAATATGGTGAGGAGAGGTTCTTTCTAGGTTTTGTCTGGCTGGGGTTCTAAAGGCTTTCTGAATCTGCATTGGCATCTCTTTCCCAATTTGGGTGAAATTTTCTTCTATGATTTTGTTGAAGACGTCTACTATGCCATTGGAGTGGAATTCTTCTCCTTCTACTATGCCCTGTATTCTGTTTTTTTTTTTTTTTAAATTTAATTTATTAGTTTTTTTTTCAGTAAATACAGGCAGTTTGGTACCATTATTTAGGCTCATCTGTGATCTACCCCCTCCCATTAGACCCTCCTTGTTAATGAAAATGGGTCGTGCATTGTGGAGTTAGCCCCCAGTTATTGGTATGATAAATGTCTCTGCAAATCATGACCCAACATGTGACTCTGACATTCTTCCCGCCCCCTCTTCCGCAAAATTTCCCTGAGCCATGTTGGGTTCATTTTTGGTCTGCTTCAGTGCTGAGGTGTTGGGGGCCTCTGAGGCTCTGGCTCTCTGATTTGGTAGGAGTTCATTTTTCTCTGCATTGATCTCCTTCCCCTTTGTGCTGGTATCCGGTTCACAGGAAAACATCACCCTTGCTTATTTCGCCAGTTGTCCTTAGTTTCAGTTGGGCCCCTTTTGAGGTATGTTGGGGCAGCTCTCTTCTTAGGATCTGCGTCTATCTAGAAAAGAGAAGCAGATTCTCCAACAGAGAGTAAGTTAGCACCCGGAAAATTGAGATAACACTTACTTTTTTGATAGACATTATGATAGGTGTAGGCCCTCTTATACCCCATGATTGATGGTAGCTTGATATTGAAGAGTGGGCTTGTGTTTGGGTATGGTTCTGACTTGTTTCCCAGCTCCAGCTAAGGGTCTAGTACCACTGAGTGGATCAGTTAGCCAATTCAAGAGCAATTGATTCCTCACCAGAGAACTGGAAATTGAACCATAAAAGGAAGGTTTCCCAATAAAACTAGAAGACGGCTAGAGAGAGGGCTCAACAATTAAGGTACTTACCTACAAAGCCTAATCATCCAGGTTTGATTCCCCAGAAACCACATAAAGCTAGATGCACAAAGTGGCACATGCATTTGGAGTTCATTTGTAGTGGTTAGAGGCCTTGGCAAACCTATAATTCTCTCTCTTTGTGTCTTCAGCTCTGCTTGCAAATAAAAAAGTATTTAAAAAAAACTAGAAAGTGCATCTATATCAACAGATACACAAACTGCAAAACAGAAATATAAGAAAAGTTAAAAAGAAAATCAACAAGACATTTCTAATGCTTGTGATTCCATAATTGCTTATCCCAAAGATATCAAAATACCAAAGAAATCTAGAGTGTACTTGTGAAAGTGATTGATGACTTAAAAAAGGATACAAACAGGGCTGGAGAGATGGCTTAGTGGTTAAGTTCTTGCCTGTGAAGCCTAAGGACCCAAGTTGGAGGCTTGATTCCCTAGGACACATTTAGCCAGATGCACAAGGGAGTGCACACATCTAGAGTTTGTTTGCAGTGGCTGGAGGCCCTGGCATGCCCATTCTCTCTCTCTTTCTTTCACTCTCTCTGCCACTCTATATATACATGCACATATACATACACACAGATATATATATCTGCTTCTTTCTGTCTCTGTCGCTCTCAAACAAATAAATAAAAATAAAAATATTAAAAAGGGATAGAAATATATACATGAATGAAGAAAGGAATCAATTCAGAACCTGGATAAGAAAGCAGAAATTATATGGGAAAGTCAACAAGGAAACAAGGTTTTAAAACAAACAAATAAACAAATCAAGTTGCAATAAATGAAAAAAAATCCATAAATCAAAAACACAACAGAAATCACCACCAATAGTCTAGGTGAAGCAGAAAAAAGATATTAGTGTTGGAAAACAAGGAAAATATATTCTACTTTCAGAAAAAATACTGAAAAACATTAAACAAGATGACCACAATTTTCAAGAATTTTGAGGCATTTCATGAGACTGATCTTGGGATAGAAGGAGCTAAGATAAAAACTAAGGTGTAGAAAATCTATCCAATAAATTTAGAGCAGAAAGTTCCCCAAATCTGGGGAAATAAGTGCACATCTACTTAGAACTCAAAATACACATGACTAGTAAAGAATCTGATCATGATATATTACTGTTTAAAGGTTAAGACTCAGTAACAAAGAAATTGTATTAATAGTTTTAAGAAAAAATGCCAAGTCAATGGTGGACTCATAAACATAATGTCAGATCTCTCAGTAGAAGCCCTAAAAGATAGAAAATCATTGGGCAATATGTTCCAAGCTCAGCAAGGGAGTAATTGTCAATTAGGATGAGTACTTGTGGAAAAGCAACAAAGGACCAATAATCATGTGGATGTTGCCATAACTAAACTAGACCTAATAGATAAGAAAATGGAAGGAGTTCAAAGACAGTTAAGAGATTTAATGGAGAGTGAAAAAAAAGAAGACCTTAAAAATCAGCTGGCCATGCTAAGTGAATACATAAAGAAATACAAGGATGAATTCCAAGAATCATCAAGAAAATCAGAAAATGATGTGAAAAGGGAGCTAGACAGAGGGATGGCCATGATACATAGAAAGTAGTAGAAAATGCAAACTTAGTTGAACAAGTCCAAAACTCTCTAGAGGCTCTCAACAGTAGAGTCAGCCAAGTCGAGGATAGAAACTCTGATCTGGAAGATAAGAGGGAAGAAACAGTTTGAAATTTCAGTAAATTCAAAAGTTCCTGTGAACAGAACATGAGGGAATTGTGGACCACATTTAAACATCCTAATATCAGGATCATTGGAATACCAGAAGGAAAAGAAATTCAGACCAAAGGCATGGAGAACTTATTTAACAAAATAATTGAAGAAAACTTCCCCAGTCTCTTAAAAGAAAGGCCCATCAAGATACAAGAAGCCAATAGAACTCCAAACAGACTGGATCACAGGAGAAACTCTCCAAGACATATTATCATTAATACTCTAAACATTGACACCAAAGAGAAAATCCTAAAGCAGATAGGGAAAAATAGCATACCACTTTCAAAGGTAACCCCATCAGAATTACTTCAGACTTCTCAGTGGAAACCCTGAAAGCTAGATGGGCCTGGAATGAAACACTGCAAAGTCTAAGAACCTATGGCTTCCAACCCAAACTATTCTACCCAGCAAAAGTATCCCTCATAATAGATGTGAAAGAAAAACTTTCCATGACAAAACTCAACTATACAATTATATAAACACAAACCCAAACCTACAAAGTGTATTTCAGGAAGTTCTCCACAGAGAAGAAACAAATAACCAAACTCAAATGCCTACAAGAAGCAGATCACAATAACCAAACTCAGAGTAGGCACAAACAACTTCAAAGTCCATGAAAACAGCAACCCACATATACCATCACAATATGGCAGGGATCAAATCAAATCTCACAGTCATTACCCAAAATATTAATGGCCTTAATTCACCCATCAAGAGACACAAGCTAATAGGATGGATCAAAAAATCAGAACCCTCAATCTGTTGCCTTCATAAAACCCACTAAACCACTAAAGACAGACACCTCCTCAGGATGAAAGGGTGGAAAACAATATTTCAAGCAAATGGGAATAAGAAACAAGCAGGCTTAGCTATATTATTACTGGATAAAATAGACTTCAAACCAAAAATAATCAAAAAAGACAAAGAAGGCCATTTCCTACTTATCAAGGGAATGATCTATCAAGAGGATATTACAATCACAAATCTGTATGCACCAAACACAGGGGCACCACAGTTCTTAAAAGAAAGCCTACTTGACAATAAAACAGAAATAACCACCAACACCACCATAGCTGGGGACTTCAATACACAATTATCAGTAATAGACAGATCATCCAAACAGAAACTCAACAGGGAAGTAAGAGAACTCAACAAAACCATAGATCATTTAGACCTAACAGTTATCTACAGAACTCTCCATCCAAAATACACAGACTACACACTCTTTTCAGTAGCCCAAGAAACATTCTCTAAAATAGACCATATATTGGGTTATAAAGACTGCCTCTAAATATTTAAGAAGATTGACATAATTCCCTGCATGATATCAGATCACAATGATATATTGCAAGAAATCAACAACAAAAGACCCACCAAGAATCCCAATGGCACCTGGAAACTGAACAGCACACTTTTAAACAATGAATGGATAGTGGATGAAATAAAAAATGAAATTGTGAAATTTCTATAATTGAATGACAATGAGAAAACATCGCACAAAAACTTATGGGACACAATGAAGGTGGTCCTCAGGGGAAAATTCATAGCACTCAATGCCATCATAAAAAAGACAGAGAGATCCCAAATCAATAACATAACTATCCACCTAAAGGCCCTGGAAAAGAAAAATCCAACCCAAAGAGCTCCAGAAGGAAAGAAATAATTAAAATCAGAGCAAAAGTTAATGAATTGGAAACCAAGTTAACAATTAAGACAATTGACCAAACAAATACCTGGTTCTAAGAAATTGAGGAAAAAGATAACTAATATACAAGAGTTAGAGAGGATAGAGATAGAGGGGAGAGGGGGAGAGGGAGGGAGGGAGGGAAGATGTAGAAGATTTAGGTCAGTTTTGATCCTACACTCTCCAGTGTCTTGTAGTTCAGGTGTTTCCTGTGAGGGTCTAGTGAAGGTTCAGACATTTGGTCTGGCTTTTAGGAAGTAGAATTTTATGGTACCATTGCCGTTTGTGTCCAGATTACTGTTTTCCACCTTTTGATTCCCTCCCCGCCCTCCCATCCATCTTATTGTCTAGTCCATGAGGTGCTTTCTGGGTATGTAAGGCATCTTGGGCAGATTCAGGTTAGGTGTTGCAGATGAGTGAGACTATGTGTCAATTTTTTTTTCTGTGATTGGGTAACTCTTGTATATTAGTTATCTTTTTCCTCAATTTCTTAGTGGACACTCTCCTGTAACCCCCACTTCCAGCTTGGGCCTACCATCCACAATGAGCTTTTGATCAGAGAAACCTACAAGGTTTCCCAAAACAATGACAGACTTCTGTCAGAGTACTTGATGACCCACCAAAGGCCAGTGGTAAGACCCTATTGCTGAAGACTCCATACACAGCTGACGTGTAAAATGGAATGACATGGCCGGAAGCCAGGAGAGAGTCAGTCCCCAGACAGTCAGCGTGTCTAGTGCCAGAAGGCGCTACATAGGCGACTGGGGGAAATGACCAAGATCTGTCCAAGCAACACATTGTTTAACCTAATAAGCAACAAATAACCGGATGTGATGCCCACACAAGTACAATAGTGGTACACAGCCATGGTGAGGAATCAATTGCTCTTGATTTGGCTAACTGATCCACTCAGTGGTACTAGACCCATAGCTGGAGCTGGGAAACAAGTCAGAACCATACCCAGACACAAGCCCACTCTTCAATATCAAGCTACCATCAATCACGGGGTATAAGAGGGCCTAAATCTACCATACTGTCTATCAAAAAAGTAAGTGTTATCTCAATTTTCCGGGTGCTAACTTACTCTCCGTTGGAGAATCTGCTTCTCTTTTCCAGATAGATGCAGATCCTAAGAAGAGAGCTGCCCCAACATACCTTAAAAGGGGCCCAACTGAAACTAAGGACAACTGGCGAAATAAGCAAGGGTGATGTTTTCCTGTGAAGCGGATACCAGCACAAAGGGGAAGGAGAACAACACAGAGAAAAATCAACTCCTACCAAAGCAGAGAGCCAAAGCCTCAGAGGCCCCCAACACCTCAGCACTGAAGCAGACCAAAAATGAACCCAACATGGCTCAGGGAAATTTTGCGGAAGAGGGGGCGGAAAGAATGTCAGAGTCACATGTTGGGTCATGATTTGCAGAGACATTTATCATACCAATAACTGGGGGCTAACTCCACAATGCACGGCCCATTTTCATTAACAAGGAGGGTCTAATGGGAAGGGGTAGATCACAGATGAGCCTAAATAATAGTACCAAACTGCCTGTATTTACTGAAAAGAAAACTAATATATTAAATTTAAAAAAGAAAAAATGACCTGGTTCTTTGAAAAAATAAACAAGATTGACAAACCCCTGGCCAATTTGATCAAACAAAAAAGAAAAAAATAAAAAAAAGAAGCTTCAAATTAACAAAATTCAAAATGAAAAAGGAGAGCTCACAACAGACATAAGTGAAGTTGGGAGAATCATCAGGACTTGTTTCAAAAACCTCTATTCCACAAAACTGGATAATGTGGAGGGGATGGATAAATTCCTGGATACATACCACCTATCAAAGCTAAACTCAGAGCAGATTAATCTCCTAAACAAAACTATCACACTCATTGAGATTGAAAAAGTAATAAAACAGCTCCCCAGAATGAAGAGTCAGGGACCAGATTGCTTCTCAGCTGAATTCTATCAAGCCTTCATGGAGGAACTCAAACCAATTTTTCCAAAACTGTGCCACACAAGTGGAGAACAGGGAAAGCTCCCCAACTCCTTCAGTGAAGCTACTATCACCCTAATTCCAAAACCAGGCAGAGATGCCACAAGAAAATAAAACTAACAGCCTGTTTTCATGATGAACTTAGATGCAAAGATCCTGAACAAAATCTTTGCAAACCGAATCCAACAATACTTCAAAAGCATTATCCACCTTGATAAAATCGGATTCATCCCAGGAACACAGGGGTGGTTCAACATATGGAAATATGTCAATGTAATACACCACATAAACAAGGATAAACACAAAAACCACATGATCATCTCAATAGATGCAGAAAAGGCCTTTGACAAGATACAACATCACTTCATGATCAAAACACTGGAGAGAATTGCATGGTTGGTTCACATCTTAACATAAGAAAGGCAATATATAAAGCTCCCAAGGCCCAAATAATATTTAATGGAGAGAAACTGGAGGAATTCCCATTAAGATCAGGAACAAGACACGGTTGTGTACACACACCTCTGGTTTTCAATATAGTAGTGGAAGTCCTAGCTCAAGCAATAAGAGAAGGAATAAAAGGGATACAATTTGGAAATGAAGAATTTAAGTTAGCTCTATTTGCTGATGACATGATAATTATAAAAATACAGAGAAAGAAAGAAGGGACGTAGTCCCATTTTCAATAGTAACAAAAAATAAAATACCTTGGAATAATGTTAACCAAGGAACTGAAATATCTATACAACAAAAACATAGAAACACTCAAAAAAGAAATTGAGGAGGACTTGAGAAAATGGAAAGACCTCCTGTGCTCCTGGATAGGCAGAATCAACATTGTGAAGTTAGCAATCCTACCAAAGGCAATATACATATTTAATGGAATTCCAATTAAAATCCCTACAGTGTTCTTCACAGGGATAGAAAAAATGATCTCAAATTTCATATGGAAAAGCAGAAGGCCTCGCATATCCAAACACATCCTCAGCAAAATAAATACCTCTGGAGGCATCACCATACCTGATCTAAAACTATATTACAAAGGCATAGTAATAAAAACAGCATGGTATTGGCATAAAACAGGAATATAGACCAATGGAATAGACTTGAGGACCCAGACTTTGGGTCAAGAAACTATAGCTACTTGATATTTGACATAGGCTCTAACAATATCGGCTGGAAAAAAGACAGCATCTTCAACAAATGGTGCTGGACAATCTTGATAACCACATGCAGGAAACTGAAATTTGATCCACACATTTCCCCATACACTACACTCAAATCCAAATAGATCAAAGACCTCAATATAAGACCAGAAACTCGAATACTACTGGAAGAAAATTTAGGAAGTACTTTCCAAGATGTAGGAATGGAAAAAGACTTCCTGAACAAAACCCCAGTAGATCACAATCTTAAACAGTCACTCAACCAATGGGATCACATGAAGCTGAAAATTTTCTTTACAGACAAGCATACAATAAGCAAAGCCAATAGCTTACCCACAGAATTGGAGAAAATATTTGCAGGTTATCCAACTGATAGAGGCCTAATCTCTAGAACCTACAAAGAACTCAAAATCTAAACAGTAAGGACTCAAACACCCCACTCACAAAATGGGGCAAAGAGGTGAACAGGCAGTTCACAGAGGAAGAAATACAAATGGAAAACACACACTTAAGAAAATGTTTATCGACTTCTGGTTAAGATGGCGGCGTAGGTACCACGCCAAAGCAGCCTAGGGGGGAAAAGACCAAAAAAACTCAGCAAAACACACACTTTTACTAAAAAGTGAGGTGTATAGGAAATTGAAGTGGCAGCAGGGAAGTAGAAGAGTTCTAGAGCATCCAGAGCCTGCACAGGCAGGAAAAGCAGCTCCGGCTGCTCGGCCAACCGCCGCTGCCGCGGCGCAGCAGAAAGCCACCAGACTCGGCTCAAGCCACAGGAAAAGCCAGGTGCGGGATTTTCCCCTCACACCGCGCTCTCCGCAACTCGGGAAACGTGAGGGGAGAGCGGCAGCGAGCAATGGAGGAGCAGACCGCGAGGTAGAAGAACACGTGGAACAGCGAGACAACCAGAGCAGCCGCGGCTCCCTCCCCTCCCCCACCGCCTGAGCCCAGCTCCAGCGAACAGAGCAGCGGCCTGGGACCTGGCCACGCCAACTTGGGCTGACAACGGGACCCAAGCAGGAGCAGAGTTAGGCATTAACATCAGCGGCTCCAGCACCGGTAACAGCGGCCCCAGCAGCAGCAGACCCAGGAGTGGCAGCAGCGGCAGACTCGGCGGCAGCAGCTTCAGGGGGAGCAGCGGCAGTGGACACAGCAGCAGCAGCTTCAGCAGCAGTGGTGGCTCCAGCAGTGGCAGCTACAGCAGCAGCAGAGGCAGCAGCAGCGGCTCAGTTTGCCCCGTAGGAAAAGCAAGTGCCCAGCTCCAGAAATCAGAACAGCAGCCCGACGACCCAGGCAGCAACTTGACTGAGACCAAAATCACCCAAGGTAACGGATTGCACCAGGGAAGGGTCTCACTTGGTCACAAGCTGACTTGGATCCCTCAACAGACCAGAAATCTAAACCTCTTTGTTGATAGAGGATTTGGTCATTATAATAACTACTCTTGCATACATACTTGGGGCTGTTTTTGATTGAATGTGTACAGTGTTTAGTTAAATTTTAGAATCTACCTGTATTTTATTCCACTCAGCCTGCTTGAATACTCCTATAGCAGGGAAACACTATGACTTTCCTTACCCAATTCCTGACTTGCATCATGAGGTCCTGTATTAGTTTACTTTCCTAGTTACTGTGATCAAATAACTTGACATGAAGTTACTTAGGGAGGGAGGGTTTGTTTCTGCTGACAGTTCGAATAGTCTGTGGTGGTGGGACAGGGGACGGGGTGCTGGCAGACGTCGGAAGCTTCTCGTTGCATTCTCTTTGTAGTCAGGAAGCGGGGAACAATGGGCACTGGTGTCAAGTGTTCCTCGTCCTTGGTGTTGGGGAGGAACCCCGATGGAACCTAACCACCCTCAGTTAGAGGGGTGACCCACCTCAATTAACTTAATCACAAAACTCCCTCACATACATGCCTAAAGGTTTGTTCTAAGTATCATGAAGTTGACTATCAAAAACAGCCATGTGAGGGGGGGGGAGGGAGGGTATTACCATAGGATATTTTTTTATAATCATGGAAAATGTTAATAAAAATTAAAAAGAAAAAGAAAATGTTTATCATCCCTAATCATCAGAGAAATGCAAATTAAAATAACTATGAGATTCTACCTTATCCCAATAAGGATAGCAAACATCAAAAAATCAAATGAAAGTAAATGCTGGCAAGGATGTGGAGAAGCAGGAACACTCATCCACTGTTGGTGGGAATGTAGGATGGTACAACCACTTTGGAAAGCAATATGGAGACTAACACCAGTGCTTCTTAAAATATTGCATTTATAGAAAGAAAATCCATTTTATGAAGCCAGTATATGCTCGTACCAAAGTTGGATAAAGACACGACCAAAGAAAACTGTAGATCAATTTTCCTGATGAACAGAGGTGCAAACAGTTTCAATAGATTTTCACAAATTAAATTCAGCAATGTATTAAAAAGATCATACACCATTCTTAGATTGACTTATTACAGGGATTAAAGGACAGTTTAACATACTAAAATAAATAAATATAATATCAAATAAAAATGGATTCAGAGATAGAAATCACATGATCATCTTTTTTTAATAATTTTTATTTATTTATTTATTTATTTATTTATTTATTTATTTATTTATTTGAGAGAGACAGACACAGAGAGAAAGACAGATAGAGGGAGAGAGAGAATGGGCGCGCCAGGGCTTCCAGCCTCTGCAAACGAACTCCAGACACGTGCGCCCCCTTGTGCATCTGGCTAACATGGGACCTGGGGAACCGAGCCTCTAACCGGGGTCCTTAGGCTTCACAGGCAAGCACCTAACTGCTAAGCCATCTCTCCAACCCCATGAATTATCTTTTATCATGAAGTAATATAGAACTTTGAAAAAGGCCTCTTCTGCATCTATTGAGATGATTATGGGCTGGAGAGATGGCTTAGCAGTTAAGTGCTTGCCTGTGAAGCCTAAGGACTCAGGTTCAATTACTCAGTACCCATGTAAGCCAGATGCACAAGGTGGTGCATGCATCTGGAGTTCATTTGCTGTGGCTAGAGGTGCTGGTGTACCCATTCTCTCTCTCTCTTTGTGTGTGTCTGTATCTCTCTTTCTCTCCCTCAAATAAACAAATAATTAAATGAAATAATTTTTAAAATATCCTGTATGTAGAGTAGGGCTACATACAGGTGGCTGCAATGATTTGGCTTACCACTCAGGCCAGAGAAGTCCCTTTTCTGAACAATTTTCGAGAATAATAGATTATTACTTCCAACTACTCGGTATCCAAGGCTTTTAAGCCCTTTCAAAGAGTTCATTTGTGCCCTATTCCTAGCTCATAGGGGATGGTCAAATTCCCCTCTCTCCAGAGGATGTGGCTCTGTCCCTCAGGCACTGAGCCACACTTGGAACCTTTCCTGAGGCAATATCTGGCTGCTGGACTCTCTAGCGTCCTAGCATCTATCTAACACATCAGATGACAGCCTCATTTGTAGCTGAATTAGCTCTTCCCTGGTGAAATGATTTATTAGTATTATACTTTAACATTTTCTTTATTGATAAATTCAAGGATAATCTGACTAAAACTTCTGTTATAAAAACTGTAAAAGTAAAGGCCAATATGACATGGAAACCTTAGGCACTTGGAAAAATACAAAACCAATTTTGTCATAAAAAGACACAAAATTTTATGTAGAGCCTTCTTATAGCTTTAAGAGCCATATGCTTGCAGGCAAAGAGGGTGAAAGATTATGATGACACATAAACCTGAAGAGATTAGGTAGTGAGAATTTGGCTATCATAATTTCTGCTGATATTGCATACATAAGGAGGTGCATGGACTTGCGGATACATGAACTCCAGGGCAATCATCTCATCTGGCCCTAGTTAGAGGAAACATTGCCTTGGATTCCAGTTTTGTGTTGTTTCTACTTCCTACCTCAGCACCACACCCCTGCCCTGGCACTGTCTTCCTGGATTACACAATCTTGGTATGGCTGTGTGCAAATTCCAGCACAAGCAGCTGCAAAAGTCTGAGCTTGGCCTTTGGAAGAGGCCTCAGGTGATCCTGCTTCAGACAGGAACTCAACCTGGAGCTCTTAGAAGGGAGATTTCCATGAAGAAGCAATCCAAGTCTTTCAACTTCTAACTCTTTAATAAAACACATTTTCATGAGCCCCCATCCATATTTTTAAAATCTTTTTCTTTTATGTTTTATGGGTTTTCCTGTTATTCTGCCTTTTCTGTATTTTCCATGCCCCACTCTCTAAGCAAACATTTATTTGCTTGATCAAATGAGATAATGTCAGTGAAAGTGTTGTGTAAAATGTGGAGAACTATGCAAGGCAGAGGGTTACTGATATTTATTGCACCAGTTCTCTTATACAGGCTGTAGCAAAGACATTACTTTGCAAAACAGTTAACACATAGAATTCTAATGTGGGTTGATTATCAAGTAAAGCGGGAAGCCAGGAAAAACGGCAAAAGAACTAGTTTTGAAGATCACTTTGACACATTAGAGGTTTGATGAAGTAGGCAATAAGCATAGTGTCCACATGAAGGTGAAGACACCATGGTGCCTTACCAGAGAGCAGTGCTGAGGTACAGTCCTGGGCTCCTGCCCAGTGTTTACTGAGCAGAGCCTTTGGCTGAGTATCTTAAATTAATTTGCCTCAAACTCTCATTTGTACAATGAAGAGGCTTGGCTGAGGTAACTCACAAACCTTAATTGAGATACGTATTTTCCCTTGGAGTTTCATTCAAAGATTCATGGAAATCAAGTCACACTGCTCTAGTGTAACAGGTTATGTTTAGAGTTGGAATCCAAGGGAGAGTCATATGGTCAGGTACCTCTCCCATGTAGTTCAGTTTTCTGTTAAAAAGACTGGTTTGTAAATGCTACCTTACAAAAACACACTCTGGGCTGGGTATCCACAGCACACAGAGAATTGCATATTCCGTGTGACAACATGAAAGACGGATGGGTTCAAAGACAAGAACCAGCTGCAGTAAACACAGCCAGGGCCAAGCTTTTGCCAGGAGAAAGTTTGCCCTCTCAGGATGCATATATGGCCTCAACCCATACAAACGATCATAGAAATCTAATCTAAGTACTTTTCATGGTTCTGAGCATGTAATACCTCCTCACATAAAGGGATACCCTAGAGGAGAAAGACCAGGATGAGATACTTTATTTTCATGCATTGTGCATCCTCTGCTGAGGAAAGCTGAAGAAGCTATGGGGTTGGTTAAACTTAAATTGTGGTTAGGAGTTACCCGGAGATCAGAACATTTACTTGTGATTCAAATTCTCTTGCATCTTGCTATGGAATCTGAAATGGGTCTTTGATGGATATGACCACATTCTGAAATATTTTATTGTAAGTCTTTATATGTTCATGTTTAAGTTTTATATGTTACGAATGGTGAAGTAATTTGAAATGACATGTTATTTAGTTTCATGTGTCTGTAAAGTATTAGCTAATTCAGTAAGCAGTATGTATATATATCTAAATGCAATGAAAGTTAGAAACAAGAAATCCAATGAAACAGGAATAAGGTTGAAATTTTTTGTATCTCTTTTATTTTATTTATTTATTCCACAGAAAGAGATGGAGAGAGAGACAGGGTGTGCCAGGCCTCCAGCCACTGCAAATGAACTCCAGATGTATATGCATCTGGCTTACATGGGTAGTGGGGAATTAAACCTGGGTCCTTAGGGTTCACAGGCAAGTACCCTAACCACTAAACCATCTCTCAAGCCCAATTTTACATATCTTTATGGCAGGTTTGCAAATTGCAGTTTGACCATTGTAAGGTTGTATTTGTTATTGGCTGAAGATACATGTGTCCTGCCCAGGCCCATGTCTGAGTGTGGCACTGAGGAAGGGCCATTTGTCTATATGGAGGAGTGCTGGCTAACACTTGTGCTTTAGAGACAAGGATTAGCTTAACCCACCAACATATTGCCCTGAGTCCAAATTAGGACATCGTTAGCGAGCATATTTTTGCAATATTGCATTAAGTTTCATCCAAAGACTCTTGAGGATTAGCTATGCCTATGGAGATTTTAAGCAAGTGCAAATCATGGCCTTTGTCGTAAGGAATTAATTGGTTGTGAATTTTTGAAGTTGTTGCTGATTTAAATACATTTTTCATGGTTTTACTATAGGACATTTATAGCTGAGTAATCATTGGAGAAGGGAAGAAAGAAAGATTGGGGAACAGATAATCAGTAATCTCAAAGCTGCTGGTTAGGGCAGGTTAGAATGGCACTCAATTAATAATATTAGCATATATACATTGTACAAGAGAGTGGATTTCATTATGACATGTTCATACATGTAGATAAGGAACTTTGATCATCTCACTATTGCCACTTTCTTTCCCTCCTCACCACTGTTGCTCAGTCCCTTCCTTTTTCATAATAGTCCCCTTTCTAGTTTCCTGTTTATTTTCTGAACCTAGGTATGAGAGAAAATATGGGATATTTGTGTTTCAAAAACTGGCTTGTTTCAGTTGACATTATGTTCTCCAGTTCCATCCTTTTCCCATAATTTCCCAAAATCTATAATATTGTTCTTTATGCCTGACTATAAATAGCATATTCACATTTTCTTTATTCATTCACCTATTGATGGCACTATGTTAATTACCTGACAAGAAGTAACTTAAGGGAAGAAATGTTTATTTTGGTTTACAGTTTAAGAAGGTAAGGCAGGGAGGCAAGAATGTGAGGCATCTGGTATCATTATATTTGTGGTCAGGAGGCAGAAAGGGGTGAATGCTGGTGTTTAGCTTGCTTTCTCTCTTTCTTTCATACTTGGACCCCAGCCTATTAGATATTGCCACCCACATTCAGTGTAATTTTTTCAAGCTAATTTAAACCTTTCTGGAAATACCCTCATAGAGACAGCCAAGGGTATGCTTCCTTGGGGATTATAAACCTGATCAAGTTGACAATAAGGCTCATCATCACTGAAGCTAATTCTATTGCTTGTGTATGGAGAAGAGTGTCACTGTAAGCACAGTTGTGCAGGTATCTCTGTTGTGGGCTGACCTTGATTCCCTCAGCTATTCTTTCAGCAGTGGCATTAGCCCGTTGTTTGCTGGTTCTATTTTCATAAAATGGAATATTCAGAATCCAGTGCAGTGGAAGAAACTAAAATGATGTAGGATTACAAATACATTTCAAGTAAAATTGTTTCAAAGTTTAAATGGGATATATGGAGCAGGGCTATTGGGATAGATGGAGCAGGACCATGATGACAGTGGAAGTTTGATCTTCATCCATTGTAGTGAGGCTGTCCTGTTGGTCAAAGTCTTCAACTGGCACAGGGTTTCACCTCTGATTCCTTTAGTGGCATTGGAAAATGTCCACATTAGGAGATAGTATCATATAAAAATCTTTTAATTACATTATTACTTATTATTATTACTTATATAATAAGCTTTGGAAATAGAAGAGTAAAGATCACAAGAAATTTTAGCCTGTGTAGGAGTAAGAGAAACAGAAAATCTAAACATTTAGCAAGCACCTACTATGCCAGGTATGTGTGTGTGATCTGTTTCAGTCCTTACAATTATGCACGTGATATGTGTAAGGTATGTATTATTATCCCCTTTTTATAGATTAGTCATTAATTAGGACAGCAGCCAGAGTGGGAATGCATGGTTGAACAGGTTGAGAGCTGAACTGTCAAACATGATGCCCTGGTTAATTGGTGGGTTGTTGATGGAGATGATTTGGCCCATGGGTCTGCTAAGCTATGCATTCACTTTGGCACTGAAGAAATGCCTGGTGAAAACAAATTTATCTGAAATAAACATCAAAATATTATGTTTTAAGTCTCATGTATAAAATTCAAATGTAGATTACACATATAATTTCCCCCTTCATTTTAGGTCTCTTTGATTTTAAAACTGCTGTAACAATCACAGTCAATTTTAAAGTGTTGATGATAACAATACCATCTTGAATTTTTATACAGACTTTTTCTTCCAAGGACCTTGAAGTGCTAAAAATGTTGTCATCCATATAGGCAAACCTCGAGAATATCTAATTTAGCAAATGTCAGTGATAAATTCTTCCGGTGCCATTCTCCATGTCTTTGAATATATTAGAATGCCCTGGAAATAAGAATGTTTATTCTACAGCAATTGACTGCTGGTAATGTGGTTAGTTGGTGTAATTCCACTTGTATTTACTGTTTGTCTTTTAAATAGGTGCTTGGACTTTTAAAGAAAAAAAAAATCCTCATATGTGCTTTCTTTTTTAAAGTGGCAGGCACTACCCATGATCTAGTGCCTCCTCCAGGTAAGGATCAGTAGAGGTTCTCCCCTAATTTTGTCCTTGGTACTGTTGAGCCCCTTTCATGAACACAACTGGAAGAGTTACTGTAAAGTTTGGAATTTTAAGAGTCCCAAACCACAGAGACAGTTGTCATGCACATCAAAAGTAGTGGAAACTTTGAGTAAGGGATGCCTCGGGCAGGTAATAATGAGTTTCTCTTGGTTCTGTTAAGTCCCTTCACCCATTCAGTGAACAGCCTCACCAGAAACTCCTGAGAGATGAGCTGGGATGGCTCACATTTGTACAGATTATGAAGTCATTCCATTTCACTGAATGCTTGTGAGCATTTCCATCTCTACTCTTTATTTCAATTTTCAAAGACTTAATTAGCTAAAACTAAACTGTCCACAATAGCAGCATTATGTTTAAGAGCCAATTAAATTTCAGGCAGTGTCATTACATGAACTAATGCAGATGGCAGAGTCTAAGAGAGATAGAGAGTGAGTACCAAGCAGTCAGGGCCCTCAGTATATGCCCAGGGTTTGGCTTCACAGGTCTGGCTCATTGCCCTTTCTCCCTAGTGACCATTGTCTAGGTTCCTCATGTCACAGACCTAAATTCCCCCAATTTTTAAAGTTCCAACTCAGATCACTTTGTTCCCTTAAACCATTTCATATTTTCAGCTCATTTCCAGCCCCCTGGTGATGACCGGAATCCCAAATAAGCTTTAGAAATGTCAATTTCTCTCTGTGTCTGAAGGGAGGTCCATGATGCCTGAGCCCAGACAGGATATGAAGACAGACATGTGTGGGTGTCATGTGAGGATTGGGCTGGAATGTAAAGGTCTTTGGAAGATGAGAGAAGTGAGCTCAACCAAGAACCTAGCCATACCTTTCTGGCTTCTTCTGTGGGTTCACAGACTCCTGACATGAAAAATTGTGCTTAGTGTGATTTATTGTTTAGGATTCCAATCTGAGGCCAAATGATATTACCATACCCACACTGATAAGTCTTGTCAGCCCTATGTCCATACTTTCTAGACAGAGAGAACTCTCTAGTGTTGTTTAGTGGCCTTTGATTCACATTGCCTTTTTCAGGCATAGCTTAGGCTGTATTATTAATGTCATGGCTAAAGGCATAAAGGGGTAGCGATTGAGTTCAATAACATTCCAGACAATTAAGTTATATGAGTTACTGGGTACTCTTTGTGTGTTTAGGATTAGCTGGAGATACAGGGGTGAACCTGGGCCATCCTGGGACTAGTCAGATGGCCATCTGACTCAAAAGCACCCTGTCACAGAGCATAGCATGGAATCATTTCTCTACTTATAGCCCGACCCTTGTAGTCTGCCTCCTGTACTGAATGCAGGTTTATAGTGTTTCACCATATAGGGGAAGAGATAGAAAAGAAGTTACAATCAGGGTTCTGAGTAGTTGACAGATGATAGAGCTAGCTGTGTGATTACTCCTGTGTTCCTTTCGCTCTCCTTCAAAGGGGCTTTGTACCCTGGCATCATTGTGCTATGTGTAGTGTTGCCTGCTCCTCAAACTCAGGGCAGATAGTGGCCTCTCAGTGACAATGGCCCTAAAAAGGGCTGTGAGCCCCTTGGAGCCTGGCTGACTTGAGGCTAATGAATGTTAAAAGTCATACATGCAACAAAGGGGCCACTTTGCTGTCCTGCGTGGCCCATCAAACCAGCTTCTAGCCTAACAGCAGCATGTGGACTTTTCTCTCCAGAGGAACCCTTGCCCCTTAGGCATTCACGCTGTTATGCTCTGAATTCCAACTACTCATGGGGCATGCACGTCACTGGAGTCATTTTCCAAATGAACAAATTGTGTTTTCTTCTTCGTTGAGTCTGATATTTGAGCCAATCTGTGCAGCAATTTCCTCCTCTTTGTTTTGGTGACCCTGAACGCTCTCTCAGCCCCACCGTAATTACGGTCTCTCCTGCCACTGGGAGTGTGGCACGTTCAACCACAGGAATGATTTAGCTGCACAGAAGAGAAAAAGGGCTCAATTCTCTCTTTCAGATACTGGTTATTTACAAAGTTTGCCTTTCAGCAAGGAAGCAGAGAGAATTTCCTGCGTCACAGGAGGACATGGCCTGTGCAGCACTCACATGCGCTGCTCCCACCTGAGCCACCCCGTAGGACACTCAGTGCTCCCTCTTTCTTCTGCTCCCTCTTCCAAAGAGAACCGAGGCCCTCCCAAGAGCTGCGGGGACAGCAGCATTTCATGGATATGCCCACTCTGGGTGTGACATCTGCTGTCATTGCTTTTTACCCTGTGAACCAACATTATGTTTGTCCTTGGCCTACAAAGGACGTAGAAGGAATTGTCATCTTAAAAACAGGCTTCTCCTGGGGAAGAATGTGGCCAGATATGAAAGGTCCAGGGCTGGCTGAGCCTCACTCAGCCTGTTTATCTCACCTTCTATTCCCAGCAACTTCCTGTTTAGTAGTTGAGGTGTCTTCTCACACAGTTATCAAGCCCTTTGACTATTAGTGGTTGTTAGGGTTTAATTATGCTCCTCCCAAAATTTCTATCTTAAAGTTTTAACCCTCAGGATCTCAGAATGTTACAGTACTTAGAGATAAAAAGATAATTAATGTAAAATGCAGTCACATGGGTGGACCCTAATCTACTATGAAGGGTTTCATCTAAGAAGAGATTAGGACAGAAGAAAGACTGTATGAAGATGCAACAAAAAGATGGGCATGGGGCTGGAGAGATGACTCAGTGGTTAAGGAGGTTGCCTGCAAAGTCTAACAACCTGGGTTCTCATATCTAGTGCCCACATAAAGCCAGAGGCACCAAGTGTCGCATGCATCTGGAGTTTGTTTATAGTGGCTGGAGGACCTGGAGAACCCATTTGCTCTTCATACAAATGAACAAAATATTAAAAAATTATAGATATATACCAGCTAGGAAGCGAGATCTTAAGATGCAATCAAGCCCCCTAACCCCTTGTTTTTTTATCTTTTTAGACTCCAGAATTGTGAGGAAATAAATTTTGATTGTTGAGGCCACCCAGTATAGAGCACTAGTGCAGTGTCTCTTCCAGTTTTAGGAACCCATTGATGAGCAGAGATTAATCAAGTGGCTCAAGGCCTAGCAGGGACTCAGTGCTGCAGAAATACAGTAGATAGGTGGGTAGGTAAATCATGAGCACGCAGACGGAAGCCTTAGTACTGACCCCAGCAGGGGAATGTAGCCAGAAATATGGTTAGACTCAAAAACATGAGGGACAGGAAAACGCACATAAAGTTTTCCCACAGATAATCTTGTGACATGCTAAGAGTAATGAAGCAAAATAGATTACAGTTGTGTGACCTTAGTTTACACATTTGTGCATGTAAGCTGGGCATGAGGGCTATGGTTCATGTTTCAGACATTAATCCGTAGTGTTTATTACAGAAAGTCTTTTAGCTTTGAATGGGGCTGACTAGCACAAAGAAGAGTAAGAAACCAAGGTCCACCTTTAGAGTGTAAAGGCCTGTTTCTGACCTTGTGTGTGCCCAGTCTTGGAAGAAGAGACTTAGGACAGGCCGTGAGCAGGTTTTGGACATGTGAGTGGCCTCATCAGTGGCTCAGACCAGGAGCTGAGCAAGATCAATGTGGGCTACAGCAGTTCATTTAAGTAGCAATTAGTTATAATTAATCAATTATGTAATTGAGTAGCACTTAATTATTTACTGTCTTGTTTGGTTTTCCAACTACTCACAAGTGTCAGCGTTGTTTCCCCACCAGAGCTGAAGCTCCCTGAGAACTGGGGGAACACTCATTTGCTGGTGTCAGATGGGGCCAAGTCTGGCTCTCACATAGAAGGGCAGTGATACAAGGAAATGGAGGCTGTGGGAATAGTCACTTAGAGGTCAAAGCAGCATGACTCTGCTAAGAAGTGGTTGTGTCAGCCACAGGGATCAATACAGAACAGTGTGACCAGTTCAGTCTATAGGAGTAGCACAGGGAAGAAGGCCCCACATCTTTATGCAGTGTGAAGGTTATAGCCTAGGGATCCACCTGTGATGGGGATGTGCACCTCGTTGAAGCTTCCTGAAGAGCTCCAGGATGACTCTTGTACTTAACTGCAGAAGGTCTACTCAGACTGAAAAGGGCTGTGGAATGTCTTGTGAACTCAGACAGAGGACAGTTAGCTCAGCTTTACAGGCTGCTAGGGCTTTGATGGGGCTATTTTCTGGAAACAAGAGCTGCCTCATTGACACCAGTTAGGAAATCAAGGATAATGGAATGACAAACTTACTGATAATCACTTTACGGTATCTCAAGATTTTAGGCTTATGGGAAGAGGAGCACTACTAAACCCAAATCATATGGTGGCCAGCTGAATCTAGAATTCCTTAGAGGACAGACTCCCACAGTTAATTCTTAATGGAATCTTGAGCCTTGGTGGGCAGGAGTGGGAAGATCCAAACAGGGCAACCTCTTCAATTCCAGGCTTCATGGTTGGCTCAGGTCTGGCTCATTTACAGAGAACTATGGTGCCTTTGCTCTCTCCATGAGGTCAGTGATGTTATTACCTGTGCTCACAAATGGGGCAGAACACCCCGAGACTTGCAGACTGATTGCTTTCATTAACTTTAATTGGATTCTTTCGCACTTGGAAAGAGAAGTGTAACCAGGGTTTAATTGGAAGAGCATCTCAGACCCAGGGTGACACAGGATTGTAAACATTAAAAGTGCTACAGCTGTGTTGGTAGAAAATGTCAAAGTCACTTACAGTGTTAGCAAGAATAGATTCACAGGTTTGATGTTAGTTAGAAGTTTTGGGTGTGTCAAATTTGGGGATTATTTTTGTGCCTGTTTAGATAAAAAGCAATGTGAAACCAGATGTTTCCAACTGAAATTACAGAGATCAAACATATCTAAGCTCTATTATGTGGTAAAAGAAATCTGCAGAAGCCAGGAATACCTACATGTAGTGCCATTCTCTGAAGCTGGTCTCAAGCAGCATAGGAGACCTTTATAGTTGGATCTCACTTTGATCACCCATTTCTCTGCTCTGTTGTGTTAGTGTTATAACTTATCATGCCTTCTGCTTGGGATGTGCCTATCATTTTTCTGCATGTCAAACTCCCACTCAGCTTTTAGAACGTGACTTTTCAAGTTCCCGCTGTGAAGAGCTGGCTGGCAGATCTGGAAAGTTGGTTGCTCTGTGGTTTGTGCTCCCACAGAACTTGGCCCATATGAGTCCTGAAGCCACCCAGGTTGATCAGGGAAGAAAGATAAACAGGGTTCATAGGTTCAGAATTCCAAACAGCAGTTATAGTACCATTAGCTGTGGGCATGGATGCGCATCTCAGGGATTTAAATTATTAAATATGTATTTGGTGAACATGTGAAGGAGTAGAGTGAGGAATACAGTATTTGCTCATCTCAATCAGGAGTTTGTCACTTACTGTTGACTGCCA
The DNA here is from genome assembly GCF_020740685.1 of Jaculus jaculus. Lineage (NCBI taxonomy): Eukaryota > Metazoa > Chordata > Mammalia > Rodentia > Dipodidae > Jaculus > Jaculus jaculus. The sequence continues at coordinate 110,193,571 of NC_059106.1, forward strand.
TTCTTACAATGGTGGGTGCTGCTGTGACCTGCCCTGAGAGAGCCTGCAGAACCCCAAAGAGTGGGCTGTTGCCTTCATGGCTGCCTTAAATGCTTTTCCTGTATTCTCAGCACTGGTCATCATGCCTGGAATTACAAGGGCACCTGGACAATATCTTCCTGCCGTGTACTCTGTCTACCATTCTGTTTGGCTTTCTGGACTTTCTTCTCAGAGTTTGTACCTAGATTTCTTCTTCTCTCTGGGGTGTCAGCATCTGACCCCTCCTGGGGTGGGGGCATTGGCTTCAGTTTTGGGCAGAAGTGTTAATTGTGGAATCATCAAGCCCTGAGAGGTGGCAAGAGTGGCTGCTGACCCATTTCATGAATTATCTCGCTCTTGCTTCCAGGGCAGGAGGTTCTGCCCTCCTACACATACTGGATTCAATTTTGGGAGACATGTCTCAGGCACATTCCCCACTTTGCCCTCTAGGAGCTACTCCCTTCTCCTTGCCCTTTGGTATCTTCTGTGCTGAATCTCGGCACATGGCTCACTGGAAGAGGGCTTCATGCTAGTCTTCCTAAGATGTGCTGAGAGCTCCTTCTGGAGGTCACTGCAAAAGTGCACACACAGGTCACAGCAAGGACCTGCTTTCATGTATAGATTATTCTTTGATTTCAAAAATAGTCTCTTCTAATTCACCTGAAGAAATAAGAATGTTTTCAGATACTTTAAAAATGTTTTATTTATTTATTTATTGAGAGAGAGAAAAAAAGAAATGGAGAGGCAGACTAACAGTGGGTATGGGCACACCAGGGCCTGCTGCCACTGTAAATGAACTCCAGAAGCATGCGCCACTATGTGCACTTGGCTTTATGTGGATACTGGGGAATCAAATCTGGGCTACCAGGCTTTGCAAGTTAGTGCCTTTAACCTCTGAGCAATATCTCCAGCCCTATTTTAAAATGAATTTAAGTGTTTCAAGGGTACTCAGTTTGGTGGTGCAAATGGCTGAGCCATGATGAAGAGATCCATCTTGCTGGGCGGAGGGGGACTGAACTCTGGCTGCTAGCCATGTTTGTGAACAGAGGCCAAACTTCTGTGTCATTTTGGATGCATGGGTGTGTTAGTTCCTTTTGCATTGTTGTGACCAAAATATATAACAGTCACAACTTAAGGGAGAAAAGGTTTATTTTGGCTTATTGTTTCAGCGGGCTCCAGTTAATCCTAGTGGGTAAGACACAGCAGAGAGACTCTATGTCAGCGGGAGTGTATGGCAGAAATGACTTACCTATTGGTGGACCAGAAAGCAGAAACTGAAGCCAGAACCAAGGGTGGTAAATAGCTTTACAAGCCTTACCCCTGGCGATCCACTTCTGCCATTTATGTACCATTCTACACTCTTAAGGCTCCACGGTCTTCACCATGGTGCCACAAGCCAACAGTCAAAACATGAGCTTGTGGGAGACATTTTAGAGTCAAAACAGAGCAAGTGAGGCATACTGGCAATGGCCAGCAGTGAGCACTGCATCATGTAGCCATCAAGCACACAAAATGTGGCTAGTCTTAATTAAGATGTGGTATATCTGCCAGACATATTCTATATTTAAATGACCTGGGACTAAAGAAAAAATATGTGAAATATCTTAACAACTTTTATATAGATTATATGCTTAAAGGAATAGTATTTGAATAAACTAGAATAAGCAAAATATATGTTAAAATAAACAAATTTTATGTTTTATTTTTCTCTTAAAGCATGGCTACTAAGAATCTAAAATTTTATATGACTTAGATTTTTATGCTATAGACCATCCAAGTCTGAGTTCTCTGGTGCACAAGGAGGGTTACAGGGGTTGTGAACTACAAAAGGAAAGAGACTGACCTTGAGCTGACATCAAATCTTAGAAAACTGATGAGGCCGGAGACCTGGTAGGATGTGCCATGTGTCTTCTTAGAATAGGTATCTTTTAGTAACTTGTTCTGAAATGGGCTGAAGTAAAGTGTTTTTTTTTAAACTATCAAATCCTATCTTCAGACCTGGGCTGGTGTAAAATGACACACATCTTCCCAAGGGCTTTAGCTTTCTGTAGATGCTGTTATGCAAGAGTAAAGGGAGTTAATTTGCCCAGTTGAGGCTTCATTGTCTTGACTATGTTTGTAAACTGGGTTTCTTTCATTGAGAAACTCATCTATAAGAATTCTCAGATGGGTTCTTTATTGCAAGCTGGTTATATTGAACAGATGACTGAAGAGACTCATATGCATACATATGAAGTGGGTAGTGTTTAGTAGCTAGTTCGCCTAACCAAGAACACATGAAAATCCTCTATTCATTATGCATCCTATTATCTAACTTAACTTGCATCCCCTTTTGGAGTGTAATTAATGAATCTCTTAGAAACTCTGATTTAGAGAAATTGCACCCTCAGGACTCTCCACTGCCCATTGCTCTATCTTTATTGTTATGGCTTTATTTCTGTACCACAAACACATCTTCTACAGCACCTCATACTTCTCTATGGTTTGTACTAGTATGTGCCAAAAAAGTCAATTTGAGGCTCTTTAATCTCACAAAATATGACTTCTCAGGGTCATATTTATGTTGTGTCCTTATCAAATGCACTTGACCAGCTCTACTGGCACTACTTCTTATCCAGACAGGAGGTTTCTTTTCTTAGTAAGACATCAGCAAGATGTCTATGTAGCTGTCTGCTGTGGAGTTTAGAAACAGCTGTTGTCTCCTCTGTTTTGCAGGATTTTCTTTCTTTCTTTCTTTCTTTTTTTTTTTTTTTTTTTTTGCCTTGGAAGAGTCCTGAGTTCTATAAGTGATGGGTTAAGTAGATCTGAAATGTGTCTTCTACTGAAGGGAAATAACCCACACAGCCATCTTCTTAGGTACGTGGAACAGCAGCCACTACCCACACTATGATTTGAGGGAGTTCTGATGAACTTCCTATTAGAAAGATCTTTACCATGAATCTTCTGAATACATTCCAAAGTTCAAGAATCCTTTTCTTAGTAGAATTGTCCTTGACAGTTATCTAAGTGGGGGTGAGTCATGAACAGGAAGGATGATTAGGTATTCTTTTCTTTCTCTGGCTCAGACAACCTTTAGGAGACTAACTGCTCAGCAGACAAAGAAGCCCTTGATATGTAATTCAAAATAAAAAAAAATAGTACTGCTTTAAAATAAGCATATGAAGGAATAAAATTCTTTTCATTCCTCCAACATGATGATTTGGAGAGTTTTTGAAGCATTTCTAATGTTGAATCTTTCCAGTGCATATTTGGTGCTCTTCTTTTTCTGGTGATTTGATTATGGCTTTGGTTGGCTTGTGGGGGCCCCATTAGTGATGTAAGGGTGCTAATGATGATGATAGTTTGAGTATTAAATATCTCCCAGAGTCACCTATGTTGAGCACTTGGTCTTCAGCTGGTGGTGCTATTTTGGAAAGTTTGGGGAACTTTAATAAGTGAGACCCTAGTTGGAGGAAGTAGGTCAGTGGGAGCATATGTTTAGACATCCCTGGTCCCTTCTTCATTCTTTGCTCCATGTCCTTTATGAAGTGAATAACTTTCTCTTCCATACACTCCTACCTCCATTATGGGCTCAGAACTGATGGAACCAAGGACTATAGACTGAAACCTCTGAAACTGTGAACCAAAATAAATCCTTTCTCCTTTTAAGCTGCCTCTGTAAAATGTTTTGTTATTGTGATAAGAAATTGTGCAGGGTGTGGTGGCGCACACCTTTAATCCCAGCACTCGGGAGGCTGAGGTAGGAGGATCACCATGAGTTCGAGGCCACCCTGAATATGCATATGAGTCTCTTATAGTGGTTTCCAGGTCAGCCTGGACTACAGCGAAACTCTACCTCATAAGACAACAACAACAAAAAAAAAAAAAAAGGCAGAAATTGTGACTACACGAGTGACTGAGAGAAATGAGCATTCAGAGTAGGGTTTGCAAATGTCTCTGGTCCTTGCATCTCAGCATTTCTGGGATGGTATCACAGTCTTTCTCTTTCTATGTTGTCTTTGTGATGCACAGCAGAACAATGGTTATGGACTCGGCACTTACCGACATCAGAGCCTTAGTCTATCCTGAGCAGCATCTTTATTTTTGAGTGGTGCTGTAGAAGACAGTCTGCTGAGGACTGGCCACAGGAATCTGGGACCCAAGGGTCCCACTCAAGCATATATTAGCACAGAAAAAGTAGGTAGCAGTTTCTCCTTGAGTAGGGCTTGGCATATGCTGATTGAATGAATGAATACCCATTATGGTTCCAAACCATACAGCATCCCCTTCAACAACAGATTAGGAGACTCAAACCTTTTAAGTTTTTTAAATTTTTCATCATCATCATCATCATCAGTGTGTGTGTGTGTGTGTTTGTGTGTGTGTGTGTGTGTGCATGCATGAGTTCCTTGATGTATGTGTAAAGGTCCAGATCACAACTTCCTTCCTCTTTGCTTGAGACAGAGCCTCTCTTACTGTTTTTGTCTCCCAGACAGCTTAACTAGCTGGATTCTCTTGACTCTGATTCCCATTGCTTTTAGAGCAATGGAATTACAGATGGGTGTACCACTGTGCCTCTGGCTTTACATGGGTACTGGAGATCTGAACTCTGACTGGTACAGAAAGCACCTCTAACCATTTAGCAATCTTCTTGGCCCCCTCAAACCTTTTCTAGAAATGAGAGTAGATGTCAAATATTTATCTATTAGATTTTTAGAGCAGCATCCTTCATCCTAAAACCTCAGGGTACATTCAAGTAAAATTACAAATAATTAAAATCTTTTGAAAAAACCCCATAAAACCTTTAAAAACAAAAATGATATTTTATGGTTAATAAAGCTAAGATATAGGCATGATTATAATGCTATGTAACCATGTATGCAATTATTACATAAATAATATATAATCATCCTAATAAACCATGTAATTTCAGTCATTCCTTCCCCTGAAGCTTCTCTATTTATAGGCCTGATGTGGTTGGCAGGGGGGCAAAGATAGATTGTGGGGGGTATGAGGATTAAGCACAGTATGTAACTTGGAAGGGCCTGCGTGGTTTACTAATTTAAGAGTCTGCATCTGAACTGAATGCAGATAATCAGCTTTGGGCTCAGAGGTGCCCTTAAAGAAATTTCTTGGAACATGTAAGCTGGTTCTTCATCCTTTGTCCCGTCTAACCTGCTTTTTAGTTTGACCCTCATGCCTACTTCTTCTTGCTCCTATACTATCTGTACCCCAAGCACAGATGAGGAGGGAGCCCCTTTTTTCTTTGCCTTTCTACATGCAACTAATACCTTGGGGAGCCACTCTTTGCTCCCCAGCTAACAGCCCTGGCTGCTGTGCCATTCCTGCAAGACAAATTGGTCCACAATCTAGTGGCCTCTGATCCTCCACCCATTGTCTATGGATGCTATTCTTGCTCCTGTTTAATCTACATCTCTCCAAAGTGAAGCGCAGGATGACCCTCTTCTTTGCATTTCAACTGTGCCTCATTTTCTCTGGTTGCAGAGGGCATGTGGTCTAAAGAAGGCAGTAGAAGTCACACCAGGGAGGAGACACCCTTACTGCAACAAGTCACAGTCTCCTTAGAGCAGTAATTCTCACACTTGAGTGAATGAAATGGGATCCCATGTAGGGCTGGTTAAACAGTGATTCCTCTACCTTTTAACTCTTCCCCCATGATGCACTGTGATTCAGGAGACCCATAGCTTGATAACTTTCATTATTAATAAGTTTCTACTTCATTGACATTCCATCTCACTTCTGTTAGAATGGCTGTCATCAAAAAAAAAAAAAAATCAAATGACAACAAATGCTACAGAGGGTGTGGAGAAAGAGGAACACTCATCCACTGTTAGTGGGAGGGCATACTTGTACAGCCATTAAGGAAATGAGCATGGAGGTTTCTCAAAAATCTAAAAACCGATCTACCATGTATCCATCTATACCACTCTTGTGCATATACTCTAAAGACTCTTCTCTTTATTATAGAGACTTGCTCTTGCATGTTTGTTGCTGCTCTATTCACAATAGCTAAGAAATGGAATCAGTCCAGATGCCCATCAACTGATGAATGGATAATGTGGTACATACATACAATGGAATTCTACTCAGTGACAGCAAATAACTAATTAAAATTTCAGGAAAATGGATCGACCTGGAAAAAATCATACGTAGACTCAGAGACACAAATGCTGATATCATCTCTCACTTGAGGGTCCCAATGTGGGATAGTTTGATTGGTTTATAAGTTGCAGTAAACATTAGTAGTATTGGTAAGGAAACTTAAATGAAGCTTGAGAGGGGAAATAGGGAGGGATGAGAGGAGGGTGACAGGCACGTGGAGGGACAGAATATGGGGTGGGGTGGCAGGCTTTGGAGGAGACAGGGGTTAGGGAGGTAAGGGAATGGGGAGATACACAAAACTAATGAGGTCAGGAGTAAATGCCATAGAAACCTTCCTCTTGGTTAGATATTAAAAAATATAATGAGAGAGAGAGAGAGAGAGGCCAAGACCCATGGGACCCTCAAAATAATGCAGTCCATCGCCAATTCTTAGTTGCCTACCAGAACTGAAGACACCACAGGCTGTGGTTGCAGGACAATGAGAGATCATGCTGGAACTGAGATGGAAGCCAGCTCCCTGCTGGTTATCTCTCATAGTACTGGAAAGTCCTATGCAAGCTGCGTGGAGACATTAGGTCACCAACAGCAGGAAGAAGCAGTGGATCCTGAAAGTTACAAAATCAACAAGCCAGGCCAGGTGGCTACACCAGTGCAATAGTAGCACATAGGCTATGTGGATAATCAACTGATCTCTGACTGGATGTGAGGCCCCTCAGTGGGAAAGAATTCATTGGGAACTAAGTTAGAGGTGATCATAGAGAAGAACTTCCACTGGTATTTGGCTAAAAGAGGACATACCCACCAAAAAGTCTTCTAAATGTCTATGTCTATCCCCTCTGCTCCATTCTGCTCTCACTCTTGGCTCAAGAATCTACTTTTTACAGATGTCATCAAATACCAAGGAGTCCCAAGACCCATAAGTGTGACAAGAAAAGAAAGTTGTTTGCCTAGCTTGAGATGAGACATCTCTATCAATCTGCCAGAGTCCAGGAAACATTACAGAGGAAGTGGCAGATGAAATGAGTGCTGCTCTCACTACTAGCATCTTCCAGGGAGATGGGGATAGACACTGAGGAGACTCAAAGCTTATCAAAGCATAAAATTGGAGACTACTGAGAGATTAACACTAAAGGAGACTTATAACATACCATCCAAGGCTCAGAGAACATTGCCAAAGAGGAGATGGAAAAATTTTAAGAGCCACAGGGTGGGAAGGTGTACTCTGGGTCCTCATACCCCCAGAAACTGATGTGCACATTCACAACCCCACAATGATTACCTATAACCCTACTGAGGAGAACCGTTCAGTGGGACAGTGGTGGGGGAGAGGGAACATAAGAGTAGAACCTGATGGAATATGACCAATTTGCATTATTCAATAATTCAATAAAATTCTCAATAAAAATGTCAGAAAAGTGTAACGAGCAAATAATTATGAGAACAAGTATCAACTCTTGAAGTGTGTTGGCTAAGTTTGCATCTAAAAATGAGGTTTGATTAAGGGTTTAGAATACACTTTTTTTTTTAGCTCAGAAAACAAAAGCTTCTTATACGAAACAAGAAGTTTCTAGGTAAGGCTTATGAGAGGACCATACTTTGACAAACATAGGTGTAAAGCAGCATTTTAAGAATGATCTTTTTAGGACTGATAATTTTCAAACATGAAAGTAATAGTTGCCTCCTGTAGTTGTGTAGCACTTTGTTATTTGCTGGATGCTTGGTGAATGCTGTTTACAGTAACATGCTAGTTATAGAGTGCTCAAGAGAGTTGCTCAAGGCCCCAAATGAGAAGCGATGGGACTGGGCTTTGAAGCCAAGCCCTCTCCTACATTACCCAGTGCCTCCTAGAGCTGCCCCACTGCTTCTTCTTTCTTTGTGGATGGGACTGTTCTGCTGGTGTAGATTTTCAAGGATCCTTCACCCAGCGATGCAGACCATGGAACACGGTGCTTGGTAGCCTCCAGGAGGGTTGATTGCTCTGTGGGTGCTAGAGAATCTGTCATCATAGGCTCTCTTCTTTGATTCATAAAGCCAGTATTCTCAAACTGGAAAGGAAACCACACAGTCATGTACAAGCTGAAGCACCCTCATGTGTAGGCTCATATCTGGGGCAGAGAGCAGTATCACTGTCAGGAGACCGGGGCGCAGTGAGTTGTGCTGTTGTCTGCTAGTCTAAGTTTAGATCCTCTATCTAGGAAGGGCTCACTGATCTCAGATCAGCTCTGAAAGCCAGAGTTGTCACTCAAATCGTTCATCTGAGCCGAGAATAAGCAGATCTGTCTTCTAAATCTGCACAGTCTGGCCACAGAGTACAAGTTACCCCATGTCTATAGGCCTCAGGTAATTGTCATGACTGGGAAAACAGATATACCAGCAACCACATTGTTCATCAAGAAAGTCCTATCCTGTCTCTTTGTTTCCAGCTATGTTCCCTAAAGTCTGTGTTCACGTTTGTAGTGAGACAATCTGTTTACAACAGATTTCTCTGTACTGTTAGGAAAGAAACACCACACTTGGCTGGCTTTTGGCCAAGGATTCTTCCTTTATAGTTCATACTATTTTATCCTAATCTCAACTTTTTCATGGAGACTTCTAAGTGCTCAATGCCCTGTAGGTCATGGCAGCTGCTTGGTGTTCAGGTCCTGGAGTGACATTCTTGAAGAAGAGAACAGCTGAGATCTATGTTTTATGTTACAGTTCTATTTTGTCTTATTTGGAAAATACCAGTAGTGAGTGTCTCAGAGGCATCTGTATTTTCAATAGTGATTCTCATAGTACAGAAAAAAAATTCAATCAGTAGCTTCTGTGTGAAAAGAGCTTGGGTTGAAAATAATTTGAAATGAGCCACCATTCTGAGACCTTCGTTATGAAGGGGGTTCACGCAATATTTCCTTGGCATTGATCATATCTAGGATTCATAGCCTTGCCTTTCGTGGTGCCATGGATGCCAAGCTGTCTGGGCTTCGGTGATGTCTGTTTTAGGACCTGCTTATCCTTGTGCACTGTAGGAAGCTGACGATCCTTTCAGGAAATGCAGACACCTCCAACACCAGTTACAAGGGATGGACAATTGATGACCTTGTGGTGGCTAATGTCCTGCAGAGGGCGAGACCAGGATTATTCACAGCTTGGTAATTGGCCCTGATCCTGAGATCTTCATCCTGAGCAAATACAGGCATCAGGGGGTAGTTCCAGATCAATGCAGGGGCATGGCATGCACAGACCCCCAGAACAAAAACACACAGAATCAAAATTGGATTTGTGTTTAGCATGCCTTGTATATCCTGGTCTGGTTATGAATAATTTAGCCTTCCCTAGACTGAATAGACTATATTTAGCAAGCCTATTTTGCTTATAATATGTCCTATCCTTTTATGAAGACACATAAAGCATAAGAGAGCTGCTTAGAATTGGGGTGACTTTATTTTGTGGGAGCAAGAGCTCAGAGGCATTGTCATCTGCAGTTTCATACTACCAGTACCTGGGATTGTTGCAAGCAGAAGTGCTCAGGGTATTTGCAGCTGAAAGAGCCTACAGGAGTGCATCTTCTCTACTGAGAGCAGGGCAGGGCAACGCAAAATGCTGGTAGCTTCTGTCAGGCCATCTCTCTAGTGGAAAGATGGTGGAGTGCCAAGGGGTTTTACTTCTTGTCCCAAGAACAGTAAAAAAGATTGTTTGGCTAGATTTAATAGCCTCAGAAGATGCTATTAGACTCCTGTGACAAGTATAGGCAGGCTGAAGAAAGCCTCAGGGTGTGGTACAGAATTCTAGGCCAGAAGCGGTAGCTTTCTTACCCCTCCTATGTCTGGAAAAGCAAGGGTAAGGAGCAGTTCCTAGAACCCAGGAAGTGGAGCTATGTGGTGCTGCCTACTTTGTGAGCTCAGGCTTGGCTTAGGAACAGTCTGTGGTGACCCCACAAGGAGGAAATTAAGAGGGCAAACATCCTTTCTCATCTTTCAAAGGTGTGTCCCTCTCTCATTGGCTGACCCCACCAGAAACTAGAAGCAAGGGAGCCCCTGATCTAATCCACCTCAGCCAGCCTTCCAGAGAGGGAAGCATGGAGAAAGGGTTGGAGTAAACGAGTGATTTTAATACACCCTATAAATAGCTTTTGTAGAGATGCATCTAGTGTCAGTTCCCTGGTGTGGGTTATACTGCATTGTCTCTAGAAGGTTCTTTATTAAGTTGCAAATATCAACATTGAGAAAGTGACACATTTATCTATTAGTAAAAGGTCTGAGTGGGCAATCAAATGGACTGGCTGTCACTTGTCTCAGGTATGGGACATGGGATGGGAAAATGACAGTAGTCATGACCCAGGCATGTGTGGTTCAGCTGGAAGCAGTCCTGCCTTGAGACCTTTGTAGGTGCTCTAGCCACCTTGGTGGAGGAAGGGAAAGGCTGTGGATCTGGCAGATGGCCTTCTAGAACCTGCCGGAGGCAGATACTTAATCCCACTACAGACTATAAACATATTCTAAAAAATGATTAAGATTCTCAGCTGCTCCTCAAAAGTATATTTAAATACTGGGTAACCAATAAAAGAGTGCTTGTTGAGTAGTTTTTTTGTTTTTTGTTATTTTCAGTATGTTTGAAGTATATCACATGTAAAAATAAAGTAGTTTGGAAATTCAGTTTAACATGGAACTGACCTCCCTATGCCTGGGAAGGACAGTAATGAGAGAAAAGTTAAAGGAAAAAAGATCAGCTTCCCTCATTTTTTTCTGGACAAAATGTGGAAGCAGGCTAGCTATGTTCATGGCTTCTACCCATGTTCCTTCTGTAATCGCACCAGGCTTCAGTGCCACTTACTGCCCTGTTTCATCTAAGTGACACTTCCACCAGCATCTTGCAGGCTTTCTCACTCCTGTCAGTCTTTGTACTGTTAATGCATAGCTTTCAGAACTACCATGTGACTAAACTTAGAAAGTGACTAGAAAGTGTTTCCATTATCTACTGATGTTCAATAATCTATCCCAGACTTGTGGACTTTACACCTAGTGTCTACATTCCTCCAGGAAGTAGAAGTTGCTGATCCTTCAAAGGTTAGACTAATAACTGCATAGTCACTCTGCCACATGCCATACTGGCCAAGGCAAGTCCTATGGACTACCTATATGCAAAGGGAAGGGAAAAGATGCCACCTTTTGATGAATGTGGCAAGTGTGTCACAGTGGAAAGACTCAGTGGTAGCCATTTTAGAGACTGTCAAGCTGACTTCAATTTATGCTGGGGTAAATAACCAATAGGTATTACTAAAATTGACTGAATTCTTGGATATTTCTTCCACAAAAAGACCATTATCTCTCTTTGAGTCTAGGTGAATGTGTGGCTGTTTAATAGAATGTACCAGAGATGATTCTGGGTGACTTCAAAAGGTAGGTCACAAGGGCCTCATAATTTTTCTATGCTTGTCTTGGGATGCACACTTAGGGGAAGCCAGATGCATGTGGGAGAATCTGTTACTCAGTTGCCACCTTATTGGAGAGACACAGCTGAACTCCCAGACAGGACCCAGCAACACTGGTTCTATGTGAGTGAGCCTTCTTGGACTTGTACTCTATTTGAGACTTCATGGGACATGGTTCCAGCTGAATTATCCTTACCACTACATGAAACTCCAAATGAGAATTGCCTAGACAGGCCCTTCCCATGGTGAGTAAAATAAAATGATTATCCTAAACTCTTAACTTTTGAGGGGATTTATTATTATGTGGTGATATTACTGGAACACTTCATAAACCCCCTGGGGGTATTTCTATTTGAGGAATTTAACATTTAAGTAAAATGTTTGGATAATGGGTAATATATTTGATATGGTGAGGGTATGGTACAGCCTGGTCAGCTCTGATTATTGGTCTATCTCCTCTAAAGAGAGCTCCTGCTTTTCAGGCTCTTCCTTTCTTCCAGTTATGAATCTGCTGGTGGACGTAAGCTGCTTCCTTTCCTGAATCCTGTGTCCTGAAAACAGGACAGCAATGCCTCCTTGACCTTCTGTGAGATTTAAATGAGGTCACATTCCAGAAATCATCTCACAGGTTGCCTGACATTTAAGAGCTCAACAATTTACTCACCCAGCACATATTTATTAACAATTTATCTGTGAACTCTTGGGGGAATACATGGGGTGAGAGATTGCCTATATTTTGATTATTTTATATCTAGTTTCTGTATGTACAGGGTCTCCTCCAGTTTGGGTCTGAGGCCTAGGATGCATAGAGGGAGCTTTGTTTCTGATTGGCAGCTCCTTCTGGTTTCCCATTAAGAGGTATATATAAGCACATGGACTAGAAAGACCCAGAAATTCCATGCCAGGAAAAGCTTAACCTAGTGATTCAGATCTTGGTCATCCATGGTCAGAACAAAAGAACCCAATTTCTAGGTTTTCCACTTATTAGCAGATTGATTTCAAGAGAGTTATTTAACCTCTTTAGGCCACCGTTATGATGTAATCATAATGATAGTAACTAACTTCATGCAACTGTCTGGAGTCTTCAAGTTGTCAGGGACACTCTAGCATTTAGTCTGGGCCTGACCAGTGCTGAGGATAATGTTAAGATGGTGATATTGTGGATGATAGCCCCATGCTGGTACTGGGAGTTACAGGTCAGTGCCCGCTAAGAAAATGAAGAAAAAGATAACTAATATACAAGAGCTGGGGGGGGAGGGGAGATGTAGATGATTTAGGTTAGACTTGATCCTACCCTCTCCAGTGTCTTGTGGTTCAGGTGTTTCCTGTAAGGGCCTGGTGAAGGTTCAGCCATTTGGTCTGCCTTTTAGGAAGTAGAATTTTACTGACCTGTAACTCCCAGTACCAGCATGGAGCTATCATCCACAATGAGCTTTTGATCAGAGAAACCTACAAGGTTTCCTAAAATAATGACAGATTTCTGTCAGAGTACTTGATGACCCACAAAAGATCAGTGGTAAGACCCTATTGCTGAAGAGTCCATATGCAGCTGACACATAAAATGGAACGACATGGCTGGAGGCCAGGAGAGAGTCAGTCCCCAGACAGTCAGCGTGTCTAATGCCAGAAGGTGCTCCATGTGCGACTGGGGGCAATGACCAATATCTGTCCAAGCATCTCATGGTCTAACTTACTTAGCAACAAATAGCCTGGTGTGATGCCCACACAAGTGCAATAGTGGCACACAGCCATGGTGGGGAACCAACTGCTCTTGATTTGGCTAACTGATCCCCTCAGTGGTGAGGGACCCATAGTTGGAGCTGGGAAACAAGTTAGAACCATATCCAAACATAAGCCCACTCTCCAATATCAAGCTACCATCAATCATGGGGTACAAGAGGGCCTACACCTATTAAACTCTTTATAAAAAAGTAAGGGTTATCTCATTTGTCCTGTTGCTAACTTACTCTCCGTTGGAGATTCTGCTTCTCTTTTGCAGATAGATGCAGATGCTAAGGAGAGAGCCACTCCATCATACCTCAAAAAGGCCCTGACTGAAACTAAGGAAAATTGGTAAAACAAGCAAAGGTGCTGTTTTCCTGATGAACCAGATACCAGCACAAGGGGGAAGGAGACCAATGCAGAGAAAAATCAACTCCTACTAAATCAGAGAGCCAGAGCCTCAGAGGCCCCCAACACCTCATCGCTGAAGCAGATAAAAAATGAACCCAACATAGTTCAGGGAAATTTTGCGGAGGAGGGGGTGGAAAGTATGTCAGAGCTACATGTTGGGACATGATATGCAGAGACACTTATCGTACCAATAACTGTGGGCTAACTCCACAATGCATGACCCATATACATCAACAAGGAGGGGCTATTGGGGAGGAGGTAGGTCATGGATGAGCCTAATAATTGTACCAAACTGCCTGTATTTGCTGAATAGAAAACTAATAAAAAAATTTAAAAAAAAAGATGGTGATATTATCATTCTCATTACATTTGTCCTTGAGTTTTTGGAAGCAGGCTTTAAGGCCCTGAAATGAGTAAGGTGGTGTGGGCACAGACATTTTTATTCTCCAATTAAAGGAGAATTTTAGTGCAAATCAAGCTCCTTCTCCCTTCCTGCCAGCTGTTCCTTTCTGCCCTTGTTTGCTCAGTTCCTCTTCTCTGTGTCCCTTCAAATGATGACAGTATGTTCAAGTTTTGCAAATCAGAAGCATAGATTAGAAACCTGAGAAGGAATGTGCTTATCAGACCCAGGAAGTCTCCAGGGGATTGGAATTGATTACTCAGAGTGTACCACACAAAGTGATTATTTTTCTGCTGTGGTGAACAATGGGGACAAAGGGAGGGTTGGAAGTACCTCTCTACCCTTACCTAATCCTATGGTTTCCAAGGGATGGAATGCAATCATAGAGTAAGCAAGTATAAATTCTCTTGCTAGCCTCTTTCTGGGAGAGTCAGTGTTAGGGGAAAGAAGGAGATTTTTCCAGTTTAATCGTTTTGTTTAACTAGATAGCAGACCCTGCCTAACTTGGGAAGTTGGATGAAGGATTAACGCAGGAGGTCACTGTGGCCTATAAAAGATATGTTGATACCCCTCCTTCAAATGAGGAAGGACCTAATTAAGTAGACTACATGTGGGCCTCACCAAACCCTGATGTCAACCTGACCAGTTTCCTGGCTCTGAACTACAAATGACTTTCATTGTTAGCAAACCCTGTCTTTAGGATGGGCACCTGCTGTAGGACACCTTATAGGCTAGAGCTTGTTTTATGATTCGGTTTAGACTGGCCATGGAAACTCTGCTTTGGGGTGCTTAGTCATTGTTGTGGTAGAAGTCATCATTAGGTTAAGCTGCTTATCTTCCCATCAGAAGGGGTAAGATTCTGATTTCTATATGCTGTTCATTTCTTTCTCATCATGAAGATTAAGATTTATTTGAATAAAGAGTGAAAATAAAATGAACTGCCAGCTTATCTGATATCTTGGTATATATTAGAAAAATAACACCCTTCAGCACATGTGCAACCCATCAAGCTCATTACATAGCTCAGCAAAGGTCTATATCTTTCCTATGAAATTGTGTCATATCAGGGAGAATTTGTGGAATGCCCAACTTGGACAAGCAGATTGTGACAACCCTGCAAGAAGGACAAAATCTATAATAATGGACTGAATCAGAGCTTCAGAAGAATGCACATATTTGGATTTGTGGGCCTTCTAAGTCCTTACACCAATTTTCCATTTTGTTCTTGAGCACTGGTTCTCAAACTTGAGCACATATTAGAAGCATCTAGAAGGATTGTAGAAACCCAAGTTGCTAGTTCCAGACCTTAGAGTTTTGGATTTAGCAGAACTGGGGTGAGGATCTAAGATGTACTTATATATTCCAGAGTGATACAGATGATGCTTTTGGCCTAGGAGTCACATGTTGAGACCTTTTCTCTGGATAGCAAGCTTTCAACCCAGAATGACCACTTCCAGGCACCAGGTATTGGGCTTGTTCACCTCAAACCAAAGATGCTCTCAAAGATTTCTGCCAAAACATATGGTATCAATGATACTTTCTGAAAGGCTTTCTCTTCAGCTCTTTTCTCAAGAGTTCCACACACTCTGGGAGCCCAGGGATGAATTTGGAGAGAGTCTGCACCATCTTCATCAACACAAAGTGGAGTCAAATTGGGTTTCCTTCTTCAAACTCACAAGTTCTTTATGCACTCACTGCTAGAGAGAATTTCTTCTTGCACTGAACATCACCTGCTTGATTTCAGTGTAGAGATCCTTATTTTAACCATCTTCAGAAACTATGCTTGTTTTTTTACCCCCCTTTGGAATGTAAAACAAGCTCTGTGAACTATCAACTTATTAGAATCTTGTCTACAATCAGACAACTTACAACAGGAAATTGGTATAGTCATGGATATACATACAGTACACCCAGGCATACACACATATAGCACACATATGCATAATCATTGTTGGGATAACTTTTCAGAGAAGTGAACCAGTTTTTATTCTTCATAATATGGCACCAATGACATAACAAAGAAACAATTCCATCCAAGTCCATATTTGTGAATCAGTGAGTTTATTAGAATACCTACAGGATCACAATGAGGGGTTACTTTGGAAATGTTGCTGATCACAGAATAGTTGCAAGTGTCCTAAGAAATTGCACAGATGGACTCTTCTTTCATTTAGTCTCCTCTATATATTAACATCTCCCAAGACCAAGTGCAACTAGGACAGTACTATGTGCAGTGGTGGACTAGTGGGAGGAAGTAAGTGGTTATAATCTCAGATGGATGTCCAGTGATCCCCAACACCCTCTACAAAGCCAAGCGAGTGGGCCCAGGCTTATGAAGGACTGTCTCAGGGGGCACAGTCACTCTGATTTCAAGATGCTGATGGCCATGTCCACAGGACAGAGTTTCATAAAACATATGCAAACATATACATGAGACACACACTTCCCCATGTAAAAACACACAATTTACACATGTTCATGCAGATATACATGACACACTTGTGGAAGCACACATGTAACACACATATACACAACCATGCAGACTTCACACAGCAAACACATATACCCATGCAAACAGATACCTCCTCAGTGCAAATATGCACATGACACCCAACACCCATGCAAATATACGTGATACATATAAACCCACCAACACAAATGCATGTCATCTAAGTACACCCATGACACACAGATGCCAAAAACCACACAAGGTAAGTTTCTCTGGAAACATCTCTGAGACAGGTTGAATGAATAATAGGCTGCCTGGGCATTTCCAATGAAGCCAGAAAAATCTGGACTCGGTGGGATTTGGTTATCAGCATTACAATGCTCCCTCTGTGTTGTCAAAGACAGAAACTAGGGCATTCATTTTTGGAGCTGTTGGAGTTTTAAGCACCTCTGTGGCTTTGGCCATGACTTGGCATGCCTTCAGATATGAATGGCTTTCCCACTGGCACTCCAAGGTTCACGGGATATTTTTTAAAAGGTTGTCCACCAAGTCACCACACTTCATTAATGGCAGCAGTTATTTTATCTGTGAGAATAACTGTCCTTCTTAGCTTCTCAATTTGTTGCCTGAAAATGATTTATTACCTTCCAAAGCGGCAGTAATTGTATAATGATGCAAAAATCATGACAAACCATTCTGATGGACTGTATTACCTGTGGCACCTTGCATTCTGACTGCATTCCAGCATGTACTATAGGGTTGCAGCACAACCACAGGTCTGACTGGCAGCAGGCAGGGCAGCTTTATAGGCCTGAGGAAGGAAGGGGCATGAGGAAGGGGGATTGAGAACTCCTGAATGGAGCCTGAGAAGAACTGTCCTGGTGTGAGTTGATTCCATTTGGTTCCCATATGTAAAATCAGGCTACCTGTGTTTTTCATTACAAAAAAACAAAGTGCTATCCTTGCTTTACTTTTTTTTTAAATATCTTTTAAAAAAATTATTTATTTATTTATTTGAGAGTGACAGACATAGAGAGAAAGACAGATAGAGGGAAAGAGAGAGAATAGGCACGCCAGGGCTTCCAGTCTCTGCAAATGAACTCCAGACGCATGTGCCCCCTTGTGCATCTGGCTAACGTGGGACCTGGGGAACCGAGCCTCGAACTGGGGTCCTTAGGCTTCACAGGCAAGCGCTTAAGCCATCTCTCCAGCCCTTGCTTTACTTTTGTAAAATCTTGGAATGTAGAACTAGTTCTTGAAATTTGCTAATGAAATATATGTGCAAAGAAATATATACATAAATAGTAAGGATTTGAACTCCAGTTTTATCTTTATCCCTCATTTTTGGCTGTTTTCTCTGCTAAATGACAAAGATTTCAGCATCCATTTGGGTTCAGATCTACTTTTTGTGAGCTAGGGGATGAGGCACTATGCAATGTGCTAGTACTGAAGGCATTAGTGACTCACGAAAGTGATGTTATAAAGTAATTTTCAGATTTGTTTCTCATTTTGGAAAAATATATGAAATCACAAAGCCCTTTACATTAAATTGAGAGACAAAACTGCAGTCAAGTATGTCTGACAGGAGGTCCTTGAAGTGGGCAGACATTACCTGATGTAGGTCTGTGGTTATGAAGAAGGTGTCCCATTATTTTCCTGAACCAAAGAGTAATGTGTCCTTTTGTGTAGTTCATCATAGTGGCGAAGATAGTGGGTAGGACCCTATCTGTACACTCGCCCTTTTCATGGCCAACTTATAATGGCCACAGGCTTTTATGGAAGGTTCTCATGGGATTGTACAAGTATGTAGGTATAGGCTACATCTGTGTTCTGAGGGTGGAGCCTTAATAGGAAGGATAAGAAGGGGAACTAGGGCTGGAGAGATGGCTTAGTGGTTAAGCGCTTGCCTGTGAAGCCTAAGGACCCTGGTTCGAGGCTCGATTCCCCAGGTCCCACGTTAGCCAGATGCACAAGGGGGCGCACACATCTGGAGTTCGTTTGCAGTGGCTAGTAGCCCTGGCATGCCCATTCTCTCTCTCTCTACCTCTCTCTCTCTCTCTGTCACTCTCAATAAATAAAAATGAACAACAAAAAAAATTAAAAAAAAAAAGAAGGGGAACTATTTCAGAGGTCTTTCTGTTTGACCAGGGATATCTGTCTCTCTTCTGAATCCTCAAAAATTTGCAACCAGACTTCCAGTTAAGATGGTGGCATAGGTACCACACCAAAGCAGCCTGGGCGGGGGGATGTGGGAGGGGAGTCCAAAAAAAGTCAGCAAAATACACACTTACTAAAATGTGAGGTGTATAGGAAATTGAAATGGTAGTGGAGAAGTAGAAGAGATCCAGAGCACCCAGAGCCCACACAGGCCTGCTAAAGTGGTCCCAGCAGGTCTGCCGACTGCGGTGATGGCAGCACACCAGAAAGCCTCCAGGCTTGGCTCCAGCCGCAGGAAAAGCCAGGTAAGGGGAGCTTCCACTCACACTGGAGTTCTCTGCAACTCAAGAAACATGAAGGGAGACTGGCAGTGAACAATGGAGGAGCAGATCACAAGGTAGAAGAACACATGAAACAGCGAGAGATCTAGAGCAGCTGGGGCTCCCTCCCCTCCCCTCCCCCACCACCTGTGCCCAGCTCCAAGAACAGAGAAGCAGTCCTGAGACGGCTATACCAACTTGAGCCGACAGTGGGACCCAAGCAGGAGCAGAGTCTGGCAGCAACATCAGTGGCTCCGGCACTGGCAACAGTGGCCCCAGCTGCGGTGGATCCAGTAGCGGCAGCTTCAGCAGAAGCAGCGGCAGATTCAGCAGCAGAAGTTGCAGAGGCAGCAGTGGCAGATCCAGGAGCAGCAATTTCAGAAGCAGCAGCAGAAAATCCAGCAGCAGCAGCAGTGGCAGCAGCAGTGGTGGATCCGGCAGCAGCAGCTGTGACAGACCCAGCAGCAGCAGCTTCAGCAGCAGCAGTAGTGGTTCCAGCAGAGGGGGTGCTGATCTGCAGGGCCACATTAGCCAGGCTCGGTTTGGCCCGCAGCAAAAGCCAGGCGAGGGGAGCTTCCACTCATACCAGAGCTCTCTGCAACTCATGAAACAAATCAAAGGAATTAAAGAAGAAATCAAAGGAATCAAAGAGCAAATCAAAGAGGAAGTCACAGGAATCAAAGAGGAAATCAAAGAAGATGCAGGACACCAATTTAATGAAATAAAGAAAAGGCAATACAAACATAAATAAGGAAATAGAAATAATAAAGTAAAAACTGGCAGAATTACTAGCAATGAAGAACACAGTTAATGAAATAAAAAACTCTGTAGAAAATCTCACCAGTAGAATGAATGAAGGAGAGGACAGAATATCTAAGCTAGAAGACCAGGTGGCAGTCCAATAAAGAGAAAGACAAACTTATAGAAAAGTATGAGTGGGAATTTCAAGATATTTGGGACACTATGAAAAGATCAAATATAAGAATACAGGGCATAGTAGAAGGAGAATTCCACTCCAAAGGCATAGTAGGTGTCTTCAACAAAATCACAGAAGAAAACTTCCCCCAAATTGGGAAAGATGTGCCAATACAGATGCAGGAAATCTTTAGAACCCCAGTTAGACAAAACCTGGAAAGAACCTCCCCTCACTATATTATAATAAAACTACCAAACACATAATCTAAAGGAAAAAATATTGAAAGAAGTTAGAGAGAAAAATCAAGTTACATACAAAGGCAAGCCCATCAGGATTACAGCAGATTATTCAACACAAACACAAACATTAAAAGCCAGAAGGGCTTGGAGTGATATATATCAAGTTCTGAAAGATAACAACTGTCAACCAAGGTTACATTATCCTGTAAAGCTATCCATTCAAATAGACGTTGAAATAAGGACATTTGATGACAAAAACATGTTAAAGAAGTATTTGAAGACAAAACCAACTCTACAGAAAATACTTGAAAGAATCCTACATGCTGAAGAAAAGGAAAATCACACATATAAGGAACCTGGAAAAAACAAGAAATACTCAAATGCTAGTTAACACAAGAGAGCAATGGTAGAACTGCCCCCCCCCCAAAAAAGGCAACATAAATATATACCTTTCAATAATGTCTCTTAATATCAATGGCCTCAATGCCCCAACCAAAAGACATAGGTTTGCATTCTGGGTTAAAAATCAGGATCCTACAATTTGTTGTTTACAAGAAACTCACCTTTCTATAAAGGATAGACATTATCTTAGGTTGAAAGGTTGGAAAATGGTATTTCAAGCAAATGGGCCTAGAAAACAAGCAGGGGTTGCTATCCTAATATCTGACAAGGTAGACTTTAGTCCAATGTTAGTCAAGAAAGATAAGGAAAGTCACTTTATATTGATTAAGGGCACACTCCAACAGGAGGACATTACAATCCTAAACATATATGCACCTAAGAGGGGGTTCCCAAATTCATCAAACAAACACTATTAGAACTAAGGTCACAGATAACACCAAACACAGTGTTGGTGGGTGACTTTAACACCCCACTCTCATCAATTGACAGGTCATCCAGGGAAAGAATAAACAGAGAGGCATCTGGACTAAATGAGGTCATAGAAGGAATGGATCTAACAGATATATACAGGACATTACATTCAAATGCTGTAGAATATACATTTTTTTCAGCAGCACATGGAACATTCTCTAAAATAGACCATATATTAAGACACAAAGCAAATCTTAACAAATTCAGGAAAATTGAAATAATGCCTTCCATTCTATCTGACCACAATGGAATTAAACTACAAATCAGTAGCAAGAAAGGCTATATAGCATACACAAAATCATGGAAACTAAACAATACACTACTAAATGATGAATGGGTCAATGGTGAAATCATGAAGGAAATCAAAAAATTTATATAGTCAAACAATAATGAGAACACAACATACAAAAATCTATGGGACACATTGAAGGCAGTTCCAAGAGGTGAATTTATAGCTTTAAGTGCCTATATTAAGAAGTTAGAAAGGTCACAAGTAAACAACCAAATGCTTCACCTTAAAGTCTTGGATAAACAAGAACAGGGCAAATCAAAAATCAGTAACGGGAAGAAATAATAAAGATTAGGGCAGAAATTAAGGAAATAGAAACAACAAAAAAAAATCCAAAGAATTAATGAAACAAAGAGTTGGTTCTTTGAAAGGATAAACAACATTGATAAACCAATAGCAGATCTGACCAAAAGAAAGAGAGAAGATACACAAATTAATAAAATCAGAGATGGAAAAGGTAATATCACAACAGATTCCAGAGAAATTAAAAAAATCATAGGGACATACTATAAAAGCATATATTCAACAAAGTATGAAAATCTGAAAGAAATGGATGATTTCCTTGATTTATATGACCTACCTAAATTAAATCAAGATGAGATTAATCACTTAAATAGATCTATAACAAGCATGGAGATCTGAACATTTATCAATAATCTCCCAACTAAAAAAAGCCCAAGCCCAGATGGATTCACTGCTGAATTTTACCAGACCTTCAAGGAAGAGCTAACATCATTGCTTCTTAAGCTTTTCCAGGAAATAGAAACAGAAGGAATTCTCCCAAACTCCTTCTATGTAGCCAGCATCACCTTGATATCAAAACCAGGCAAAGATAGAACAAAAACAGAAAATCACAGGCCAATCTCCCTCCTGAACATAGATGCAAAAGTTCTCAACAAAATATCGTGTGGATGCTACCATCACTAAGCTAGAGCAATATGATAAGACACTGCAAAGAATTCAAAAAAAGCTAAGAGCGTTGAAGTACAGTGAAAAAATAGAGGACCTTAAAAATCAGCTGGCCACACTAAATGAAAACATAAAGAAATTCAAGGATGATTTCCAGGAATCATCAAGAAAATCAGAAAATGAGGTGAAATGGGAACTTGACAGAGCAATGGAAGTGATACATAGGAAAGTAGTAGAAAATGAAAACTTAATTGTACAAGTCCAAAACTCACTAGAGGCTCTCAAGAAAAGAGGCAGCGAAGTGGAAGATAGAAACTCTGATCTGGAAGACAGATGGAAGAAACAGTTCGAGAGTTCAAAATTTCAGTAAGTTCAAAAGTTCCTGTGAACAGAGCATGAGGGAATTGTGGGATACACTTAAACGTCCTAATATCAGAATCACTGGAATACCAGAAGGAGAAGAATTTCAGACCAAAGACATGGAGAACTTATTTAACACAATAATTGAAGAAAACTTCCTCAGTCTCTTAAAAGAAAGGCTCATCAAGTTACAAGAAGCAAATAGAACTCCTAACCAACTAGACCAAAGGAGAAACTCCTCAAGACATATTATGTAAACATTGACACCAAAGAGAAAATCCTAAAAGCAGCCTGGGAAAAACAACACATCACTTTCAAAGGAAACCACATCAGAATTATTTCAGACTTCTCAATGGAAACACCGAAAGCTAGAAGGGCCTGGCATGAAACTCTCCAAACTCTAAGAAACTATGGCTATCAACCCAAACTACTGTACCTGGCAAAAGTCTCCCTTATAATAGATGGTGAAAGGAAAAGCTTCCATGACAAAACTCAGTTTTACAATTATATGAACACAAAACCAAACCTACAGAAAGTATTCCAGGAAATTCTCTACAGAGAAGAAACAAATAACCAAACACAAATGTCTACAAGAAGCAGATAACAACAACCAAACCCAGAGTAGACACAAAAATTTCAAATTGCATGAAAACACCAACACACCTCTACCACCACAACATGGCAGGGATCAAATCAAATCTCACAGTCATCACCCTAAATATTAATGGCCTTAATTCACCCATCAAGAGACACAAGCTAACAGGGTGGATCAAAAAATTAGACCCCTCAATCTGCTGCCTTCAAGAAACCCACCGTACCACTAAAGACAGAAACCTCCTCAGGGTGAGAGGGTGGAAAACAATATTCCAAGCAAATGGGAATAAGAAACAAGCAGGTGTAGCTATATTAATATCGGATAAAATTGACTTCAAACCAAAAACAATCAAAAAAGACGAAGAGGGCTACTTCCTACTTATGAAGGGAACAATCCATCAAGAGGATATTACAATCATAAATCTGTATGCACCAAACACAGGGGCACCACAGTTCATAAAACAAAACCTACTTGACAATAAAACAGAAATAACCACCAACACCATCATAGCTCGGGACTTCAACACACCATTATCAGTAATAGACAGATCATCCAAACAGAAACTCAACAGGGAAGTAAGAGAGCTCAACAAAACCATAGAACATGTAGACCTAACGGACGTATACAGAACTATCCATCCCAAATCCACAGATTACACATTCTTCTCAGCATCCCATGGAACATTCTCTAAAATAGGCCATATACTGGGTCACAAAGACTGCCTCCACATATTTAGGAAAATCGACATAATTCCCTGCATGGTATCAGATCATAATGCTATATTCCTAGAAATCAACAACAAAAAAACCACCAAGAATCCCAACAGCACCTGGAAACTGAACAACACACACTTAAACAATAAATGGATAGTGGATGAAATAAAAAATGAAATTGCAAAATTCCTGGAATTGAATGACAATGAGAACACATCATACCAAAACTTATGGGACACAATGAAGGCAGTCCTCAGGGGAAAATTCTTAGCACTCAATGCCTTCATAAAAAAGAAAGAAAGATACCAAATCAATAGCCTAACCATCCACCTATAGGCACTGGAAAAACAAGAAAAGTCCAACCCAAAGAGCTCCAGAAGGAAAGAAATAATTAAATTCAGAGCAGAAATTAATGAATTGGAAACCAAGGAAACAATTAAGGCAATTGACAAAACAAAGAGCTGGTAATTTGAAAAAATAAACAAGATTGACAAACCCCTGGCCAATTTGATCAAACAAAAAAAAAAAGGAGAGGCTCCAAATTAACAAAATTCAAAAGGAAAAAGGAGAGATCACAACAGACATAAGTGAAATTGGAAGAATCATCAGGACTTATTTCAATAACCTCTACTCCACAAAACTGGAAAATGTGGAGGAGATGGATTAATTCCTGGACGCATATCATCTACCAAAGCTAAACTCAGAGCAGGTTAATCACATCACTGAACCCATCACACTCATGGAGATTGAAAAAGTAATAAAAAACTTCCCCCAACAGAAGAGTCCAGGACCAGATGGATTCCCAGGAGAATTTTATCAAACCTTCATGGAAGAATGCAAATCAATCTTCCTAAAACTGTGCCACACAATTGAAGAACAGGGAAAGCTACCCAACTCCTTCTATGAAGCTAGTATCACCCTAATCCCAAAACCAGGCAGAGATGCCACAAGAAAAGAAAACTACCGGCTTATTTCCCTAATGAACATAGATGTAAATATCCTGAACAAAATATTTGCAAACCGAATCCAACAACCCATCAAAAGCATTATCCACCTTGACCACGTGGGATTTATCCCAGGAACACAAGGGTGGTTCAACATATGAAAATCTGTCAATGTAATACACCACATAAACAAGCTTAAACATAAAAACCACATGATCATTTCGATAGATGCAGAAAAGGTCTTTGACAAGATACAACATCACTTCATGATCAAAACATTGGAGAGAATCAGCATGGCTGGTTCACATCTTAACATAATAAAGGCAATATACAAAGCTCCAAAGGCCCAAATAATACTTAATGGAGAGAGACTGAAGGAATTCCCATTAAGATCAGGAACAAGACAGGGATGTCTTCTCTCACCTCTGCTTTTCACTATAGTTCTGGAAGTCCTAGCTCAAGCAATAAGACAGGAGAAGGAAATAAAAGGGATACAATTTGGAAAGGAAGAAGTTAAGTTAGCTCTATTCGCTGATGACATGATAGTATATGTAAGAGACCTGAGAGACTCCATCCCAAAACTCCTGAAGGTGATTAACTCCTATAGCAAAATAGCAGGATACAAAATCAATGCACAAAAATTGGTAGCATTTCTGTATGCAAATGACAAAGATACAGAAAAAGAAATAAGGGACATAGTCTCATTTTCAATAGCAAAAATAAATAAATAAAATACCTTGGAATAACATTAACCAAGGATGTACAAGATCTATACAACAAAAATATAAAAACTCTCAAAAAAGAAATTGAGGAGGACTTGAGAAGATGGAAAGACCTCCCATGCTCCTGGATAGGCAGAATTAACATTGTGAAGATGACAATCCTACCAAAGGCAATATATAGATTTAACATAATTCCAATTAAAGTTCCTACAGTGTTCTTCACAGAGATAGAAAAAATTATCTCAAATTTCCTATGGAAAGGCAGAAGGCCTTGTATATTCAAACATAACCTCAGCCAAAGAAATACCTCTGGTGGTAATACTATACCTGATCTAAAGCTATACTACAAAACCATACTAATAAAAACAGCATGGTACTGGCATAAAAACAGGAGTATAGACCAATGGAATATACATGAAGACCCAGATTTTGGGTCAAGCAACTAGAGCTACTTGATATTCGACAAAGGCCCAACAATATAGGCTGTAAAAAAGATAGCATCTTCAACAAATGGTGCTGGACAAACTGGATAACCACATGCAGGAAATTAAACTTGATCCACACATTTCACCATGCATTACACTCAAATTCAAATGGATCAAAGACCTCAACATAAGACCAGAAACTCGAATACTACTGGAAGAATATTTAGGAAGTACTTTCCATGATATAGGAATGGAAAAAGACTTCCTGAACAAAACCCCAGTGGCTCACGCTCAACCAATGGGATCATATGAAGCTGAAGAGTTTCTTTACAGACAAGCATATAATAAGCAAAGCCAATAGAATACCCACAGAATGGGAGAAAATATTTGCGGGTTATCCAACTGATATAGGCCTGATCTCTAGAATCTACAAAGAACTCAAAATTGTAAACAATAAGAAGACAAACACCCCACTCACAAAATGGGGCACAGAGTTGAAAAGGCAGTTCACAGAGGAAGATATACAAATGGCAAACACACACTTAAGAAAATGTTCATTATCCCTAATCATCAGAGAAATTCAAAATAAAACAACTATGAGATTCTGCCTCATCCCAATAAGGATAGCCAACATCAAAAAATCAAATGAAAATAAATGCTGGCAAGGATGTAGAGAAGCAGGCACACTCATTCACTGTTGGTGGGAATGTAGGATGTTACAACCACTTTGGAAGGCAATATGGAGACTCCTGAAAAAGCTGACTATAGAGATACCCACAGAACCAGTTATACATTTACTGGGCATCTATCCTAAAACGTTCAAACCACAGCCCAGAGAGATTTGCTCAACCATGTTTGTAGTGGTTCAATTCATAATAGATAAAAGCTGGAATCAACCCAAATTTCCATCACTAGAAGAATGGATAACTAAGATGTGGTATATCTACACAATGGAATTCTATACAGCAGTGAGAAAAAAATGACACAAAGAAATTTGAGGAAAAATGGGTGAACATGTAACAGATCATTCTCAGTGAACTTATACAATCACAGAAAAAAAAAAATCTGCACATAGTCTCACTCATCTAAAACACCTAACCTGAATCTACGCAAGATACCTTACATACCCAGCAATCACCTCATGTACTGCACACTAGATGAATGGGGAGAGAGGGGAGGGCATAGAAGGGGTGGGAAACCCTAGTCTATACCCAAACGGCAATGGTACCATAAAATTCTACATCCTGAAAGGCAGACCAAATGGCTGAACCTTCACTAGACCCTTACAGGAAACAACTGAACCACAAGACACTGGAGAGGGTAGGATCAAGACTAACCTAAATCTTCTACATCTTCCCTCCCTTCCTCTCCCCCTACCCCCTCCCTCTCTCCTCTCTAACTCTTGTATATTAGTTATGTTTTTCCTCATTTTCTCAGTGGGAACTGACCTGTAACCCCCACTACCAGCATGGAGCTATCATCCACAATGAGTTTTTGATCAGAGAATCCTACAAGGTTGCCTAAAACAATGACAGACTTTTGTCAGAGTACTTGATGACCCACCAAAGGTCAGTGTTAAGACCCTATTGCTGAAGACTCCATATGCAACTGACATGTAAAATGGAATGACATGGCTGGAAGCCAGGAGAGAGTCAGTCCCCAGTCAGCGTGTCTAGTGCCAGAAGGTGCTACATGGGCAACTGGGGGAAATGACCAATATCTGCCCAAGCATCTCATGGTCTAACCTAATTAGCAACAAATAACCTGATGTGATGCCCACATAAGTGCAATAGTGGCACATAGCCATGGTGGGGAACCAACTGCTCTTGATTTGGCTAACTGATCCCCTCAGTGGTACGAGACCCATAGCTGGAGCTGGGAAACAAGTCAGAACCATATCCAAACATAAGCCCACTCTCCAATATCAAGCTACCATCGATCATGGGGTACAAGAGGGCCTACACCTATTAAACTCTCTATCAAAAAAGTAAGTGTTATCTCAATTTTCCGGGTGCTAACTTAGTCTCCGTTGGAGAATCTGATTCTCTTTTTCAGATAGATGCAGATCCTAAGGAGAAAGCTGCCCCAACATACCTCAAAAGGGGCTCAACTGAAACAAGCAAGGGTGCTGTTTTCCTGATGAACAGGATACCAGCACAAAGGGGAAGGAGACCAACACAGAGAAAAATCAACTCCTACCAAATCAGAGAGCCAGAGCCTCAGAGGCCCCCAACACCTCAGTACTGAAGCAGACCAAAAATGAACCCAACATGGCTCAGGGAAATTTTTCAGAACAGTGGGAAGAAAGAATGTCAGAGCCACATGTTAGGTCATGATATGCAGAGACATTTATTGTACCAATAACTGTGGACTAACTCCACAATGCATGACCTATTTACATCAACAAGGAGGGTCCATTGGGAGGGTGTAGATCATGGATGAACCTAAACAATGGTACTAAATGGCCTATATTTGCTGAAAAGAAAACTAATTAAATTAAAAAATATACGCAAATGTATAAATGTTATACATTATGTAAGTGGGTTGAAGGGCAAAAATCACATGATCATCTCATTAGATGCAGAGAAAGTGTTTGATAAAATCCAACATCCCTTCATGATAAAAGTCCTACAGTAACTGGGAATAGAAGAAACATATCTCAGTATAATAAAAGGTCTTTATGACAAGCCTACAGGCAACATATTACTAATTGGGGAAAAACTGGAAGCTTTTCCACTAAAATCAGGAATAAGACTAGGGTGTCCACTGTCCCCAGTTTTATTTAATATTGTTTTGGAAGTCTTAGCCATAGCAATAAGGCAAGAGACACACATAAAAGGATACAAGTTGGGAAGGAAGAGATCAAGTTATCATTATTTGCAGATGACATGATTCTATACATAAATGACCCAAAAGACTCTACTAGCAAACTGTTCGAGCTGATAAAAACCTACAGCCATGTAGCAGGATACAAAATAAATACACAGAAATCAGTAGCCTTCATATATGCTAACAACAAACACACAGAAGATGAAATCAGAGAATCACTCCCATTCATAATTGCATCAAAAAAAAATAAAGTACCTTGGAATAAACCTAACCAAGGAAGTAAAGAATCTATACAATGAGAACTTTAAAACACTCAAGCGAGAAATTGCAGAAGACACTAGAAAGTGGAGAAACGTCCCTTGTTCCTGGACTGGAAGAATCAATATTGTCAAAATGGCAATCTTACCAAAAGCAACCTACACACTTAATGCAATCCCTATCAAAATTCCTTAGGCATTCTTCATTGAAATAGAAAAAACAATCCAAAAATTCATTTGGAATCACAAAATACCTTGCATATATAAAATAATACTGAGCAACAAAAATAAGGCTGGTGGTATCACCATACCTGATTTTAACCTATACTACAGAGCCATAGTAACAAAAACAGACATGTAGATCAGTGGAACAGCATAGAGGACCCAGATGTAAGTCCAGGTAGCTATAGCCACCTGGCGTTCGATAAAAATGCCAAAAATACTCATTGAAGAAAAGACAACCTCTTCAGCAAATGGCGTTGGGAAAACTGGATATATATCTGTAGAAGGATGAAAAATAGATTCTTCTCTCTCTCCATGCACAAGAATTAAGTCCAAATGGATTAAAGACCTTAACATCAGACCTGACTCTGAAACTGCTAGGGGAAAAAGTAGGGGAAACCCTTCAACATATTGGTCTGGGCAAAGACTTTCTGAATACAACCCCAATTGCTCAGGCAATAAAATCACAGATTAATCACTGGGACCTCATGAAATTACAAAGATTTTGCTCTGCAAAGGACACAGTGAAAAAAGCAAAGAGGCAACCTACAGAATGGGAAAAAATCTTCGCCAGCTATATATCTGATAGAGGATTAATATCTAGGATATACAAAGAACTCAAAAAGTTAAATAATAAGGAATCAAGCAAGCCAATCAAAAAATGGGCTATGGAGCTAAATAGAGCATTCTCAAAGTAAAAAAATACGAATGGCATATAAGCATCCAAAAAAATATTCTATGTCACTAGTCATCAGGGAAATGCAGATTAAAACTACATTGAGATTCTATCTCATTCCTGTCAACTTGGCTACCATCATGAAAACAAATGATCATAAATGTTGGCAGGGATGTGGGAAAAGAGGAACCCTTCTACACTGCTGGTGGGAATGCTATCTGGTCCAGCCATTGTGGAAATCAGTGTCCAGGTTCCTAAAACAGCTAAATATTGATCTACCATATGACCCAGCTATAGCACTCCTAGGCATATATCCTAAGGACTCATTTCATTTACTTAGAAGTACGTGCTCAACCATGTTTATTGCTGCTCAATTTATAATAGCTGGGAAATGGAACCAGCCTAGATGTCCCTCGACTGATGAGTGGATAATGAAGAAGTGGCACATTTATACAATGGAGTTCTACTCAGTGGTAAAGAAAAATGAAGTTATGAAATTTGCAGAAAAATGGATGGATCTGGAAAGGATTATACTAAGTGAGGTAACCCAGGCCCAGAAATCCAAGCACCATGTATTCTCCCTCATATTTGGATCCTAGCTACAGATGATTGTGCTTCTTTGTGAGAAGGAAAATACTTAGTAGCAGAGGCCAGCTGGGAAAGAGTTTCTCCTTCAAAACCATGTTCTCTCCTGACATGCTGGGGTTGAGCTATAAGACAAAGCTCTTATGTACTTTGGCTTCAGGAAATTCCAGGTGGGCAGTGGGCCTGGGTTAATATGGCTTTTCTTTAGGATCTCAGCTGCTACAGACACAGAGTTGCTTCTCTTATATGTATATAGGAGACATTCTCAGTAGGTAGATGTCTTCTGGGGCCCAGGAAGGCCAGGCCAAACCAGCGAACTGGAGGGACAACAGGACTCAGTGGGTTTCCTGGTGTCCATGGTATCTTCTTCTGCAGAATGGAGAGTTTCATCTTTGCTAAGCTCAGTCCTCAGACAGGAAGGATGAAAGCACACTTGACTTTCTCTAATCAAAAGTCTCTCTTGCAAGCATTCATGTAGCATGGCCCTTACAAGTCATTCACACTCTGCTGTATTTCCTACCTGGATGTATCAGCACACTGCTGGTATTTGTAGTACCCCACAGTATTATTGAGCTGGAGAGGTACTTGGGGAAGTGTTTGCTGCCTCAACATTTTGGCTACATCTAAACAAGCTGGGGATTTATTGAGGTCAGCAACGGCTGGATGATCAATAAGGCATTTCAGATAAAACTCCATTTTTGCCTCTAGCAAATTCACAGCATTACTTTGCCTTTGTAAACAACATCTTAAGGAATGCTGATTGTAAATCATCTCAGATGCACCTTTACACCCTTCATACCATGTATTTCTCCTAATAACTTTGCATGAGAAGCAAGAAAGGACCCTTGTACCAATGAAGACACAGAAGCCCAGAGGATGCAACTAACTCATCTAAGGTAAGAGTGAATGTGTTGGGAGGGGGCAGATTAGGATCCAAGGCTCTCAGCTCCTGGGCCTGCTGATGTAATCAGTATCTCACTTACCTTTGAGCTTGAGCTTCCCTGACCTGGGTCTGTCCCTCCTACACTTCTGAATAGCAGTGCTTATCACTGGGTGGGCTGCAGGCAGTCAAACATTCAGTGACATCGTCAGGGCTGCAGGCTAACCTTACCTGTTGTCTGGGCAATTTGGCAAGTGATCACATTTTCCTTTGGATCTAATTACCTGAGAAGAAAATGATATCTCACTGTGAATCCACTGAACTGCTTTCTAAGCAGCCTGCAGGCACATGCAAGCTGAGGCCGGGTTTTGCCCAGGCAAGGAAAGAACAAGCAGGGATGGTCTGCTGTGGAGCGACCTAGTGCTGATTTGACTGGATTTAGAATATCAGTTCTGGAGGTTTCTCACCAGCCCTAAGAGAAGCACTGTCAGACCTGTGGTCATCGTGGCATAGGTTTAGGGATGACAGAGAAGGAGCTGGAGAGAGAAACTGGACCTCCCCACCTCTTGGGGACATTTTGGGGAAAGAGAGCTGAGGAGCTCACAGAATCCTTGGATTGGTCTGAAGGTTCTTTCTGGGTCTGTTCCCCAGACCTCAGACTTCTTGTGCCCAGGTGGTGGTTTCTCACCTTCAGAGCTGGGGCTGGGTTCTAGGCTCATAGTCAACATGAGATCTTCATTAACCCCGGCTACCAAGTTACTTTCTGGGAGGAGAAATCACAAGCAGGTCTCGGAGCAGGGGACAAGTATGGCTTCTAACTTGCAGTGGCCAGGGAAGGCAGGCACAACAGACATGTAGTAAAAGGCACTTTATTTACTTGTGGTTTGAATGTGAAATGCCTCCAAAGGCTTATGTACTGGAACAGGTGGCCTTCGGGGAGTGATGCTGTTTTGGAAGATTGCAGAACCTTTAGGAGGTGGTTCTTTGCTGGACAAAGTATGTTATCTAGGCTGGCACTTGAGGTCTTATAAACTGGCCCACTTCTTGCTTGTTCTCTGTTTCCTGACCATATACATCATGTGATCAGCCACTTCATGCCCCTGCTGCCATGCTTTCCAACCATGACGGACTGTATCCCCTGAGGAAGTAAGCCAGAATAATCCTGCTTTAAACTGCTTCTGGTCAGGGTGGTTGCAGCAAAACAGTAACTAACACAACCCTTTAACCTGGACTAAACACTGCTCTCCCTTCAATTAGGGTTCAGCATGTGCTCCAGTCAGTTCCTAGATGTTGCTCCTGTTGCTGGGATAAACATCTGACTAGAAGCAGGTTATGGGAATAAGATATTTATTTCAGGCTTACAAATACCAGGGGAACACAAGAAGCTGGCTCCCTTCCACAAATCCAAGCAGAGAGACACAATGAAACAGCCAACAAACACTGATAGCATAATCCACCATAGCTCAAACTATTCTATCCATACCTGGTAGGGTTGGACTCCAAGATCCACTACCAGTGACACAGCTCCTACAGCAGGGGTCTACCTTCCAGGGGCTGAACCTGCAAGTGCAAGGTTTTTTTTATGACTTTTGTTGATTTTGATACCACATATATACTATATATATAGTATCATAGTATATATATATGTGTGTATTATATATACTGTATATATATAGTATCAAAATCAACATACATATTTTATTGAAACATATATATATATACATATATATATATATGTGTTTCAATAACACACCTGCGTCTGTGGGGCCATACATTCTAACTACCACAGTACGCTTGTAAGAACAGTCACTTTTCAAAAATTTGTTAACTTCTTCTCTCTTTCCCTCCCTTCCCTTTATTCTTTATTTTCTTCTATCCATCTTTTTTCAGTTCTAGGTATTGAATCAGGGCCTTAGGATGTTAGGTAAGCACTCTATCATTGGTCTATTTCCCCATCCCTTTTATTTCTTTTAAATTTTGGGAGAGGATTTCATTCAGTTGCCCAGCCTGGTTCTTGGCTTCACTCTGTAACTTAGACTGACCTCAAATTTTGAATCTTTCTGCTTTAGCCTCTTGAGCAGCTGGCATGACCACGTCCAGCAAGTGGAATTCTTTATCTTTCTTTCTTTATTTTTCTGATGTTCTTGGTGCTAGGAATCAAGCCCAGGGCCTTTTACATGATAGGTGAATGTTCACATACTGAGCTACTCCCTTAAGCAATAGATTCTTTTTTGAAAAATAATCTTTTTATTTATGTGTATACATTTTATTTTACTTTTGGTTTTTTGAGGTAGGGTCTCCTTGTAGTCCTGTCTAACCTGAAATTTACTGTGTAGTCTCAGTGTGGCTTTGAACTCAAGGCCATCCTCCCTACCTTTGCCTCTTGAGTACTGAGATTAAAGGCACGTACCACCATGCCCAGTTCACACCTAAGAGAACTGGCAATGCCTTCAGGAGTGAGGTGTTTAAACATTTAGTAGCACAGCACTAAGTTTCCCCAGAGGTGGATTTTGCTGAGCTCTCTGCTAGGTCTCCAGCTCTGCCTGAGACCTCATTTACATATGCCCTATCAGTGACTTCCAGGCAACCTGGGTCCTGAGCTGGTGTGACCTACATTTTTCTCTTCCTTCCTTTGTGGTGGCAGGTGTGTGGCAGGCTGCCTAGTCTGCCCTGCAGGCTGGGAGTTCTGTGTCCTCTCAGTGAGGGGAGAGGCCCATCAACCTTCAGGTGACGACTGCTATTCCTCTTGGTGCTGCTTGTCAGACACATGTGGAGTTGCTCTGACCTCTAACTTCCCTTGTTCCTCTTGTCATGCACATGTTTCCTTCATGCAGGCCCTGTAGCTGATTACCACCATCTGCTCACCCTTCTCTGCTCTCAGGGCAGTCCTTCTGCTGGGCCAGCATACGCTGCTAAGGACCCATGGGGGCTGTGTCACAGACCAACATTTGTTGCACTTTTGGATTAATTTTGACTTTAAGGGCTTTACTGATCTAAGGGATTTTCCCTAATTTAACTTCGTCCTCTTTGGTACTCAATAAAGGAGTACATGACACTAGCTCCCATTTAGGGAGTGCTCACTGTGTCTAGAGATGGAGATGTGCCCCTGTGGGCATCATCCCAAGCTATTCATAAGGGCCCATGAAGGAGACACTGATCTTCATGCCATATTACTGAGAAGAGCCAATTCGGGGTGAGAAGTTGCTTCCAACACCAGTGTGCTTGGTTTCTAAGCTAACTCTTGTCACAACCCTATCACCCCATCCCTTCACTGTAGGCTCTGCTAAGGCAGAACACTGACTTGTGCTGTGCTTGCAGTTTTGAAAGCCTTCGGTGACCACTGGGGTTGTGGTGTTCATGGCAGCTTCAAAAGAGTCTTTGTTGAGGTTGAGCTGGGCCCCAAGCAGGACAAGTATTCTCTGGTTACATCTTGTGTTTGATATTAGTTTTCTACAGCAGTTGTAATAAAGTTCCATAAACCAGGTGCTTTAAGATATCAGAAACTTATTGCCTTACAGATCCCTATAAGTCCCACTTTAGGTATCAACAGACTTTCTTCTTGAGAGCTACAGCTGATGGTGGCTTGTTGGCAGTCTTTGACATTCCCAATTTCTGAAAGCATCACTCTAATCTTGGCTTGTATCTTCTGTGACATTCTCTCTGTGTATCAGTGTCTGTGTGTAAATTCTACCCCCACCACTTTTTTTTTTTTTTTTTTTGAGGTACAGTCTTGCTCTAGCCAAGGCTGACCTGAAATTCACTATGTAGTCTTAGGGTAGTCTTGAAAACACGACAATCCCCCCTTTAAAAAAGCTTTATTTTTATTTATTATCTATTTGAGAGAGACAGATAGAGAGAGAGAGAGAGAGAGAGAAAGAGAGAATGTGTACACACCCGAGCCTCTAGCCACTGCTAATGAACTCCAGATGTATATGTCAACTTGTGCATCTAGATTTACATCTCATGATCTCCACTCTGAAGGTTTTGGGCATGAGTGGAGGGGGGCAACTCTACTCACAGCTGGTAGAGCTGATTTCTCTTCCCTTCTTTGGGTCAGCCTGCTCGATGCAGAGCCCTGTGTGGTTTTTCTCATCCTAGCAAAACACGTGAGGATCAGGAGGCCATTGGCTGTGCTTCCTGCTTCAGAAGGAGAGCTTTGTTTGAAGAAGTTTCAGAGTGCAAAAGTCAGATTGAATACAATGGAGACACAAAATGAAATTGCTCTTTACAAGACATACAGGTGCAATAAAATGGAAATACACTTGTTTTAACACAGCAAACATCCTGAGGATTCCTAAAGGGTACTGAACAGGTTAAGCAAAGGTGCAGTTAAGAAAAGGAAGAAGGAAGGCTGGTGAGAGAGCTTGTTGGGCAGGCTGGTGTGTGACTGGGAAGTGCAGATCCCACAGACTTTCTGGAAATACTCTGGACAGTGGTCAGCCAGTAGAGGCAAAGGCTGCTGCACTGGGACATAAGAACAGTTTCCTCTTTCTTCTGCATGTCTGTGCCTCTTCACTTAGAATTCTTTCATAGTCAAACTGAGCCCTGTGCTTAGCCCCGCTGACTGGCAGCTTCTTGGGACACCCTCATGGACGCTGGACTAGAGCTTGTGGACAGAAGAGAGAAAGGTAGAATGTTTCACATGCTGTGTATGTGAGAGAGTAGTGAACCTCCCTGAAACAGAACTCTTTAGTATTGGTCAAGGCTTCTCTCTGGGACTTTGATGAATGCAAGAAGCAGTCACTAAGTGTCTACTGCATCCTATATTGCTGAAGAACCATGCTTGCAATCAAGGTCTGAGCTACAAACTGGCAGCTTTCAGGGATAGAGTGGGTTTTTTTTTTGGGGGGGGACATTTCCATTTGTTTCTGAATTTTAGTCTCAATGTCATCATTGAGCACTTGCCAGCTAATCATAGTCATCTGACACAGTGTTCCTTTGCTTGCAGTTCACGTGCAGGAAGAGACTCACAGTATGAGGGAGCTGTGTCCTTTCCATTCATGGTGGAGTCAGGGCTCTGGGCAGAGTGCTGGAGACGGCAGTGGGTGAGAGACCAAAAAGAAATAACGTGTAAATAATTAAACAATGACACTGCCATTGTAAGACAAATCATTGTGAACAAAGGAGGAGCCCGGGCTCAGCTCAGATAAGGAACTAACTGATTAACGTGCTGACCTTTGCTTCTGTAACTCATGCTCACTTGCTCAACAGGACATTCTTGAAATACTTAGCTGTGGGGGCCTCTGGCCGCTTGCAAAAGATAGGATCTACAAGCAATCTGCTGACCAGAGATGAGCAACTAGAAATGTTCCTGAACGCGCCTTCTTGGAACCAATCATTTTAAAATATGCTATGTGATGTAACCCCTTTTCCCCTTCCCACTCTTTTCCTTTATAAACCCCTACTTTTAGAAGGTCAGGGCTCTCTCCCACTCCCCCTGCGTCGGTCTGAGTCCCTGCTTAAGCTTGACATTAAAAGAAACCTGTTGCTTTTACATTCGAGTGTCTCAGCTTTTGTGGTGGTCCTCTAGGTGACTCCTGGGTGACCAGGGGTCTTGGCTCCTGGTCAGGGGTCTTGGCACAACAGTGGAAACCTTGAGAGTTGGGCCATGGCAGCACACTTGCTGTCTGAAGTCAGAGCAGATGGAAAGCCACTGAACCTTGGTTTGTATTTGACATGGCTTTTACTGTGAGGGCTTTGGACTTTGGACCCTACACAAGCTGGAGTTTAGAAAAAACAGTGATTAGAATGACTAAGCAGGATGCTTTCTAAAGGATTTTCCAGTGTTGGGTCTACATTGAGGTGAGGAGAGTGGGTGGTAACTGGTGGCGCAGCCTGGAAAATTCCTTCTAAGCTGACTTCATCATCCTCTGATTCATTCTTTGCTCAACTCATGCTGAGGAAAAATGAGAGCCAGTGTTTTGAATAGCTGGGTCTTATATCCCTGGCTCAGAAGTTCTGTGGCCTCTCATTCATTAAACATTGTGTGCAGTGCACACCTGCTCTGTGCCAGATGTTGTCCCACATGCTGGAGATTCAACAGCGAATGATCCAATGTCAGAGAAATGCTTCCTAATGTGTGTATAGGGAAGAAGAGGGAGATGAAGAAAGAAATAAGTTAGCAAGTTAGGTAGTTTGTCAGTATCAGAAGAAGACACTTATGTGGTTAGCAGTGGGATGGGCATGCCTTGAGGCAGGTGGGGGATCTGTGATTGTAAGTAAAGTGACCAGGGAAGACCTCACTGAAGTGACATCAGCTAAAGGACCTGAAAGAATAAGGGAAGGTAGGGGGTGAGGACATTGCAGGTAGAGAGTTGGTTTGGTGCAAAGGCTCTGGGTCTATAAGGAGTATGCTGTGCTTGCAAAATCAAGTGGGATGGGGAAATGGAAGGGAAATTAGTAGGGTGGAAGTACAAGCAGGAATTGGACCTCTCATTTAGGGATATGTGCAGTAGGGGGGTGGTGGGAGAAACATGTTCAGCATCTCTTTGGTAGCAGCTGAGGTCCCCAATATTGCTGAGTAGCAAAGCTTGCAAGTCTATTCCCTGCTCTTTCACCCTATCTGGGTAGGAAAGTACATAGATCCTGAAGAGATGGGATGACCAAGGGATCAGACTCCTGTGCTGTATGGAGCCAAAGTCCCCATCAACCTTGTTGGGTGTAAGGAGGAGAGAAGAAGAGCATCAAAATAAGTTCGAGGTGGAAGTTTGAAACTTGTGTGAATTTTTAGAAAATATTTTATGTATATTTATTTATTTGAGAGAGAGAGAGAGAGAGAGAGAATAAGCATGCCAGGGCTTCTGGCTGCTGCAAACAAACTCCAGACACATGTGCCACCTTGTGTATCTGGTTTACATGGGTCCTGGGGAATCAAACCTGGGTCGTTTGGCTATATGAGCAAGCACCTTAACTGCTAAGCCATCTCTCCAGCCCAACTCATGTGAGTATTCATAACTGTAAGTGATCAGAAAGTTATGAAATTTGATAAAGGTGCTGATAAGGGTGGAAATGTGAGATGAGGTGAGGTTAGATTAAAGACAGTGATTGAGTAAACACATTTGTCCCCTCCATGTGCAGAGAGGCATGCTATAATATTATTGAAGTAGAACTAAGATTTAACAAGTAGCTCTCATCCCAGCCTCCCTGGTGTGCCCTTGACTGCCAGTGCCCAGTCTGGCTCACCTCATCTACATTTGCCTCCTTGAACCCTAGGAACACATCCTACCAGAGTGCAGCCTTCACCATCACATCACCCAGGACAGGGAAATAAGGGGACAAGCTCTGCACAGGTGTTCACTGAGTGCTGACTGATGAGTTATATGCATAAAAATGCAATAGGGGGCTGGAGAGATGGCTTAGTAGTTAAGTCGCTTGCCTGCAATGCCTAAGGACCCAGGTTTGATTTCCCAAGTAAGCAAGATGCATAAGGCATGCATCTGGAGCTCATTTGTAGAAGCTAGAAGACCTGGTGTACCCATTCTCTCTCTTTCTCTCTCTCTCAAATAAATTAACTAATAAATCAAATTAAAAAGAGAAAATGCAAAAGAAACATCTTCAGATTTGGGCAACTCAAAAGATAGGAGTCTTCTCCACACAGAAGAATTTCCTAGGATGCTGTTTTTGATAGTGAATTTTATGAGATGTATAAAGCAATGATAGTTAAGGGGAGTGTCTGAATTCTACACCCTCTGCTGCCAAGAAGTATTTCTAAACAGCTGCCAGCTGGATGTGAAGGAAGTCTTACGATGTAGCCCTTCCTTATAGAAACATTGAATCGTTTTTTTTTTTCAAAATGTAAAACACATTGGGAATTTATCAATGCCTTACCCTGTTCACAGACTAACTGGGTTCTTGGCATTTTTCTGACCACACATGCATGTTTTTACATGGCTAAAATCATGGTTACAGATATAATTTTGGTCTATTTAGGGGTGAGTATGGACATCCACTGACTCTTTTTCATAACTACAAAATATTCTTTTTAAAATTCCAAACACACTGAGAAATTCTCATGTGGTTATTTTCAACATTATATATGCAGTGAGTTTCTTCTGCTCATGGATTTGCTCATGTTTAATAATCTGGTGGCACTTCTTAGTGATAGTCATGACCCATACTATGTACCATGGGCATGGGCACTCCTGAAAGCATAAATGGGGTGTCACAGGGTGGCACTTTGTGGATAGAATGGTACCATGCTGAAGAAAGAAATGCTTGGCTCTTTACAGGCAAGTGCATTGATGGAACTCTTTAGGTTTGAGTTTGTGGAGTTGAGTAGGGCTGGCTTTCATGTCTATTCCAGAGCATTTATTCACCCTTTCCTCCCGCCTGTGATCACTTGTGGCTAAACTCTGAAGAGCTCAGCTTCTCTTTGCTACTGTAAAAGCCAATTCCCCTAGGTAAGAGGACCCCAAGTCACTCATTAACTTTAAATCTCATTTAAGAAGTGACTCCTGTGCTTAACCAGTGGTAGGTCTCATGGAGATAGGACATGATGGGACACTGGCTTCTGGCTTAGGTGGAATTTCTTATCTTCTGGACACTATGGATCACTATAACCACAGAAATTCATCAGTTATATTTGAGCCCTGATATGAGCCAGGAACTTTCTAAATTTCACCACCTCACTTCACTTTAACTGCATCTTATTAGGTAGGTTTTGAATGACAAAGGATGAAAACAAGGTATAGAGGGTAAGTATGAAGTAAGATTACAGAGCTAATAAGTGGCAGTTTTGGGCAAACAAGACAGAAAGGTTGACTGAGACAGAGCCTCTCCCACTAAGTGGCTCACACTGTGGGTACTGGTTGTGGTAATGGTGGTGTGAGTGTGTGTGCAGTGTGAGGTAGAAAGATGGACTGACAGATAAAATAAACCTAATAGTGGTGCTGAGAGCTTAGGAGGGGCAACTGCCTCACACTTCATTGGGAAGCAGTCATTGAGCATTTTCCAGGGCATGTTTCTGGCTAAGCTTTTGAGGAGGAAGAGGAAAGGGATGGGAGGTTCCTTTGTGGTTAGAGAGGAGGGTAAGAAGTATTCAGGGAAGAATTAACTTTTTAGTACAAGACTCATTTGTTCAGGCACATTAGCGGGTGCTGGGCAGTCTGAGAGTTGCCCGAGTGGACACAGCACTGCTGAAATGGTAGCAAGAGCCTGGTAGAGTCATCTTTGCTGGGGTCAAGAGGATGAAGAGGCATTCTGGCCTGTACTTCACACTAAATGGTTGCGCTCTGGCCTCAGGTGGTTGGCACTGGCTCAGACAGGCCATCGGAGCATTGCAGTTACAGAGGAGATGTTTTCCTCAGTGACACTCATTGCTTTTTATGGGTGATGAAGGGTGTTTTGTATTTCCTAGATTCTAAGACATCACTGATGTATGGACTGTCTTGTGCCCTTACCCAATCTTACATTGTAACCCTAACCTCCAGTGTGATTGCATTTGGGGATGGGTCTTTAAGGAGACACACAGGTTAAATTAAATCATCAGGGTTGGGCCTAATCAAATAGGACTAGAATCCTTTTAAAGGAAAGAGATCATGGGATATACACTCATACAGAAAAGGCCACATGAAGTCACAATGACAAAGCCAAGGTCAGAGGTCTTAGAAGAGCCAACTCTGCCTGGGCCTTGCTCTTGTACCTCCAGCTTCCAGGACTGGAAAAATAAATACCTAAGACCTAAGCCAGCTAGTCTGTGCCAGACCAAAACAACTCTTTATTTTTTATTTTTATTTTTTTAAAATTTTTTATTTATTTATTTGAGAGCGACAGACACAGAGAGAAAGACAGATAGAGGGAGAGAGAGAGAATGGGCGCGCCAGGGCCTCCAGCCTCTGCAAACGAACACCAGACGCGTGCGTCCCCTTGTGCATCTGGCTAACGTGGGACCTGGGGAACCGAGCCTCGAACCAGGGTCCTTAGGCTTCACAGGCAAGCGCTTAACCGCTAAGCCATCTCTCCAGCCCCCAAAACAACTCTTTAAAACTACCCCATGAACCAGAGAGGTGCTTGCACATCCTTTACTGTGGCCACTATTCAAATAGCCAAGTTATAGAACCAGCTTAGGTGTCTGTGAACAGATGGTGGATGAAGAAATTGTGGTATATGCACATGAGCAAGTTTTATTCACCATAAAGAAGAAATTCTCTTACTCCTCAAAGAAAAGAAAGAAGAAAGGGAAGAATGGGATGAGAGGAAGGAATAAGAATAAAATTGTGGAACTGAAGATCATATTAAGCAAAATGAGCAAATTAGGAAAGAAAATAGCACATTTTCATTCATATGTGATTACTAGATTAACCAGATATATATGTATGTATATATATATACATATATATATATGTATATATATATTCATATATATACATATGTATATATATATATTCATATTTGTGTGTGTGTTTGTAAAATTGAAGCAGGGGTGTTTGGAAATGAAGAGAGCTATCAGAGGAGGAGAAGATATGGTATGGTATGGTACACATGGTTGAAGCACATGATGTCTATGAGTGACATGTCTCTATGGATCTCATTGCTATGTGCAAGAAACACACCATAACTAAAACACACTGTCAATTTAGTCCTGATTTAAGGAAGAAGAAAAATGCTTCAGTGCTTCATAAATTCACATAGTGATAGAAAAGATGCATATTGACTTTGAAAATGTGTTGAAAACATCACAAACATAAAGAGAGGAATACACAAATCATGTGTGATCTCAGTAGCCAGACAGGGTCATTGGAGCACTCTCCGTCATTGATTGTGATACTCTGAAAATTTTGTTCTTGATTTTTACTTACCCCATTAGAAGCATTTTTCATAACATAACCTTTTTAATGGATATATCCTACTATATCACTTGTTTATTTTTTCTAGCATTATTGGGTATTTACTACATCTAGCCTGTACTTTTTTTCTATTATAAATTGTGGTACAAGGAAAGTCTTTGTGCAGACATATTTATCATATCATGAATGATTTTCTATGGGTTAATTCTTTGATTTGAAGTTAGTGGGCCAGAGGTTGTAAATAGTACAAAGGAAAAAAGAAACATTTTGTGTTTGTTTCTTGATACATATTGTCCAAATTTTTAGGTAGTTGTATTATTCTCTTTCCTAGTTTGGATACTTGCTATCAGACAGGATGTGACCAGCAGATATAAAAGAAAACTCTAATTTCTTTCTTCTAAACACGACAAAATAATAATGTAGTGCAAACAGAAGGATGTTTTTGTCTTTTGTATTTAGCTTAATATTAAGCTAGAAAGGAATGGCTACTTTTAAGAAACGGGAAGTGATATTATGTATGACAGATGATTGCATTGTCCCAGGGAATGTGGTTAAAGTGTGGCTTGGGTTGTATCCTCCAGGCCATCACACAAAATCTGCTTCCATTACCAGCGCGGGCCTCTATACCAGAGAACAGACGGCATTTCTTACCTTCCTGGAGCTGGTCTGAGTGGTGGCAGACTCCGGTGCTTATTACCAAAGACCCAGATTTCCATGTGGCCTCACCTCTCCAATCACTCTCACTGCTCCAGGAAGTTGGGCAGAAAGATATCTGAGGTCTCACATAGGTGAACCTTTCTCTCTGTGGGTTAGGGGCAACTTTGCTTTGCCTCCTGGTGCCCTTGATCAAATTTATAATGTTTTGTAAAGAAAGTCAGATGACGTGCCTAACTTCTGGATTCACAAAAGTATGTGTGTGTGTTTGTGGTGTATGCATGTACAGGCCTGTGTGGAGGTCTGACTTTAACAAGATTAGCAGCTGAAATGTCCCCAAAAGCTGTGTATTCAGATTCCAAAAACAGTGGCTCCAGATTTCACAGTCTCCATACACAGTGATTGTTCACTCACAAGCTGTTTTTGTCCTGTCTAGAGTTCAGGGAACACCAGACTGTGATAGGCTCCCTCCTTTTCTCTCCCTCCCTCCCTCCCTCCTTTCTTTCTTTCTTTCTTTCTTTCTTTCTTTCTTTCTTTCTTTCTTTCTTTCTTTCTTTCTTCATCCTTTCTTACTTTCTTTCTGGACATTGGGAACAAAGATTATAAAGTTTTAACTGACATGTACATAAATCTTTCAGCTTTCTAACAGTCGAATGTCAGATAACCAGAACTTACTGAATACTTACGAGGTGTGTTAGGCTTCCAGCCCAGGGGTAGCAACTCATTTAATTCTTCCAACCAACCTAAGACACAAGGTATGCTAGTCCCATTTTACATCCAAGAACTCGAGTTACTGAAAGGTTAACCAGTTTGAGTACAAAAGAGGCAAATTTGGAACTTGAATCTAGGACCTAGGACCTTTGGGCTTTTTCTCCTTGCTGTGTACTACTGGCTCTGTCATCATTGTTATATTAGTGCATAAGCAAGGAAGTGTTTTTGGAGCAAAGAAAAGGTTCCATAGATTGCCTAGTGGCATTGAAGGTAGGCTGCAGGAGATCAGCATAGGCCAAAGGGGATAATCATAGTTAATTCA
The DNA here is from genome assembly GCF_020740685.1 of Jaculus jaculus. Classification (NCBI taxonomy): domain Eukaryota; kingdom Metazoa; phylum Chordata; class Mammalia; order Rodentia; family Dipodidae; genus Jaculus; species Jaculus jaculus. The sequence continues at coordinate 110,237,465 of NC_059106.1, forward strand.
CAGAGATTTTCATGGGTGAAGCCTCTCTTTTGGCCTAAGATGACTGGGAGCTTCTCATTGGAGTCCATGATCCTTGTCTCCATAGGATTCTGACTTGGTTCCCAGTTTCAGCTATGAGTTCCTTTTCACTGAGCTGGTCTCTTAGCCATTCAAGGAGACATTGGTTACCCACCTAGGCTGGATGCCACTATTGCACACGTGTGTACATCTTGTCAGGCTGGTTGCTTTCATATAGCAGTGAACCCTGGTTGATCACAATGTTGTTGGCCATTTTCTCCCAGCAGCTCATGTAGCACTTTCCATCAATATATGGACAAACCTTCCGGAAACTGGCTTCTTTCTGGATTCCAGCCAGATCTCTTGATGTTATATATCAGCAGCATTCACTGTCTTCAGCAAATGGGCCTTACCTCTTACCTCAGACAGGTAATCAAGTGCTTTCACAGAAGCCTATCTTGTTTTGGGGACCTTGTTGGTCTCTCTGACCAATAGCTCAATGTGGGTTGTAACCTAGTTCTGGTAGTGGGAGTTACAAACCAGAGCCAATTGTTTTGGGATTAGATTTCTCAGATTTCTGGTTATCTTAATGTGATTTAAAGAGTTAATTCCTGCTCACTGGCATATGTAAGTGACAGGGAGCATAAACTCCAGTATTCAGATCTTATTCAAGGTATGGAGACATGTATAGAGGGAGGGAAAAGGTGTGCAAGATAAAGGTAAGATTGTGAAAGACTTTGCATATGTCAGAGAGAAAATCTTGACTATTTTGGGCACAGTGGCTGGGATCCTGTATATTAAACTAACAAGAGACAGATCAACAAGAGAAAAGGTACATTTTCAAAGATGCAGTAAGACTCTGATCTCATGTATTATTTGAACAGAGAGGATTTGAATTTCAAAAGGATACAAATTGTGGGGAATGGACTAACAAATATGTTTTGTAAGATGTTAATTTAATAGGTTTGTTTATGTAAACTCATCTTCCTGTTAATTTGCTTCTCCAGGGATGAGTTACCTGTCCCTTCTGGCACAGAATTTGAAACCCTTTCACAAAGGGAAACTTGTGCCCTATCTTCAGGCAGATTAGGGATGGTAGAGAAGTCATCCTGCACCTGCCAAATCTCAGTTGTCTTCGGCTAGAAGCCCTTATAGGAAAGTGATGCATTTTGGGAGTAGCATATTCTGTTCCTCTTCAATACTATACTAAGGAATTGGCTTTTATTTTATAACAATGAGAGGTTTTAAACCTCAAATGGTAAGATTTGTATATGTGAAAATGTCTTCTGGGTGCTGTGGGAAGGTAGTGGTCCTGGAGGTGCTGGAAAGTGAGAGGCCTTTACAATAGTCTGTGGAGGAGGGAGGGAGGGAGAAAGGGAGAAAAGTAGGAAAGGAGGGCTGGAGGGAGGGAGAGGAAGAGAGAAGAGAAGATATGGAGGGAGTGAAGAGGAGAGGAGAGACAGAGGGAGGGAGGGGGAAAGATTGGGATTCCTTTCTTTCTCCCAGTCCTGACAGGAATGTAGAATTTCAATTTCTATGCTCCTGGGAGGCCTCTGGGGGCCTGTCCATCTGCATCAGGGTTTATCACTGCTGCCTTGCAGATGTAGCACCCTGGAGAGGCTCTTGGGCTCCTCAACACCCACCAGGGGCACAGGCACACATCCACCTTCCCTATCCTCTTGAAGAAGCTCAGCAGCTGCCTGCAAAGAAAGCTACTTCTGCCTAGCACACACGTCCTGGTACTCAGAGGCTCTGTCTTGCTAAGAACTGCTTCTAGTGTCTTCCTCTTCATTTTGCAAGCATTTATCTTTAGCAGTAGCTGCTCTGCAGTGGAGGCGTCACCATCTTTATTGTTCACCTTAAACCTGGAGCTGTATCCACAGATTCATGGACATTAGCAGGAGGAAGATAGAATCTCTTTTCTCTTTTGGTACAGAGAGGCAAAAAAGACCCCCTCCCCTAGTCCTAACTTTTGCTAAGCCCTAGACAGCCCCAGATAGCCAAACCTTCTGCATGCACTCTTCCTGTTCCATATCTTTCCTTCTTCCTCTCCTGGTCCTGGGAGACCAAGAGCCCAGGCTCTTCTCCTGGGAAGGCTTTCTCTGCAAAGTTAGTACTATAGCTTAATGATGTTCCACCAATAACAGCAAGGTAATTGATTGTTAACTGAAAATACAAATTGTAATTGAATCCGTCACATTTAAGTTTTTCATTGTCTTGTGACAAGTCTCTTAGTGCATTGGTAAGGACTGCAGGAGCAGGGGAGTGATGGAAAGAGGGATAAGGACATTTGGTCTTCAGTTCCCCTTTCTAGCACATGGTAGGGCTAGATGTGCCTTTCTTAATTCTTAGCAGTCTCACTAGGGCCTTTTACACATGAATGTGCAAAGGTGTATGTACCCTCACTTATGCTTTGGTCAGATGAAGCCATACAAAAGAAGGTGGACCACTTCCAGGCCTTAGTTATGATAAATACGTAAGTCCACTTTGTGCTTCTGATTTGTGGTCAATGAGATTCTTTAACAAGATTATACTATCAGAGGGCCGGAGAGATGGCTTAGCAGTTAAGCGCTTGCCTGTGAAGCCTAAGGACCCCGGTTCAAGGCTCCATTCCCCAGGACCCACATTAGCCAGATGCACAAGGGGGCGCATGCATCTGGAGTTCATTTGCAGAGGCTGGAGGCCCTGGCGCGCCCATTCTCCCTCTCTCTCTATCTGCCTCTTTATCTCCCTCTGTTTGTCGCTTTCAAATAAATAAATAAATAAAAATTTAAAAAAAAAGATTATACTATCAGAGACTTTGTGCCAGGCATGGCCACTGTTTTTTTTTTTTTTTCCGAGGTAGGGTCTCACTCTAGCCCAGGATGACCTGGAATTCACTATGTAGTCTCAGGGTGGCCTTGAACTCACAGCGATGCTCCTACCTGTGCCTCCCAACTGCTGGGATTAAAGGCATGCGCCACCACGCTTGGCATGGCCACTGTTTTGATTTCATTTAACATGAAGGAAATGTATAGCAGTTAGAAAGGGAACCCGAGAACCAGGCTGCTTGGATTAGTCCTATCATTGTGCCATTTACTAGCTATGCAGCCTTGGGCAAGTTACTGACTTCTTTGGCCTCTGTGTTTTCATCCATAAGGCAAGGATAATAACCCATGTTTATGGTTTACAGCTTTGTGAAGATCACACAGGGTTAACTTGGGCAAAGTACACAGAAGAAGTATGGCAAAACTCAGTGGTGCTGGGTATGGAGGCACATGTCTTTAATTCCAGCAATCAGTAGGCAGCAGTTAGGAGTATCCCCATGAATTTGAGGCCATCCTGGGCTGAAGTGAAAACCTACCTTGAAAAAACAAACAAACAAGCGACTCAGTGGTTATGGAAATAGACTCATATCCATATCAATCTTTCGAAAACCATTTCAGTGTTAGTGTGAATCTAGAAGACAGAGCCCAAGACCAAATTTCTGATCAGGCTTGCTTGGTGCAGGGTGCAGACAGGGTTGATCCCTGGGCAGCAGGGTGAGATTCAGCCTGTATCTCCATCACTAGGGCCATGTGAAATGAGGATACCTCCAAATAGTGCTCCTGGAGCAGAAGGAGGAGAGGAAGGGCCAGAATTGTATCATTCCCTTCCTCCCTCCCTCTCTCCCTCCCTCCCCCTCCCTCCCTCCCTCCCTCCCTCCCTCCCTCCCTCCCTCCCTCCCTCCCTGCCTTCCTTCCTGCCTTCCTTCCTTCCTTCCTTCCTTCCTTCCTTCCTTCCTTCCTTCCTTCCTTCCTTCCTTCCTTCCTTCCTTCCTTCCTTCCTTCCTCAATCCTTCCTCCCTCCTTCCCTCCCCCTCTCTTTCCCTCCCTCCCTCCTCCCTTCCCTTCCCTTCCCTTCCTCCTCCCCTTCCCCTCCCTCCCTCCCTCTCTCCCTCCCTCCCTCCCTTCCTTCCTTCCTTCCTTGCTTTTCATTGGTTAGCACTCACTCTCAGGAGCATTGATTTTCTTGAATTTCTGGATTACATCTTCCAGCCTTCCCTGATAGCTGCTGGGAAGACATTACCCAGGTCCAATAGCCCTCTCCCCACCCCATGTCACTCAGATCAACTTAGACTCCCCCACAAAATCCATATCCACTTTTTCATCTTTAAAATCACAGTCACATTTGATAAACAGTACCCTAACTCTTCTTGTTTGAAAGAGGAGTTAACTTGCTCTCTCAAAGAATGTCAGTCCTGTAAAGACACAGACATATTTGTGTTCTTACACAAACACACACACACACACACACACACACACACACACACGCATGCATGCACACCTTGGACCTAGTTTTATCCTTATTTAGTAGTGAAGTATCTGCCACATGGAAATGATAAGTTAACATGCCAAGTAATATATTTCCACATTTTAATCCACTCATATTTCATTTATGTTTAATTTATGTAAAACAAAATACTTAGTTCTTAAGGGTTCAATTCAGTAAATTTTGACAAGTGTATCTTATAAAATTGCCATTGAAAACAATATGTAAAGTATTTATATCATTCTGGAAACTAATATTCCTGCCTAAGTTGATATTTTTATGATTTCTATCACCTTACATCAATTTTATCTATTATTAAAGTTTGTATAAATGAATTTGTACAGTAAACATGCCTATTTCTGGACTATTCTACTTAGCATCATGCTTTTGATGTTCATTTGTGTTATTGTGTGAACTGGTAGCCTTTTCTTCCCATGAATACTATTTCCTCATATTAATAAATCAGAATGTTTTCATCCATTCTTCTGTTGATGGACATTTGACTGGTTTTTAGTTTTGAGTGATTATGAATACAGCTGCTCTAAAATTCTTACATAAATATCATTGTAGACATAGTTCTTCATTTCTTTGAGTGCATATATAGTAAGAGAATTGCTGAGTCTTAGGGTGGATGTCTGTTTACGTTTATAAAATATTGGCAAATACTTCCCCCAAATGGTTCTGTTGTGCTATATAGTCCTATAAGCAATATACCAGTCCAGCTGTTCTACTCCAAAAAGTTTATTAGTTTTGATTTTAGTCATGATAGTGTGTATAAAATGGCATGTTGTACAGTCAATATAATTTTCTTCTCTCTTCTATTCTCTTTCATTTAATTCTCTTTCCTTTCTTTTCCTCTAAAATATTTTATTTATTTATTTTTTAAGAGAGATGGAGAGAGAGAGAGAAAGGCAGAGGGAGAGAGACAGAGAGGCTCTTTCTACAAACTAATTCCAGATGCACGTGCATCTGGCTTTTTGTGGGCATTGAGGAATCAAACCCAGGCCAGCTGACTTTGCAGGCAAAAGCCTTTTACTACTTAGCCATCTCTCCAGTCTTTATTAGTTATTTTGAGACAAGGTCTCATGTAGCCCAGTCTAATCTTGCATGCACTATGTAGCCGATGATGACTTTAAACTCCTAATTCCTACTACCATCTCCTAAGTACTGGGATTACATGCATGTAACACCATACACAATTTATTACTGTGCTGGGGATTGAACCCAGAGCTATGTGCATGCTAGGTAAGCACTGTACTAATTGAACTACATCTCCAGTCATTTTTCTGGTGGCTACTGACATGGAGAACACTTTTATATGCTGAGTGGCCATTACTATATTGCCTTATGAAGTTTCTATTCAAGTGTTTTACCCATTTTAAAGATCAGATCATATATTTTGTTGTTGATTTATAAGAGTTTTATAGATCTGTAGTATATTAGGTATACTGTTAATGGTGGATTTTTGATTATCAGAAGTTTAAAATTTTGATAAAAATGAAAATTAAATGTTTATATCCTAAGAAATATTTATTAGAGAGAGAGAGAGAGAGAGGGAGAGAGAGAGAAAGAGAGAGAGAGAGAGAGGGAGGGAGGGAGGGAGAGAGAGAGAGAGAGAGAGAGGGAGAGGGAGAGGGAGAATGGGTACAGCAGGACCTTCAGCAGTTGCAAACAAACTACAGATGCCTGTGCCCCTTGTGGTGCATGTGCAACATTGCTCTCATCACTGTGTGTCTGGCTACATGGGACCCGGAGATTTGAACATTAGTTCTTGGGCTTCACAGGCAAGCAACTTAACCGCTAAGGCATCTTTCCAGCCCAAGAGCAAGCCTTTTAGAGATTTTTTTTTCCTCTCTCTCTCTCTCTCTTTTTCTGTCTTTTGTCTTGAAGCATAATAGTTCTAGGTTTTGTTTCGGGGGTGTGAACACATCTTTAATTCCTGTGCATAAAAACAGGTAGGTAGTGAGATTTTATTTTCATTTCTGAAAATTTAGGTGTGTAGTTGTTCTAATATCATTTTCTTTTTTTTTAAGTCAAACCCTATGGAATCATACATAATATTTGCGACCTTTTGTGACAAGCATTATTTAAAACTTCTTTCTTTCCCCATTAAATTGTCTTTGGGCTTTGATAAGGAAAATCAGATGTGAATTTAAAATCTGGTTTGTTTTCAAGGTTGAAGGAAACCAGTGAGATTTTCTTGCCTCATCTCACCTCCATACATACATGAGGAAGCCAAGGCCATTTTCTAATGACTGTGATTGCTTTCCAAAAAATAAACAGAAAATCAAAAGGCAATATAAGTGCAGGTTTATTGCTAACTATGTTTGGCTTTATTATTATAGTGTTATCTTTGTTTTAATACTATATTCTCTTTCACACTTTAGCTTTATAAGAGTTTTAGATCCAGGTGGTATAAATCGTCCAACCCAATGCTGCATTTTAAATATCATTTTGGGGCTGGAGTGATGGCTTAGTGGTTAAGCGCTTACCTGTGAAGCCTAAGGACCCCGGTTCAAGGCTTGGTTCCCCAGGTCCCACGTTAGCCAGATGCACAAGGGGGTACACACGTCTGGAGTTTGTTTGCAGTGGCTGGAAGCCCTGGCACGCCCATTCTCTCTCTCCCTCTATCTGTCTTTCTCTCTGTGTCTGTCACTCTCAAATAAATAAATAGAAAATGAACAAAAAAATATTTAAAAAATATGTCATTTTGATTTTCTAGATCCTTTTCATTTCTATTCAACTTTACATTCAGTTTTCCATTTCTTCAACTTCATGAGGCTTACAACTATAAGTATTATATATATCTTTACATTTGTTTAGTCGTAACATTTCTCCTAAATGTATTACAACTTATAGTGAAATATTCTTAGTTATTTATCATTTTTATGCTATTTTAAATGATAGTCTTGAATTTAAATTTCAATTGTTTGTTGCTAATATGTAAGAATGCAATTGATTATTGCAAATTGATAATATATATGCACACATTTCAAATTTACTTATTTTTCTCTTTAGTCCTAGAAGCTTTTTGCTAATGACATATTTTCTTGTAGATGTATATAAGCATGGTGCTTGCAAATAATAAATTTTGTCACTTCCAATTATGTATGTATGTATGTATGCATGCATGCATGTATTGTATATCTAATCATCTTATGTTATTTGGTACTTTCTAAGCAATGCCAAAGAGTGGATGAAGAAGGACACTATTGCTTTTTCCTGATCTCAGGATGTAATCATTGCATATCTCCAGGTATGATGTTAGCAGAATACTTGTCTTTGCAGATAGTTTTTTAAAAATATTTTATTTTTATTTATTTGCTTAAGAGAGAGGAAGAGAGATTGAATGAGAGAGAGAATGGGCATGAAAAGGCCTCTTGCCACTGACAACTTACTCCAGATGCATGTACCACCACGTGCATCTTTCTGGTTTATGTGGGTACTGGGGAATTGAACCTGGTTCCTTAGGCTTCACAGGCAAGAACTGCTAAGCCATCTCTCCAGCCATGGTTTGAAGAATTTTTGTATGTTGTTGAGGAAGTTTTGTTTTGGTTCCTGGGTGACCACGAGTTATTATCAATGTATTAAATGTTGTCAACTATTTTAATTATATTTATTGAAATTATCCTATAATAATAAATCCTATAATGCCCTATATTCCTAGTGAATTATACTGTTTGACTTTTGAATATAAAACTAACCTTACATAATTAGGAAAATCCAAAATTGTCTTGATGAATTATTCATTTTTTTATGGATACATTCAATGGGTTAATATATTTTCAGGAATTTTAGGTCTATTCATGACTAATCCTTATCTGAAGTTTTTTCCCCCTTGAAATAAATACCTTTGTAAAGGTTGAATATCAGGGTCATGCTGGATTCATAAAACAAAGTAAGACTTGTTTCCTTTTCTTTTACTTTTTGGAGTATTTTAACTTGTTATCATTTTTCCTTAAATGTTTAATAAAATTCACCCATGATGTGACAATACTTTAGCTCATTTTATCGATGAAAGGCCATTAACTCTTCTTGTGTACACAACAAGTTGAACTTAAAAACCTAAGTGATCACACTTATGAAGTTTTTCCTTTGGGTTTAAACCATCTTCTCACCTCCCTGCCCAGCCTTTCAAGTAGATGGCTTAAATCATTGCTTTAATGTCTTCCATCTTCTCTACTTTGGTTTCTAAAAGTACATATTCCCTCTAAGCCATGTTTAACTATATCCTACAAAAGTTGCACCATTATTACTCCATCTGAAATATTTTTAACTTCCTTTTTCATTTCTTCTGTGACCTTGTGGCTATTTAGTACTCCACATATTTGGTGTGGGTCAAGGAGGAAAATTTGGGACATTTGCACTGAGTTGTTCAGTAGAAGGGACATCACACACTTCCTGTCTCCCCGCTTCCACATGGCAATAGAGAGGAAAGGTTCCCTTGGGTGCTCCTTATTTTGGTCCCTGATGACTTCCTCTTACTCCTACTCCAGTAGGGATGAGAGCAGCTCTGGATCTCTCTCCACTGCAATGTAACTCATGTAGGCTTATTGTCTTCTTTGAATCTCTAATGAGCTTAAAACTATAATTTTATAGCTTATCTGACTTCTAATGTCAGGATGGAAATGCCCCCTCATGACTCTACATTCTGAACAGATATTTGTATTTTATAGCTCTGTTTTCTGGAATATGTCATTAGGTACAAGAGCAAGTTTCATATCTGGACATTGGGAATTATCTGATGCTTCTCAGTGGGTTTCTTTTCTTTTATGACATATAAAAGTCCAGATACAGACACCATCCCTCCTAAAATAAAGGTTTTTACTTTTCCAGGTCATTGCTTCTAGCTTTTGCAACACAACCTTAGGAAGCATATTAATTTGAATCAGCTAATTTTTGACGGGGGAACATTGAATACAGCAAGTATTTCTTTGATTTTGAGTACTTTGAGCAGTGGTTTAAACTAGTATATTGTTGTTGTTGTTGCTGCTGTTTTTTCGAGGTAGGGTCTCACTCTAGCCCAGGCTGACCTGGAATTCACTATGTAGTCTCGGGGTGGCCTCGAACTCACAGTGATCCTCCTACCTCTGCCTTCTGAGTGCTGAGATTAAAGGCATGTGCCACCACGCTTGGCTCAGTTTTTTTTTTTTTTTTTTTTTTTTTTAATCACACAGCAGCGATTAAAGAATGATCCTAAAATTTATCAGCTATTTGGCGGAAGAACTTCTCTTCTGTCTGAGACTCAATTTCTTCTGCAGGCTCATTCTGCCTATTTTGGGTTTAGGTATCTCCTCCTCATTCCTCATATTTTGACCCTCTTATGCTCCTTTTTGTTAGGATTGTTGCAAAACCATTCAGTATTGACCAGGTAGCTTGAGAGGCAAAAGGGCTCAGCAAGTTAGGAGAGGTGGTATGTGCACACTGTCAAATGTCATAGCTACTGCAGAGTGCTATAAATCCTTGGCTCTAGAAGAAGAGGCAGTACTGGTAAACATGCTTCCAGTGCCAGTGCTGACGATCTGCTTTTCATAGTGAAGAATAGTAACTTTAATGAAGTTGATCTGTGGCTCTTGACAGTCAGGAATGTGAGCATGGTCCCAGGATGCGCTCAGGGACACTCATGTCCAGCACAAGGGGCCTGGAGAGAGCACCCTTTGCACACTGACAGCTATGCTGCCACAGCTGCCTTCGGTGATATTTGTTTGGCCTGTGATGATGAAACAGGGAAAGCTAAGTTCAGGGCCTATATCTAGTGAAGGATAGGAGCAGGTTCTTTATTAAAGTATCTAAACAGACCTATTAAAAACTTAGTGTTACATTTACTGCAACTCTATCATAAAATCATAATAGTTTTAGAGTTATTAGTGTAACATTTTTAAGGCATTTCTGATAATAGAACATGAATCCTGACTTCTGTATTGATTTTGCCCCTAGATATGGTAATCGTTGACATTACTATAAGAGTTGCAAATTTTGCATTCTACTTCCCCTGAATTTTTAGGAGGTCTCGAGGAATTCATCCAGTATACTTGTGTTGTCATAGGAATAATCTTCAGAATCCTACTTTGTTTTTACACTCTAATGTGCTGTCTTCTTGAGTTTAATGTAGAACTCTCACTTTTCCCTAAATCTTCTCATGTGTTATTTTCTTATTTTGTCTGTTTTAAAGCCAGAATTCTAAGAAGAAATCTTAAAATTTTGTCTTTCTTTTATTCTCCATATACAATGTGTTACTCCATTTGGCTTTACTATATCATATGCCCCATTCATCTAAGATATGATCTTACATATGTATGATGTACATCCATGTGTTCATGTGTGTATGTGTGTGAGTGTTTATGTATGAAAGTGTGCTAATTTGCTTTCTGTCAATATGACAAACGCTTGATCTAATTCAGCTTAACCATGTCAGTTCTGTTGCTTTGAGCCTATGGTGGGGCGACACACCATGGACGAAGTGTGTGATGAAGCAAAACTGTTTCCCTAACAGCTAAATGCAAAACAGAGAAAGAGAAAGTGGCTGGTGTACCCGCTGTCTTCCTTATGTGCATGTCACCGAAAACCTATGACCTCCCACTTAGTGCCACTTCTTAAAGGTTCCATAACCCTTCAATAGCACCAATCTGGAGAACAAGCCTTTAATATATAGTTCTTTCAGGAAAAGGCTGGATTCAAACTGACTCAGCATTGTGTGTGTGTGTGGGGGGGGGGGTTCCATATATTATGCTACTGGCCTGCCTCACTAGAATGTGAGCTATGTATAAACAAGGACCTTAGCAGTCAATTTCATGCTCCCAAGTGCTTAGGACACTGAATATCTGAATGAACCTTAGAAGAAAACATCTGAAATAGCAGTTGGGAATTCAATATTGTCTGCACAGGAGGTACCATGTTCTGAGAGCAGAATTGTTTACCTAATTTAAGTGGAGAAACAACTTCTTGGTTTAAACAGATACTAGAGAGATGTCTGGTGATGATAAAGATCATGAATTTAATGTCCTTTGGACCAAGGTAGCCTACTGATAACTTGGGGTCCTTATCTGTACAGTACTTTAAAGTTTTTGAATTACTTGACAATACAAAACAAAACAGAGCTGACACTATTGGCTTAGCTCATAAAATGCTTGTCATTCATGTACAAGAACCTGAGTTTGGGTTTCCAGCAACCATGTAAATCCCAGGTATGGTGGTGTGAACCTATACCCTCTTGGTAGAAAAAAACAAGATGATCCCAGGGTAAGCTGGCTAACTAGATTAGCCTATCAGTGAATTCTAGATGAAATGAAAGATCTTTCTTCAGGCAACAGGGAGGACACTTGAGGAAGACACCAGACCTCCTCACCTCTGGCCTCTGCATGTACATGATAAATGTGCCCACACACCTACATGCATATATACACCCTCACACACATGCACACCATACTCACATATATATACCAAACCAAACTCAAACCAGAACCATCTGGGTTGTTGGGCAAGACGGGACTTGCATTTTAGTCTAGTAGTGCACTGATGTTCCTTAGCCTTGAGCCCATTGGCCAAGAAAGGGCATTTCTTAGCCCATTCCATTCCTTTGCATTACATGTCTGGCTCCTGAGGGCCACTGCAAAGAAGACCCTGGTGAAGCTGGGTGAGATTTCTAGATCCTGCTGACAAGTTAGGCAAGTACTTTATTCACTACCAGCTGAAGTTAGTCTCCAGCTCTACGTGGGTCCATAGAATTTTGAGGGTCACTTGTGCCTGACCATGTTAGACTATAGTATAGTATCTTTTATATTCTCTGTCTAGGTCCCAGACATTTTCAAAGAATCATGTTGAAGAAAGAGCCAGTGGCTAATGTTAACTAACTGTGGCCTCTTCCCTTAGAGAAATGACTGAAAGTTCAGGTCCTGCTTCAGGGTCATTGCCTATGATTCATTGACGGGAAGACATTTTGGCACAGGTGTCATGCCCTACATTGTCATTTATAACTAGAACATTTTCTCCTCCACTTCCTTGGACCAAAACAACACTAACGTCAGGCATATGGGTCTCTGAAATCAATCCTTCACCCTGCCACAATTTTGGGCTCAGGAAGCTAGGACCTTTCCAGGAGCAGAAAAAGCCTATGTGGATCAGAACTGGCCGTCACTCATGCCATGTTCTTGTTCTCTTCTATATATGTGTGTGTGTGTGGCTGATTTCCCAGAGATTTTTATATTTCTCAAGGGTGGCAGGAGGTCAGCCTTCTGTGAGAAATTACTCCCTAAGATGAAGTCGTGAATCAGAAATTCTCTCAATGTTTATACAACCATAGCACATAGCTGTGGAGTCCAGGAGATTTCCCTTGGGTTAGAAATGCCTGTTCATTTTGTTGTGTTGGTAGGGTATTTTTAAGTCACAGAAGGAATACAAACAGACAACACAAAGCCAGCACACACAGCATAACACTGGGGCTCAGCCATCAACCTCCACATTCCACACAGTGCTCACACCTCAGCTGTCTTCTCATTTATCCAGTTGTTGTTTTAGAACATCCCAGTGATCAATATACTTAATGCCTGTCTGGGAGGCTCCATAATGAACACAGGGCACTGGCTGTACAGGACATCACTTTCTACGATTATGAGCAATTTGCTGGTTTTCTCACAAGAAGAGCTTAAGAGGGTTTCATGAAATGTCTGCTTTCAGAATCATTAACTATTGATTAAACTCCCCATTTTCCATTGGGTAAATTCTGTTAAAAAACAAATAACAAGGTGAATGACAGTGCTGACCACAGGGTGATCACAGGGTGGCACAGTCTGAATCAGTCTATGATGTGTTCAATTTCCGGCTCTTTAGAAAGCACAGCTGATGGGAACATTTGTCCAACTCAGGTCCTAGGTTTCTGTGACAGCTGTACGCTTTGTTGGCAAGGCTCATCTTTTATGTTGATTTCTATTAGTGAATGCATAAATACAGCCTGGGGAATGCTACCTGTCCCTCAGCTCTTGAACCATCATTACGATCCTAAATGGTAAATTCTTTGTAGGAGTCACCTTGGTTCAGTTGGGGAAAAAATTGCTGATGTGCTTTGAAAAGGTAGAAAGGCAGAGAGAGTTTGAGGTTTTTATTTTTTTTTTAAATATAGCTGAATAGGATTTTAAGAAAGCAGAATTATAATGTGGAGTGAAAAGAAAAGCAAGAGGTTGGGTCAGAAACTGGGTTATCAGTACAATGCAGAAAGGGAAAATAAATGCTAATAGACTGCACATATGCCCTTCTTGCTAGATTAGAGACCAGGAGGGCACCTACTGAATGCAGCCCATTGTGTGGCCCAACAGAGAAGAGGGTCTGGGCTATTATCCTCTCCACAGCCCCTAGTGCCACAGCTGGTTTTTTGCGCTTCTCTTATCTGGGATGTGCATTCAGTTTCTGTAGCTTGATCTCTTCTTCACTCTTTTGCTCACACGAAGTGGATTGATCTGCTGAAAGAGAGGGCCTGGGAGAGGGGTTGTCTCCTAAGGAAAGGGGAGGGTGAGGAGACAAAGTGTCTGAGAGGTCAGGTGAAGGAAGGGGTGGGGAGGAGCATCCAGCCATTTCATGAGGTGCTGGGGACAGCCCAGTCAGCAGCTTTCCTGTTCCCATTCCCTAGGCCTTGAGCTCAGTCACCTGGAAAATGGTCTTGTCCTTTGTGCTCCAAGAGACCCAGAGCTCTCAGGTGTTGTACAAGGAGTGCAGACTCCCCGAACTTCCCCCTGGAGATACTGAGCTGCTGGATCTGGGTTGCTGGCTGTTTTCTCTTCTTCTTTCCTAGTAGACCTAAGGCTCTACCTCTGAGCTGGCTGATTGGACCTGAAAATTCAGCAAAGGTGAGCATGGGTCAAGGACAGAGTCTCTGAAGGCCACTCTCCCTCAAAAAGCCCACCTGGAAGGAGGGAGAGTTCATTCTCAGGGCTGAATCCTGAACCCAAGCTCTGATATGTATCCACTGAGGTGCATGGCTGAGTTCACACCTGAGCTGTGCTCCTCACCTGGGGGCCTCCAGAAACAGACCTCCATTCTCAACTGGCTGCTTTCTCATCCAAAACAAGTTACTTAATTAACAGTGTTAGTGCCAGAGCAAGGTAAATTAATCCATGGAAACATGTCAGAACCAATGAGTGCCTTAGAACTCTATCTTACGAAGTTACCTATTATCATCATTGTGACTATTTCAAATCTGTATTATTATGACTATACATTTTAGCATCATGGTAACATAAGTACTTATGAGACATCAGAGTATAACTGAGAGAACACGAGTTTTGGAATCAGGCCACCTGAGACCTCATTCTGAGACACAGATAACGGAATTTGTTAGGTTTTGGTATATTATCTCTCCTGTCTTTGTCTTGACTAACAAAGGCAATTGTTGGGGGTGGGTAATGAGATGATGAATATACATTACCTAGTACACACAGTGAACATTGAAGAAGCTCAATATGTGGGAGTTGTTACTGCTTTTACCATCCTGTGCCATTATGTGTCATGTATATCTGTGGATGCTAGTGTGCTGTTTGGGTCTGTCTGATCAGTTTCTTCTTGCTATAGAAGTATGTGTGTGTGTGTGTGTGTGTGTTGGTCAGGTGGAGGGTGAGGCTGGAGTTGGAAGTGCCCATGGTATAACTTGAAGCCCATGGTATAACTAACTTCTTGGGAATAAGTCTTGGTCAGGGAACTGAGAGACATGAGGCAATTCTGGCTATCAAATAAGCACATCAGTGTCCCTTACTTTTACCACATGTAAACCAGAGGACTTGACCAGCTGACCCCAGATTCCCCTGTATTCTATGCAAATCAGGGATGTCTGTTCTGTCATGGTTATCTTCTTTCTCTTCCTCTTCCCATTCTCAGTTCCCATTCCTTTTTTCTCCCCATCTTTTCCTCATCTATTTACTCCTGTTCTCCTCTTCTGGCTCCTCTTTAGTCTTTGAGATAGGTGCTAACTGACAGCTCCTCTTTCTCTTATGTGTTCTGGGACTGAGTATTCCTCTGTAGCTGAGGCTGGCCACAAACTTGCAGTAATTCTCTTGGTTCAGCCCCCTGAGCACTGAGATTACAGGTGTCAATGCCATATCTAACTGTCCTGTCTTCTGAGTGTCTAATTGCTCTATTTTTTTTTTTTACACAAAGGAAACAAAGTCAGATCTGCCTAGGGACCAAGTGTCTGAAACAAGAGATCAGGCTAGGAGGAGGAGAGGCTGATAAGAATGAACATGTGCAAAGAGAAAGATAAGGCTTTCAGAATTTCAGGTCCTGATCCATTGTAAATGATACACCATTTTCTTGTGGGTCAAGGTGTTCATCTGCTCAAGGACTCCTCTAAAGGAAGAGTTTGAACTTTCCCAGGTCCCAGGCACTGTCCTCCTCATTAATTACGAAGCTGTGACTTAACCTGGTGGGCTTGTTGCTGATGGTGCTCCTGTGGTCTCCAAGGGAACAGGTTCCATTCATGCTCATGAATTGTGCCTGTACAACCCCAGAAAGCAATGTTCACATTCACAATCATTCAAAGTTTATATCACCATTATAAGAATTTCCAGCAGATGGCCATAAAGGGTCTTGAGAAACAAGGCCTGATTTTTCTTTTCTAATTCACATGAGGTCACCATGTTGGGCAACATGCACCTTGTGAGTTGGCATTGCTTTCTGCTACACCCTTGCAATGAACCTGTCTTATTCATGGCTCTAAAGACCTCCTTGCCTTTCCTTCCCAGGTTTGCTGCCACAGTATCCTTCCTCTGCCTTCACCTCTCTTTGGTTTTACTCTAAGGTTTTTACTTAGAAACTGTGGGGATCAAATAGGGAGAAGTTGCATTGCTTCAAGAAGCTGCTGGGTGAACCTTGAGCTCAGGCTTTCCATGAGTTGTCAGGACATGATGAAGCTGAGTCACTCCCTTGACGGTTTCATTTTTGACTTCTCCCTTTCCTGATTTTTAAAGCTAATATCCCTTCTATCAGTTTCTCTTGTGAAATAATCTTAGGAAGCAAATCCCCTCTCCCCTGAACATGTACTGCTGCATTGCTTGCCCTTGTCCCTGGGGTGGGGAAAAGAGACAGAGAGAGGCTCTTGTGTGCGTAGATCTTGATGTTGGGCCTATGGATCTAGAATTCCTATATAGAACTGTTGATGGCAAGAGAACATGCCAGCCTGTCTCCATAGGACCTTGGTTATTCACTTAGACTCCAGATCTCAGAAAGGAAGGTATGCCACCCAGTGGTGGGGTAATACTGGCAAGAAGGGCACCCTGCAGTACACAGGAGGCTCTTGAGTTCTGAGGTGCCATGGCATGTGGTATCTTTAGTTTTGTCTTTTATAAAACCCTTCATTTAGAAGCTGGACAGTTGGATTCTGAGTCTGGGCCTGGCTACTTTCCTCCTGTGCTATCTCAAAGTTCTTATCTGCACAATGGGATTATAGTACTTATCATTCTTAAGAATAGGATTTTCTTGAGGCTAGGTAGGCAAAAAGCATGAGCAAATCTCAGATTATATTCGGTAGGTGCAAGGTGGCATATTTGTGTTGGGAAATCTCAATGTGTCTCCTTCCTTCCCTTCTCTCTGGCAGCAATAGTTTGGGACTGGCTGTCTTCTTCAAGGAAATGTAAGCATATTTACGTTTGATCATTTACTTTACCACTTGTTCTATGAAACTTTGTTTGTGGGGAGATGCAAACACACAGCTATTCATCCAGATAGGGCTCAGAAGACAGACCAGAACACAATTACATCGAAGTCCAAATTGGGGTTACTTACAGAGCGGGGTAGGGATAGCTTACAGGTGCATGTATGACCCAAAGGCAGCTGCATCACCAGAAAGCCTGCCCAGCATAGGTGAGGACTCACAGAAGTGTCAGGTGCACATTGCGTGACTTTCTGGTGGTTCAGCTGGTCAGAGTCTCTTCCCCAGAAGTTGTTTACTGCTGCTATAATCTCAGGAAGAGGTCTTGTGACCTTCTCAGCTTCCACTTTCCCAGACTTCTTGACCTCCTGAGCCTTCTGAGCCACTTTCCTTCCTCCAGGAGGGAATGTTTCAAGTCAGAGAAAATTGCTATACAACAACACTTTATTTCTCTTACATTTAGTAGTTCAGCCCCTGAGAAACACTAACGTTGTCATACCTACCCTTTTAGAACTAGCTGGAGCTACCATTGACCAATTAATGATAAAAACCAGTGTAAGAAGCAAGGCCCTACTTTCCACATAATACCATTGTGATCTCAGCTGTTGCCCCTAGGTAACTAGGCCCTACACTGTTAGTTCTCAAAGCCCAGGTCTCTGCGGAACAATGCTCATGCATTCCCCTCTGGTTTTCCTTCTTGGTTTTCTACTCCAATTAGCTTTCCAAGCCAAGAGTCTGCAGATGATCCCTTTTCCCAGATCTTAATGAAGCTGGACACCTCACCTATGGCACTGTGGCTTCTCAGGAATCCCTGTGAATGCTGGTGCCTCTTTCATGCCAAGAACAGCCAGGATCCTATAGCCATCAAATGATAGCCTCACTGAGGAGCAATCCATGCATCTGCCTGAGCCACTTTGGTCTTGATTTTTCACAGGGTCACTTGCTGAACCACAGCTGACTCCAAGAGAGAAATTCCTCACCATTTTGAATATATTGATACATAGTGGAAACAAATCAGCTTGAATTTTCCTTATACTTTCAACACTTTGTAACTTAATAATAATAATAATAAAGTCCCTGAAGCATATACTATTTTGGAGACTAATTTCTTGAAGCTCCTAGCAGGCATTTCTCTCTTCTTGTAATCTTTTTAGTCTTAAAAAGAAATGACTTAGAGAGTGATTGTGGCTATCATTCTTCAAATAGTGGGCAGGTGCTTTCAGGAGGGGTCCTTGGATCCTTTGGGAACTATGGAGGGCAGGCAGACAGGGAACAGCTGATAGAGAAGTGTGTGCATGCGAGTGCATAGAGAACAGCCAATAGAGAAGGTGGATGGAGACTTGGGCTGGAAAATAGACTATTCCAATTCAACAGTTCCCAGCAGTAGAACCACTTGGGAATTTTTCTAAAGTTCTGATTCCCATAACCCTGTCTGGGTAATACTGATTTAGCTTGTTTGGCACAGGGTCCATAAATCTGTGTTTTTGTAGATCCATTCTATAGCCAGAGCATAAGAATTACCATAGTAGAAATGCGAGAAACTATATTTAAGATAATGTCCTCAGTGATTCTGAGATAGGTTTGCCCTCAGGTAGGTATTTTCCAAAGGCGGCTGATTGTTCTTAGATGCTCGGTAGAGGCTGTGGCTCCCAGTTGGATGAAGCCCTACATCCCTTGCTAGAAGCCTCAGTCAGGTGCTTACACAGGTGACACTGACGTAGTGATTTCAGAGACTTCCTCTGACCTTATACGCATAGCTGTATGCCTACTCCTTGTCTCCTGTGCTCTGTGCCTGATGTAAAGCCAGTTTCAGGTTCATGGTCAAGGTGAATGGAAGCCATGATTGGATGGAAAGGAAAAGGCCATTATGGAGGAGGTGGTAGTGACCTAAAGCTTGTGCTGCTCACTAGAAGTGAACTGTAGTCTTTCCTGGACTAACAATTTTGGTTTACAAAGTTTTTTTTTCTGGTGCCCCTTTTTCTGTATATTTTATGAGGGATAAAGAAAGAGAGAGAGAGAATTAGCACACTAGCCACTACAATTGAACTCCAGATGCGTATGTCACCTTGTGTGCATGCATGCCGTTGTGCGTTTGGCTTATGTAGGACCTGGAGAGTAGAACATGAGTCCTTTGGCTTGGCAGGCAAATGCCTTAACCGTAACTGCTAAGCCATCTCTCCAGACCTGGATGCCAATTTTTACATAGCTTTATGCAGCTGCCAGGACTTTGCAAACAAATGCCTTTAACCAACAAGCCATTTCCCTGGCCCAAAGTTATGTTTTGAAAACAACAGTGCTAGAGGCTGGTGGCACAGGCCTGTAATCCCAGTTGCTCAGGAAGTGGAAGGATGGGAGGATTCCAAGTTCCAGTTTAACCTGGGCTAAAGAATGGGTACAAAGTCAGTCCTGGCAACTTAGTAAAACCCTATACTAAAACAAACAAAAAGGGCAGCAGAGACGGCTTAGCAGTTAAAGTGCTTGCCTGCAAAGCCTAAGGACCCATGTTTGACTCTTCAGGTCCCATGTAAGCCAGATGCACAAGGTGATGCAATCATGCAAGGTTGCACATGCACACAAGGTGGCACAAATGTCTGGAGTTTGTTTGCAGTGGCTGGAGGCCCTGGCATGCCAATTCTCAATCTCTTTCTCTCTGTTTGCCTTTTCCTCTCTTTCTCATAAAAAATTCACAAAACAAAAAACAAATTATCTATCTATCTATCTATCTATCTATCTATCTATCTATCTATCTATCACACAAGGCTGGGAAAATTAGAAAAAAGAAGCTTTAAATTCAGAGATTGGAGGTCTGTGTCAGTGTTCTGTTTTATTTTTAGACATGTTCCAGAGGTGAAATTTTTAAATGTGCGTGCTTATGTGTGTGTGTGTGTTTCCCTGAAACAGAGTCTCTCACTAAGCCTGAAGATTTCTGTTTTTTTTTTTTGTTGTTGTTGTTTTGCATTTGTTATACTGGCTGGCCAGGGAGCCACAATAATCATCTTGTCACTGACACCCTCAATGTTGAGGTTAAAGAAATGTGTAGCCATGCCAGACTTTTATGTGCATGCTGGGAGTTAAATTCAGGTCTTCATGTTTATGAAGAAAGGTGCTCTTATCTAATGAACCCTATGCCCATTCCCAACATTCCTGATCGTCAGATAATGCATCTGTAAAATTGGAGTAATGGTATATAATGGGCTGTTGAAAGGCTTAGGTAAAATTGTTTGTACTGCTCTGTAAATGATAAACATAATAGAAATGTGAAAAGATTTTATTATTACCTAAAACCATAATGTGACAAAAAGATAGAAAGCTAATATTTCAATTTAAGGAATTCGACTTCCGGTTAAGATGGCAGCATAGGTACCACGTCAAAGCAGCCTGGGGGGGAAAAAGACCAAAAAAACTCAGCAAAATACACACTTTTACTAAAAAGTAAGGTGTATAGGAAATTGAAGCAGCAGAAGAGAAATAGAAGAGATCCAGAGCTTCCAGAGCCTGCACAGGCCGGCAAAAGCAGCCCCGGCAGCTCTGCCAACCGCGGCAGTGGGGGCGCACCAGAAAGCCGCCAGGCTCAGCTCCAGCCTCAGGAAAAGCCAGGTGCGGGAGCTTCCACTCACACCGCGCTCTCCGCAACTCAGGAAACGTGAGGGGAGAGTGGCAGTGAACAGCGGAGGAGCAGACCGCGAGGTAGAAGCACACGTGGAGCAGCGAGAGAACCAGAGCAGCTGCGGCTCCCTCCCCTCCCCCACCACCTGAGCCCCTCCAGCGAACAGAGCAGCGGTCCCGGGACTGGCCACGCCAACTTGAGCCGACAGCGGGACCCAAGCAGGAGCAGAGTCTGGGAGCAACATCAGCGCCTCCAGCACCGGTAACAGCAGCCCCAGCAGCAGCAGCCCCAGCAGCAGCAGCCCCAGCAGCAGCAGCTTCAGCAGCAGCAGCAGTTCCATCAGCGGGGGTGCTGATCTGCAGGGCCACAGTTGCCAGGCTCGTTTGCCCCACAGGAAAAGCCAGTGCCCAGCTCCAGAAATCAGAACAGCAGCCCGACGACCCAGGCAGCAACTTGACTGAGACCAAAGTCATCCAAGGCAACTGGGATTGCACCAGCGAAGGGTTTCACTTGGTCACAAGCTGACTTGGATCCCTCAACAGACCAGAAATCTTAACCTCTATTTTGATAGAGGATCTGGTTGTTATAATAACTACTCTGGCATACATACTTGGGGCTGTTTTTGATTGAGTGGGTACAGTGTTTAGTTAACTTTTAGAATCTACCTGTATTTTATTCCACTCAGCCTACTTGAATACTGCCATAGCAGGGAAATTCAACCCCTAGGAGCACCTTTGTAGATACTCTGAGAGTCTTAAGAGCCACACCTAATACCTTAAGCTCCTACCCTGAAAATATATAACATCAAATCAATTGATACAGCTAAGAATACCCAGCTAGCTAAAAAATCCAAGCATTAACTTAATCCAAGATGCAAAAATAAATACATTATACAATTTAAGGAATTCATAAAGTTGTATGAACATTTCAATTTCAGAAAAAATATATCTTTGTTTTTTCACTCTCTTCATGTATGGCATGCTTATTTGATGCTTACTATGGGCCATGGCCCATAACTCATAGTCTAACTGTGAGAAAGAGATTGATAAAGCAACAAATTATTCCAAATTATGATGCGTTATTGCCTGGCTTCAAAGACTAGGGAAAGGTAGCAGTGGCTAAGGATACTGATGGGAAGGTCTTGTTAGTAAGAATCATAGTTGTTGGCTTTTGAAGGAATTTTCTAAAAAGTATGGAGGAGTGGGGGCAATTTCTGGAGGAAGAAACAGTGGATCTTGTGTTTAAATTTAGGGAAGAATGGACTGCATAGAAGAGGTTTATTTTGACTTTAGAGTATAAGCCAATTCTTAGCAATTATAGATAGAGACTTGGGGCTGGGAGTGATCATTTTGTACCTAGATTCTTTACCCCAGGTGGGACAAGAGAACTGAAGTGAGAAGTGGGATTTCAGAAGATTTTGACAGTGAGAAGTGTTGCCTGGATCCAATACCTCCACTGCCTATTGATAGGGCAATGGAGACAGTGTCAAGCAGAGACATGCACTGAAAATCAACTACCATACCCAACATGATCATGTTAACTAAAAAGCTAATTTGCCCTCAGAAGTTGTTGCCTTTGAGGGTCATGACCAAAAATCTTACCACATAGATTACAAATCAGTCATGGTGGAGAATCATGGCAATGAAACTGAAGTGACCAAACAATGGTGCTTTCTCACAGATGTGCAAAATGGGCAATATCTAGTTACTCATGTATCCCTGTCCCAATGGAGTGAGAACTGCCTACCCTAACTTTGCTCCTTAAACTGGGAGGGCTATTTTCTTATGGTAACCACATCATCAGATATAGGAATTTAGCATCCTATTAGTTGCTGAGATTGCATGTTAAAATCTGATTATAATTGTGGATCTGTCAATTTCTCCTTTTAATTATGACACTTTTGTCTCATTTATTTTGAAGCTGTTACTTGGCTGATATGCATTTGTGATTACCATGCCTTCTTGATGAGTTGATTCTTAATTTCATAAAATGAATTCTATTTCTCTCTAATAATATTCTGAGTTTTAAAATCAGTGTCTGATGTTAATATAGAAACTTCCGTCCTCATATGTTCACTGATTACATAGGTAATATTCTGTTAGCCATTTATGTTCAACCCATCTGTGCCTCTATCTTTGAAGCCCATTCTTTTCAGAAACAAGATGCTTGGATTTTGCTTTTTTTGACCATGCTAGTTTCTTTCTTTCTTTCTCTTTCTTTCTTTCTTTCTTTCTTTCTTTCTTTCTTTCTTTCTTTCTTTCTTTCTTTTTTTTTGCTTTATTGCTTTATAGTTAAAAGTGTCTAGTCCATCTAAATTTAATGTAATTAATACCAGGTGTGGCAGTGCACCCCTTTAATCCCAGCATTTGGGAGGTAAAGGTAGGAGGATCACAATGAGTTCAAGGCCTCCCTGAGACTGCATAGTGAATTCCAGGTCAGGTAGGACTAGAGTGATACCCTACCTCCAAAGACCAAAAATAAAATAAAATAAATAAATTTAGTGTAATTATTTACATGGCTGTATTTGCATGTGACATTTTATTATTTTTTCTACTATTTCATTGTTTTTGTTTTATTCTAAATTATTTGGAATTAATAGAGTGTTTTACAGAGGTAAACTCAAATTGATTTCATTGGATTTTTAGCTAAACCACTTAATGTTATTTTTCTTCTTTCTCTTTTTTTGCTCTGATGGTGGCTCTCAAATGGAGGAAATTTTTCTCCTCAAAGGTATTTAGCAACACTTTCATTTGGCATGACTGGTGAGTATGTTAGCATCTGGCGGGTGACAAAGATGCTGCTAAATTGAAATAGAGCCCAGCCTCCCTGCACAGCAAAGTGACCGCTGTGTGACTGAGACATGTTCTGCAAATCACAGTGCACTCCTTTAAATCCCACATGACTTAAAATTACTTTTTGTTTTGTATAAAGTACTTTGAAGCTGTAGAGAGAGGTGTGTCTACTTCACCATGCAATTGTTTATGCTCAGTGCTGCTATAATTTTGCATTAACTAGCTATATCTGTTTTTGAGAAACAGAAAGGAAGGGTTGTATATTTATCAATGAATTGACCATTGCTAGTGCTTTTGTTCCTACAGACCCAAGTTTTCCGCTGGTGTCAGTTCTCTTCAACTGTAATATTAATTGCACTGGTAAAGGCTTCCCTGTGATCACTTGTCTTAGCTTTTGTTTAATTGATGTCTATTCTTTGTTTGTTTGTTTGTTTGTTTTTGTATTTTTGTTTTTTTGAGGCAGGGTTTCACTCTAGCTCGGGCTTTCCTGGAATTCACTATGTAGTCTCAGGTGGCCTTGAACTCATGGTGATCCTCCTACCTCTGCCTCCTGAGTGCTGGGATTAAAGGTGTGTGCCACCACGCCCGGCTGATGTCTATTCCTGAAAGATATTTTTGCTGGATATCAAATTCTGAATTGACAGTTCTTTTCTCCATAGCATTTTTCTCTGTGGTTGGCTTTGGCTCCCATGAAATGTTGGTGGCCACCAAATGTTGTTCCTCAATGTGTGAAGTATCTTATTTTGAGAAGCTACCTCCAGTATTTTATTTTTTTATTTGTTTCTCAGCAGATTAACTATGAAGAACTTGAGTGTGATTTTCATGACATTTATTCTACTTGAGGCTTGTTGAACCTTTCTCCCCTTTAACTTCATCAATATATGATTGATATACAAATTTCTGCATACTTTTATTGTGTACTATTTGATGAATTTGGACATATGCACACACCCTTGACCAGAGATGGCCTTGTCCTTCCTTTGTTTATGATAAGGTCTGTCCTCTAGTGAGACATGACAGAGCAGACTCATAGAGCTTGTTCATTGTGTGTAAGCATAACTTTATATCTAATAAGCAACATTTCACCTTCACCATCACCTGGAAGTCACCATTCTGTTTTTCATAAATGCTTCCACAGGTGTATTTTAATACTTCATATAGGTAGAATAATGTTGAATTTTCCTCATTATCTGTGTCTGATAGGATTTTTTTTTTTAAATTTTTTTGTTCATTATTTATTTATTTATTTGAGAGCAACAGACACATTTATTAAACTAGGCATAATTACTTCAACTTATTTAAGGGAATGAAATGTCTTCCAAGTGTATCCATGTTTCTTCAAATGATGGGATCTCTCTCTCTCTTTTTAAAGACTGAATTACATTCTATTGTACAGTGTCACCGTTTTTAACTATATTAATCAGCCATGGATATTTGGGATGTTTCTGTATAGTGGCCATTGTGAAGAATAGTGCATTTTACATCCTCCCCAACTATATGCAAGAGTTACAACTTCTCAACAAGCACAGCAGCATTAAACTTTCTTAAGTGTGTATGTGTGTGTGTGTGTGTGTGTGTGTGTGTGTGTGTGTGGTGTATGTATTGTGTGTGCTTGTGTGAAGATATGTGACCATGGCCACACATGTGAGCAGAGATCAGTGGAGGATACTAGATGTCTTCTATTGCTCTCCTGCCTTACTTCTCTGAGACAGACTCTAACAGGAGGAGAAGTTATTAAACTAATGAAAAAGTCCCTCTGATCTAAATATGGCAGTTTGTGCTTGCTGCTGGTAGTGTTTTGCTTACTGAATTTGTTTTCTCCCTGCTTGAAGCTATGGAAGTAAGCAGCTTACACTCCCATTGATGGTGTTCCCTCTGGATTTTGTAAGCTTGAAACAAAACCCTTCATCTCATTATCTGTGTCTGATAGGATGTTTTTTTTTTTAATTTTTTTGTTCATTTTTTATTTATTTATTTGAGAGCGACAGACACAGAGAGAAAGACAGATAGAGGGAGAGAGAGAGAATGGGCACGCCAGGGCCTCCAGCCTCTGCAAACGAACTCCAGACGCGTGCGCCCCCTTGTGCATCTGGCTAACGTGGGACCTGGAGAACCGAGCCTCGAACCGGGGTCCTTAGGCTTCACAGGCAAGCGCTCAACCGCTAGGCCATCTCCCCAGCCCTGATAGGATGTTTATCCCAGAAATGAGGAGCTGAATGTAACAGACCCCTTGACAAGTTATGAGCATCTGTATTTTATTTCAGGTAATTTTAGTTTTCAATCCTATGATTTCTTTGTCTTTCTCTCCCTCTCTCTCTGTGTGTGTGTGTGTGTGTGTGCTTGTGTTTATTGTGGTGTGGAACATGCACTGTGTGTGTAGATACATGTGATCTGTACACATGTGTGCAGAGGCTAGAGAAGAACATTGAGTGGCCTCCTCTATCACTCATACTCATTTCCCACAGGACAGGGTTATAGGCATGGATGACAATAACCAGTTCTTTTAGTGAGTGCAGGGGAATTGAACTCAGGGCAAATCAGGCCATCTTTGACCCTCATGCTTGTTCAGAAAACACCTTTACCTGTTGAGACATCTTCCAGCTCTTATTTGGCTCCTCTTATATTTAATTTTCTCTTTTATAATTTTCTGCTTTTATTTGTTGAACACTTTTCATTAAATTCTTGAGCATAGTTATACGAGCTGATTTGAAAGAATTTTCCCTTAATGTCATCATCTGGGTTATTTCAAGGTCAGACTGTATTATGATGGTTTTAAGCATGTCTAGCCATCTGAGATTTTATCTATGCTATTCTAGATTACATATTAAAGACTCTAGATTATTCTTTTATATCTGGCAGGAAGGTATAACATGTACATATGCATGTATGTTTGTTTGTTTGCATGTGGTATTTTCAAATCAAAAAGTAGAACTTGTTGGAGTAAATTTCTAGCCTCTGGCTCCAGTACTGCAAACAGGAACACTGGCTGAGTTTATTATTGTTTGCCCAACACATGCAGTTTCTTCATATTTTGTCCCATGCATGCATAGCCCAAAAGATAGTCAGAGATGTGAGTATATCTCATTTACACAATATAGTGTTCTAAAAGTTTCCCTTTACATTTGATTGCCACTCAAAAAATCAACCAGTGGGGCAAGAAGTATACATTTGTGCAATAGTGGCAAACAGCCTCTGTAGGCAAACTGTTCTCTGACTGGACATGAGGCTCAGTCAGAGAACTGTGAGAGAACTCATACCTGGTACTGGAGACAAAGTCACATTCCCATGGTCAGGAAACTTCAGAGAGAAGCTCCTTGTGCTCTCTGGAGAAGAAGAGTGGGCTTACATACCAACAATATCTCAAACAACTTTTCATACCTCCTTTAACCAAGGCTGTTCTCACTCTTGGTTGGAGAATCTGCTTTACTTTACAGATGGCAGAGAAAATGGAGGAGCCAAGATCCATTAATAAGAGAAGAAGATAGCCAACTGCCCACCACCAGACTTGCCACTTCTTCCACATCTTCTAGCACCCAGGATAACTTGCACTGGAAGTGGTACCATATACACTGCTGTTATTGCTAACCTGACAACCAGCTCCAGGGTGATGGTGGCAGACGTGGTGATCAAGTAAAACCTACCAAAGTAGAAATCCAGAGGCTACAATTAATTCACCACTAAATTAGATTGCCAACAGGCCTCAGAGAACATTGCAGAAGAGGGGGCAAAAGGATTGGAAGAGCCACAGCATGGGTAGGAATACCCTGAGGCACTATCAACCCTGTACCCCATTGGGACTGATTGATGCCTTCATGACCCCACAATGAATCTCATAACCCCACAGAGTAGGGCACCAGGGAAGTGGGAACAGGAGAGAGGGAATACAAGCCTATAATCTGTTAAATAATAGTTTTCTGGGCTGGAAAAGTAGTTCAGGAGTTAAGACACTTACTTGCAAAGACTTATGGCCTGGGTTAAATTCCCCAGTGCCCATGTAAAGTCAAATATAAAAAGTGTTGAATGTGTCTGGAATTTGTTTACAGCAGCAAGAGACCCTGGTGTGTCCATTCCCTCTCCTTGCAAATAAATAAAAAATTTAAATAATTAAAAAATGTTTCTCACTGCTTATAGTTCTGTCTGGAGGAGTTATGGCCCAGTAGGAGACACTTGGCTACCATGGATAATGAGCAGCTTGTTGGATATATAAGAACCTAATAAATGGAAGACCAAAGTAAATGACTCCAGACACAAGGCACAGACAAAAGCCTAGTTCATGTATCCTACAAGCATTTTATGAGCATCTGGTATAGGTAGGGCTCTTCTCAAGTCACAAGATAACATAAAGTTTGCTGTTTACATATAGATAAAGATACAAGTATGTATATATACATATATTTCACAGTCATTAAAACTAAGAGATTATTTCCAATAAATTGACTTTAGAAAGGATTTGGAAAAAACCAAAAGAAAACCATGATAAGGTTTCTCAAACATTAAAGTGTCCAACATTTGTACTCTTCAATATGGTGTTAACAGCAACATATGGTTTCTGAGCCCTTGGAATAAGATGAGTCTCAAGTGAGATGTATGTAAGTATAAAATACACTCCAGGCATTAGAATTATGGTGGAAAAAATAAAACATCTCACTCATTCATTTGTGAAGGATATTCTTTTGGATATATTGGTTTGAATAGTTAAATTAGTACAATTAATTTTACTCATTTCTTTCTACTTTTTAGATGTTCTAATAGAACCTTTTAAATAATATATAATCCTCAAATTATTCTTCTGTTGGATAGCAATGGCGTATTAGCTGGTTTTCACTTGCAAATGCCAGAGAGATAGTATTCTAGATTGTGTAAACCAGCTGGCATCTGTGGTAAGTACTGAATAGTATACTTCAAAATTAGCATAGGGGCTGGAGGGATGACTTAGCAGTTAAGACACTTGCCAGCAATGCCAAAGGACCTTGGTTCAATTCCCCAGGACTAACATAAGCCAGATGCACAAGGTGGCACATATGTTTGGAATTTGTTTGCAGTGGCTGAAGGCCCTGGTGTGCTCATTTTCTCTCTCTCTCTCTCTCTCTCTGTCTTTCTCTCTTGTAAATAAAAAAATAATAAAATATATTTTTAAAGTAGCATAAATATAATACAACGATGAATGATTGATTATGGCTATGGAATAATCAAACTTGATGCATGGACACTATTTGACTTTCAAATAATTTCTTGTGTTACAAAATTTTATTTTATTTTTCTCCATTGCCCTCACCCTAATGCTGTGAAAACATAAAACTATTTGTAGTTTGTAGTATACACAAAGCTAGCTGGTAGTCTGGGTTTGGCCTGAGTGCCTGTGATCTAGACAATTATCTTGAAGGACTCCAAAAACAGTTTCATTTGGAAAGTGTCATGTGATGTAGAATCGTGATGGGTGGAGTCATTGACTGCAATTCTTTATTATATCCTACGTTACAATTACAGATCTGGACTATTTCCCAGGCAAGTGTGCAGTACCAGATTGCAGAGTGGGTAGAATGTGTGTTTCCACCCTATTTACATGGAAGCTGCCTTGAGTTTCTTATCAGCTAATAGAATGCAGAATGTGGGTAGCATTTCCTTTGGCCAGTTCCAGGGAAAAATCTGGATCCCACCTTCTTGAAGTTCTAACATTCCCAATGAAGCAAGTTTCCCCTGGATTGCTGTTTCTATTTCAGCCTGTGACCCAGATTAAGCACAAGTTAAATATCAAGAGCTCAAAGTTCAGGTGAGGGGCAAAGTCCAGGTAAGCACAGTCTATCTACAGCACACAGCAGGGCCTCGGAGGCTAGCGAGAGAGCAGTATTTGTTGTTCTGTGTCACTGACTCTCTGATTGCTCATTACACAGCATTTGCAGACCATTACAAAGTCTATTTGATTTATTTGTATTGCATCTCACCTTATGTTCTCCATCTCGTCTTTATCAGCCAATGCTAGCACTTACCTGTTTCTCAGAAGTGACACCTAGGCTGTAGCACTTAAGCTGTAGTACTAATACTCTACTTGTTTCTAGGACTTCTAAACTTCATGCTGACAATGGGAGCAAGACAGCCAGTTCATGTAGACATGATTGAATTTAGGAATGCCTCAAATCTAATTTTATTCACTTCTCCATTCCTGTGTTACTCTTTCTGCTTCCCTTGGTTGTGTGTGTTTCAAATCATTTCCCACTGTTTATTTTTAATTTCTACTTTAATGTAATTATTTAATAGGTGGCATCTGTGCAGGCCCTGTCATTCATGGAACAGTTTGTTTTCTGCTTATGGAATGACAAAATATTTAATCTGCTGCTTTGCTGGTGCCACCATTCTTCAGATTGTGGACATAGGACCCTGCCATCCCTTTCCTTGAGAGTGCACTGGAAGGATGAGATTCTGGAAGGTGATCAGGACTTTGAAAAGCCAGCTACAAAGCATCCCTGAGCACAGTGGGCAGTAGAAAGAAGCATCTCTTCTTTTAACTGATGACTGTATGCAAATGTGTGCTTGTTTGCAAGTGAGTGTGTGTGGAGGGGAATGTGTATGTATGCATGCTCATGTATGTAGATACCTGTGTGTGTGTGTGTGTGTGTGTGTGTGTGTGTGTGTAGGCCAGAGGTTGATATTGAGTGTCTGCCTTAATTGCAATCCACCTTCTGTTTTGAGACAAGGTTTCTCACTGCACCTGGAACTCATGGGTCTTCTTGTCTCTGCTTCCCCCGAGCTGGGATTACAGGCATGTGCCTCCACGTTTTGGCTTTTATGTAGGTTCTGACATCCAAGCTTGGGTCCTCATGCTTGCATGACAACCTCCTTACTAAATAAGTCATCTCCTTGTCACTGATATGTATGCTTTCTTAAAGTTAACACTGCAGGGAGAGTGTTAGGGATGAGCACAGCGCTACAGGTGTTTTTCCAAGCCACATCATATCTTCTTTCTGGGGTAGGTAGATGGGGTAGATCTGTAGGGTTGAATCTACTCATGCCCTAAGGACCTGCTCCTAGAAACCATGTTAGTTTTATACCACATGAGAGAGGAAGAGGTTGCAGGAGATGGAGAGCATGTTTCCACAGTCTCAGGAACAGTAATAGTGATGATAGAAATGACCAACGAGAGCCTGTGTGGAAGGTGAGTTAGTTGTCTTCCTAGTTCTGGCTAGACAGAGTTTGGATATGGGAGTATCCAGTTGAGTGTTTGAGACAAATGGTGAAGCAGGCACATTTGAATGGGTTACAAAGGAAAGGGGAACATGGTAGTGGGGTTGGATGTAGGGAGCTGTTTTGGGTTCTAGAAGGTTCTTTGGAGCCAAGCAGCAGAGTTTTCACATAGATCAGAACAATCTGCCCTGGAACAGATTGAAACTGAGCTGGGACACAGCAGGAGTCAGGGAGGGGGACTCTTGTCTGGGCTCCCAGCCCCAAATCCTCACACTGTATAATGTGTTCTGTTTTTAAAGTCTTTCCTTGGAGGGTTCAACAGCTTCCCATCCCCCCAAGAGCAAAGCTTATTCTTGTATGTGACCCTCTTCCCTAACATCAGTCTTGTCACCTCAGCTCCTCCTGCTGGGGCTCCAGCCTCCAGTTCCCAGTTCCCAGAGCTCGGGCTCTGTTCATGCGATGCTTCGTGTAGTCACCTGCCTAAGCTCTGGCATGAGAGGTTCCTATCCTTGGACAGTGAACATTTTTTAAAAATTTAATTTATTAGTTTTTTTTCAGCAAACACAGGCGTTTGGTACCATTGTTTAGGCTCATGCATGATCTACCCCCTCCCATTGGACCCTCCTTGTTGATGTAAATGGTCGTGCATTGTGGAGTTAGCCCACAGTTATTGGTACGATAAATGTCTCTGCATATCATGACCCAACATGTGACTCTGACATTCTTTCCGCCCCCTCTTCCGCAAAATTTCCCAGAGCCATGTTGGGTTCATTTTTGGTATGCTTCAGTGCTCAGGTGTTGGAGGCCTCTGAGGCTCTGGCTCTCTGATTTGGTAGGAGTTGATTTTTCTCTGCGTTGGCCTCCTTCCCCTTTGTGCTGTTATCCAGTTCACAGGAAAACATCACCCTTGCTTGTTTCGCCAATTGTCCTTAGCTTCAGTTGGGCCCCTTTTGAGGTATGTTGGGGCAGCTCTCTTCTTAGGATCTGCATCTATCTGAAAAAGAGAATCAGATTCTCCAACGGAAAGTAAGTTACCACCTGGCAAATTGAGATAACAATTACTTTTTTTTTTTAACAATTGTTCTTTTTGTGTGTTTATTTTTATTTATTTGAAAGTGACAGACAGAGAGAGAAAGAGGCAGATAGAGAGAGAGAGAGAAAGAGAGAGAATGGGCGCACCAGGACTTCCAGCCAATGCAAACGAACTCCAAACACGTGCGCCCCCTTGTGCATCTGGCTAATGTGAGTCCTGGAGAATTGAGCCTCGAACCGGGGTCCTTAGGCTTCACAGGCAAGTGCTTAACCACTAATCCATCTCTCCAGCCCAACAATTACTTTTTTTGATAGAGAGTTTGATAGGTGTAGGCCCTCTTGGACCCCATGATTGATAGTAGCTTGATATTGGAGAGTGGGCTTATGTTTGGATATGGTTCTGACTTGTTTCTCAGCTCCAGCTATGGGTCTCGTACCACTGAGGGGATCAGTTAGCTAAATCAAGAGCAGTTGGTTCCCCACCATGGCTGTGTGCCATTATTGCACTTGTGTGGGCATCATATCAGGTTATTTGTTGCTAATTAGGTTAGACAATTAGTTGCTTGGTCAGATATTGGTTATTTCCCGCAGTCGCCCATGTAGCACCTTCTGGCACTAGACACGCTGACTGTCTGGGGATTGACTCTCTCCTGGCCTCCAGCCATGCCATTCCATTTTACATGTCAGCTGTGTATGGAGTCTTCAGCAATAGGGTCTTATCACTGGCCTTTGGTGGGTCATCAAGTACTCTGACAGAAATCTGTCATTGTTTTGGGAAACCTTGTAGGTTTCTCCGATCAAAAGCTCATTGTGGATGGTAGCCCCAAGCTGGAAGTGGGGGTTACAGGTCAGTGCCCACTAAGAAATTCAGGAAAAACATAACTAATGTACAAGAGTTAGAGAGGAGAGAGAGAGAGGGGAGAAGGGGAGAGGGAGGGAGGGAAGATGTAGAAGATTTAGGTTAGTCTTGATCCTACCGTCTCCAGTGTCTTGTGGTTCAGGTGTTTCCTGTAAGGGTCTAGTGGAGGTTCAGCCATTTGGCCTGTCTTTAGGAAGTAGAATTTTATGGTACCATGCCGTTTGGGTCCAGATTACTGATTTCCACCCTTCGATGCCCTACCCGCCCTCCCCATCCATCCTACTGTCTAGTCCATGAGGTGCTTGCTGGGTATGTAAGGTATCTTGGGTAGATTCAGGTTAGATGTTGTAGATGAGTGAGACTATGTGTCGATTTTTTTTTTTTTTTTCTGTGATTGGGTAAGTTCACTGAGAATGATCTGTTACTGGTTCAACCATTTTTCCTCAAATTTCTTTGTGTTGTTTTTTGTAACTTCTGTATAGAATTCCATTGTGTAGATATACCACATCTTAGTTATCCATTCTTCTAATGATGGACATCTGGGTTGATTCCAGCTTTTAGCTATTACGAATTGAGCTGCTATAAACATGGTTGAGCAAATCTCTCTGGCCTGTGGTTTGAGGGTTTTAGGGTAGATGCCCAGTAAGGGTATAACTGGGTCTGTTGGTATGTCTATAGTCAGCTTTTTCAGGAGTCTCCATATTGCTTTCCAAAGGGGTTGTACCATCCTACATTCCCACCAACAGTGGATGAATGTTCCTGCTTCTCTACATCCTTGCCAGCATTTATTTTCATTTGACTTTTTGATGTTGGCTATCCTTATTGGGGTAAGGTGGAATCTCATCGTTGTTTTAATTTGCATTTCTCTGATGATTAGGGATGATGAACATTTTCTTAAGTGTGTGTTTGCCATTTGTATATCTTCTTCTGTGAATTGCCTGTTCAGCTCTGCGCCCCATTTTTTGTGTGGGGTATTTGTCTTCTTATTGTTTAAACTTTTGAGTTCTTTGTAGATTCTAGAGATTAGGCCTCTATCAGGTGGATAACCCTCAAATATTTTCTCCCATTCTGTGGGTATTCTATTGGCTTTGCTTATTATATGCTTGTCTGTAAAGAAACTCTTCAGCTTCATATGATCCCATTGGTTGAGTGACTGTTTAAGAACTTGAGCCACTGGGGTTTTGTTCAGGAAGTCTTTTTCCATTCCTATATCATGGAAAGTACTTCCTAAATTTTCTTCCCGTAGTTTTCGAGTTTCTGGTCTTATGTTGAGGTCTTTGATCCATTTGGATTTGAGTGTAGTGCATGGTGAAATGTGTGGATCAAGTTTTAGTTTCCTGCATGTGGTTATCCAGTTTGTCCAGCACCATTTGTTGAAGATGCTATCTTTTTTCCAGCCTATATTGTTTGGGCCTTTGTCGAATATCAAGTAGGTATAGTTGCTTGACCCAAAATCTGGGTCCTCAAGTCTATTTCATTGGTCTATACTCCTGTTTTTATGCCAGTACCATGCTGTTTTTATTACTATGGCTTTGTAGTATAGCTTTAGATCAGGTATGGTGATGCCACCAGAACTTTTTTTTCCTTTTCTACTTCATGTACATCTCTGTCCAGCTGTCAACTCTTTAGGGCCTCCTTCACTATATAGTCCTTGATATGACTTTATTTTTCTTCTAATCAAGTATCATGGTCTCATCTTTTGTATAAATGCATTTCTTCCTAGGCTATCTTCATTGTTAGAGTATAAGCACCTTGAGGGTAAATGCTTTGCTTGTTGTGTTCCTCCCTGTATTCCTAGTTTCAGTAACAATACCTGGCACATGGTATATTCTCTAAATAGAAGACTAAACAAATGAATGCACAAATGGCCTTATTATCTGGCGGTAAAGCATGCTAGCTAGTTTTCTCATTGTGACAAAACACTTGAGGCTAATGAACTTAAAGGATGAAAGGTTTATTTTGGCTCATGGTTTTCAAGGCTTCATTTCATGGTTGGCCTAGTTGCTTTTGGAATTTAAGTGAATTAGAATATCATGGTGGCAGAAGCATGTGACAGAGGAGACTGCTCACTTCCTGGAGGCACAGTAGCAAGGAGAGAGGAAGGACCTGGAGTCCAGAGATCCAATTCATGGGCACAGGTGCCCAGTGACCTATGTTTTCCAGCTAGGCCCTGTTTCCTAAAGGGTGCCTCACCTCCCAGCAACACCATCAGCTGAGGATCAGGCTCCAACCCTTCAGCTTTGGGGAGAATATTTTAGATTCAGACTGTGATATGAGGCTACAGACTATGTGCATTTGGGAATACTAGGCTTGCTGCAGATTCATTGAGCCAGATAGAGTCAAATTTGTTTAGAGCTGCACAGAATGGGCTAATAAAGGGGGCCTTGGAAAGGTAACTGTGGCAAATTGGAAAGGTAACTATATAAATTGGAACCAAATTACTGAAATAGACAATATAAATTGTTTTAAAAGCGGCTGGGGAGAATGCTCCACTATTAAAGGCACTTGCTTCCAAGGCTGGCTGGCCTAGGGTTCAATTCCCCATCATCCATGTGAAGCCAGGTGCAAAGAGACACATGCATCTGTGATCCCAGTGTGTTATAACCCAGCAGAAGCAGAGCCCAGAGAATACAGAGCTCACTGAAGTCTGCGAATTTGCTTGGAGCAGAAAGAGATCTTGTTTCACAAAAGGATGAGGACAGGCACCTTTAAGTGTTTTTCTGACCACAGTACACAATGATATGCACACACAAATAAACAAAAATGGAAAATGAAATTGTTTTAAAAATTACAAAATTAAAAAGTGTGTATATGTCTACTTTCTCAGCCATCACATCTTCTAACTGTATTTTGAGTTGAACTTGTATTCTTATTCCATATCTGAGGGCTGAAAGTGACCTAGGAGTCCTGAAAAAGGCCAGCTGCAATGATAAGTTAGCTTAGTAGCAGCAGATTGGTAGCTGCAGCTTCTGGATAACCAAGGTTGGTCAACTTAGTTCACAATCTTTTGAAAAGCTTGGATCTCTGGGCTGGAGAGATGGCTTAGGGGTTAAGCGCTTGCCTGTGAAGCCTAAGGACCCCGGTTCAAGGCTCGATTCTCCAGGGCCCACGTTAGCCAGATGAACAAGGGGGCGCACACATCTGGAATTCCTTTGCAGTGGCTAGAGGCCCTGGCATGCCCATTCTCTCTCTGCCTCTCTATCTGCCTCTTCCTCTCTCTGTCTGTTGCTGTCAAATAAATAAAAATAAACAAAAAAATTAAAAAAAAAAGAAAATCTAGGATCTCAGAGAATATGCTCCAGAAGATGGGATAGAAAGAGTGGAAGAGCTGGAGGATATGGAGGAGCAGTGTGGAACCCTGATGTCTGGACATGACAAGGCCATCCCATTCATGAACCCATGCCAGATGAGGTTACCTGCACAAGATGAACCCAGGCAACATTGTATGATGGATAAGGGCGGGGCTTGAGGAGACCATTCCCCTCTCTGATAAGTTAATGACAGCTAAAGATCGTCAGGAAGGGGAGCTGTTCTCTTCCATGGCAGGAATAACTGCTAAGAGACAAGAAGAAGGAATATAGGGCTGGAGAGATGGCTTAGCGGTTAAGCACTTGCCTATGAAGCCAAAGGACCCGGGTTCGAGGCTCGATTCCCCACGACCCACTTTAACCAGATGCACAAGGGGGCGCACGCATCTGTAGTTCATTTGTAGTGGCTGAAAGCCCTGGCATGCCCATTCTCTCCCTCTCTCCCTCTCTCTCTCTCTCTCTCTCTCTCTGCCTCCTTCTCTCTGTCTGTCACTCTCAAATAAATAAAGAAAAATAAAGAAAAAAGTTAAAAAAGATGAAGAAGGAATATAGCGACTGAAGGGGACAAGGGAGAGTAATGTAGGGTACATAGGATTAAAACGTCATATATATGTTTAAGAAAATGCTAAAAAGTGAAAGAAGAAAAAGTAAGCTGAGGCCCCATTTATCATTTTGTGTCTCCCAACCGGATGCAATCTGACCTCTCACCTCAAGCTGCAGCCATCATGACCTCCCTGCCATGATGTTCTGTCTTAAGCTGAGATCCAAACTAAGCTCTTTATCCCCTACAAAAGAATGTGTATCTCTGTGTGTATGTATGAATTTCACTTAATCATCTAATCTCAAAACCTATAGAAACTAGAGAATGAATATTGGTCTTTGCTCCCTAAAATTCATAGTCTTAACTTTATTAAAGAATTTGAATTACAGAATCATGTAATAAAGATCCTTTATACCATCTTTGCCTTTTAAAAGTACACTGTGTAATCAGCAGGCTTGTTAGGCTGTTTAACAAGGTAAAGACTATTAAAATATTTGTCTTGGTTTCTGCACGTTTCAGAGCTGTAAACATCACAGAATGGAGCCTGCCAATCTTTTATTGGACTGTCTGGGTGAGCACATTTGATGGAGGCAACGGTCTGTAACTAAGCAAGATGCCTGCAGAACCTGGACTCTTTTGTGTCAGATGGTACTTCCCAGAGAGGATCCCAGCGCTGACTCAGAGCTCACCCTGAGCATGTGGGTGGACTAATTAAACTGCTGAATTCCTTGGAGGACTGTCAGTTGCCCCTTTATTACATGGCTATAGAAGGGTGAAAAGCCACCTGGGGGAAACCAGTGTCATGTAACTCGCGCTAAGAATCTTTGTTTTCCTGCTCCAATAATGCTGTCAATTTCTGGGGTCTCTGAGGAAAAGCTGTATGAATAATCTCCTTTTGTATGCTTGCGTTCTGAGAAGGTTATCAATTAAAGAGTAAGTGTCACTGCTAACAGCTAAGTTAGAGGCCATGGGTACAAGTTGATCAAAACCCCAGTTCTGGGCTGGAGAGATGGCTTAGCAGTTAAGCGCTTGCCTGTGAAGCCTAAGGACCCAGATTCGAGGCTCAGTTCCCCAGGACCCACGTTAGCCAGATGCACAAGGGGGCGCACGTGTCTGGAGTTTGTTTGCAGTGGCTGGAAGCCCTGGCGCTCCCAATCTTTCTCTTTCTCTGCCTCTTTCTCTCTCTGTCACTCTCAAATAAATAAATAAACAAAAAAATAAAAAAAAAAAACAACAACAGTTCTAGGCACAGACTTCCACCCATCTAAAGCAGCAATGGATGGAACAAGTTGTGCACAGTGGCAGACTGTCAAGGTCAGGGTTTTAGCAGAATTCTTGCTCTCCATTTACTAGCCTGATCCCATAGGTGATGATGTCAGAGCATCCTCAGTTATTTTTCCCAAATTCACTATTAAAATGAATGCTGTGACATGGGGGGCAATGTACCTCAACCATAAGGCTTCTCTACTTGAAGAATAAACTGTCTCTGCCCCTCAAATCAATATCTGTAAGAAGGCTCCCCTTTCTACAAGACCAAGTTCTCAGCCCTGTCTGCAGAGAATATCTATTCACCCCTTTTCTGCAGCTTCCCAGATTCTTAATGCAGATGGAGCGTCTGTATCTTTACCCCACTGTGTTAAACATTGGTGCCCATGCACCAAAGGCAAATAGAGGGATACATAGCAGGAAGGTGGCTCTTAGCTCCTCTCTCTGCTGTGTTTCCTAAGGCCTCTGTTTGCTATATACTGATATTACCTTTCATTTATAGGAAGGTACCAGTCTTCTATGGTGCCTCCTGGAATTCTCTTTCCCACACTGTAATTCACACTGCATGCTATCACCAGGCTAATGTTCTGAAAACATCACTCTCACTGAGTTACTCAAGCTCCTTGAGCCTCCATTTCCTCCTTGTAAAATGGATATGTTCATGTTTTCCTGCTTGCCTATCTCACATTGTTGTAAAAGGGGGAAAGAGTGACCAAGGTAGAAGAGGAAAGGAAGCAAATTGTCTGCGTGGAGGTAGACCAGCTACTTTGGTATGGAACCCCTCTACTTCCTATTAACTACAAGATCAAGTAGGCACTCTTAGGCTTGGTGTTTAGTGCTTCCAGGAGGAGGAATGTTATAGATGTGGTTGTTGAAATTTCCTTCATTTGATTCTCTTTACCATCTCCACCTGTCCTGTGAGGTCTTCTTTGAGTATTTCTCCTATTAGAGATTTCATCTCTTTCATCTGAATTATTACAGGTTCTGTATGTGGACTAAATGATTCAGTAGAGACTACACATTTAGAGAAACCCAAAGCTTTAAATGATACTGTTGCTTGCATCTCCTTCTTCTTTGATTAAATTTCCTCTGGGTAGAGCCAGGGTGACTGTGTTTCCTAAAACTCTACAATGACTCTAATGTACTGTCAGCTTAAAGGATTCCCCATTTAGGTCTTCCACTGACCACTCAGATGTTTTGGTATTTTGGTTTCATGAATTTACCTTTCTTCCAAATTCCGTTTTCTGTAGGACAGAGGCCCAGCCTCCTTTCTTCTGTTGTTTTTTTCTGTCTCTTTAGGACACAGTTGTTTCCTGTACACAGGGATACCAAATTTGTTCCTGAACCAATTCATCTGCCCTTTCCCTCAAGCCTGAGCTCTTTATTAGTCACCTCTATGGGGTGGGCCATGGCATGAGTCCTACTTGTGTTTACCAATGGAATTCAAATTGATCATGTTTGTTTGGTAGACTGGGGATCTGGAGAGAGATGGCAACAGGAAATCTCTTTGCACATCCTATCAGCCTCTTTCTTGGGGACGATTCATTTCATGATGGCAGGAGACAGGAAACCACAGAAACAAATATTTAGAACCAAATATCTAGGACTAACATGAGGAGGCAATGTGAAGTGTTTTCATTAAAAACAAAAGCAAGTAATAAACTTTCTTGTGTATGCATGGGTTCAGGGACTGGGTGCCAAAGATGTGTTGCTTAGTGATGACATTGCAATTCACATCATAAACAGAGCTTGCTGCCCTTTCCTTATGCACCAAGCCACTGTCCCTACTTGCCACAGGAAGCTTACATAGGATTTTCTTAAATCCTTCTGGAGACATGATGGTTCTAACTCTGGAAGGAATCTAGCAGCCTTTAGAGCTCAAGAGTGGAATTCCTATTTTGAATAGACGCATTCACGATTATGCTTTCTCTTCAGACACCACTCACATATGCACATGAAGAGATGCTGTGCTTAGAAGTGGTTTATACACCCACTCGCTCCACCCTTTTTGTGTGGAGATTGTTCTTATTATGGTCATTCAGCCTGACCTACTCTGGGCAGCTCTGGGCAGGCTGCAGTGTTAATGGAATGCTCCTATTCATTTCTGATGCTCTTTTGTATGAGTTATAAGCACTGTGTACCAGGTCTTCTGCTTTCCATTGTCTTCTTGAGTGTTTGTAGCATTTCATCCTCACCAGGGCACATCTTGTCTCCCTGAGGTCTGCATAGACATTTTGCTGTAGGCCACCTCCTTTCTTAGATCCCCTTTTCCCGAGAAGTCTTGCTTTGGTTTATAGAAACAATAGTAAAAACAAAACAAAAACACTCTGTTGATTATGTCGTGCCACTGCTGCTAAACATTTTGTATCTTCTCATAGATTCTAAACCCCCAGGCTGTCCACTATACTTCACATCCACCTTCCCTATCACTCTTTAAATCTCGCTCCTAATCAGTCAGCTGGCGTAAACTCAATAGAAGAGTCGACTTGACAGGCTCATTGTTCACAGTGACCAAGGCAGCTTAACATGTCAATAGTGCCTGCTACAAATGTCCTGCCATGTCTCAGGCTTGGCTACTCTGTATCTTCTGAATGTGCTTCAATTTTGAGGACTTGAGATTGGGATTTCATAGTGCACCAATGGAATGGGTCAGCCAAATACATGTTTCTTGGTGTGGTCAAGACATCCTGGCTGTGGTCTCTCAGTTAGTCTCTTTGTGGCTAGACTATGTGGGTGTGCCTGCCATGGCAAAGGTCTCTACACTCTTCATCTGCCCTGGCATTATGCGTGCATGCACTGTGTATAGTCTGGAGTAATTATAGTGTTTGCCACCTGCCTCATACCAGTAGCAAGAGGGGCAGCATAAGAGCATTTGTGGGATGCTTTTCAAAATTCATTTATTTCAATAATTTCTTCTTCCTTTCTCAAGATCAGTTGGTGCATCTGCCAAGACTGCACCCCTTGTTTCCTGGCACTGGAATCATCAAGGACACCTGGTTCCTTCCCGCTTTGCACAGAGGGAGAGGCATGAGGGTCTGCGGGCTCAGCAGCAAGCATCTGAATTTCACAGAGACATTTCAGCAAGTGTGCTGGGAAGACATATGCCGAGAGTTATTTTCCCAGAGTTGGGAACAATGCCAAGACTACTTTATCTCATTCATTCCTTTGTTCAATATGATTTAGGTTACTACTGTATGTCTTTCCTTGTGTGCAAAGTTATGGGGGCAGGGACAACTGAGCTTCATCAGATATTTTTTTTTCTCTCAAACCTGAGAAAACACACACACACACAACAACAACAACAACAACAACAACAACAACAACAACAACGTGAGAGAGAACACAGCACCAGATGCTCATTAGGCTGGGTGAGAGGAGCTATCAGTGTGGAGATCTGCCCCCCTGGTTGCTGGATGATTGAGTCTTCAGCCCTATATTCATTCACAATCTAAGCTTAACTGGTCTAGCTGTAAGCAAAATTCAGCATATAGAAGGAGAAGGAATATTTACATTTATACTGAATACCAGGGCCTGGGTATGGAGAAAAAAGAAGTCTCTTTTGCGTCAGTGTTGCAAGACTTGGCTGTATCAAATGCCTCTCTCTTTATTTTTTTTTTATTTTTTTATTTTTTTTTTGTTTTTTTGAAGTAGGTTCTTACTCTATCCTAGGCTGACCTGGAATTTACTATAGAGTCTCAGGGTGGCCTCAAATTCATGGTGATCTCCCTACCTCTACCTCCTGAGTGCTGGGATTAAATGTATACATTGCCACACCTGGCTTGAAGTGATTTTTTAGAAGGGAAAGTTTTATTCTCTCTCTCTCTCTCTTTTTTTTAAAGCAGAAACTTTGTACGGATACATCATGTGTTAGTACCGCCACTTCCCTCCTGCCTGCCCCCATTCCACTGAGTGCCTCATCAGAGGGATTCCTGGTAGTCACCATGGGGTTGTGGGTTATGCTGTGTGAAAGCAGCATCAGTCATGGGAAGGGCTCCCTGTAGATATTCCCTCCCACACTATGGCTCTTACAATCTTTCCACCCCCCCTTCCCTGAGCCATGGAGGTTTGTTTTAAGTCTACTTTAATGTTGAGCTCTCGGCAGCCTCTGGATTTCTGCTTTAGTGTGTTCTGAGTGTCCTCAGTGCTTGTCCTATCACCCTGGTACAGGTTTCCAGGCTTGCCATGGAGTCAGCATTCTTTTTTCTTTTTTAAAAATTTATGGGCTGGAGAGATGGCTTAGCAGTTAAGCGCTTGCCTGTGAAGCCTAAGGACCCCGGTTCGAGGCTCAGTTCCCCAGGTCCCACGTTAGCCAGATGCACAAGGGGGCGCACGCGTCTGGAGTTTGTTTGCAGAGGCTGGAAGCCCTGGCGCGCCCATTCTCTCTCTCTCCCTCTATCTGTCTTTCTCTCTGTGTCTGTCGCTCTCAAATAAATAAAAAATTTAAAAAAAAAATTAAAAAAAAATTTATTTTATTTTGATTTTTTGAGGTACGGTCTCACTGTAGCCCAGGCTGACCTGGAATTCACTGTGTTGTCTCAGGGTGACCCCGGACTCACCGCAATCCTCCTACCTCTACCTCCTGAATGCTGGGATTAAAGGCGTAGCCACCACGCCCAGTGGACTCAGCATTACTATCTTGCCAGTCCCTCTATGGTTTCACCTGGGCATTAGATGATGTGTGAGGGGTGGTTCATCTCCTGCCAGAGAGTTAGCTATCTTTTCTCATCATATTATAGATTTTATTGTCCTCAGTTCTCACTGCCTTCTGAAAAAAAAATCTCCAGTGAAGAGTAAGATCAGAATAGGTTAAAAGGAATAGGCATTCTTAATTTAAGAGAAATTTTGATGGGTGTAGCCTCTCGTTTGGCCAAAAACTAGTGGGATCATCTCGTTGGAGTCCGTAATCTTGGTCTCCATAGGATTTTTGACTTGGTTCCTAGTTCCAGCTATAGGTTCCTTTTCCCTGAGCAGATTAGCTAATCAGAAAGCCATTGGCTTCCCATCTAGGCTGGGAGCCACTATTGTACAGTATGTATATCTTGTCAGGCTGGTTGCTTCCTATAGTGTGCCCCTGCTTGCTCATACTGTTGTTGGCCATTTCCCCCAGCATCTCATGTAACACTTTCCAGTACTATACAGGCTGCATGGAACTAGCTGCCTTCCAGATTCCAGTAATACCTCTTAATGTTTTGTGTCAGCAGCATGTAGTGTCCTCAGCAATTGGGTTTTACATTTTACATCAGGTGGGGAGTTAAGTGCTTTGACAAAAACCTGTCTTGTTTTGGGGACCTTGTAGGTCTTTATGACCAATAGCTCAATGCAGGGAGTAACTGATTTCTAATACTGAGAGTTACAAGCCAGAACCAAAAGCTTTAGTGATAGGCTTTATCCCACCCTCTCCAGAGCTCTTCTTACCACACAATCCCCCCAAAGTCCTATTTAGGGCTATATCTTTTGGTCTGCTATCCAGGAGGAAGTTTTCTATGATATCAATTCATTTTGGATGTAGTTTTGTATGTATCTTACCACACTCACCCATTCCCCTTCCCCCAAGTCCTTCCATCACTATAATCTGTCCCCTGAGTTGCCTTTCCAGTATGCCTACAACCCAAGCTGTCCCAGGTTAGGAACTACAGATGCAGGAGAACATGTGGTGTTTAGGCAGTCTTTCTGGGCTTGCATGAGTTTGCATAGTATGATCTAACCCAAGATTGTCCATTTTCCTACAAATTTCATTATACCACTTTTACTTACTGTTGAGAATTCCTTTGTGTGAATGTACCACATCTTCATTATCTGCTTGTTAAATGATGGTTATCTGGGTTGATTCCAATTCTTAGGTATTGTGAACTGAGCATCCATAAACATGGTTGAGCAAATATCTCTACAATGTTGAGAGGTGCCTTTAGGGTAGATGTTCAGTAGGGGAAAAGCTGGGTAAGTTGGTAGCTCTATTTTCATTTTTTTGGGGAATCTCCATATTGATTTCCATAGTGGTTGTACAAGTTTGCACTCCTACCAGCAGTGAATGAGGGTTCCTCTCTCGCCATATCCTTGCCAACATTTATTGTTATTTTTCAATTATTGTCATCCTTCCTATAGTAAGGTGGAAACTCATAGTTGTTTTAATTTTGCATTTCCATGATGATTAAGGATATTAACATTTTCT
This sequence comes from Jaculus jaculus, assembly GCF_020740685.1. Lineage (NCBI taxonomy): Eukaryota > Metazoa > Chordata > Mammalia > Rodentia > Dipodidae > Jaculus > Jaculus jaculus. Next base: position 110,281,133 of record NC_059106.1, read on the forward strand.
GAAGTATCAACACACAAAAATCATTAGCTTTCCTATATGTAAAAGGCAAATATATAGAGAAAGAAATTAGTGAGGCTATCCCCTTTTCAATAGCTACACACACACAAAAAATTCAAATACCTTGGAATAACACTAGCCAAGGATGTGAAAGACCTATGTAATTAAATCATTAAAAAAAAAAAAAACTCAAGAAAGAAATTGAGGACATGAGAAGATGGAAAGACCACCTATGCTCCTGGGTAGGTAGAACTAATATTGTGAAAATGGCAATTCTACCAAAAGGAATATACAGATTTAACACAATACCAATAAAAATACCAGAATCATTCTTCACAGAGATAGAAAAAATAATATAAAAAATTCATGATATGGCAGAAGGGCCTCAAACATCTAAAAATATCCTTTGCAAAAGAAACACCTCTAGAGGCATCACCATACCTGATCTAAAGTTATACTACAAAGCCATAATAACAAAAACAGCATAGTGCTGGCATAAAAACAGACATATAGATCAATGAAACAGAATTGAAGACCCAGCCATTACTCCAAGTAACTACAGAAACTTGATCTTTGACAAAGGAGCCAACAACATACCCTGGAGAAATGACAGCATCTTCAACAAATGGTGCTGGACAAATTGGATAATCACATGTACAAAAATGAAACTAGATACACTCCTGTCACCATGCATAAAAATCAACTCAATGAATTAAAGACCTCAACATAAGACCTGGAACTCTTAATTGCCTAGAAGAAAAAATGGGGGGGGGGACTCTCCACAATATAGGAGTGAAGAAAGATTTCCTGAACAATACCCCAGTAGCCCTGGAAATGAATAACCAGGGGAATCTCAGGAAGCTGTAAACTTTTGTACAGATAAACATACCATAAATGGGACCAACAGACTACCCACAGAATGGAAGAAAATCTTTGCCTGCTATACCACTGACAGAGCCCTAGTATCTAGTATCTACAAAGAACTCAAAAACCTAAACAATAAAAAAAATAAGGCAATCCACTCAAAAAATGGGGCAGAGAACTGAATAGGGAATTCTCAACGGAAGAAATGCAAATGCCTTTTGAATGTAGCCAATAGTGTTAGGGCTCTGCCCACACCAAAAAGAGACATTAGCTTCAAATTAACATTCTTCTCTAAAAACAAAAAAAAGTAATGACTTTATCTAATGTCATGTGAGCCAGCCTTTTGAGGATTCTAGAAGAGGCCTCATCTCTGCCCAAAATGTTCCAAATAGATTACCAAAATTGAGCCAGGCAGGGACATTATGAGACAGAAGGTATTTTCTTGGCAGACTAAGATTTAGGGTAATCTTGATTCATGTAAACATTTCTTTTAGTTGTTAGTGTCAGAGGTCTGAACTGAACCCAGCTGGTGTTTCTATCCAGGGAATCAGGCAAAAGGGATTTTTCTCAGAAGCCATCCAAACAGGCACTCTTACCTCTCTGAAGGTTACTGGGGAAGTAGGAAGGGTGGAGGCCAACTTCTTGGGCTGCAATTTTTTTGCTTAAAGTTTTTCACTATGCCACTATGTAGTCTGACCTCAAACTTGTGATACTTCTGCCTCTGCCTCCTGAGTTTACATGATATTTCACCATGCCCAACACAATAGTGTCTTTTAAATTAAAAAATATTTATTATTTATTTATTTATTTATGAGAGAGAGAGAGAGAATATGAATGAGTACAGCAGGGCTTCAGGCCACTACAAACTTCAGACATATGCTCCACCTTGTGCATCTGGATCACATGGGTCTTGGGGAATCAAACCTGGGAATTTTGGCTTTGCAGGCAAGTGCCTTAACTGCTGAGCCACTTCTCCAGCCCTTTTCTCATTTTTTTTTCAGCATTTGGGATTAGGATGCAAGTCAGGGGCCACTACACATAGTGAATAATCACTCCAATATTGAGCTGTATCTCCAATTGAGCTGCCTTTAGACCCTTGTGTTCTGGAAAAGAACTCTCTTTGATGGCAGAGGTCTTGGAGCTGGATAGAAAGAGTGAAGAGCATCATGACCTCATACAAGGATGATGCCCATGTGCTGGAAGAGAAAGGTGAGTGTTCTTCCTTCCCACGCAGGAGTGGGTATCTAAGGCACATCCATGCACAGAGACTGTCTTTGGGGACTTATTTCTATTTAACCAACTTAATTGCTGAGACTTACTATGGGTGTCTTTCACTTTAACAAATTCAGTAAAAATGTGAAAAGATTGACAGTAGATGTTTATCAGGTAAAAATAATCTTTACAGATTCACACACCCACTTCTATCTTGTAAATACTTAATTTGCAGGCCCAGGAGAAAGCTGAGAAGCTATTGATTATTGTTTTCATTTGTCCATAGAAAGAAAATAGGAACAATAACAACCGTGGGGGTTCACTTGGAAAACCACACTGTAGTAATCACGATTTTGCATCCAGTGGATAAAGATGGAAGAAAGTGTGATTCTCCTCCTGAGGACTCTGTGATTGAATGGGTTTACATAACCACTTCTAGAGTCTGTTAATGGCCTTCCATACAAGTTACAGAAAGTTCCAGAAAGATCCCACCTGAGCTTTTCTGGTCTGAGAAGAATCCTGTATGGTCTTCAAGTCATCATGCATGACCACAGCTGAACAGGAAGATAAACCATATTAAACTGTAGAGGCGAGAGGACCACCTCTTGTCCAGCATGGGCACAGAACTGTCATAGACCTTCACACCTCAGGAAGCTGGAGCTGCCAAATAGTAGAGAAATGACTATGTTGGCTGCAGTAAAAATCCTTTGAAACTTGGCTCTGTGTCCCAGCTGTGGTGCCCAATGGCTTCTAACTGTGCATGTAAGGGCATGCTTCCTTTTTATTTACACATCCTATTACTTTAACTTGCTGACTTCTTTCTAGAAAACATCTGTATCATTTGTGAGACCAAATTAAAAAAAAAATGATCTGTTCATTCAGTCATAGTTTTGTGAATTGTCTGGTGGAGGTAGCATTGTAAATAGGCTTAAAACAAGTGTTTTGAGCTGAAATGGCCAGTTTTCTGAACAAGAAAGTAATATCTTCTGGCAGGAAAATGATCTGAGGAACATCTCCTGAGATCAATGGACCGTGTCCTGATGTTATTGTTTCCCACCTATTTGGTTGTTGATAGAGCCCCTTGATGGAGATAGCAGTTCTATCTCTAAGTGAATATTTGGTAATGCATGAGAATATTCAGTTGACACAGGTGTGTGAAGGAAGGGTTAGGATAGTTTCTGTACTTATCCTTATCCTACAAGAATCTCAGCTGTCTCAAGAGATGTTGCAGTACATAGGAAGCCCTTTGATTATTTAGTGGAACCTAGACCCTAATTGTACTACATAGAGAGCTGTATCTGGCATTGACTTTCCCAGAGAAAAAGTAATTCCTGTGTAAGTTGAGAGAAAACTGTGATCCTTTCTATTCAGTAATTTACCAAACATGGCTTGTATTGTTCTGATCATCAGAAATCATGATCACCAATGGCAATGCCTCTCAAGGTATTGGGATTGCCCTGTACATGATGGGGAGTTGCTGTGAAGACAGAAAACATCTGGACAACTCATCATGTCTTCCGGGTTGGTCATTCCCTGGAGCATTCTCAAACTGAAAACTGTGATTTTACATCTTCTTTTCTACATATTTCTCCACAATACTATATTTAGGGCATTACATTAGTATTTGTTTTGCATACATTTGATTGATGATTCTTTTATGTAAAAGAATGCAATTAGTATGGAATGAGATGAAATATTTATTTTGCTCAAAACTTTAGTAAGCTTTGTTCACTATTTTAAGAGTTAGCTCCTTTTGAGTCACTGTACAGGAGCAATATCACTACTTGGTTATATAAACATGCATGCTCAGGATCTTCCCACATTGTTAGGTATTTCATTCATGTTGCATCTTCCAAACCTAGATGAGAATATCTGCTGATTATATTATCTTCTAGCATAGTCACCTTCATTTACATATCAAGGGGTATATTGAATTGAAAATTATTTCCTTCAACTTCACCTTTAACTTACAGTTAGGATTCCTGTTTCTAAAACTTTACATGGGTAGGAAGGAGCCATTACTACCAGTGTGTTAGAAAGGAGATACTGGCTCTGATAGGACTCAGGTAAGAGGCACTAGGTGATAGCTTTGTGCAGACAGTACCTGTCATGTGGCCAACACAAGTTCCTTTAGCTCATGACTTCATGGGCAGCCTGGACACTCAACTTTCTATGCCACATGACTTGATTCAAGGCCAACTTGTAATGACCTATTGGGAATTTGTTAATTGATCAGTTGACCTAAGATTCAACTTTGTTCCTTTTTCTTTTCCACACAGTGGTTCTATGTCTGTTTGCATTTTTAATCTAAAATGCCCTACCATTTCATTGTTTATTTCTTTCTCTCCCATGCTCTATACAGTTAGCCCTTGGTATTTGCAAAGAATTTCCTCCAGAACACTGACCGGGCACCAGAATGTATATCCTCAAGTCTCATCTACAAAGTGGCATAAATTAACCCATTACCTATTCAATCCTCTGTGCACCTTAAACTATATTTAAATTATATCACTTAATATCATATATACTTATATGCCTATATTCCCTAGTGCAATGAAAATGCTGTGAAATAGCTGTTATACTTTATGATGAGGGTGTGATGGCAAGAAAGAAAGCTCTGTGCATGTTTGGTTCAAATGCATTACATTTTATGCATGGTGGTTGAAAATCCATGAAATTAGAACCTTGGGAACCAACAGCCAGCTGTATATTTATAAATACATTTTCTTGCTCTCTTTCTTCCTCTCACACCTATACTCTTTTTTTCTAATACTTTTGAGACTAAGTTCATAGTGATAGCTCATTGTCACTGAGTGCTTTAGTGTGTATTTCTTATCAACAAGAATGCTGGAACTCAGGAAATTAACATTAAACATCATACTACCAACACCCCCCCCCACACACACACTCAGTCTATTCACAAACATGCTTATCTCATTGATGTTCTTTATAGGTGTATGAACAACTTCAAGGTCACTCATTTTATTTAGTTGTCATGCCTTTTTAATTTCTATCACCTGTGACAGTTCCTTAGTTTTTATCATCTTTCATGACATGAATGATTTTTGAGTTACTCAGAAGCACTATCTCATAATTTGGGGTTTTTGTATATTCTCTTATCAGTAGATTCAGCTTTTGCTATTTTGGCAAGGATGCTTTAAATGCTACTATATTCTCAGTTCATTTTTTTCAGAAGGCTCATGATATCTGTGCTCCTGTTCATATATGTATGCACATATTTACAATGGACTCCTGGGTCCTCATTTTTTTAAGATGGATATAATCTCTTACCAACATCATTTGCTTTGGCACTCAAGTTATTCTTTGGTTTGATTTCTGGGACCTATGTACTGCTGCAGCTTGTGTCATTTGGGAATCTTTCCTTTTCTTCAATAGAACATAGCAATATGTGTTCCTTGTCAAGGTCTGGTACCAACCAATTCTTTCCCCAAGAACTCTCAACTTCTTGAAGAAACCAAGAACTTAGAGGATTAATATCTAGGATATATAAAGAACTCAAAAAGTTAAATAATAAGGAATCAAACAAGCCAATCAAAAAATGGGCTATGGAGCTAAATAGAGCATTCTCAAAGGAAGAAATACGAATGGCATATAAGCATCTAAAAAAATGTTCTACATCACTAGTCATCAGGGAAATGCAGATTAAAACTACATTGAGATTCCATCTCACTCCTGTCAGATTGGCCACCATCATGAAAACAAATGATCATAAATGTTGGTGGGAATGTGGGAAAAGAGGAACCCTTCTACACTGCTGGTGGGAATGCTATCTGGTCCAGCCATTGTGTAAATCGAGGTTCCTAAAACAGCTAAATATTGATCTACCATATGACCCAGCTATAGCACTCCTAGGCATATATCCTAAGGACTCATCTCATTTCCTTAGAAGTACGTGCTCAACCATGTTTATTGCTGCTCAATTTATAATAGCTGGGAAATGGAACCAGCCTAGATGTCCCTCAACTGACGAATGGATAATGAAGATATGGCACATTTATACAATGGAGTTCTACTCAGCAGTAAAGAAAAATGAAGTTATGAAATTTGCATAAAAATGGATGGACCTGGAAAGAATTATACTAAGTGAGGTAACCCAGGCCCAGAAAGCCAAGCACCACATGTTCTCCCTCATATTTGGATCCTAGCTACAGATGATTGGGCTTCTGTGTGAGAAGGAAAATACTTAGTAGCAGAGGCCAGTAAGTTAACAAGGAGACATAAAGGGAAGAGAAAGGAAGGGAGGAGGGTACTTAATAGGTTGGTATTGTATATATGTAAGTACAATGATTGAGATGGGGAGGTAATATGATGGAGAATGGAATTTCAAAGGGGAAAGTGGGGGGGGGGAATTACCATGGAATTTTTTTTGTAATCATGGAAAATGCTAATAAAAGTTTTTAAAAAAAGGAAAATAAAATACATTCCTAGTTTTTATGACATATGAAAAAAAAAAAAAAAAGAAACCAAGATCTGATACTGGATTTGCTCATTGTTCCAGGTTCATCCTGCTTCTGTGTCTTCCCAACAGATAGAACTACATCTGTAGTTCTCTACCTACTTGTATCTTCAACTTTGTATAAGTATAATCATCTATCTCTTAGAAATTCTAATTATATATCAATATTTTAACTACAATCCAATACTACATGGTTGTTCTATCCCTTCCCTTTCCATATTGCTATTTTCAATAGGGAGAAACTTAACTTGTCCACTCTTAATTTACTTATTTTGCCAGTCACCTTGTATATAACTAATGTCCTGATCATTTGGCCACAGGGCGCTTCTACCAGGCACAGCTATCTCACATTGCTTTATTGCCACCAAAAAACAAGAGTATGTGCAAATGAAATCTTCTGTTATTTGTAAAATTCATTTCAGAGTAATAACACTTTTTAAAAGTTTGTTTTTCTTTTAAAAAATTTATTAAGTTGAAGCTGGGCATTGTGGCACATGCCTTTAATTCTAGCACTTGGGAGGCAGAGGTGGGAGGATCACTGTGAGTTCATGGCTACCCTGAGACTACATAGTAAATTCCAAGTCAGCCTGAGCTACAGCAAAGACTCTACCTTCAGAAATCAAACGAAAATTAGTTATTTGAGAGAGGGGGGAATGGGCATGCCAGGGCCTCCCACTGTTGCAAACAAACTCCAGACACATGTACCACCTTGTGAATCTGGCTTATGTGGGTTCTGGGAAATCAAATCTGGATCCTTTGGCTTTGTAGGAAAGTGCCTTAATCACTGAGCTATCTCTCTAGCCTGGGACAGAACTTTTATAATAATGTATATTAAATAAATGTGTATTTTACTATTTATTTTTATTTTATTTTTTGTATGCATGTGTGTATGGAGTGCATTCTGGTGTGCACGTTAGTATGTGTTTGGGCAGAAGTATATGTATGGACACATGCTTGCTTGTGCCTGTGAAAGAAGCCAGATGTTGGTGATGAGTGACTTCCTTCTATTGTTCTCCACCTTGTTCTTTGAGACAAGGTCTTTTGCTGAACCTAGAACTCATTTACTGATTCAGCTACGCTTGATAGCCAGTGAGTTTCAGGGTTTCTCTGTCTGTCTTTACCCAGTGTTAACATTATAGGAAGCAGAGGGAGAGAGAGAGAGAGAATGGGAGCACCAGGGCCTCCAGCCACTGCAAATGAACTCCATATGCATGTGTCACCTTGTGTATCTGGCTTATGTGGGTCCTGGGGAATTGAGCCTTGAACTGGGGTCCTTAGGTTTTGCAGCCAAGCACTTAACCACTAAGCCAGCCATCACTCCAGTCCCCTCATCTGTGATTTTTATATGAAAATGGTATATCAAAGCTTGCCCTCATGCTTGAGTGGCAAAAACTTTACCCCTTTATCCACTGAGTCATGAACATAGATAATATGTGTGTGTATCTGTGTATATGTATATATGACCAACATTTTCTGTGGCTACCTCACAACTGTTTCTTATGTATCATATCATCTGTCTTGTGTATTTGCATGGTTTTTATGCACATATGCATATAAATATGTATGTGGTTGCACATGTGTGTGAATGGGCAGGTGTATGTGAGTGGGCAGGTGTGTGTGTGCATGTGAAGGCCACAGGATAACCTTAAGTACTATCATTAGGAATGCCATTCACCCACTTTTGAGATAGGGCATCTTATTGACTAGGAGTTTACCAATGAATCTAGACTAGCTTGTCAGTAACCCCCAGGGCCTCTGTGGTTTCTGCTTCCCTAATGCTGGGATCACAGGCATGTGCTGCCATGGTCAGCTTTTTTTTTTTTTTTTTAATGTGGGCACTGAGGATCAAACTCAGGTCCTCATGCTTGCAAAGCAAACATGTTACCCACTGACCTATCTTCCATGGCTCTCATTATATTTACTCATTTTTGTATGAAAGGTGTCTTTATTCTGCCGTTCTGGTATATATCAATTTTGCTGCATATATACACCATGTGATACTTTTTGCTGCAGGATTTTGATCTGTTGTTCCTTTCTTCTCTGGACCCCAGGGTTGATCATGGAAATTTACACTCTAAGTTTGGTTGCTCTCTTCTTAAATGTAGATTTTAATATTTTTCTTTCTTTTTTTAAAATTTAATTTATTAGTTTTCTTTTCAGCAAATACAGGCAGTTTGGTACCATTGTTTAGGGTCATCCATGATCTAACCCCTCCCATTGGACCCTCCTTGTTGATGTAAATGGTTCGTGCATTGTGGAGTTAGCCCACAGTTATTGGTACGATAAATGTCTCTGCATATCATGACCCAACATGTGACTCTGACATTCTTTCTGCCCCCTCTTCCGCAAAATATCCCTGAGCCATGTTGGGTTCATTTTTGGTATGCTTCAGTGCTGAGGTGTTGGGGGCCTCTGAGGCTCTGGCTCTCTGATTTGGTAGGAGTTGATTTTTCTCTGTGTTGGTCTCCTTCCCCTTTGTGCTGGTATCCGGTTCACAGGAAAACATCACCCTTGCTTGTTTCGCCAATTGTCCTTAGTTTCAGTCAGGCCCCTTTTGGGGTATGTTGGGGCAGCTCTCTCCTTAGGATCTGCATCTATCTGAAAAAGAGAAGCGGATTCTCCAATGGAGAGTAAGTTAGCACCCGGAAAATTGAGATAACACTTACTTTTTTGATAGACAGTTTGATAGGTGTAGGCCCTCTTGTACCCCATGATTGATGGTAGTTTGATATTGGAGAGTGGGTTTATGTTTGGGTATGGTTCTGACTTGTTTCCCAGCTCCAGCTATGGGTCTCGTACCACTGAGGGGATCAGTTAGCCAAATCAAGAGCAGTTGGTTCCCCACCATGGCTGTGTGCCATTATTGCACTTGTGTGGGCATCATATCAGGTTATTTGTTGCTAATTAGGTTAGACAATGAGTTGCTTGGACAGATATTGGTCATTTCCCGCAGTCACCCATGTAGCACCTTCTGGCACTAGACACGCTGACTGTCTGGGGATTGACTCTCTCCTGGCTTCCAGCCATGCCATTCCATTTTACTTGCAGCTGCGTATGGAGTCTTCAGCAATAGGGTCTTATCACTGGCCTTTGGTGGGTCATCAAGTACTCTGACAGAAGTCTGTCATTGTTTTGGGAAACCTTGTAGGTTTCTCTGATCAAAAGCTCACTGTGGATGGTAGCCCCAAGCTGGAAGTGGGGGTTACAGGTCAGTGCCCACTAAGAAATTGAGGAAAAACATATCTAATATATAAGAGTTAGAGAGGAGAGAGATAGAGGGGAGAAGGGGAGAGGGAGGGAGAGAAGATGTAGAAGATTTAGGTTAGTCTTGATCCTACCGTCTCCAGTGTCTTGTGGTTCAGGTGTTTCCTGTAAGGGTCTAGTGGAGGTTCAGCCATTTGGCCTGTCTTTAGGAAGTAGAATTTTATGGTACCATGCCGTTTGGGTCCAGATTACTGATTTCCACCCTTCGATGCCCTACCCGCCCTCCCCATCCATCCTACTGTCTAGTCCATGAGGTGCTTGCTGGGTATGTAAGGTATCTTGGGTAGATTCAGGTTAGATGTTGTAGATGAGTGAGACTATGTGTCGATTTTTTTTTTTTTTTTTCTGTGATTGGGTAAGTTCACTGAGAATGATCTGTTACTGGTTCAACCATTTTTCCTCAAATTTCTTTGTGTTGTTTTTTGTAACTTCTGTATAGAATTCCATTGTGTAGATATACCACATCTTAGTTATCCATTCTTCTAATGATGGACATCTGGGTTGATTCCAGCTTTTAGCTATTACGAATTGAGCTGCTATAAACATGGTTGAGCAAATCTCTCTGGCCTGTGGTTTGAGGGTTTTAGGGTAGATGCCCAGTAAGGGTATAACTGGGTCTGTTGGTATGTCTATAGTCAGCTTTTTCAGGAGTCTCCATATTGCTTTCCAAAGGGGTTGTACCATCCTACATTCCCACCAACAGTGGATGAATGTTCCTGCTTCTCTACATCCTCGCCAGCATTTATTTTCATTTGACTTTTTGATGTTGGCTATCCTTATTGGGGTAAGGTGGAATCTCATCGTTGTTTTAATTTGCATTTCTCTGATGATTAGGGATGATGAACATTTTCTTAAGTGTGTGTTTGCCATTTGTATATCTTCTTCTGTGAATTGCCTGTTCAGCTCTGTGCCCCATTTTTTGTGTGGGGTATTTGTCTTCTTATTGTTTAAACTTTTGAGTTCTTTGTAGATTCTAGAGATTAGGCCTCTATCAGGTGGATAACCCTCAAATATTTTCTCCCATTCTGTGGGTATTCTATTGGCTTTGCTTATTATATGCTTGTCTGTAAAGAAACTCTTCAGCTTCATATGATCCCATTGGTTGAGTGACTGTTTAAGAACTTGAGCCACTGGGGTTTTGTTCAGGAAGTCTTTTTCCATTCCTATATCATGGAAAGTACTTCCTAAATTTTCTTCCCGTAGTATTTGAGTTTCTGGTCTTATGTTGAGGTCTTTGATCCATTTGGATTTGAGTGTAGTGCATGGTGAAATGTGTGGATCAAGTTTTAGTTTCCTGCATGTGGTTATCCAGTTTGTCCAGCACCATTTGTTGAAGATGCTATATTTTTTCCAGCCTATATTGTTTGGGCCTTTGTCGAATATCAAGTGGCTCTAGATGCTTGACCCAAAATCTGGGTCGTCAAGTCTATTCCATTGGTCTATACTCCTGTTTTTTTTTTTTGCCAATACCATGCTGTTTTTATTACTATGGCTTTGTAGTATAGCTTTAGATCAGGTATGGTGATGCCACCAGAGGTATTTCTTTTGCTGAGGATATGTTTGGATATACGAGGCCTTCTGTTTTTCCATATTAAATTTGAGGTCATTTTTTCTGTCTCTGTGAAGAACACTGTAGGGACTTTAATTGGAATTGCAATAAATCTATATATTGCCTTTGGTAGGATTGTCATCTTCACAATGTTAATTCTGCCTATCCAAGAGCATGGGAGGTCTTTCCATCTTCTCACGTCCTCCACAATTTCTTTTTTGAGAATTTTTATATTTTCGTTGTTTAGATCTTTTAATTCTTTGGTTAACGTTATTCCAAAGTATTTTTGTTGTTGTTGTTGTTGCTATTGAAAATGGGAGTATGTCCTTTACTTCTTTTTCTGTATCTTTGTCATTTGCAACCACAACATGGCAGGGATCAAATCAAATCTCACAGTCATCACCCTAAATATTAATGGCCTTAATTCACCCATCAAGAGACACAAGCTAACAGGGTGGATCAAAAAATTTGACCCCTCAATCTGCTGCCTTCAAGAAACCCACCTTACCACTAAAGACAGAAACCTCCTCAGGGTGAAAGGGTGGAAAACAATATACCAAGAAAATGGGAATAAGAAACAAGCAGGTGTAGCTATATTAATATCAGATAAAATTGACTTCACACAAAAACCAATCAAAAAAGACAAAGAAGGCTACTTCCTACTTATAAAGGGAACAATCCTTCAAGAGGATATTACAATCATAAATCTATATGCATCAAACACAGGGGCACCATAGTTCATATTTTTCTTTAAAAAAGATATTTTATTTATTTATTTGAGAGGGGAGAGAGAGGGAATTACTGGGCATACCAGGGTCTCCAGCCACTGCAAATGAACTCTAGATGCATGCACCATCTCATACATCTGGCTTATGTGGGTCCTGGGGCATCAAACCAGGGTCCTTTGACTTTGTAGGCAAGTGCCTTAACCACTAAGCCATCTCTCCAGCCCATATTTTAATATTTTTTCTTGCATCTAATAGTTTTGTAGTTTGACTATAATTAGTTATACACTTATTTTTAATATGTAAGTGCACTTTGTTCTCAAGATTTTGCTTTGCCTAAGTCTGGAAAATTCCTTTCTGAGTATTGTTTCCATATCACTCCCTCCAGGTACTCTTCTGCAGCATTCAGCCTTTGCTGGGCTTCTCAGTGTGTCTTTCATCTGCCCTTGATCATTCATATTTCCTGTTTCTTCTCTCAGGACAGACTCTGCCTTTTCATTCTAGAGTTTATCCTATTATTGATTTTAAACAATCTTGTATATCCATTGCTATAAATTTTATTTATAAGATTTATCACCAGTTTATTTTCCTGTTTCATGTTTGTCTTTTCATCATATAGTTTTTGCTTATTTAAAGAAAGTTATTCTTTCATTAATCTACTTAAATAGTGGCTTCCATACATATCTAAAGATACCTGGTTTATTTTTGAGTTTTATTTGCACATTTTTTCTTGTTCTTTCTCTTACTGTTACATATTTTGAAACAGTTTATGATTTTGATTTATGGCACAATTTTTATTTATTCTTTATTACTGGGTATTCCATTTCTCTTTTCACTTGGGAATGCTTACTCCAATCTGAGAGATTACCATCATATAGTCATAATCCCTGATATTTAATAAATCTTATAGTGGGTGTTCTGGTTACCTTCCCAGTTGTATAATCAGAGAAATTATTGACTCTGTTCTGGAGTCAGTGGGTGCCTTGGCTATGTCTGGGTCTTGGGGTGTGATCATGTGTCTATGCTTCTTAGGTCCATAAACTTATAATTCAGAGTCCTCCCTGCTAGAGCACTTGGAGAACAGTTGTTCCTTGCTTCCTTTCTCAAGTAACATGTGGGGATGTAGGCATATTTGTTACTTTTCTCTCTGCTATGACAGAATACCTGAAGAAAAAAAAACACGAGAGGAAAGATTTATTTTATCTTAGTTTTCTTGATAGAGAAGGAATGGAGATGTTCTTGGTTGCCATCTGTGGCAACAAAGCAAAGAGATCAGGTGGAAGTGATGCTAAGCTGTACTCCTCAGTGCCTGTACCCCCCCTCACACCCCACACTTCCTTCAGGCTACAGCTCACAAAGTTTCCACAGCCGGCCCTAGAGCTACCAACTGGTGACTATTTAAACACCGGTGGCAGTGTGAGGGTATTTTACATTCAAATCCTAGTGGGACGTTTGGGGAATGCTGTCCCTTAGCTTTAAGCAATAAGCCTGCTGCTTAGTCTCTGTGATCCCAGAGGAATTGAACTCTCAAGTTCTTACTGTGTTGGTTTGTATCTGGAGCCCATCAGTCTACCATGTCAGAACTGTTTATGATTTGGAGTTGTTCTGTTTCTGAGCCATTAAAATATTCTGACTTGTTTCGGAGACTGGCTGTGATTGTACTTTGTTTTGTTTTGAACATATCGTTGCTACAATGATTTTGACTTTTGACATTTGACAATGCCAAAGTATAGACTCATGGAACAATTTTGATTGAAAATTTCCTATTTCCATTTAGCAGAGGTAACATTATTGTAGAAAGGAACATACTTTTTTTAAACTCCTATAAGCCACTGGCACATACTATCAGGTTACAGCTTTGGAAGAATTTATCTCCATTCCTCACCGAATCGCAGACTACACCACTATGTTGGACCTTGCTTATCTCTCAGTCCAGGAACTATTTAATGGCAAGTTGATGCCTACAGATGCCTTTCAGTATGGTTCATCATGTAAATGACTTCTCTAGTGCATTTTATCCTCTTTGTAAAAATGAAGGGGTACAAACAACATACATCTTCTGTATTTTAGAAGGAAACTCAAAGGTATATAAATTGAGCATCCTTCCTAAAAGAGCATTAGTGATTTCATGGAAGGCAATTGTATCTTTAAAAGCCTAGGGATGGAACTCACAGTGATTTTTTTCAGATCTCAGTGGTCAATGGTATCTGTACACAGAAAGTATTCTTATTATTGAATTCAAGCTTGTCTCCTTGTGACTGCTGTGATGATGTCACAGAGGATGCTGTGACATGTCAGCTGTTCAGCCCTGGAAAGATTCTCAGTTTAACACTAGAGAACTCTCTTCTTTGGCTAGTTCCTCCTATTTCTTTCAGAGCTAGCCCCTCGATCTCTGATGCACTTCTACCCTTGCTGCCACCTTTTGCTAGAGATTCTATGGTTTATTAGCCTTCCTTTTTTCCTTTTTGGACAGTGTTTATGCAAATGAATCATCAGTTTTATAATTTTGAACAAATAAGAGAGGAGAATCCAGATTGGTATCTTGCTCTGAGCTCTCCTCAAGTATATATTTTCATGACACACGGTCTAAGTAGATGGAGTGATTATTTGTGCCAACAGTTAAGGGTCTTGTAGCCCATTCTGCCCCAGGCACATGTTCTGAATTATAAATTTTAGTTTGTTTTGTCAGGTGATCAAACAAAATTCTTTAGACCTTTCTTTGCCCAGGCTTCAGTCTTGGAAGGGTTACTTGCAAGATGCTTCCATGGACAGGATAGTGGTGTATTGATTGCTGAACAGGTGGTAGGGGAGAGTTTGCTTAGATATAATACTTTTTTTTTCCTTTTGGCTTGTTGCCACAAGGTATTTTATGTCGTAATTTCATTATTGGATAATTTTTATTTTAGTGCTTGCCAGTCATTTTGACTTTTATTGGCTCTCTGTCTCTTTCACAAAGGGATATGGTGCTCAGAGGCTGTATAGAGATTAGGTAAAGCAAAACTGTGATATTATTTGTTAAATTGGATATATTGAAAAAACATGTTCTCACCCAGTGGACCTATGTGTTAGCTAAACAGTGCTATGTGGAATGCTGTAACTTGTGATATAATCCATGATTGAAGAGATTCACCATGGTGTAATTTCAAAACACCTATACTATATATCTCCATTATAGACAAAACTTTTCATCCTGCCATATAGAAGGCTTTGAGATGTTTAGAAATAATAAAAAAAACTTTGTTATTTAGCTTTTACCATATTTATTTGGTAATGGAGCTTTGTGAAGAGAAGATTGCAATACCTATCTACATGCTGAATATTAGCATATGACTTGGCACACTGCTGAAAGTGGCTTCCTAGCTCTCCCGCATGCCTGTGAATGTTGCGACACATGCATCCATTCACAAGCAAACTGAAGGCCTGTTATGTGCCTCTTCAGTTTAAGACTCTAAGAGGTACTTATTTGTTTCTTGTTGTAAAAATTAATTTGAGAGTTCATGCTATAGGGGACTGAGAAAGATAGTATCAGATAGTTCATGTCAGGAAGTGGGAAAAAGGAATGATTTCATCAAAATGAGGTAGAGTTAGTGCTACATGGTGGAGATTTTAAGTGAACATTTATGTAAATGACTGACATGGGTGGCTAGGGAAAGACTATATGAGCTGAGGACAGCCAACTGAGCAAAAGGAAGCAGGTTGGAATTAATGAATCAAGGTGAGGAGATTGCAAGTGAGTTTCCTCTCTTGGCCTGTGCCCAAGGGGGAAAGGATACATAACAAACACTCAGAATCTTCCCTGAGTTTGACATAGTCATGGTGTATCTTAGGGACCTTTCTAAAGATCTCTAGGGAGGACATGATAGGATATAGTCATCATGGACCAAGCATCCTGTGTCCACTGTCAGACATGTTTGAAGTCATGTCTGGCATGAGCATGGGTTATAGGAACAGAAAGCAGGGTGGGTTTGGGAGAAGAACTTGGTGATCACAATGTCCAGAGGAAGAATCTAGCCCAGTTCAGCTGCTAGGATGCTAGTGATGGGATTTCTGAAGGGCATACATCTCTTGAGGCTTTCTAAAATCTGGCTTCCCCACCCTCCCAGAAATAACACTGGGGTTGTCAGTGAAGTTCTTAGCTGGAGGCTACCAAATCACTATGAAGTCATTAGGAGATAAAAACTATTGATCATCATTTGTCTGATGCTCGTTGGAAACAGCAGGCCCCTGCTAATATCTTTATCCACTTCTAAGGCTGTCAGCCTATTGACTTGTTTTCTTTTTTCTTTTTTTTTAACCAGTTGATTGGAGTGTGAGGTGCAGAAGAAATTACTTTTAACTAATGGGGAATTTGATCATGAAAAGTCAGCAAAAGAACATTGAAACTTGTGATGGTTCTTCTGTCTGGTAAAGGGGTAGGAGGCAACAGTCTGTCCTCTATTTTTAGCTTATGATTTCTTCTTTTGAATGAATTCCAAATAACAAGAGAAGTGATGAAATTAAGGTCCAGTGAATGATGTGCAACTAGCCACATGGCTCCCCCAGTCTTGGTTTACTCATCTGGGTAAGGGGTTAGTAAGCATCTGGCACTGCCTATGACTTGAGGCTTTGCTAACAAGAGACCAGTTCATGGTTTTCTTCAAAAGTTGCTGAGCTTCTGGGGTATCTGAGGCACAGGGCAGACTGGAGCAGCCCTTGGTGTCTGGCAGTTCACAGAAGTCACTGTAAAATAGGAAGCTGCAGGGAGTTTTTATGTGAGCAAGCACATGGAACCTTTCTTGAAGCTTGTTGTGATTGGAAATACAAAGGTCCGTGGCAGAAGAGCAGGACGAAGGACTGGTCTTCCTTTTTAAATATCAGTGCTATCAGCGTGCACGGTGTGTCATGAGGGTGGGGATCTCTTCAGGAGACTTATCAATGAAAGAATCAATCCTTATTAGATGAGGCTTCTTGGATCCATGCTCTTGCAGGGTAAGGACGAATCTTGATGTCTAGGTTCCTACCTTTAAGAGCTCGCATTATAACTTGGTGATGGAGACATTGTCATGTAAACATGTTTTAGACTGTGTACAGAGAGTTCTGTAGGAGGTAAGAACTGTCCTGATTTTTGAAGGACAAATATGATTTAAAGGTGCAAATATGTAAAAATATGTGTGTAAACATACATATATTTCAAATTGTCTTTAATCTAGTTATGCATTTATCTTTAAATTATATTTCTTTTAGAAAACACACATTTAGTCTTATGTCTTTTATTTCAAATCTTAGAATTTCTTTCATAACAATACTTTTATTTGGAGTCATATATAGTTTTAAGAATAGTACAGAGATATCCTGTATCTCCTTCCCTTATCATAAAACTATAGGAGAACATCACCAGCATGATACATATCTACAATTCATCAAATTTGTTTAGGTTTCCCAAGTTTAACTGGCATTTATTTTTGTTTGTGTATGTCTAGGTTAATGCAGTTATTTTAGGAATATCATTTCATGAGCTTGCTACCATAAACAAGATGTAGAATGATTTTATGAAAATCATGATACTTGGTCAGCCTCTGGAGACCACTACTCTGCTCTCTTTTTTGATATTCACCCTTTCTCCATTAAGTTTGATCTTATCTGTGAATTTTCTTTAGGTGTTTTGTATTACTAGGTTGAAGTAGTTCTCTCTGTTTCTGACTCATTGAGAATTCTTTTTCTTAAATTATGAATGGGTGTTGGATTTTATAAAATGCTTTTTTGTACCATTTCATATTACCAAATAGTATTTCTTCTTAAGCATGTTGATAAGATGGCTTTCATTACTTAATCTTTGGGTATTGAGTCAACTTTGCATCTCTGGAATAAATTCCACTTGGCCATCATACATAATTATTTTTATGCATCATTGGGTTTGATTTGCTAGTATTTTAGTAAGGTTTTTTGTGCCTAAGTTCATATCAAATGTTGGTTCGCAATTTTTTTTACTGTTTTCTTCTGGTTTTATTAATCTTGGTTTTTGAATTGAAGTGTTGAGATCATTTATATTTAACATGACTATTGATATTGTTAAGTTTAAGTTGCACCTACTTTTACGTTTCTTTTTCCTTTTGTAACATTTTGGTTTGAGTCATACAAAAATGTTTTTTCTCCTTTTCACTTATAACTTTTTACTAAGTTATTTTGGCATTTTCGTGTGTATATATGATTCATATGTATGTGGCTGAACATGTGTGTTGGTGGAGGTCAGAGGTTGGTGTTGATGTTCTTCTCAATCATGTTTCACTTTATTTTTGTAATAAGTTGTTTCACTCAACCTGGAGCTCAATGACTTGGCCAGGCTAGCTAGCCAGTGAGTCCCTGGGATCTGCCTGTTTCTGTCTCCTCAGTACCAGGATTAAAAGTGCATACCAGGCCTGGAGAGATGGCTTAGCGGTTAAGGCATTTGCCTGCAAAGACAAAGAGTCTTGGTTCAATTCCCCAGGACCCAAGTAAGCCAGATGCACAAGGGGGAACATACGTCTGGAGTTTATTTGCAGTGGCTGGAGGCTCTGGCATGCCCATTCTATCTCTCTCTCTCTCATATAAATAAATAAATAATAAGGTTAAAAAAAGAAAAGAAGTGCATGTCAATATGCCTGGCATTGTATGTGAGCACTTGGATCTAACTCCGGCCCACATACTCATGGAGCAAGGGCTTTACCTACTGAGTCATTTTCTCAGCCCTAGTGATTTTTTTTTATTTATTTTTATTTATTTATTTTTTTTTATTTTACAAGCATTTTACTTTCTTCCTTTTTGCCAATAATATATTACAATCACCACTTCTTGTTAGTCTAAGCTTATTAACAGTGATCATCATTACATAATATTTCTTTTTTTTTAATTTAATTTATTAGTTTTCATTTCAGTGAATACAGGCAGTTTGGTACCATTATTTAGGCTCATCTGTGATCTACCCCCTCCCATTAGACCCTCCTTGTTAATGAAAATGGGTCGTGCATTGTGGAGATAGCCCCCAGTTATTAGTATGATAAATGTCACTGCAAATCATGACCCAACATGTGAGTCTGACATTCTTTCCGCCCTCTCTTCCGCAAGATTTCCCTGAGCCATGTTGGGTTCATTTTTGGTCTGCTTCAGTGCTGAGGTGTTGGGGACCTCTGAGGCTTTGGCTCTCTGATTTGGTAGGAGTTGATTTTTCTCTGCGTTGATCTCCTTCCCCTTTGTGCTGGTATCCAGTTCACAGGAAAACATCACCCTTGCTTATTTCGCCAGTTGTCCTTAGTTTCAGTTGGGCCCCTTTTGAGGTATGTTGGGGCAGCTCTCTTCTTAGGATCTGCATCTATCTGGAAAGGAGAAGCAGATTCTCCAACGGAGAGTAAGTTAGCACCCGGAAAATTGAGATAACACTTACTTTTTTGATAGACAGTATGGTAGGTGTAGGCCCTCTTATACCCTGTGATTGATGGTAGCTTGATATTGTAGAGTGGGCTTGTGTTTGGGTATGGTTCTGACTTGTTTCCTAGCTCCAGCTAAGGGTCTAGTACCACTGAGTGGATCAGTTAGCCAAATCAAGAGCAATTGATTCCTCACCATGGCTGTGTACCACTATTGCGCTTGTGTGGGCATCACATCCGGTTATTTGTTGCTAATTAGGTTAAACAATGTGTTGCTTGGACAGATCTTGGTCATTTCCCCCAGTCGCCTATGTAGCGCCTTCTGGCACTAGACACGCTGACTGTCTGGGGACTGACTCTCTCCTGGCTTCCAGCCATGTCATTCCATTTTACGGGTCAGCTGTGTATGGAGTCTTCAGCAATAGGGTCTTATCACTGGCCTTTGGTGGGTCATCAAGTACTCTGACAGAAGTCTGTCATTGTTTTGGGAAACCTTGTAGGTTTCTCTGATCAAAAGCTCATTGTGGATGGTGGGCCCAAGCTGGAAGTGGGGGTTACAGGTCAGTGTCCACTAAGAAATTGAGGAAAAAGATAACTAATATACAAGAGTTAGAGAGGAGAGAGGGGAGAGGGGGAGAGGGAGGGAGGGAAGATGTAGGAGATTTAGGTCAGTCTTGATCCTACCCTCTCCAGTGTCTTGTGGTTCAGGTGTTTCCTGTAAGGGTCTAGTGAAGGTTCAGCCATTTGGTCTGTCTTTTAGGAAGTAGAATTTTATGGTACCATTGCCATTTGGGTCCAGATTACTGTTTTCCACTCTTTGATTCCCTCCCCGCCCTCCCATCCATCTTATTGTCTAGTCCATGAGGTGCTTGCTGGGTATGTAAGGCATCTTGGGCAGATTCAGTTTAGGTGTGGCAGATGAGTGAGACTATGTGTCGATTTTTTTTCTGTGATTGGGTAAGTTCGCTGAGAATGATCTGTTCCAGGTTCAACCATTTTTCCTCAAATTTCTTTATGTCGTTTTTTCTTACTGCTGTATAGAATTCCATTGTGTAGATATACCACATCTTTGTTATCCATTCTTCTAATGATGGACATCTGGGTTGATTCCAGCTTTTAGCTATTACGAATTGAGCTGCTACAAACATGGTTGAGCAAATCTCTCTGGCTTTTGGTTTGAAGGTTTTAGGGTACATGCCCAGTAATGGTATAACTGGGTCTGTTGGTATTTCTATAGTCAGCTTTTTCAGGAGTCTCCATATTGCTTTCCAAAGTGGTTGTACCATCCTGCATTCCCACCAACAGTGAATGAGTGTCCCTGCTTCTCCACATCCTCGCCAGCATTTATTTTCATTTGACCTTTTGATGTTGGCCATCCTTATTGGGGTAAGGTGGAATCTCATCGTTGTTTTAATTTGCATTTCTCTGATTATTAGGGATGATGAACATTTTCTTAGGTGTGTGTTTGCCATTTGTATTTCTTCCTCTGTGAATTGCCTGTTTAACTCTGTGCCCCATTTTGTGAGTGGGGTATTTGTCTTCTTATTGTTTAGATTCTCTCTTTTTTCTTTTTATTTATTTATTTATTTGACAGAGAAAGAGGAAGTAAGGGAGGGGGAGAGAGAAAAAGAGAGAGATAGAATATGGCACACAGGGCCTCCAGCCACTGCAAACAAACTCCAGATGCATGGGCCCCCTTGTGCATCTAGCTAATGTGGGTCCTGGGGAATCAAAGCTGGGTCCTTTGGCTTTGCAGACAAGTGCCTTAACCACTAAGCAATCCCTCCAGCCCCCCTGGTGATTTCTTTAAGGTTCATGGAACACATCTTTAACTTATCAAGTCTACCTTCAAGTGATATTGAGGCACTTCATGAATGGTGTAAACCCTTGTAATAGTAAAGTTCAAGTCTCCCTGGACTTTCAGCTCTCACCTGCTTTATGTAAGGTACCTGCTGAGCTCTGATTAGTTTTCCTCTCCTTGGGTCATGACCTAGAGACGTGAGGCATTAAAAAGCATAAGGCTCTTTTCATTTCCTCCTCCTTTGTCAGAGCTCAGCCTTCTTCCTTGGCTTGGCAGCTGTTCTGTGCCTTGCAAACCCTTGCTTTAGGAATGTGGCTTGATTTCTTGGTTTTGATTTCAGGTAGGAAGATGTGATGGTTAATTTTGGTTATCAAACTGATTGAGCTTAGAAATGCCTAGGGCATTATTGAGTTACCCCTTTCAATGTGTCTGTGAGCACAGTTTTAGTGATGACTAACTGAGAGGATAAATATGTCATGAATATTTGTTGCACTACCCCACAGGTTGGGGTTGTATACTAAATGACAAGGGAGAAAGAAGAAAGCCAGATAAACACTGACATCCTCATCTCTCTGCATTCTGATCCATCTGGGTGTGAGGAAGAAGCTTCATGTTCCTGAAGCCAAAGCCCAGGCAGTGGCTTGTACTGCCATGCCTTGCCTGCCATGATGGACTGCACTCTCATGTTGTAAGCTGCTTCATGTCAGGCATTTGGTCAAGGCAGCAAGAAGAGTAACTAATGAGATAGTTTCCTCTTACTCTATCTTGTACAGAAACAGAATCTCACTTTGTGGCTTTGATGTGAACTCTGTAGATTCTATGCCAGAGTTCAAGTCCTTTCAAGGAGGTCTCCATTGTGATTCAGAAATAATTAAGGCCCCAAGAGTACAGGGCATCAGGGATGGAGAAATGGCTTAGCGGTTAAGCACTTGCCTGTGAAGACTAAAGACCCTGGTTCAAAGTTCAATTCCCCAGGACCCACGTTAGCCAGATGCACAAGGGGGGGCGCACACGTCTGGAGTTCGTTCTCAGTGGCTGGAGGCCCTGGCGTGCCCATTCTCTTTCTCTCTCTCTCTATCTGCCTCTTTCTCTGTCTGTCACTCTCAAATAAAAATAAAATAAAATAAGAGTACAGGGCATGTATTGGACCTTTTCTCTTAGAAAGACCCAGGCTATGTGCTGAACACCCATGGTGTCGCAGAGGTCTGTGTGTGACATTAGAGTCCACACTCCAGAAATAGATGATTTGTGTGAGGGGATTTTGTTAAATGTGCATGTACCCTCCATTCTATTTATATATCTTTGTGAATGAGACTAAATCCATGACCATGAAATCTCACATTTAACATTTACCAAATAAACAACTCTACATCAAAGGCAAAGAGAATGAGACAGAAGAAATGGTACTGACTGCTTACAGAATCATGTAGTCTTAGATTCTGGAGGGCCTTTCAGAATACTCCCCTACCTTCAGGAAAGTGAGGTAATCTCATCTTCATTTTACATATGCTGACAATTTTGAGTGTTAAGGGTCTTCTTTGAGGCACATAAAACAGCTCAGTTCTCTGTATAGGCATATCAGCAGCTTTGTGCAGCAGTTGGAGCACTTTTCTTCTTCTTCTCTGCAGTATCACTGTGGTAGTCCCCTACCCCTACTCTGCCTACCCCCTGAATAGCTGTTAGCATGCTCCTGAAAGTTTTTAGCTTCTCTGGGTAAGGACAAAATATTTCCTCCTGAAATTTCTTTAGGCAGGCTTGAAAACTATACAATTAACAATTTTCATGTTCATTTTCCATCCCCTTGTGGTCTTAGCCTCTGATGGCAGATGGATGACTGTATCATGACACTCCCTCTACATCATTTGTCATGTCCTGGCACAAAGACAACAGCTTCTCTGTTACTAGAAGGCCAGGACGTAGAATGTCAGGCTGGGAAACTATATAACTTTTATCCTTGGGACGTAGTTCTTCCCTTGGAGAGCTGCAGGCCACCCTGAATGCTGGGGTGAGGGCCTTGAGATACTGAAGTCTGAAACATTTCTACCAGCTCAGACTGTGCAGGCTTTTTATGACGATGCCTGATCTTGGGAAATTGATTTGATCTTAGGAAAATGACCTAGGTGCTTATGAGACACTGGGCCTGTCCTCTCTTACAAATGAGAAGACTATACTACTTTGGCATCTATCAGTGAGGTGCAGTCTTTTATAGCCACGAACACCTACAACTAAGGTGGTGGAAGGATAATAATAACAATGATAGTAGCAATCAGCACACAAGGATTGCCATGTTTTAGTCTTCAATCTTACAGGTATATGGGTTGAATATCATTACTCTAAGGCCAAAGTCCGGAATGCTCCAAAATTCAAAACTTTGTGAGTATTGACATGACACCTCATGTGGAAGATTCTGCACCCGACATCATGTGATGTGTCACAGTCAAAATACAGGCATGGAAGAAATGTTTAAAGGCACCAGGGTATCACTATCTCTTTCTCTCTCTCTCTCTTCTATTTGGGTGCCCTGAAGAAAGGATTTAAGAGCATAGAGAGAATATTGAGACAGTGGCCATCTGCAGCCAAGGAGGAGCTATCATCAGAAGAAAACCTTGCTTGGCTTGGATCTTGGCCTCTAACTGGTGACAATATAAATCTCTGTTATTTAAGCCACCTTGACTATGATATTTTCTTATTTTGATCTAAACTAAGAATCAATGTGAAATAAATGTGTACTCTCTTATTTCAATCTATTGATAATCACAGCAAAGATTAATCTCCCTGGGTTAATTATTTCCAAGGCTTGGATGTCTCTGTTATCATGTGGTCCTTTTTATTCATAGGCCTTTGTCTTGGGAGAAGAAAGCCTATTTAGGTTGTACAAAGAGAGATGTTGCCTGAACAGCTGAGAGGAATTTTTTTTGTTGTTTGGTTTTTCGAGGTAGGTTTTCACTGTAGCTCAGACTGACTTGGAATTTACTCTATATTCTCAAGGTGGCCTTGAACTCATAGCAATCCTCCTACTTCTGCCTCCCGAGTGCTGGGATTAAAGGGCGTGTGCTACCATGTTTGGCTAAAAATTCTTTTTTTTTTTTTTTTGCAGGTATTCAGTTTTATCCAGCCCTTAATAGACTCCTCAGGGGCAAGGAGAAGTATAGGTTGGAGAGTGGCCCTTAGTTTTCTAATGTAGAATGATGGGGTAACTGTGTGATCTCTTGGGGCTCTTAAGTCTCCATCAGTCTCTGATTCGTAGGCATACACTGGCATGTTATTTGACACATTACTTGGTTGCTTAGAATTTCAGTGGATGCTTGATGTGTGAGGAAAATATATGCCAAATGTCTTCATATTTTAAGGTGACATGTTAGTGATATCCCGTCTACAAAGTAGTTTAAAATGGGTGATTTCAAACTATTCTGTGAGCAGTAATTCCTCACTCCCCTCCAGGATCTAAAAGAAACAAAGTAGAAAAAAGGAAGTGATGATTGAGGATGCTTTTGGGTAAAGACCTGAACACCTTGTGAGCTGTCCTACTACAGTGAGGGAGGAAGGTAGGGGGAAGTTTTACCTTGTCATCAAGATTGATCATTTAGGAACTTATTTACACATTGATTGCGTGCGTGTGTGTGCGTGTGTGTGTGTGTGTGTGTGTGTGTGTGTGTATGTTGTGAGTGTGTATGTGCAGTGCCCAGGCAGGTAGAGGTAAGAGGTCAGTGTTGGATGACTTCTTTTGCTCTCCACATTATTATTATTATTATTATTATTATTATTATTATTATTATTATTATTGAGACAGAGTCTTTCCTAAAATCTAGAGTTCAGTGACCTGGCTAGACCAGCTATCCAGAAACATGAGGGATCAGCCTATGTCTGCCTCCCCAGCATTGTGATTGTAGGCCACCATTCTCAGTTTTTACATAGGTGCTGGGGATCCAAACTCTGCTCCTCATGCTTGTAAAGCAAGCATTTCATCCACTGAGGTATGTCTGCAGTCCCTACTCAGGAAATTTATGTGTGTTCTTGAAACTTTGGTGGACCCAATGGATGCACTCTGTAAGACAAGTTGGAAGAAGGCTAAGAAAGAAGAATCAGAGTTGCTGTGGTAATGGCCTGTCCTTTCAGGGTGTGACCAGGACTAGGACACATGCTTATGGCAGAATAGAGGAATTTCTGAGGAAGACATCAGCATGGGCTACAGCTGCCAAAAAAGACCTACTGGAGAAGTGAGGAGTAGAAGGTGTTTCAGGGTGGACTGCAAGATGCCTAAGGCTGGAGGAGTGCAGCTGGGTAGAGGAAGCATTGCTCTTGCAAGAGGAGAGCAGGACTGAGGTTCTCACGCACACCCACAAAGGGCATTCTAAGAGCATCGGTGCTAGGTTACTCATGTATCATTCCAGAAGTTCCTTTCCTCCACTTTCTTCTTTTGCAGTCACTCAGGGGGCCACAGACTTGAGCTACAGAGGTAGGTATGAGAAAGCAAAGGACACCTGATTTCCCAGACAGGCCAGGCCATGACCAGTGAATTGTATACTCAAAGAGCTTTTAGAATTTTAATGTTGCACAAGATTGGACTTTTTACTGCCTCCCTCTAAAGATGTTTGAGACATAGCAAAAAGGATACTTGTTGGACGTTTATTCAAGACCAGGGAGAAACTAGTCTACAGAACATAAAGAAAGGGGCTTCTGTGGCACAAGATTCAGTTCAGTTTGCCTGCACCCTACTGAGTCTGGCTTGTTTGGTTAAAGTGACATGTGTATATGGTGCCTCACTTTGCAAAATTTATCCATAGGCAGGGTCTATTTGATATTTACCTATCACCTGATTTGACACATGTGGTCAGTTTGGAATAACAAGTTTGGAATCAAATATTGTTTATGCTTCTCTCTCCTTTGCTGGGTTTCAATCTGGGCAGCATGAAGCTGCTGGTGCCTATTGCTGCTGCCCTGTATTCAGAGGATGTAGTCTACCCATGTAGTCAGAGGATGTAGTCCACCCTTGTATTCAGAGGGCTCAGTCCTCCCATGTGATCAGAGGGTACAGTCTACTCATGTATTCAGAGGGCACAGTCCACCATGTGTTCAGAGGGCACAGTCCACCATGTATTCAGAGGGTGCAGTCCACCACTTATTCAGAGGATGCAGTCCACCAGCAGGCAAAGGGACACCCAGGGAGGGCTCCTGGGCTGTGGAAGATCACCTATGCAGGCATGGAAGGGAGTGTGTTATGCACCTGGACAGGACTGTTCAGGGTAGAGGAAAGTTGCCAACTTTGCAGGACCCTCACTTATGCTTATTAAGATTGTTCCCAACTCATAACTCAGTGTGCAGCAAACCCATCCTCCCCATGACTCACCCAATATATCTTGCATCTACCTACTTCTGAGGTAGTTTTCAAACTGATCTCTGTGCATGCCCTTCTCCTAGGTCCTTGGTATAAGTTCTGATTCATTACCAAGTTCTATCACATTTCTGAGCTTCTTCCATAGCCCAGCTGTTCCCAATGCTGAGGGTTAGTTCTGTCCACTATCCTGTTGTGCACTGCTTATGTCTCTGTGTGGTCACCATTATCATGGTCTGTCTGAATCATGTAATTTGTGATGTTTTCTGCCCCTCACTACTCTATGAGCTCTCAGAAAATAGAGATTCAGTTTTCCTTATTTCTACATTATGCCTCTGGGTGTTCACTGAATATCAGTTAAATGAAATTCAATGATAAATTGCCATTTAAAGGTGAATTCCAAAGAATATGTGTGATCTAGCATGTCTCAGACCATATTTGATTTTTAAAAGGTGAGACTTGAACCCAATTATATATTAAGTTCTATTGAAGTATTTCATGAGCTGTAGAACATCTCAGTAGACAATCCTTTAATTTATTGCCTGGTCCTGTTTCAACTCAGAGGAACCTATATATATCCTGACTGAAAAGAATGGGAAAGTTAATGGTTAGTTAATAACCTCTATGATCACTTTTTTTTTTTTTTTGTCAATAAGAGGAAAAACCAACTAATTGAGGAAACAGTGGCAAGTTGGAGAGAGTAAGTCCAGCTGTTAATAATCCCAGGTCAGCAAGGACTGTTATATCACAGAAAAAAAAGAGAATCATATATTCCACCAAAGTCTATCTGATTAAGCTGAGATTAAGATTTGGGGAGTTTAACACAAATACCCAAGTATAGCAGTGGAAGAATGAGTGAAGAGATGGTCCTGAGTAAAGTGGTATTCAAGATGTCTTGTAAGTTAGGGGTGAAGCTCTCTTCTTTGATTGGGGGTCAGGAGGAGGATGCTAGTGGACCTCCCATTTGGTGTAGAAGGGTCAACAGGCGTGAGTGGTACAGTGTCTCCAGCCGTGTGCACCCAGCCTTGCTTGGAACCCTGCCGAGGATAGAAGAGGTCCTGAAGACAGGGCTCTGGAAACCTGCGGGGTACACAGCTTCAGCGTTAATGGGGCCAGGCCCTGCTGGTTTGCTTGCCTGTTGCTCCTGATCATTTTTCTCTTCTGCCTTTTACTTTTTCCCCAGACCTTTTGGTATCCAATGATTTTTGATTAATTTATTTACCATCGTTGGGTGATTGATGCTGCTTGGTTGCTGGTACTTTGTAACTTTCCAATTCTTCTGGGTGTCAATGTGACAGTTCCTTGATGATGGATTAGACCTTGTTTCTGCTCCTTTCATTCTCCCTATGTGCCAAGGCTCTTGGTTTCCAGCAAATATAAGTATTTTTAAATGCAGATTTAATGATTGAGAGCACCCAGTGAGATCCAGAAAGATCTATGGTTCATGCTCCTTTGTTTCTACACTGAAACTTAATGCATTGAGTTTTTCTTTACTTATTTATTGTAGATTTTGAAGATCCTCTTCCTTTTTTTTTTCAGTTCCCTAAGATATTGTCCTGGTCTTTTGCATCTTCATTAATGCATGGTTCATCTTTCCTACCTTCTCATATATCTTCTGTCCATCTCACTGACTCAGGTAAGCCTGCTTCCTCTATGCAGTGCAGGAGTTTGGGATGGGTATTGATATTTAAGTACTTATTTATTAGACACAAGAGGAGAGATACTCTTTTACTAAGTCCATAAATATTTATTGAGGATTTATTATGTGCCAGAAAGACTCTGAGAGCATCAATATAAGGTAATAATTTTTGTCTCTATTTTATAGACAAGCCAAGCCTCTGCAAAAGTAATCAATGTATTGTAAGTCATACAGATAGCAAATGACAGATTAAGGGTTTGAGTTCAGTTTTTCCTACTTTATAAATTTGTATTATTTCCTCTGATACTATTCTGGACAAATAAAGGAAGTCTCGGAGTCTCAAAATTTGGAGGAAATTTGTATTGGTTTATTTTCTCATTACTCTGACAATATTTTACATTGAAAGAGAAGAGCCTTATTTTGGTTCATGCTTCTGACCCAAGTTTGAGAGCTTACATCAAGTGATAGCCTTCTTACTGGCAAAGTCCCAAGGATTGTGTGTGTGTGTGTGTGTGTGTGTGTGTGTGTGTGTGTGTGTGTATGTGTGTGTGTGTGTGTGTGAGAGAGAGAGAGAGAGAGAGAGAGAGAGAGAGAGTTTCTACTTTTTATATTCCAAAAGTTAACTCTTTGTGGAGACACTCAGACCACACACTTTATTGACATAGGTAGCTCTCAAACTTGGGTTAATTAAATGCCTGATTGACCATAAAAAAATCACTTGGAATGCTTATTAAAGTACACATTCTCAAGCTTTTCCAAAATTGGTTTAAAAAGCTTGAGTTGACCCGAATTCTTTAATTTTAAAGTACTGCCTTTTTTTCCTGATTCTCAGACAGGTTAATGATGCAGCACAGGACTTTTCTTTCCATCTTCATTGAGCAATGACATGTGTCTTGTGGGGTAGGCAACACTGACCATTAGTGGGTAGGCCTGTGTAATTCTGGACAGAAGCTTCATCATAATGATCTCCCATCAGTTTCTCTTTGTTACAGTTTGTGATGCTTGTGATGTAAACCATTGTTTCTTAAACGGTGAGTCATCTCAGCACCCCATATTAGGTCATGTACTGAATGTGGAGGAAATCAAAAAATTGACACCAGTAAAAGGCTTCTGAATGAAAACTACCAAAGATCAATTTAAAATCAAACATGACGAATGAGAGCTGCTTCTGGCAGCACTTACCTGTGCTGTATCATGACTTCACTGCAGCCTTGCTTCTAAGCACACATGTACACTATCCAGTATTCATGCAGTCAGGCCACGCAATGCCAACTACAGCTGCCTAAACTGGATTGGCTCAGATTTGAGACTATTATATATTATGAATTGCACCAGTTTACCTATACACACAGTTTGCTGCTCTTAAAGAAATATGTGGTTTAATTATGAATAAAAAGACTTTTTAATATTTCCTTCCATCATTCCTTAGCATATAACTATCAAATTAGTTTGCCTTTGGATTGTATTGTGTTAAAATGCTTGATTTTAAAAACAGCTATTTGAGTTCTTACTTGATTCTCATAAGAAAATGTTAAATTATTTTGGCTTAGAATTGGGGCAGAACTTCTAACAATTTCTGAAATAGTCCTAAACATACTTCTGCCATTTTACACTACATATTTATGTGAAATGATGCTTTTAGAATTGATAATTCTAAGTTCAACATATTGATCATCTCTGAAAAACATTGATGATGCTCTGTGACATCCTGAAACATCAAATATTCAGCCAGAATTGATTTCTTTATGTAAATATAAACAAGCACAGCCATTTCATTAACATGCAAATTAGCTTTTGTCTTTAATAAATGGTAAAATTATATAATCAAAAAATTGTTTTAAAATAAATTTCTTTATAATTTATTATCAGTAAATGTTTGATCTGTATTTGTTCTTTATTTACCAATAATGGGCTGGTTAGTTAACAATTTCCCAGAGAAGAGAGGTCACAAGTGGAGAAAGGTTATGAAGCCCTGAGGTAAATGGTAGGTACTGCTCACTGTGTCCCTCTGTGTGTCAGAAATGTGTTAAAATGATTTTGAGATGATGTACCTCCTAGGTAGCATCACAACTCCCAGAGATTGGTATGATTATTATCCCCACTCTGCAGATAAGATCATTCCATTCTAGAGAAATGAATAATATGCAAATTATATTTATTTCATATTAGCTTTGCAGGTATTTGCAGTAAATATCTTTGCCAATCCCTGAGGTTTTCATAATTTAATTTGACAAAAAATTGCCAGCTACTTACTTTTTCTTAGCCCAGATGCAGACATTAAAAAGATGACGGCTGTGTTCCATAGGATTTATAGTCTAGTGAGGATAAGTCATGTGTCTATAAACTCTACCTTGCTTTTGTATGTAAGCCTTGTCTCTTTAACTGGACAAAGATTTCTTGGGAGCAAAGCCTGCACAATATAGCCTTTTCTTCCCTATAATGGGAAGACTTGATTGCATACCAAGAGCACAATGAAGACATGTTGTTCTGAAATGATCCTGAGGATAGGCATTGAGTATTGAGTTTTTTTGTTATACACAATAACTATATGCAATTTCACTTATAAATTAAAAAATAAATGTAAACACACATTGTATAACTAAAAAAGCAATGCCACAGTCTTCTCAATGACAAAGTTTTCATTTTTTAATTAATTAATCAATTAATTTTTAACAGATTATACTCTTTTACCCCCTCTCATCTATTTGTTTTTCCCAGGGGCCCTCCTCAATGGGGTTATGGGATTTACTGTGGGTCATGAAGGCCTTAGTCAGTCCCAATGAGATAATGGGAATACTGTGCCTCAGGGTATTACCACCCACTCTATAGCTGTCCCTCTATTGCAATCTTCCCTGAGCCATGGCAGACCTATTGTCAGCCTGATTTATTAGTGAGTTATTTGTAGCCTATGGGTTTCTGCTTTGATAGGTTTTGCGTGATCACTGTGTCTGCTACCACCACCCTGAAGCTGGTTGTCAGGTTAGCAGTAAGAGCAGTATTCATGTTGTCCCTTCCACTGCAAGTTCTCCTGACCCTGAAAGATGTAGACATGGCAATTCTTGTGGTGGGCAGTCAACTATATTCTTGCCTTATTGATGGATCACGATCCTCCTCCATTTTCTTTGCCATTTATAACATGAAGCAGATTCTCCAACCAAGAGTGAAAGCAGCTTGGGTTAAAGCGTTATTTGAACATTATTTGGGTTAAAAAGTTATTTGAGAGATTTTTGCTATGTAAGCCTACTCTTCTTTTCCTGAATATGGACTTTGGTTTCAGTACCAGATATGAATTATCTTCCACTGAGCGAGCCTCATGTCTCATCAGAGAACAGTCAGTTACCTGCAGAGGCTGTGTGCCTCTATTGCACAAGTGTGTACTTGTTGTTTGGCTGGTTGATTTTAAAAGCCTGATAGAAATGGATAAAATCCTTTACTATTACCACCTTCCAAAAGTTAGTACAGACTAGATAGACTTCCTAAACAAACATATTACTTCTAATGAAAATTTAAAAAGTAATTAAAAATAACCCAACAAAAACAACAAAAAGTCCTGAGAGATTCACCACTGAATTCTACCAAACCTGCAAAACTAAAACCACATTTTCTTAAACTATTTTTCACAGTTGGAAAAAAAAAATGCAATGCTGCCAAACTCCTTCTATGAAGCCAGCATTAATCTAACATGTAAATCAGAGACCCAGTAAAAATAGAATGTTATAGACAATATCCCTAATAAATTTAGATGCAAAAATGCCCAAAAAGATCTTTGCAAACCAAATTGAAGAACACATTAAAGCATAATTCACCTCAATCAAGTAGGTTTCATCTCAGGGATGCAGGGATGGTTCAACATATGTAAATCAATTAATGTAATTCACCACAGAAAACAAATGAGACACAAGAATCACATGACATTTCAGTAGATGCAAAATAGGCCTACAAAATACAAAACTCCTTCATGATCAAAAAACTGGAGAGACTTGTATTGAGGGACCATATATCAACATAATAAAGGCTATTTATAAAGCACCTAAAGCCCAGATCATACTAAGTGGGGAAGAGCTTGAAACATTCCCATTAAGGTCTGGATCAAGACAGGGATTCTCACTTTCACCATTGCTTTTCAACATGTACTTGAAGTTTTAGCTTAAGCAATGTGGTAAGAGAAACAAATAAAAGGGATGCAGGTTGGTAAGGAAGAATTCAAGTTATTTGCAGATAACATGATTTTACATGTAAGTGACCCAAAAGACTTCACCAAAAAACTTCTAAAAGCGATAAATCCTTTAAATAAAATGGCAAGATACAAAATCAATACACAAAAATCAGTAGCCTTACTGCATGTGAAAGATATACATATGGAGAAATAGACAACTTAAGCAATCCCATTTTCAATAGCCACAAAAAATAAATACCTTGGAATATCATTAACCAAGGAAGGGAAAGGCCTGTACAATGAAAACATAAAAACACTAAAGAAAGAAATTGAGGAGGATACAAAGATCTCCTATGCTCATGGATTGGAAGAATTTATATTATGAAAATGGCCATGCTACCAAAATTATTATATAAATTCAATGCAATCCCAATACAAATCCCAGTAACATTCTTCATGAAGACAGAAAAAATGGTCTCAAAATTCATGTAGAAGAACAGAAGGCCTCAGATAGCCAAAAATATCCTCAGCAAAATAAATATATCTGGAGGTATTGCCATACCTGATTTCAGGATATACTACAAAGCCATGGTTGCTAAACCAGGATGGTATTGGCAAAAAACAGATGTACAGATCAGTGGAATAGAATAGAAGACTTGTCTCTAAATCAAACAAATATAGCGGCCTCATCTTTGACAAGTCCAAAAATACACACTGGATAAAAACACAACATCTTCAACAAATGGTGTTGGAGAAAATAGATAACTACATGCAAAAGAATGAAATTAGACCCACTTCTCTTACCCTCCACAAAAGTCAACTCTAAATGGGCTAAGGACCTTATATAAGACCTGAAACTATAAAACAACTAGAAGAAAAACCAGGGAGCACACTCTGTGGTATAGGCATAAGGAAAGATTTCCTGAATAAGACTCTAGTAGCACAAGATATTAGATCAACACAAAACCACTGGGACTTCTTGAAACTAAAAAGATAATGTACAGATAAACTATCAACAGTCAACACACAACCCACAGAATGGGAGAAAACCTTCACCAACTACGCTTCTTGCAAAGATCTAATATTTAAAATTTACAAAGAACTCAAAAAAGTAAGTAATAAAAAATCCACTTAAAAAAAGAAATCCACTTAAAATAGGGTAAAGATTTTAACAGAGAATTCTCAAAGGAAAAAATACAAATGGCCATTACACAACTAAAGAGATGTTCAACATCTTGAATCATCAGAGAAATACAAATCAAAACAACTCTGGGATACCATTTCACTCCAGTCAGGGTGGCATTCATCAAAAGGTACAATGACAGCAATTCCTGGTGAGGCTGTGGGGAAAGAGGAACCCTTATTCACTGTTAGTGGGTGGGAGTGTAAACTTGTACAACCACTGTGGAAACCAGTATAGAGATTCCTGAAAAAGTTGAAAATAGAGTTACCATTTGATCCAGCACTACCACTTCTTGGCATATACCCCAAAGACTCTACTCTTTGCTATAGAGATACTTGGTCAGCCATGTTTGTAGTTACTCTATTCACAGTTGCTAGAACTAGAACCAGCACAGATACCTATCAAGTGATGAATAGGTAATGACCAGTGGAGAGACCAGTGGAGAGAAGAACTAGGGAGAGAGGAGAGAATGAGTTACCTGACAAGTCTGAGTCAGGCAGAATATTGGTGGTGCAGGCTTCTTGGAGGGATGGGGATAGGAAGGATGGGGAGGGAATGACACAAAGTTAAGAAAACATGAATTAATCCCATAGTAATCCTAATTCTGACTAGCATATCTACAAGATATTACCACTAATATGGCGGGGCGACAGTCAAGACAGAAGGTGGAAAAAGCTTAATCTTAAAATCATGGACTCTGGCAGGTAAATCAAAGGCCCAGAGTTGGGTTGCCCCCCACAGTGAGCTGTTGGCCAGAGAGACCCATAAGGTCCCCAAAACAATGTAGGCCATCACCAAAACACTTGATTACCTGCCAGAGCTAAGAGGCAAGACCCTATTGCTGAAGACACCACAGTCTGTGGTCACAGGACAGTGAATAACCATAGAACTGAAAGGGAAACTAGCTCCTTCTTGGCTAGCCCTCATAGTGCTAGAAAGCCCTGTGGGAGCTGCTGGAAGAAAATGGTCACCAACAGCATGAGTAAGCAGTGGACGCTGCAGCTGTTCTGTTCTACTTTGGGTATTTCCTACATAGGTCCAGTGATATGACATGAAGAAGGTTTGAGGTTCTTTTTGGATTACTGAAACATACCTTTGAGATGGATTTGAAATTTTTTTTGGTGTTCCTGCATCTGGAAGATTGGGAATGTTTCCCTTGGATATAACAGTGCCTATAGTCTTCTGAGCAAGAGGCACTATAATAACTAGATAAAAATACAAAGTTTATTAGAACAACAACATGAGGACATCCTGTTTATATCATCACCCCTTTCCACACTCGAACCTATCCTTATTCTATGCCTTCACCCTTCCCATCTACTAAATGGGAATACTGACTTCTCATTCATTTTCAAGGCTATGGAAAGAATTAGTTATTATTAATGTACTAAAAACTTCATACTGACACTAGTAGCACAAGTATAGATCTTTCTTGTATTAAACAAGTGATGCTAAACAAAACCAAGGAATATTAAATTATGAATTTATAGAAGAGATAAATTATGGAGGTAGTTATTATTCAAATTGCAAAAATATTTCTCATTTTCAGCCCAGGGTTCCTTTACAAAGCAATCTGTCTTCTGTTTTTAAAAAAGTAATTCAATTTACAAAAATCTGATTTGTAGGCAACTTTTTAGAAACATTTATCCTGTAAAGTGAGACATCAGCTGACTAAATTAGAGAATTTACCAATATGTTTGGGCTTAAATTGAACATCTTTTCTTACAAGAATGTGAATATTGGATAAATGAATCTCATGTCTCTCTTAAAATCAAGATCATCCAAGTCCAGGTTGGAAGCATCTGGTCTGAGAATTAGTAGTGTTGGTGGAAATACTTGGACACATGATTTAGATTTGTTCACAAATCAGTGATGATCTCAGGGAAGTCAAGTTCACAAGGACTCAGTATTCTCATCTGGAAAATGAGAAGGCTGAAGATGTTGGTCTCTTCTAGCTTTGGAAGTGAATTGCTCAAACAAGCATTATGAACTCAATAAGGCAAGAACTGGAATACTGTTAATATGTAATATAAATCAAGACATTAGTGGATAAACAAAGTCCTGGTTTTCATTTCTTTCCAACCAAATCTGAAAATTTCAAACTAATGCTCCAAGTTTACTGTTAAGAAAACAGCTATGAAAATCAGATCAGGAAACCCATTTGCCTCTGGACCAACTTGACCTCTCTGGACTATTGCTTGTTCTCCTAAGTCTGGCAAGGAAAAGATAGATTCTGTGAAGATACTGGAATGTTTCTATCATTACAGGGAGTCAGGTAGATTGTTACACTGAGATGATCCTTGGAGACTGCTGTGTGTCTGTAGCTTTCCATATATGCAATTGCTTATGATAGTGGCAAGGAGTTGAAGAGACCTGGCAACACTAGGGCAGCTCATTTCCAGTCCTGTTACCCCAGTCCCCACAAAATGCAGGACTGCCTTTGCATTGAAAATATGTATCTCACTGCAAGTGTCTCTGGCCCCATGTCCCTCAGTCAGATGCCTTAGCTCCCACTCAGACCCTGAGTCATCATGGCTGCCTGGGCTCTGCTATCCTGGCAGAGGTGGTGTTTCTTCCTAAAAGTGGGGGAGAGTTGCTAAGGAACACCATTAGCATGCGACAGCACACCAATCTCATGGAGTTTTGGCTTCAGCCGTTTGACTCTAATCAGAAAATCATTTTTAGAAAGATTTGTCAGTGTAAGAAAACAAGCTCGTGAACTAAATCGGGATCTGGATTATTTTCCCTCCTTCCCCATGCAGGGGATGGCAGGTTGGCAGCCAGTTGTGTGAGGTGCAATTGTTTCTCTGGGCATTTTCATTTGCTGCTCCTGATGCTGTCTGGATTGGCAAGGACCACACTGTGGGGGAAGCAGCACCTTTTAAGGCTTAGCTCTCTTGGCAAGGCAGCCTAAATGCCTAGACTTTTGGATCTTTCTCTCCGCAGATCCCTATGAACCCCAGTAATGAATTCATTTCATGGCTCCCAGAAATTAAGGTAATCCATTATATCAACTGTCTTCTCAGCAGGGATACTAGTATTTAACCCAACTTTGCAGTACACTGAGTGGCCTGTCAAGATCTCTATTTTCAGAGGACAAGTTGGATACATTTTACTAAATTCTCCTTAACTGGATGCTTAAAAAATATATGGGTCAAGTGGCAAACTGATCATTAATAACTGGCTCAGCAAACAAGATTCACTATCAATCCCTATCTCTCTCTGCTACTCCTGTTTCTTTCCTCTTCCTCCTTCTGCATCATTCCATTTCTACAGAGACATGTTATCTCTGCTTGAGGTTATAAACTTTGAGGGAAGCTAGAATCTTGTCCTTTTCTGTCCATGAAAATCCAATCATCTTTCTGTCTCTTAGTGAGTGGTGTGCATGCATGTACATGTGTGTTCATATGTGTGTGGGTAGAGGTCAATGTTGGGTGTCTTCTTCAGTTGTTTTCTACCTTTCTCTTTGAGACAGGGTTTCACAATGATCTTAGAGCTCACTGATTTGCTTGACTAGCCATCTTGAAAACCCTCAAGATTTCATGGCTATGCCTTCCTGACACGAGGATTACAGGTATATGCCACCATGCTTGATATTTTGTGTGGGTGTTGCAGGCCTGAATTCAGGTCCTCATGCTTGCACAGCAAACATTTTACCCAGTGCCATCTCCTTGTGCCCTCCAGTCATCTCTTGAGCTGGTGGTAGTGGGGAGCTTTATATCCTGGAGTGCCACCCATGGACAGTGCTGAAGGACAGTGAAGAGGAGGCTCAACTTAGTGGTGTTGCATGATGGCTCAGGTCATTCATGTGCCTGTGCTTTCCTTTTCAGTGCCTCTAGAGGTCAAGTGACTTCAAGGGACATCCAGCTATGTGTGCCAGGCATATTCACTCATAATCACCCATCATCTTACAATACACCAGCATGAAGCCTGCATGTCATTCCCAGTGAACAGGGTAAAACATATCTTTTCATTTTATCTTACCTCTTCTTTTAGGAAGATAAGGGCCATAGATATTCCACAGCATCAGGAAGATGCTCACCAGAGTGCAAGTGTGAGCCCTTCTTTCCACTCCCAGAAGACAAACTCAAGCATCAGCCTTTGATATGGTTTGAACCTGAAATAACCCTCATACACTTATGTTTTGAACACTCAGCCCCCCACTTGTGGCACTAGTGTCAGAGGCTGTGAGGTCTTTAGTTGGTGGGAACTGAGCAGAGGCAGTAGGATACTGTGTGTGCCTTTAATGATTATTCCCATCCCTGATGCTGGCTGCAGTCTCTGTTTCCTCATGTGAGATGTGAAGAATCTCAACCCCATGCTCTATAGCTCTGGACTGCTCTGCCATTCCTTCTTCATGATGATGGGTTGAAATCCTTCTGAAACCCTGAGCCAAAACAAAGGGTTTTATTTTTTTCTATAAAATCACTTCTTTGAGGTACTTTTTTTCTCAGTCAAAAGAGACGTAAGCCCTACAGCCCCTGTGACTATGCATAGAAGCGTGAGATACCCCAGTTGTCTGCATGTAGACAATTCATTATGCAACCCATAGAATTTCATTTCTTTGGACTTGAGGACTATGGGAATTTTTAGGAATGTACAGTCATCACGTCAGATCTGAGAATATTCTGCCATGCTCTTTGTTGCTCCTGCCTCTCACTGGAGGGTCTTGTGTTGATAAATGTTTCTCTAGCACCCTTGAGAAAAAGCCTTACTATGGGCTATGTAGATGGCTCAGTGGTCAAAATACCCATGTAAAGCAGATGTACACAGTGGCACATGCATCTGAAGTTCATTTGCAGAAGACTTGACATGTCCTTTCTTTCAAATAAATAAATAATAAATAAAAATATTATTTATAAACGGTGAACATGGCCCCAATAATACTCTAGGACCTTCTGAATGTTTTCATTTCTCCATTTAATGAGAACCATGGCTTTGATGAGGTGGGGAAGATGAGTTTGCTGAATTTCCCATGGAAAGTATGTGATTCAGGAGTTGTTCTTCACTGACTCAAAACAGCTACACATGCTTGATGAACCAAGGTCAAGACCGTTTTCCCCAGGAAATGCACTTGACTATTTTATGCTTTGAACTCCTTGGATGTGTATTTGGAAATCCATGATAAACCACATTCTGTGACCAAGCTGGCAGGCTGTTGAATGAGAGTTACTTTATCCTCCACAGAAAATCTGGGACCTGGATGTCAGACCCTCTCTCTCTCTCTCTCTCTCTCTCTCTCTCTCTCTCTGTGTGTGTGTGTGTGTGTGTGTGTGTGTGTGTGTATGAGAGAGAGAGAGAGAGAGAGAGAGAGAGAGAGGTATATGTTAAAGCAGCAAAATATTATAGATATTATCTTACGTGGAATCCCGAAACACAGACACATACTCACACATAATTGTAGTGTCATCTCTCTGACGTGGGGCAGCGGGCAGGAAATGAGAGTCGTACCACTTTGGTCCCCTCTTTGTCCACCCCCTGCCTGGGACTTCTTCCCTTAACAGCCTTATCACAGGCTCTCCAGGTCCATCTGTTAAATCCTAGGACAAAAGCCGCTGCTCCTATTTAACTTGTATTCCACAGATGAAGCCATGGAAGCTGACAGAGATGGTTCAGTCTGCATAGCATGTATACTTAGGGATTGGACAATAAATGTATTGCACATCAGCTTTTTAAACTTGAGAGTAGGAGAGTTGCACAGGAGTCAGAAATGGTGTGATGGATGTTGACTGTTGTATTCAGGGAAAAGGGAAAGAGTACTGCTCTCCTTTCAGTGCTGCCTGTTCTGGGGTGCCCTGGCTTCCTTCTGGGATCGTGGCTGTCTACATAGCATAGCTGGGCCTGGCATGTGCCCACAGAAAGGGAGTTTCTTCTGCACTAATGCAGGAAGGAACATAGCATCGATCTTGTTGCAATTATAAGCTCAATGTGTTTCCCTTGAATTTTTAGAAAAACCAAAGGTACTTTGCAAGTGCAATAGAGCTTCCAATTAGGCATTTAAGTTCCCCATTTCTATTTCCCTAATGACTTGACTTGCTCTCTTGCTTTATGAAATGAAAATAGCTTTATTTGGGCATGAGAATGCTGCTGATTGCATGCTTAATATGCCTTTGCAACAAGTTTCTGTATGTTCCTAGAATATGCAATGGATAGAATAACACATTTCCATGTTTCTTTCTCCTACATGTTCATGGTCAGTTCTTCAGCTCTAGACTGATACTTATTGAAAGCAGTGTAGTCTGTGTGGAAATGTTCAGAAGGCTGGGGCATTAAGCTTCCATAAGAAAGTTATCCTTGGAAGGAGGGCATTGCTCAGGCCCATTTTTTGTGGCCGAGATACAGGACAATGGGCTTATAAAGTGCTGAATGGTAGTAAGCAGCGATGGTGCTCTAGAAATGCTGCAAGAGACTTGACCAAGGACGGAGGACCAGCAAGAGGTGCTAGGATGTTTGCTAGGCTATATATAACACATAAATCACAAAAAGAATCTCTCCAGACCTAATGGAGGAATAGGAGATTGACCTCAAAATAAAAGATATGCTCATTTCTAACTTTGTATATAACTTTTAATGTTGCACAAGGCTGATCCCAGTCTCCAGAAAGCAATAGATCACTCTTTCTTTGGCTTTCTGAATTACTGAAGTCATTGACTCAACTGAGGCTCTTAGCATCTTTCCTATGCCTGAAAGCACTTTTGAAAATGTTTCAGTGGCCTACAGTCTTCTCTTAGCTCAAATCTTCCTTACCCTTCATGCTTTCACAGCCAAGCAGCCTTCTGAGGACATCCCAGAAGTTCCCTAAGTGTCTTTTAACCTTGCAAGTCAGTGCCTCACTCCCAAAGCTGTCCCCCAGGCAGGCAATGGATGAAGTGATGCTTTTCTTCATTGGCCTCTATGGTTAATAGCAGAACTTGGGCTCGTGTCTTAGAGGGCTAGTCACTTGACTCTGAGCAGTAGAAGCACAAAAGGAAATGCTGGAACCACCACAGCCCTTTTTTTTTAAAATTTATTTTTATTTATTTATTTGAGAGCAACAGACACAGAGAGAAAGACAGATAGAGGGAGAGAGAGAGAATGGGCGCGCCAGGGCTTCCAGCCTCTGCAAACGAACTCCAGACGCGTGCGCCCCCTGTGCATCTGGCTAACGTGGGACCTGGGGAACCGAGCCTCGAACCGGGGTCTTTAGGCTTCACAGGCAAGCGCTTAACCGCTAAGCCATCTCTCCAGCCCACCACAGCCCTTTTTACCAACACATTTTGACCCACTGCTACGAGTTGGGGATGCCCTAGAGTGTCCTGTTGCTGCTGCTTTGTGAATTATATCTTGTTATATGCAAAGCCCTCAGTGGGGGGCTTCACTTCTATGCCCCTGGCAGCTGGGGTATTTTGCAGAGTGTGGAGAAACCTACCTCTGTTCTGGTCTATGATACTCTTGGCTGGCTTTCTTGCTGAGCTGCCCTTGATTAGACCTGAGATTACAGAGGACCTCAGCTATTGCTGCAAGGCAGCTGTGATGAAAATGTAGAAAAAGGAAAGATCTCCCATGGTTCAGCTCCTTCTTAATTCTGGGAACACTCTGGGCTTTCCTTAAAGCACATCACCTGCTCAGCAACACTGGCTGGCCTGCTGATGGAAAGGCCTGCTTTACCAGTCTGAAGGAGACCCTGAGGTCATTGTGTCCATTCCCTTGCCTTCAGGCAGGATTATCGATAAGCTGCCCCTGCCAGAGGATAATCTCTTCTACTTGTAAAAGCTTCCAGAGCAGTCCTGAATCTCTCTCAAGACCATTCATTGCAACTTTTAACAACTTTCACCATCAGGAAATTCTCCCACATAGCTATCCTAAATCCCTTATGCTGGGGATTAAGCTCCTTTCTTATTCTATCCTTAGTAGCCACTGCCAAGATTTAGCCTCACTGCCTAAGAACTCTTCCGACACCTGAATGTATGAAATCCTGTCTGCCTGCCTTTCTCCTATGAATAATCCCAGCTTCCTGTCCTCCTAGACCCTGCTGCCCACCTGCTTATCACCTTTGAGGCTGACCTCTGTTTCCTGCTGAGGGCTAATATCCATGATGGGGAGCCCAGTGGAGCAAAGAGTCTAGTAGGTTCCTAATTCATCTTATATGTGCATAGAGTCTTTCTAGAATCCTGGGTGGCATGAAAATTACTGTATTGTTCAGGAATCTGAGTGGGACTTAGTAATGACAGTCATGCTCTCCTTTTAGCCTCCCCCCTCCCATGGCAGGACAAAGTGTGTCACCCTACCAGCAGTATCACTGC
Organism: Jaculus jaculus; assembly: GCF_020740685.1. Taxonomy (NCBI): domain Eukaryota; kingdom Metazoa; phylum Chordata; class Mammalia; order Rodentia; family Dipodidae; genus Jaculus; species Jaculus jaculus. The sequence goes on from NC_059106.1 coordinate 110,322,993, forward strand.
ATCATTTCATCCATGCCAGCACTGACCACTGCAGTCATCAGAGTGGGGAGAAGGGATATTGAAGATGATTCTGATTTCCTGTATCTCTTTATGCAGTATTGGACAAAGCAAGTGACCTGTAGTTACAGGGATATCAAGCTAATTTGATGTGGATACACTTGTCCCTCTAATGGGGAATGTGCTTTAGTGAGAATCTCTAGCATGGCCTTGTTGATTTCCTTCTTCTTATTTCATATGTCTTCCATGATCTTTTGCCCTTTTCATGAGTATCGGTGTTCTCAGACAGTGCTCTTTTGTTGCATAGCTCTTGTGAGTCTCTCACCTAGCATACTCTGCCCCCATAACTACCCTAGCCCATGCTGATCCATTTCCTGCTTGTTGCAGATTTTAATTCCAAACTACTGAGCAGTTTCTGAGAGTTTTCACTCAAGGTGTGCTCACTTAGCACTAAGTGGGGTCAAACATGGATAAAACATGCAGCTTCCTATTGAATGAGAGAGAATGGGGGTGGGGGAGAGGGAAGAGAGAAGAAGAAAGAGGAGGGAAGGGAGAGGAGAGGAGAGGAGAGAGAGACCATCTACTGGTCCATAATAGGAAACAGATATCAAAAATCAGTTCCCAAAAGTGCCAGATGAGTTAGGCAGCATTCAGTGCAGAGGATCCTGGCTTTCCTGGAGAAGACTGTGTTGGATGTGAACCAGGTCATGGGCACAGGCAGGCATTGGTAATAGTAGGTCCATGCCAGTCCCTGAGCAAAGGAGACAAGAGACATTTGACTATCTCACTGCCTTCCTCCCTCCCTCATTCATTCATCCATCAAACATTATAATGTGAGCTGGAGAGATGGCTTAGTGGTTAAGCGCTTGCCTGTGAAGCCTAAGGACCCCGGTTCGAGGCTCGGTTCCCCAGGTCCCACGTTAGCCAGATGCACAAGGGGGTGCACGCGTCTGGAGTTCGTTTGCAGTGGCTGGAAGCCCTGGCTCGCCCATTCTCTCTCTCTCTCCCTCTATCTGCCTTTCTCTCTGTCTGTCACTCTCAAATAAATAAATAATAATAAAAAAACATTATAATGTTTGTACTAAATGCCAGACACTGCCCTAGGTGCTGCAAAGATGGCAGGTAACAAAGTAGAAAAGCTTTCTATCTTTATCAACTTTATATTTTGGGAGGCAGAAGGGGTATCTAATTGTATTCATCACCATGTATCCACAATAGTGCTGGACACAGAGAAAGGCTGAATGCATGTTTACTGGATGAGTGAATGAGAGATGTGTCCTAAGCCCTGAATCTGAACAAGTCACCTTAATAGCTAAGAGCTCATGGTGCCCATAACCTTTGTCCAGAGATTTGTCTATTCACCAGCACCGTGGATGAGAAGGGAGAACGAACTCCATGCTGTGCATAGTATTTCCCTTTTATTGAATCCTTGGATAACCACTTTCCTCCTTTTATGCTCTGTGAGGCTAAAAGCTGGCTAACTGTACATTCTGGTTATTGCAATTATCAGTGACCAAAGGCTTTGATTTATTTCTTTGTAGCCCTTTAGTCTAGCTCATGCTACGACTGGAACATAGTAGGTATTTAATAGATTGAGGTTAGACTTAACTTGTTGTTAACTACATACACACATATATAACTACATACACACACATATAACTACACACACACACACACACACACACACACATATATATACACACACACGTGCGTGTGCACACACACACACACACACACATCTACACAAACAGATCATTGAAGAGAGCCACAGGGTCTAATTTTTGCAGAAAAATTCAGAACAGCCTCTGATTAGTGAGTTTGCTCCATTTCCCAAGAAATCATTTTAACCTTTAAACACAGAAGGTCAGCATCTCCTTTCTCTGCTCATGCATAATTCCCCTGCCCTCTGCTCTTCAGTGCTGCAGCTCCATGCCTGAGAGAGACAGAGTCAGCAGGAGGAACAGCGCGGGTGCTCAGAGGCCCAGACGGCCTCCCTGGGATTCACTAAGCCCTCAGAATATGTTGTCTCATTTGCTACATTATTAATAAAATTGCAAGAAGTTTGGGAGAAAACTTTTTTCCCCACCTAGAAAAATTAGCATTTATCCCACACATCGTGCAAACTTAGGAAAATTTACCTTAGTGAAACATAAAATGTTCCCTCTGAATCTTATCTTGTAGCCAATGCCAACTAAGGACCTTAAAACAAAGAAATAAGTGGGGTAGGTCAGGATGGACACTTCAAGGTGGCTGGTGTACACTGTGGGCAGTTCCCACATTGGGGACTGATGAAATCCAGCCCATCGTAGCATCTGCTGTGTTATCACAGATGGTGGATGGCAATGCAGGAAGTGGTCAGTGTCAGGGGGTTCCTCCACTGACAATGGCTCACAAGAAATAAAAAAAATGCAGAATTGCTGAAATGAGGCTAAGGTCAGACAGGTTGCAACTGGAGGAGTACAGAGTGAATAAGTAGATCCAGACCTGCAGACAAGTCCTTCTGATTATAGTAAATAATTATTTACAAAACCCAGGATTTCTTTTTTTTTTTTAGTGGCCTTGTCAAAGTTTATTTTGATGGCTCTCCCCTCCCTAACCTATAATAGTACCCCACCATCCCATTCCTCACTGCTTTGTTTCATTCTTTTACTTTACTACCTCTTGTCAACTCAGATCATGGAATCTATTCATTTGTGTTACATGTTATAGATTGCATCATATTACAATAATAGAATGTAAACTGTTTAACAATGATGTCATATTATTCACCACCATGTCCCTTGGCTTTGGATCAGTGCCAGAGATCCTATAAATATTTATTGGACTTACACATAAATACAGCATAGCCTAAACTGGAATTCCTAAGTCATCTCACTTAAACTGCTTATAGGCCAGGATTACCTAGTCTGTATTTGTGCATTGTAAGTGTTTCAGTAAAAATAGGATATATGATCTTTTGAGTTTTGGTCTATTTTCAAGCCTTTCAAGTTGCCTAAGTCATGATTCTGACATGAGGACGGTTTCTCTAAACCTGTGTTAATTCCCTTAAAACCAAAGCAGCATGCCATTGTCCTTCTTCCCAAGTCACTGATAAATATTGAATGTACAAAACCTCCTGAAATACCAGCAGATATGTTCTTTCAGGCTTATATTAATTGTCCTAAGTCATTTGCATTAGGTATTGTTGAAACAGAGACTCTCAGAACTGTAAAGGAACTTGGAGATAAAGTGACAAGATAATGCCTTCATTTACAGAGAGAGGGATCTAGGGCCACAGTGGGAAAGTGAGTAATGTGATAACTTCTTTTTACATCATAATAAGTGCAGGATGTACACATAAGTCTCCACTACTTGGCGTAAGTAGCCTCTATGATAAGCAAGTGGTTCCTTACTAAGTAAAGCCCAGGTTGGATTTGAGCTTTCATAAAAGCGATTGCTTATCTTCATTGACAACTTGACTGGATTTAGAATCACCTAGCAAACATGCTTCTAGGTGTGTCTGTGAGGAGGTTTAACTGATGACAGAAGATGTACCATAAATGTGGGCAGCACCATCCATGGGCTAGATCCAGAGTGAATAAAAGAGTGAAAGTAGGAAAGCCTGAGGATCACCCAGATTCATGTTGTCTGCTTCCTGACAGCACACACTGTGACATTGTCTCACACCCTCCCAATAGCACACACACTGTGACACCATCTCACATTCTCCCGACAGCACACAACCTGTGACAATGTTTCACACTCTCCCGACAGACAGCACACACACTGTGACATTGTCTCACACCCTCCCGACAGCACACACGCTGTGACATTGTCTCACGCCCTCCCGACAGCACACACACTGTGACACTGTCTCACGCCCTCCCGACAGCACACACACTGTGACACCGTCTCACGCCCTCCCGACAGCACACACACTGTGACACCGTCTCACACCCTCCCGACAGCACACACACTGTGACACCGTCTCACGCCCTCCCGACAGCACACACACTGTGACACCGTCTCACGCCCTCCCGACAGCACACACACTGTGACACTGTCTCACGCCCTCCCGACAGCACACACACTGTGACACCGTCTCACACCCTCCCGACAGCACACACACTGTGACACTGTCTCACGCCCTCCCGACAGCACACACACTGTGACATGGTCTCACGCCCTCCCGAAAGCACACACACTGTGACACTGTCTCACGCCCTCCCGACAGCACACACACTGTGACACCGTCTCACGCCCTCCCGACCACACACACACTGTGACATGGTCTCACGCCCTCCCGACAGCACACACACTGTGACATTGTCTCACACCCTCCCGACAGCACACACACTGTGACATTGTCTCACGCCCTCCCGACAGCACACACACTGTGACATTGTCTCACGCCCTCCCGACAGCACACACACTGTGACATTGTCTCACGCCCTCCCGACAGCACACACACTGTGACATGGTCTCACGCCCTCCCGACAGCACACACACTGTGACATTGTCTCACGCCCTCCCGACAGCACACACACTGTGACATTGTCTCACGCCCTCCCGACAGCACACACACTGTGACATTGTCTCACACCCTCCCGACAGCACACACACTGTGACATTGTCTCATGCCCTCCCTACAGCACACACACCGTGACATTGTCTCAAGCAGGAGAGCACTGGATCTCTTCCTGAGGCATCCAGTGCTCTCCTGCTTTCTTCATTTTCCACTGTACAAAGACTTGTAAACTTATGTAGACAGGGTGCAAATGCCAAGAATACACTGGTGAGCTAGAGCTAACACATACTCAAAGACAAAAGAATGGTCTCTTGGCAGCCCTAAAAGTATAAAACCCTTTGGTTCTTGATCACTAGTTTATGATTTACAGGAAATGTGTTCTGAACTAGCCAGATGCAGGGTAAAAGGAAGACCCAGGCACATTGTACATTGTTGAATAAAAGAATGATTTCAGTTGATGAGAAAAACAAGTTACCATGGTAATGGGAACCACTGGAACTCTTTTTGGAGGCTGACCTTATTTCTAGTAGGACATAAAAGCATCCTACAGAAAGTGCCTCACCTCAGAAAGCTGGGGTATACATCCTTCTCCAATGCTCAGTGTGGCCCCTGTAGATGATGGAATGCAGCAGGAACCAGGCCCATCCTTAGCTTTCTTCCTCTGTCCTATTTTTCTTCTCTTACTCCCTAGGGGTGTTCCCTCAATAATTCATGTTCCCGAGAATCCCTTTTCCAGACTCAGCTTCTGGGAGCCCAATCTCAGAGCACATGCTTACACAATATGCAATATGGTATCTTGAATTGAATTTGGCTCCTTAACAACATCCTTTAAAATTATTCCCACCTTCCCATCTACCTCTTGTCTAAGACTCCCCTGCTACAGACATTACATGTTTAACAATTCAGACATTAGTGGTGGCCAGGATGACTGGTCTGTCATCACGCAAAACTCTTAGAAGGAAACTTTCTGAAGCCCCGATTCAAATACAACATGAACAGCTATGCTTGTAAAACCAAAAAAGACACAAGTGATTCAAAGCTGCCAAAAGGTGTTTTCAGTTATAGGAACAGGACCTGCTGTTGCAGTCATTAATTATTTATGGGCCATATTTAGGGAGGGGAAAGAGCCAGGTGGCAAGATAAGCAACACCAAGTTGGAGACCGAAACATTTACACAAGCTTTTTGATATGCTCATGAGGTGGTCTCAGCCCCATTCTTCAGGAAGAGTCATAACACAGGCTGCTGTATGTGCACAGCTTCCCGTTGCCCCCAGGAAGTCTGGAAAGAAGGCCTCTGGAAGGAAAAGTGCCACCCTCCAGCACCTCAGTGCTAGGCTACAGGATTTCTAACAGCAGGTCTAATGCAGCCACTATGTGTGTGTTATGAAGTTATTTCATGAGCACAGCCCCTCTATGCTGCCAGAATGTCTCCTGGCCACCTTCTCTGTCCATCTTTGCAGGGGCTATGTGATAGTTTCTCCACTCACCTGCCTCTTTTACTATCACTATCCTTGTCCTTCCCAAGGGGATAGTCACCTGCCCTCCAGCATGTCATAAATGCAGATGGTAACTAATGCAAACTCCCAGGTGTCTTCCTTACACACATGCCACATGCCCAACAGATATACACTATGCATGTGGCATGCATGTAAAATAAATGAATTTAAAAAACACAAGCAGGAGAGGAGTGCTTTGCAATACTGTCTTCCAGACACATGACCTCACAGTAGTTGAAGCTACCTATACAAGAAAATAGCACTTGATGACCCACCAAAGGCCAGTGATAAGACCCTATTGCTGAAGACTCCATACACAGCTGACGCGTAAAATGGAATGACATGGCTGGAAGCCAGGAGAGAGTCAGTCCCCAGACAGTCAGCGTGTCTAGTGCCAGAAGGCGCTACATAGCCGACTGGGGGAAATGACCAAGATCTGTCCAAGCAACACATTGTTTAACCTAATTAGCAACAAATAACCGGATGTGATGCCCACACAAGCGCAATAGTGGTACACAGCCATGGTGAGGAATCAATTGCTCTTGATTTGGCTAACTGTTCCCCTCAGTGGTACGAGACCCTTAGCTGGAGCTGGGAAACAAGTCAGAACCATACCCAAACACAAGCCCACTCTACAATATCAAGCTACCATCAATCACGGGGTATAAGAGGGCCTACACCTATCAAACTGTCTATCAAAAAAGTAAGTGTTATCTCAATTTTCCGGGTGCTAACTTACTCTCCATTGGAGAATCTGCTTCTCTTTTCCAGATAGATGCAGATCCTAAGAAGAGAGCTGCCCCAACATACCTCAAAAGGGGCCCAACTGAAACTAAGGACAACTGGCGAAATAAGCAAGGGTGATCATTTTCCTGTGAACCGGATACCAGCACAAAGGGAAAGGAGATCAACGCAGAGAAAAATCAACTCCTACCAAATCAGAGAGCCAAAGCCTCAGAGGCCCCCAACACCTCAGCACTGAAGCAGACCAAAAATGAACCCAACATGGCTCAGGGAAATCTTGCAGAAGAGGGGGCGGAAAGAATGTCAGAGTTACATGTTGGGTCATGATTTGCAGAGACATTTATCATACTAATAACAGGGGGCTAACTCCACAATGCACGACCCATTTTCATTAACAAGGAGGGTCTAATGGGAGGGGGTAGATCACAGATGAGCCTAAATAATGGTACCAAACTGCCTGTATTCACTGAGAAGAAAACTAATAAATTAAATTAAAAAAAAAAATAAAACTTTAAAAAAAATAAAAAGAAGAATAAAAAGAAAATAGCAGGAAAAAATGATCAAAATCATTAAAATCAAAATAGATTAAGGTTAGGTGCTGTAGATGAATGAGACTATGTGGTGATTTTTTTTTAAATTTTTTTTTTTTTAAATTTTTATTAACATTTTCCATGATTATAAAATATGTCCCATGGTAATTCCCTCCCTCCCCACCCCCACACTTTCCCGTTTGAAATTCCATTCTCAATCATATTACCTCCCCATTACAATCATTGTAATTACATATATACAATATCAACCTATTAAGTATCCTCCTCCCTTCCTTTCTCCACCCTTTATGTCTCCTTTTCAACTTACTGGCCTCTGCTACTAAGTATTTTCATTCTCACGCAGAAGCCCAGTCATCTGTAGCTAGGATCCACATATGAGAGAGAACATGTGGCGCTTGGCTTTCTGGGCCTGGGTTACCTGACTTAGTATAATACTTTCCAGGTCCATCCATTTTTCTGCAAATTTCATAACTTCATTTTTCTTTACCGCTGAGTAGAACTCCATTGTATAAATGTGCCACATCTTCATTATCCACTCATCTTTTGAGGGACATCTAGGCTGGTTCCATTTCCCAGCTATTATAAATTGAGCAGCAATAAACATGGTTGAGCACGTACTTCTAAGGAAATGAGATGAGTCCTTCGGATATATGCCTAGGAGTGCTATAGCTGAGTCATATGGTAGATCAATCTCTAGCTGTTTTAGGAACCTCCACACTGTTTTCCACAATGGTTGGACCAGACTGCATTCCCACCAGCAGTGCAGAAGGGTTCCTTTTTTTCCACATCCCCACCAACATTTATGATCATTTGTTTTCATGATGGTGGCCAATCTGACAGGAGTGAGATGGAATCTCAATGTAGTTTTAATCTGCATTTCCCTGATGACTAGTGACGTAGAACATTTTTTTAGATGCTTATATGCCATTCATATTTCTTCTTTGAGACCTCTCTATTTAGCTCCATAGCCCATTTTTTGATTGGCTTGTTTGATTCCTTATTATTTAACTTTTTGAGTTCTTTGTATATCCTAGATATTAATCCTCTATCAGATATATAGCTGGCGAAGATTTTTTCCCATTCTGTAGGTTGCCTCTTTGCTTTTTTCACTGTGTCCTTTGCGGTGCAAAATCTTTGTAATTTCATTAGGTCCCAGTGGTTAATCTGTAATTTTATTGCCTGAGCAATTGGGGTTGTATTCAGAAAGTCTTTGCCAAGACCAATATGTTGAAGGGTTTCCCATACTTTTTCCTCTAGCAGTTTCAGAGTTTCTGGTCTGATGTTAAGGTCGTTAATACATTTGGACTTAATTCTTGTGCATGGCGAGAGAGAAGAATTTATTTTCATCTTTCTGCAGATATATATCCAGTTTTCAAAACACCATTTGCTGAAGAGGCTGTCTCTTCTCCAATGAGTATTTTTGGCATTTTTATCAAATATCAGGTGGCTATAGCTACTTGGGCTTATATCTGGGTCCTCTATTCTGTTCCACTGATCTACATGACTGTTTTTGTGCCAGTACCATGCTGTTTTTGTTACTATGGCTCTGTAGTATAGGTTAAAATCAGGTATGGTGATACCACCAGCCTCTTTTTTGTTGCTTAGTATTATTTTAGATATTCGAGGTTTTTTGTGATTTCAAAAGAATTTTTGGATTGTTTTTTCTGTTTCCATGAAGAAAGCCTTTGGAATTTTGATAGGGATTGCATTAAATGTGTAGATTGCTTTAGGTAAGATTGCCATTTTCACGATATTGATTCTTCCAATCCAGGAACAAGGGATGTTTCTCCACTTTCTAGTGTCTTCTGCAATTTCTCGCTTGAGTGTTTTAAAGTTCTCATTGTATAGATTCTTTACTTCCTTGGTTAGGTTTATTCCAAGGTATTTTATTTTTTTTGATGCAATTGTGAATGGGAGTGATTCTCTGATTTCATCCTCTGTGTGTTTGTTGTCAGCATATATGAAGGCTACTGATTTCTGTGTATTTATTTTGTATCCTGCTACATTGCTGTAGGTTTTGATCAGCTCTAACAGCTTGCTAGTAGAGTCTTTAGGGTCCTTTATGTATAGAATCACGTCATCTGCAAATAATGATAACTTGATTTCTTCCTTTCCAATTTGTATCCCTTTCATGCGTGTCTCTTTCCTTATTGCTATGGCTAAGACTTCCAAAACTATATTAAATAAAAGTGGGGACAGTGGACACCCTTGTCTTGTTCCTGACTTTAGTGGAAAAGCTTCCAGTTTTTCCCCATTTAGTAATATGTTGGCTGTAGGCTTGTCATAAATAGCCTTATTATATTGAGATATGTTCCTTCTATTACCAGTCTCTGTAGGACTTTTATCATGAAGGTATGTTGGATTTTGTCAAATGCTTTCTCTGCGTCTAATGAGATGATCATGTGATTTTTGTCCTTCAACCCGTTTATGTAATGTATTACATTTATAGATTTGCGTATGTTGAACCATCCCTGCATCTCTGGGATAAAGCCTACTTGGTCAGGGTAATTGATCTTTTGGATATAATCTTGTATTCTGTTTGCCAATATTTTGTTGAGAATTTTTGCATCTATGTTCATGAGGGAGATTGGTCTGTAATTTTCTTTTTTTGTTCTATCTTTGCCTGGTTTTGGTATCAGGGTGATGCTGGCCTCATAGAAGGAGTTTGGTAGAATTCCTTCTTTTTCTATATCCTGGAAATGCTTAAGAAGCAATGGTGTTAGCTCTTCCTTAAAGGTCTCGTAAAATTCAGCAGTGAATCCATCCGGGCCTGGGCTTTTTTTAGTTGGGAGAATATTGATAACTGTTCTGATCTCCATGTTTGTTATAGGTCTATTTAAGTGATTAATCTCATTTTGATTTAATTTAGGTAGGTCATATAGATCAAGGAAATCATCCATTTCTTTCAGATTTTCATACTTTGTGGAGTATATGCTTTTATAGTATGTCCCTATGATTTTTTGAATTTCTCTGGAATCTGTTGTGATGTTACCTTGTTCATCTCTGATTTTATTAATTTGTGTCTCTTCTCTCTTTCTTTTGGTCAGATTTGCTAAGGGTTTATCAATCTTGTTTATCCTTTCAAAGAACCAACTCTTTGTTTCATTAATTCTTTGGATTGTTCTTTTTGTTTCTATTTCATTAATTTCTGCCCTAATCTTTATTATTTCTTCCCGTCTACTGATTTTTGGTTTGCCTTGTTCTTCTTTTTCCAAGGCTTTAAGGCGAAGCATTTGGTTGTTTACTTGTGACCTTTCTAACTTCGTAATATAGGCACTTAAGGCTATAAATTCACCTCTTAGAACTGCCTTCATTGTGTCCCATAGATTTTTGTATGTTGTGTTCTCATTATCTGTTTGACTATATAAATTTTTTGATTTCCTTCAGGATTTCTTCATTGACCCATTCATCATTTAGTAGTGTATTGTTTAGTTTCCATGATTTTGTGTATGCTCTATAGCCTTTCTTGCTACTGATTTGTAGTTTAATTCCATTGTGGTCAGATACAATGGAAGGCATTATTTCAATTTTCCTGAATTTGTTATGATTTGCTTTGTGTCCTAATATATGGTCTATTTTAGAGAATGTTTCATATGCTGCTGAAAAGAATGTATATTCTGCAGCCTTTGGATGAAGTGTCCTGTGTATATCTGTTACGTCCATTCCTTCTATGACCTCATTTAGTCCAGATGCCTCTCTGTTTATTCTTTCCCGGGATGACCTGTCAATTGATGAGAGTGGGGTGTTAAAATCACCCACCACCACTGTGTTTGGTGTTATCTGTGACCTTAGTTCTAATAGTGTTTGTTTGACAAATTTGGGAGCCCCCATGTTAGGTGCATATATGTTTAGGATTGTAATGTCCTCCTGTTGGAGTGTGCCCTTAATCAATATAAAGTGACCTTCCTTATCTTTCTTGACTAACATCGGACTAAAGTCTACCCTGTCTAATATTAGGATAGCAACCTCTGCTTGTTTTCTAGGCCTGTTTGCTTGAAACACTGTCTTCCAACCTTTCAACCTAAGATAATGTCTATCCTTTGTAGAAAGGTGAGTTTCTTGGAGACAACAAATTGTAGGATCCTGCTTTTTAACCCAGTCTGCAAATCTATGTCTTTTCATCGGGGCACTGAGGCCATTGATATTAAGAGATATTATTGAAAGGTGTGTATTTATGTTTGCCATTTTTTTTTTTTTTGTGTGTGTGTGTGTTTCTGGTTCTTCCTGCACTCTCTTCTGTTAACTAGTATTTGAGTATTGCTTGTTTTTTCTTGGTTCCTTATATGTGTGCTTTTCCTTTTCTTTAGCATGGAGGATTCTATCAAGTATTTTCTGTAGAGCTGGTTTTGTCTTCAAATACTCCTTTAACCTGCTTTTGTCATGGAATGTCTTTATTTCTCCATCTATTTGAATGGATAACTTTGCAGGATAAAGTAACCTTGGTTGACAGTTTTTATCTTTCAGAACTTGGAATATATCACTCTAAGCCCTTCTGGCTTTAAACGTTTGTGTTGAATAATTTGCTATAATCCTGATGGGCTTGCTTTTGTAGGTAACTTGATTTTTCTCTCTAACTGCTTTCAATATTTTTTCTTTGGTGTGTGTGTTTGGAAGTTTGATTATAATATGACGAGGAGAGGTTCTTTCTGGGTTTTGTCTGGCTGGGGTTCTAAAGGCTTCCTATATCTGAATTGGCACCTCTTTCCCAATTTGGGGGAAATTTTCTTCTATGATTTTGTTGAAGACGCCTACTATGCCTCTGGAGTGGAGTTCTTCTCCTTCTACTATGCCCTGAATTCTTATATTGGATCTTTTCATAGTGTCCCGAAAATCTTGAAATTCCCACTCATACTTTTCTATAAGTTTGTCTTTCTCTTTGTTGGACTGCATTAGGTCTGCCACCTGGTCTTCTAGCTTAGATATTCTGTCCTCTCCCTCATCCATCCAACTGGTGAGATTTTCTACAGAGTTTTTTATTTCATTAACTGTGTTCTTCATTGCTAGTAATTCTGACTGGTTTTTCTTTATTATTTCTATTTCCTTATTTATGTCTTGTATTGCCTTCTTTATTTCATTAAATTGGTGTCCTGCATCTTCTTTGATTCCTTTGATTTCCTCTTTGATTTCTTCTTTGATTGTTTTGATGTGTTCTTTGACCTCTTTGAACATATTTATAATCATTCTTTTGAACTCTTTCTCAGGCATTTCCTCTAACTCTTTCTCACTGGAGGACATTTCTGATGCATTAATACTTTTAGGTGGATTTATATCGTCTTGCTTTTTAGTGTTTCTTGTGTTATAATGTATATATTTTTGCATCTTGGATTAAGTTAATGCTTGGATTTTCTAGCTAGCTGTGTATTCTTAGCTGTATCAATTGATTTGATGTAGTATATTTTCAGGGTAGGACCTTAAGGTATTAGGTGTGGCTCTTAAGACTCTCAGAGTATCTACAAAGATGTTCTTAGGTGTTGAGTTTCCCTGCTATAGGAGTATTCAAGCAGGCTGAGTGGAATAAAATACAGGTAGATTCTAAAATTTAACTGAACACTGTACACATTCAATCAAAAACAGCCCCGAGTATGTATGCAAGAGTAGTTATTATAACGACCAGATCCTCTATCAACAAAGAGGTTAAGATTTCTGGTCTGTTGAGGGATCCAAGTCTGCTTGCGACCAAGTGAGACCCTTCCCTGGTGCAATCCCAGTTACCTTGGATGATTTTGGTCTCAGTCAAGTTGCTGCCTGGGTTGTCGGGCTGCTGTTCTGATTTCTGGAGCTGGGCACTTGCTTTTCCTGCGGGACAAACCGAGCCACTGCTGCTGCCTCTGCTGCTGCTGTATCTGCCACTGCTGGAGCCACCACTGCTGCTGAAGCTGCTGCTGTTGTGTCCACTGCCGCTGCTCCCCCTGAAGCTGCTGCTGCCGAGTCTGCCGCTGCTGCCATTCCTGGGTCTGCTGCTGCTGGGGCTGCTGTTACCGGTCCTGGAGCCGCTGATGTTGCTGCCAAACTCTGCTCCTGCTTGGGTCCAGCTGTCAGCCCAAGTTGGCGTGGCCAGGTCCTGGGCCACTGCTCTGTTCACTGCAGCTGGGCTCAGGCGTTGGGGGAGGGGAGGGAGCTGTAGCTGCTCTGGTTCTCTCGCTGCTCCACGTGTTCTACCTCGCGGTCTGCTCCTCCGCTGCTCACTGCCGTTCTCCCCTCATGTCGGTGTGAGGGAAAGCTCTGGCACCTGGCTTTTCCTGCGGCTCGAGCTGAGTCTGGCAGCTTTCTGGTTGGCCGAGCTGCCGGAGCCGCTTTTCCCGCCTGTGCAGGCTCTGGATGCTCTGGAACTCTTCTACTTCTCCGCTGCCACTTCAATTTCCTATACACCTCACTTTTTAGTAAAAGTGTGTATTTTGCTGAGTTTTTTTGGTATCTTTCCCCCCTAGGCTGCTTTGGCGTGGTACCTACGCTGCCATCTTAACCGGAAGTCCCGATTTTTTTTTATGATTGGGAGAGCCAGAGCCTCAGAGGCCCCCAACACCTCATCACTGAAGCAGACCAAAAATGAACCCAACATGGCTCAGGGAAATTTTGCAGAAGAGGGGGCGGAAAGAATGTCAGAGTCACATGTTGGGCCAAGATATGCAGAGACGTTTATCTTACCCATAACTGTGGGCTAACTCCACAATGCATGACCCATATACCTCCCACAAGGAGGGGCCAATGGGGAGGGTGTAGGTCATAGATGAGCCTAATAACGGTACCAAACTGACTGTACTTGCTGAATACAAAACTAATTAATAAAAAAATTAAAAAAAATCAAAATAGAAAACGGAGTAGTTGGAAAGAATGAAGTCATTGGAGGGAGGATTTGGAAGGAGAAAATGGGAATGTTGCAGGAGGAGATCTTAATTATGATATATTGTCTAGATGTTGAAGTTTGTCAGTAACAAGTTGCATACACACATAATTAACACATAGTTCTGATGTTTACCTATGTCCATCCTACCTCTGAAAATATGAAAGGGGCAGTGTCTTCCTCAGTGCCCTGTCCTGTGGCTTCACCCCTCCATTGATGCAGATTCTTTCCTTGAAAGAATTTATTGTGCTAAGATTTCACTTGTAAAACAAGGATAGCAGTAGCCACAACCATCTGATCACCCCACCTCTCCTGACTGCAGGCACAGAAAGTGCATGGTGAGCACTGCCCCCTCCTCCCTGTGTGACTGTCCTCTGAGCTGGCCCTACTGCATCCCTGAAGAGTCTCCCCTCTGTGCCACATGCCCCATCACTGCTTACTGCAGAAAGCCAGTTTTCCTTGTTTACATCTTCTGAATATTTCACCTCTTCCTATGCCAAATTTTCTTCTCCCTGTCCTTGAGCACTGGTTACTCCACTCTCCCCTTTGCTTGCTCTCTTTCCTGGCTCCCAGTGTCCACGTACTAATGACCGTCATACCTGGAACTCCAGCCCAGCTCTTGGGCCCAAGTTTTCCACAAATTTCCCAATGGACAAGAGCCCTCAACAGAACCTTCTTAAAGCTCAAGTCCTCAAAGTAGCCCCTTTACTCATTGCCCTCAATGATTCAGGGTGACTTAGCATTTCTAGCCAGCCAGTTGCCCAACTTCATAGAGACTTGAAAAGGGACCATGACCCTTGAATTTGAACCTTTTTCTTCTTAACCAATCAACCTCTGTCTCTCATGTCTCCAAGGGTCCCTCAAGACCGTCTTCCATCATGTTTCTTAGCCAAGGGGTTCATCTCATGTCCTTACATGTGGCTCACCTCATTCTCAGTGTATCCACATGGCTCTGAAATTCCTCCCTGAGCATCTTCAGTCCTCCAAGAGGAGCAGACTCCAAAGAGAAACAGCAGAATGCAGTTAAGCCAGGGGCAGAGAAATTACTGATTCCTACATGTGTTTGTTCATTAAATTATACCTTCAAAACCTAGAGTTTAGCCTTCTGGGACTCTAGGTCCAAGTCTTTGGTTTCCTTGTTTATTTCTTCCACAGTACTTGCCTCTATTTATTATTGTTTTCTTTGTTTCACTGTTTCCTTACCCTAAAAATCTGTGCTTTTAAAGTGTAAGTTCTTCAAAGGAATTGTCTACTATGTGTTTGGTATGGTGCCTCCCTTACCTGAAGGTGCTAATACAACCTGAGAAGTTTAATCAGTAGAAATTTGTTTGTCAGTTTCAAAGTTGAGAACTCTAAGATCATGGTGCCAGTAAAACCAGCATCTGGTAAGGATCATCTTCCAGCTTTGCAGATGGTCTTGTTCTCTGTCTTCACATGTTGGACAACAGAAATGGAAGCCAACCTCTTCTGTCTCTTGTTGTAAGGACACTATTCTTATCTTTACCTTCATGACATAATTGCCTTATAAAGGACACAACTCCTAATTCAGCCCCATATCAGGATTAGGTATTGAATTTGAGGGTCTGAACACAAATATTCAGGCCATAGAATAGAATGTCCACAGCTTCTTATGTAAGATGGATGCACAAAGATGCTCCAGAAATACCTTTCTAACACATGAAGGGGTGATGAATAGCCAAATTGGCACATGGTAGTTTCTGGCCAGTTCTATCAACACAGGTGGAGAACAAATCTTACCATCATCTCCTTTACCAAGACCTGTCCCCACAAAAAGTAAAGATGAAATAGACTGAGAACCATGTACAGACACTGAGGGCACATTTTTTATGCTCCAATTTTTGCTTAGGGAAGTGTGATATTGAACACCTTTGCCCTGGGTATTTCTTGTGCTGGAATAACTCTTCCTAGTCTCGTCACCTTCACCCTTCTTGTCACTCAGCCTGAGCATCACTTAGCAAGGCCTTCTGTAACCACTGCTTCCAAAGGGACCACAAAGTCCACACTCCGTAATACATGCTGAGTTTTAATCTTCCACACAAATCTTAGCACTGTTGAATTTTTCATGTTTACTTTTATATATATTCCCTCATGTATTAATTTTCTATTGCTGCAAAACAAATTGCCACAAACTTAGCAACAAAGAACAACACCCACTTATCAGCTCACAGTCCTACAGGGCAGAAGTCTGGGTCAAGAGTTGCTAAGTATTCTGCTCAGTATTCAAAACGCTAAAGCCAGGGCTCCAAATGATTGCATTCTTATCTATAACTTGGGGTCCTCATCCACACTCATGAAGTTGTAGGACTGTCTCACTCTGCTTCTGTTTCTAATCATACACTATCACAGGCTGGTAAGTAACAAAGAAAAGAGAATTATTGTGGCCCAGATTTCTGACCCCAGGTCAAAAGGCTATACCTGGTAACAATTTGCTTACATATATATATGTACACACACACACACACACACACACACACACACATATGTATATGTATGTATATGTATATGTATATGTATATGTATGTGTATATTGCATCTTTCACTCTTTTTTAAAAAACCACCAGGATTCAATCATAAGGCTTCATCTTGATGACCTTATCTGATCCTGATCACTTCCCAAAGGCCCTACTTCCAAACACCATAGATTGTATCTATCTTTTCATATCTCAAAAACAGGATTAAATTTCACCTGAATCTTTGGAGGGAACAAGCTGTACTCATACCAAAGAAGGCAGATTTCAGTTCCTTAGGGTCAAACAACTAAAGTTTCCATGAACTCAAAAGAATTGTCCTCATTCCTTACCACATGCACCCTCTAACTTCAAAACCAGAAGCACAGAAACTTCTGCACATAGATTCCCTCTTATACTTTGAATGTCTTTCACTAGGAACAGCTCACTCCCCTTAAAAGGATCACCTAATTCTGTCAGTCACACTCAGAAGAATAAACTTTGAAGTATGTTGTTATGTAACATAACATAATTACTGGAGTGACTGCCCCATCCACATCCCAGTCTGTGAGATGTCACTCAAGGGGACAGGGTTATACTAGACGTGTATGTCTTGGAGGCCAACTAAGAATTCTGTCTACCATATTGAAGTACAACATCCCTTGCCTTATTATCTGTGTGACCCAAGACCTAGAATAGGGCAAAAGAGGTACAGAAAATGCTATTGTATCACACAGTGGAGTAAGACAATAAGATTGCTCAGCAATTTATAGATTATTTGGACCCAGGAGCATGACCAGTCCAAAAAATACTTGTCACTTCAACCCAGGGACTCAGGGGATGAAATCCTAGAAACATGAATCCAAACATGGCCCACCAGTGTCTGCAGCTCATTATTTGAAGCCTCTGGGTTAGAACAGTTCTAACACATACAAGATGCTCTTTATATATATCTTATTATTTTTGTTGTTGTTATTCATAAAATGAATAGGAAGAGAGCAATCTTTGCTGGAAAGTAGAGGTAGAAAGAATTGGGAAGAGTAGAGCAGAACCTAGGGCAGTGTCTGGCATTTAGTACAAATACCATAATGTTTGATGGATGAATGAATGAGGTAGGGAGGAAGGCATTAACACACACACTGTGTGTGTGTGTGTGTGTGTGTGTGTGTGTGTGTGTGTGTGTTTGTAGGGCATACTGGAGGCACAGAAATTGAAAGACTGATTTCCCCCTATTGGCTGTGGATGGGATATGAGACAAATTGACAAACATACCAGTATTTTTTCATTTCAGAAACTGAGATTACCTCTGTTACAAGATGCAGAAAAATGAATTAGTTAGAGAACAGGGCATTTATAGAATTTCTAGGCAAGAAGAAAGTCTAGACTTGATGCTGTGGGCCCAGTAACTATGCTCACAGAAGAGCTCTGTAGTCTGCAGGAGATATTACCTCCCCTTTTCTGGACACAATAGCAATGGCTTTGACCATTGACAGTGCAGTGCAGGTGGTCAAGGAAATGACAAATGGGGCTGGAGTAATAGAGATGGCTTAGTGGTTAAGGAATTTGCCTGCAAAGCCAATGGACCCAGGTTCAATTCCCCAGAACCGTTGTAAGCCATATGTACAAGGTGGCATGTGCATCTGGAGTTCATTGCCCTGGAGCCCCATTCTTTTACTCTCTCTTTCTCTCAAATAAATAAATAAAAACAAGACTTTTTAAAATAAAAAGTAAGTAATTAAAAAAAGATAAATGATTGTGGTAAGAGGAGAGTCCTGCTGTGCATGGGAAAAAATCAGAGATGAGAGAGGGCAAACCAGAACATTTTATACAGATTCTTTGCAAGTCTGGATTACCACCTTAGCAACTGGGAATCCTTGATGAGTTTTAGGAGGGTGAAGGAGAGATGTGGTCATATTTGAGTTTGAGATTATGGATCTTAAAAGAAAGAGGGCATGACAGTGTGAAGGACTGAAGGGAGTACAACTAATTGCTGGAGAGGAGGGTCCTGCGAATATGGTTGTGTTAAGAACTGAAATGGCAGTGGACATGGGTATGGAGGGGAAATTATGGAGAAGCAATATTCTGGACTTAGAAGGGTGGCAGAAACAGTCTCTAGAATAATTCTTAGGTTGCTGGTCTGGGTGAGCAGAGAGGTAGTGATGGCTCTAATGGAGAGAGGTGGTGAGCAAAAGGTCCAGGAAGTTAGGTGTGGTGAAACATGCCTCTATTCTCAGTACTTAGGAGGCTGAGGAGGGAGGATCATGAGTTCATGGCCAACTGGGCTAATAGTGAGACTTTACCCCTACAATGGAGGAAGGACTTGGAGACACAAAGAGGCTGGCAACACAGAAGAGAGAATAGCTGGAAGAGTGTTCTTGGAAAGGAGAAAGTGAAGAACACAGTGGAGGATGCAGTCTTGCACGACGAGTATTTGCCTTTTCCTCAAGACCAGTGGGAAGGAGATGAAGCCAACCATATTGAGAGCTGTAGTTGGGAAGTTCATGCCCAAGGAACTCATATTTTCTAAGTTAGTTTAGCCCCAAACCTATTTCCTTACAGCCTCTGTATGGATCACCAGCCCCCACCCCCATCCCTCTTCATTGTGCTTGGGATCAAGTCGTCTTTCTTAGAGGGCCAGATGGTAAATATTTTGGGTTTCTGGGCTATAAGGTCTCTGCATCTAATACTGTTAGAAAGGAAAAACAGCTATTGTCAATCTGTAAATGAAAGAATGAAGCTGTGTTCCACTAATCTTTACTTATTAAAACTAGCCAGGCCACATCATGATCCTGGTCTAGTTGATTCTGACTCATCCTGGCCTGTGGGACATGCCCTTGTTGCACTTTGTGCTTTTCCTTCAGAGTACTTATCTGCACTGTAATTAATTATTTGTCTAATTATGTGTTACATTGACTCCCATTAAATGTTCAGGCAGGGGCCAAGTTTTCCTTGCTTTGTGGGTTCCCCAGCCAACACAGGTAGGAACATATCTTGTATTCACTGTGTACCTGGGGCTGTATGTATTCAGTGGCTTTCACTTATCAATGCATTCTCATTTCCCAGCAGTTCCAGCAAGTGAACACTGATATCACACCCACTTTAAAGAGAAGGAAACTGGGACTCTGAGAGGATAAATTACTTGCTAGGAATCTCAGCTGGTAATGAAAGGTAAATCAGATGAAGAAAAGCCATGTTCCTCTTCTGGTGGTAATAGGATGGGCATGGGAAGGAGGAATGCCCAGTAAACCTGATTTGGAAACCTGGCATTATCCTTGTGGGTAGGGCCTATCTGACTGAAATCAGGTGGTCACTTTGTCCCAGGTAACCATGAGAGTGGTATTCTACAAGCCACAGGCTTTCCTGTGGAGGTGGATAGCAGCTGAGGCAGGGGAGGGGCAGGCTGAACTCTGAGTTGATGTTGGGGTTTACCAAGAAGATATCAGGATCAGAACAGTATCCAAAAGTGTATGTACAACCTGGATTAGACTGCCTTACGGCCAGGCTTAGGCTAAAGTACTCTCTAAACTCTGAATAGACACACTGCTTTATGTGAAATTTAATTTTGCTCAATACAAAATGAGGATAAGAAATGGCATGTATATACATACATATATATACATACATGTATATATGTACTGCTTCAAATATGTATACCTAATGAAATTTTACTCAGTTTTAAAGAAAAATGAATGAAAATTTCAGAAAAGTGGATAAATCTGGAAAATATTAAACTAAGCAAGATGACCCAAACCCCCCAAAACAAAAATTAGACGTACTTTATCATTTGTAGAACCTAGCTTTCATGTATGTAATTGGTATGGGTATGGGTATAGATTATAACACTAGCAAGGAGACCATGGCAGGAAAAAGAGGTGTCGAGGGAAAGAGGGAAGAAGAACATGTCACATGTGACATGCAAGCAGAAGGAGAGCTATGAGGAGGGAACAAGAGGGGCAAGGGAATGGGAAGGAAAATCAACAAATCTTGTTTGAAAAAGCCATAAGGAAAGCTAATACCTTGTATGATAGTCAAAATAAATAAATAAATTAATTAATTAATTAATCAATTGAAAAAGACCTGCACTGTGGTGTTTTGATGACAATAAGCTAGAAAATTCATCCCATGTGCTGGACTCGTTCTGAGAGTTTTCTGCCCTCAGGGCTTCATGAGTACCTCTGGCCGTAGCTCAGGAATCAGCTCCCTCTTCTGCCTCACCTTGTGAGCCTGCCTGCCTCCCGGGCCCCAGCAAGTGTCAACTCCTCCCAGACAGCACTTCACACACAATTTGTTTCTACTTATGCACTTTAGGAACATTTTAGTTCATAGATGTGTGTGTTGGGGAAAGGGAAAGAGTGCATGATCTGTGTGGGTGTGGGCTTATTCCCAGCTATGCCTATGGAAATGAATTCATACATGTGTATATGCATTTGTCTTTATGTACATGTCATTCAGCTCCTGTGGTTGAGACATGTTTCTTTTGTAGTAAAGAAAAAAATGAGTTGGAGTGGGTGTAAAGAAATTTTAAAAATGGGCCAGCTGATTGCCTGAACTCTCTCTCTCTCTCTCTCTCTTTTTTTTTTTTTTTTTTTTTTTTTGGTAAAAGCAAGGGGAACTAATGTAAGCATGTAGCTCAGTCACCCTTTACTCTTCACACCAGTAACCAAGTCCTTTGTCTATGACCTATGCAGTTTATATCTTTGGCCAGCATTTAGGAAACAGTAGTAGGTTAGCTTCTTTTCAGGTAGACTTAAATCTTAGACTTTTCACAATTCTTGGCAATGGGAAATTGCAGAATGTTACAGAGTGAAGAACTGGTAGAAAGGAAGTTTAGCTAGGAAGATGAAAATTACAGAGAGATGAAAAACACATCAAGAAGTGTTTACAAATACCCAGGAAGGTCACATGAGGCACTACTCAGACCTGGGTAGCTCCAGAAACAGCATATGGCCTGGAGGATAAGGTTTCAAGGGAATTATTTGGTTGAACTCAAGGGCGTTACGTTCTACTATGTGGAGTTTTGAAGCAGAGTTTTGAGATGCTTTGTGGCAATGAGCATTCATCAGTACTTGTTGAAGACACCTTAGAAGGGAATTCTTGACTGTCAGAGAGTAGAATAAGCCACCCCAGAGACCCTGACTGTAATGTGTTTTTGAAAGTTGATGAAATACCTAGTGTTTTGAAATTTACCAGCTGAGAGACATTATTTCAGACCTTTGGTCTCAGGTGAAAATGCTCCAGAAAGCAAGGTGCCTTGTCTTAATTCTATGACCTTGGCTAGCACACAGGCTTGGACAGAAGGACACCACTTCAGAGTAAGGAAAGGGGGACATAGAACACTGGCCAGTTATGTGACCAAGGCCCAACACCTCTGCTTCTCCAGGCCTTCATTAAGATGGGTTTGTCTTCCTATTTCATCAGTAGCAGCAAAAAGTAATTGAGTATGTAGTGTGTGGCATTGACTGAGGAATTAATAAAATATAAGATTTAATCTATGATTTGTATTTGTATACATTTTAATTTTTTCATCCCTTCACAAACTAAGATTGAAAGCTTACATTGCACTACAACAGAAAAGCCTAATAAAACACAATTCATGCCTTAAATAATCTATAATTTATTTGAAAAGACAGGATCGCTACATACACAGGAAAAATATCTCAAATGCAAGAAAGTTTAATGAGTGTGTGATGAGATGCAAATTCATGAGCTCTATATGGTTGCAGACATTGTTCTTCCCTCAGAACTGCAAGTAGAAGCATGCAGCTGCTAATTGAATTTCTGGGTCCTAGGCGGGAGAAGGAAGAAGCAGTGTGTGAGGAGCAATTGAAGATTATGATGCTGGAATGCCTTTAGAATGAAATGTTTTTAATAATCATGTCTATGAACTGCACTTGAAATTGTCATGTCCTTTGAAGGGAGAGAGTACAGAAATTTTGGTTTATGGGTGGTAGAAACTGTTTTCTAGTTGGTTATACTCGCATGGATGCTACTGATGCCCAAGAATGTAGATAACAATGAGCAACATATCACAGTGATAACTAGAACCTGATGGTAGATGCCAGAGTGATAGAAAGGTGAAGGAAAGACATGCATGGCAAAGGGCTAGAGAGGAAGGGTGTGTGGAAGAGCCTCATAATGAAAAGTTTTGGGGATACTGAACTAACTGGTTCTCCACTTCTCTGAAGGCTGTCTGTCATCTGCCAGGGTTTTTAGCTTGCGCCTCCTTATAGGATGATATCTACAGAGAGCCAGCTCTCAGCTCTCAGGGCTAGTGTGACTTTCTTATCTTTCTGGGATTGTCAGTCATCCCTTGACTAACATTCCTCCAGTCTCTCTGACTCCTCAACTGCAGCCTCTGCTGTAAGAATCCTTGCACACTGTTTTGATTCCTATGATGTTTCCAGTCTTACATCTGGGACTATTTCCTAAGTGACAAAGACATAACTGCAGAGTCACATAAGTGGATAAAATATTTATGATGAACCTGGGAAGTTGTTTTAATCACACATATCTCTTTTCTCCTGTGTATTAATTAATCCTGATAAATCCCCCTACCTTTTTTCCCCTCTACTACATCAAAATTGCACAGAAAATGCATATATGTAGAAGACAAGCAAAGGGGATATTTTCAGATCATCTTAAATGAACAAGCTGTAAATATTTTATGAGTATAGCAGACCCATCTGCAGTGGATATAGCTATGATGCTTTCATGGCAAGTAGCCACTTTTAGGTCCTTGAACAGTGCCATCAACTCACTCTGTTTGGTCACTGAGGCCTTGCTTGTGCAACAGGATGAGGCAGGTTTGACTGCATCAGAAGGATCCCCTGAACTCTCTTAGCACCTACTCAGTCACTTCCACATTGTGTGCATACGTTAAGTCAGAGGGTGAGGAGAAAATGAGAAGAGGTATCTGGCATTATGATTCCCTTTCACAGCCCCAGTGGGTTTTGGCCTGATGATGAAGAAAAACCATAGTAATGTAAATATAGTCTATCCGTTTCTGTGATAAGCTGCTGTAGGGGAGTCAAAGCACGTGACCTTGGAGCTGAGGAGTGGGTAAGAGCACTTTCTGCCCAAGCATGAATATCAGAGTGTGACCCCTGTCATCCACATAAGAGCTAGGAATGACTGTGCATGCATGTAACCTCAGCCCTGCATGCTACAGAGAGGACTGCTGGAGCTTGATGGTCAGACAATTTAAATGAAAACTGCAAGTTTCAGTTCATTGAGAGACTGTTTAAGAAAACCAAGCAGGAAAGAAAATAATGGAAGACACTTAATGTTGTCTTCTGGCATGTGCATACATACACACAAGGCACGCACATATGCACACACACATACATGTGTGCACATACTAAATTAATGCACACTGCACAAAACACATAGATGCACACGCATGAGCTCACACACAGGCCATAATCTTTGTGTTTTCTCCTCACTTGAATACTCACACTCCTTATAATTTCCAAAGTATATTTTTTACTTGTTGGTTCATTTTTGTGTGTTTGTGTGTGCGGTGTGTATGCATATTTATGCATGTGGGTGCATGTGTGTGTGCAGATTTGCATACACATGTATGTGCACATGCATATGGAGGCCAGAGGTTGATGTCAGTTGCCTACTATGGCAAGCTCTCTCACTTGACCTCAGAGATCCCTTGTCTCTGCTTCCTGAGCACTGGGATCGCAGGCATGTGCTACGCAGCCTTCACATGGGTGCTGAATATCAGAGCTCAGAGTCACATGTATGTGGCAAGTGCTTAACTACTGAGCAATGTCCCTACTCCCCCAAGTACCTTTTGCTTTAGTTTTCTTATGGAGAAATGGTCTTTCACTCTGTCAATTTACTTCATATTAAAAATGATGTTTAAGCCGGGCGTGGTGGCACACGCCTTTAATCCCAGCACTTGAGAGGCAGAGGTAGGAGGATCACCGTGAGTTCGAGGCCACCCTGAGACTACATAGTGAATTCCAGGTCAGCCTGGGCTAGAGTGAGACCCTACCTCGAAAAACCAAAAAAAAAAAAAAAAAAAAGATGTTTAATTTTCTGTTTTAATATTTCATCTACTGGGGGGAGAGAGACACACACAGAAAGAGAGAAAATGCGTGTACCAGGGCCTACAGCAGCTTCAAATAAACTCCAGAGGCATGTGCCACATTATGCATCTGGTTTACATAGGTTCTGCAGAACTGAACCTGGGTTCTTAGGCATCACAGGTAAGCACCTTAACTGCTCAGCCATCTCTGCAGCCCATGAAACTTAATTTTCTGACATCCATGTATAAGTGAAAAAAATCAGACTCAGGGGAAAAAAGAGAATAGCAAGAGGAAAATATTGAGGAGGCAGTAAATAGCACTGTCCCTTTAGGTTAATACAAGGATGAGAGAGATGTGGAGGATGGGACAGCAAGGTACAACATGGAACAGATCCAGTGATTGTACAGCAGCTATAGGCATGTGCGCCCCCATTGTATGGTGGAAGGAGCTTCAGAAAAACCAGGGCCAGGCAGAGAGCAGAGAACATCTCATGCCAGGTGCTTATTGAAACCTCCTGGGCAGATTTTTACAACTACCATTGCCAATCTTGTGTTATACTGATGTATTTTTAATAATTTATGCCTTAGAGTGGACTAATTCAATTAGATTGCTTTCCTTCTCAACTGTAGTTGAGACCACTGAATAAATGAAAGTTTTGTTAGAGGGGAATTAATTAATCTTGGAGAATAGATTAATTAATTAAGTAATCATTTATATGCTATTTTCTAGGCATTGTGTTAGAATGAAGAGACAAGAAAACTGTGGTGCTATGCTCTGAACAGCTCACTGACCAGTGGAGGCTGTGGTGAGTACAGATATTTTACAGTACTGCTATGGTATTCAAAATATCCTGTAGTCCTCAAGAATCCTGACTCTTTCTTGGACATTGTCTTCTACAGACACACTTTTGGTGTTTTCAATGACTTTGGCACACCAGCCTTCACTTTTTATCTTGCAAGGCTGTGTTCTGGTTAGGCTTTGGTAGAGCAAGGAAATGAAGTTCTTTTCATGGGCAGCCCATAGACAGACATACAATGCTGTGTTCTGAAGAGTGATAGGGCCAGTCTAAGAAACTTGATAGCATATGGCAAACAAGATGGACATCAGAGAGGATGAAAGAGAAATAGGAAAGTAGTGAATGGGGATAACCACCAGGTAGAGGGAGCCTGGAGGTACTCTAAAAGTGTTGATTTTTAGTAGTTTTTGTTAACTGCTGTCATGGACTTGTCAGGTGTGTTTAGAATACTGAAAAGAGTGAATACTAATTGCTATACGTACAACATTTTTTTTTTTTGGGGGGGAATGCATTCTGTGCTAAGAAATAAAGCTAGGGAAAACCAGTCACTGGATTCAAATACAAATAGAAGCTGTAGTGATATTTGTCTTTGGTTGAGTATGAGGTAGCAACATGACATGACTACCTGATTTTTGTGCATATAGATAGACTAAAGGAGAACCTGAAGACATTTTTTAAAATGTGTTAACATACATTTTTGTCCTGAAATATAATAGAATGGAATGTTTTCTTACCTGAACCTAAAGGACCTCACATTTTTGTCTTCTAATCACATATATCCTTTATTATTTACTATCACATTCCATATTAAACTTACTTCCCCCAAGGAGTCCATGAATTCTATGAAGTATATTCCTTACATTTTGGCCTCCCTACAAGCCTCACCCCTTGGTTTGGACATTAGGATTGATCCATGAAGAACTGTGATTCAGACAGAAGTGACTGAGGGACATATATTCTTGTGTGTCTGCATGTGTTCATGGGTGTGAGTGCATGTGTAGAGGATAACTTCTGGTGTTCGTCATTGCCTTCTACTTTGCTTGAGGCAGGGTCTCTTGTTCACTGCTGCATTTGCTGCTGCAACTACCAGGCCAGCTGGCCTAAAACTGCCAGGAGATTATACTGTCTGACCCTTTCTCATTGTAGGCCAGTTGGTATTGCAGATGCTTGTGCTATACTGTCTGGCTTTACCCATGTTGTAGGATGGATCCAAACTTAAGTACTCACACATGTGCAGCAAGTGCTTTATCTGCTGAACTGTATCCCCAGGCCCCCAAACCACATTTTTGTACTGCTTAATTTTCTGATGGAAGAGGTGCTATGGATGCCTGTCTAAAAAGAAATGGCAGTCAACGGAGGAAGTGGGATCTAATACATGAAGATTAGAAACTGTAACACATTAAGAACAGAAGTTCTTTAAGAAGACTTTAGGACAGCATCTTAATGCAAAAATTAAATGTTTAAACATATGCTTTCCCCCTGGAATACTAGTATCTGAGGGGAAAGGGTCATTTGAGGCTTCTTTTGCTTGATGGCTACATATTGGTGAATGTAATCATGTTGTTATGATCCACTCAGGTAGCTCATTTGCTTTGGGGTTCAGCTCCTTCAATTCCTTCACTATCTGGTGAACATTCATACTGACAAAAGTTCAATTCAGCAACTAACTGAGATTTGGGAATCTGTATGGAGGAAAGGGGGAGATTGCTTTCATAGGAAATGTTTTAAAAAAATGTGAGCTCGGTTTTTGGTTAAGCTTTTTGTTTTCTGCTAAAAGGAGACAGGACTAGTACAACCAATACTTGTAAGTATAAAGATTTTATAGGGTAATCCACATCATGGGCCATATTGTGGAGGCTACATATATATATACTTGTGTATGAAAACAAATGTACAAACACAAACATACTCACATAATCCATGTACATTTTCTCTCTAGAGTGTATATGTTTGGTTTATGTTTAGAGCACAGAAAAGAATCATGAGACTGTCTTTCCCTAATCCATTAACATATTCTTTTTAAATATTTAAGTTATTTATTTATGAGAGAGAGAGAGAGAGAAAGAGAGAGAGAGAGATAAAGAGGCGGATAGAAAGAGAGACAGTGGGCATGCCAGTACCTCCAGCTACTATACACGAATTCCAGATAGATATGCCACTTTGTGCATCTGGCTTTTGTGGGTACTGGAGAATTGAACTTGGGTTCTTAGACTTCACAGGCAAGCACCTTAACTGCAAGGCCATCACTCCAGCCAACATTTGCCTTTTCTTAAAAGGAGGTGCAAGCTCTTCCATTTAGTTTTGTTTACTTGAATGTTTTCTTTGGAATATGTTTACATGTCTAGAGGGTCAAAGCACATGTACTCTTATTTAAATTCCAAAGTAATATCATATTATTTGAACCACAGACAGTCAAAGAGCATCATTCACTCAGACAAAAAATAGAGTGGGAAATAATGCTCTTTCCATCCTTGATGATATAGGAAAAAGTTTAAATATCTAAACTAATGAAGGAGAAATCTTGTATCCATATCTTCAACAAGTACAAAAATGAAAATGGATCTATATCTTTTACTCTGCATAAAAATCAATAAAGATGGATCAAAGATCTTGAGGTAATACCTGGTACCAGCAGAAGGGTGAAGGAGATCAATACAGAGAACAATCAACTCCTACCAAATCAAATATCCAGAGACACAGAGGTTCCCAACACCTCACCACTGAAGCAGACCGAAAATGAACCCAACATGGCTCAGGGAAATTTTGTGGAAGAGGGGGCAGAAAAAATGTCAGAGCCACATGTTGGGTCATGATATGCAGATACAGTCCCTCCTACCCATAACTGTGGGCTAACTCCACAATGCTTGACCTATATGCCTCAACAAGGAAGGGCCAAGGGGTAGGACATGGAGGAGGCTAACATTGGTACCAACTTGACTGTATTTACTGAGTACAAAACTAATTAATAAAAAAGATAAAAACAGAAATAATCATTAAAATGATTGTATAATAAAAATATCTAATATTTAAACAAGAAAAAATTTGAAACTTTGAAATTGTTAGAGGACTATAAATAGATAAAGCACTTAAAGATAATAACAGGGCTGGAGAGATGGCTTAGCGGCTAAGCGCTTGCCTGTGAAGCCTAAGGACCCCGGTTCGAGGCTCGGTTCCCCAGGTCCCACGTTAGCCAGATGCACAAGGGGCGCACGCGTCTGGAGTTCGTTTGAAGAGGCTGGAAGCCCTGGCGCGCCCATTCTCTCTCTCTCCCTCTACCTGTCTTTCTCTCTGTGTCTGTCACTCTCAGATAAATAAATAAAAAAATGAACAAAAAAAAATATTTAAAAAAAAAAGATAATAACACAAGCCAGGATTTCCATTTTTCTTTTTTTGGTGTGTATGTGTGTGCATGCATGTATGTGACATGGCATGTGTGTGGAAGTCAGAGGAATTGGTCCTCTCCTTCCAACTTCTATCAGGCAGACTCTTGTGTTGGTCTCTTCTGTATACACAAAACTAGCTTTCCTGTGAGCTTCCAGATTTTTCTCTTGTCTCTGCCTCCTATCTTGCTATGGCACACTAAGATCGTGTTACTGTGTCTAGCTCTGTGTGAATTCTAGAGATCTGAAATAAGTTTGCCATGCTTATGAAATAAGTGCCATCTGAGTCATATCCCAAGCTCATTGGCCAGGAGTCTCTGACAAGGATTCCAATAGCACAATAAATAATCCCAAATATTGACAAATAGGATTACATGAAGTTACAAATATTTTGTAGAGAAAGGAAACAATTGCCAGCATGAAGAGACTGCCTGAAGAATGGGAAGAAAGCCAATTTCACATCAGACAGGAGATTAATGCCTAGGATACATAAAGAACTGTAATAATTAAATATCAGAGTCAAAATCATTCAATCAGTAAATGGACTAGGCTGAGCTTAGGGGTTACATGCTTGGGCAGCTGCCTGGGAGAGCAAAACTAGCAGAAGGTCAGTTGCAATCAGGGTTGTGCCCTGCACACTATTGTGAGGCGGGGCTGAACAAGAAGGCTACATGCCAAGGCTGGAAGCCATTCCTGTGTGGCTGCCTGGGAGGACAAAACCAGCCGAAGTGCAGTTGTGAACAGGGCTACAACACACATGCCATTGTGAGACAGAGCTGAGCTTGGGAGTTATGTGCCAAGGGTAGATGTCATTTCTGGGAGGGAAAAACCAGTGAGAGGTTACCTTTGAACAGCCGACTAGCTTGGATTCTACTGTTCCTCATCTTGCAAGCAAGCCCACCCTCTCCTCAAAAAAAAAAAAAAAAAAAAAAATCTGAAGAAGGGCTGAAGCAGAGGGCAAGTTGTACTGTCCTCAGGCCCCTGGAGAAGCTTGGAGCTGATCTGACTCCAAAAAGCTAGAAAGAGAATAAGACTTGTTGAAAACGGTCCAGCTTAAAAACCAGGAAAGCCAGGCCTCCCAAGGTTCTACATAGATTTAGCCAAAGGTAGCACATTCAAAGTTGCTCCTGCTCAGGCTCAGGGGTACCCACCTCAATTAAATGGATATCCTTCAGCCCTATTACCAACTTGATAGATTTATACCAGGCCACCCAATACAGGCTTTACAAGAGCTGTTATTGCTTCTCAGTGAGGCAACTGAACTCAAAATGGGCAGACCCCAACACAAGGCAAATAAGGAACAACATTCAGAAAAGGAATCCCCACCAAGATTACCTAGTCCCACAATGGAAGCCTCCAATGAAAGTTTAGGATCCAAGAATGAAATTTCAACAAGCATTTTAAATTAACTTAATGAGATTGTGAAAAAAAATCTTGTTAAATTGGAAGAAAGTGGACAAAGAGTAATCATACAGGAACTCCAAGAGTGGCTGAAAGAAATGGAAGAAAATTGGCAAAAAGTATTCAAATTACAAATCAAAGTTTGGCTCAATGAATTGGAAGAAAGACAACAAAAAGAACTCAAAGAATGGATACAAGAAATGGAAGATAATTAACAAGAACAATTCAACAGATGGAGGAAGGAAACCAGAGAGAATCAGGAAACAGTATTCCATAGGCAGCTTAATGAAATTAAAGACAATCAAAAAGAGATTAACATAAGGCTAAAGGAATTTGTTGGGTATTAACAAATAAATGAGTTCATGAGCCAATGGAACAAGCTCAATGAGGACATATCCAAATGGAAGAATGAATTCCAAGAGATAAAGAAAAGGTTACATCAAGAAATTAAAATGGAACTCAATTGAGAGATGGAAATGCTGAAGAAAAAACATTACAGAAAACAGAAATACAATAACCCTCTTTGAAGGCTGCCAGGAAAGCTTCACCAACAAAATAGACAGCATGGAAGACAGAATTTTAGAACTCAAGGACAAGACAGAAGAATTAGACCAGGATTCCAAAATCATTGTCAAGTTCAAGAAAATGAACATGAGGAAACTTTGGGACACCTTAAAAAGACCAAATATTCAGCTCATAGGCATACAGGAAAGGGAAGAAATGAAGGTCAAGGGCATATACAATATATTCAGCAAAATTGTTGAAGAAAAATTTTCCAAACTTAGAAAAGACAGACTGGTCCAGGTACAGGACAGGCATAGAATACAACAGGAACAGAGAAGAGACACTCCACAACACATAATAATAAAAACACTAAGCAAAGAAAACAAAGGGAGAGTGCTAAAAGCTATTAGAGAAAAATAGCTTGTTACATCTAGAAGCCATTAGAATTACCTCAGATTTTTCAGTGCAAACTCATAAAGCTAAAAGAGTTTAGAATAGAGTATTTCAAAAGCTAAATGACCATGGTTGCCAACCCAAACTACTGAATTCTACAAAATTACACCTCATAATACAATGTGAAAGAAAAACCTTTCACAATAAATAAACCTGCTATATGATTACATGAGCACCAAACCAGCTCTGCAGAGAATATTGCCTGGAATACTCCACATTCAGGACATGAACCAATATGCACAAGATGGGAGAAAACTAGATATGAAAGCATGTCAAGACCAAGAAAACACCACAATCCAGAAACCTGCAACATGACAGAGATTAACTCATGCCTCACAATTATAAATAACTCTGAACATTAATGGACTCAACCCCCCAATCAAAAGACACAGATTAACAGGCTGATTCAGAAAACTGGACCCATTCATTTTCTCTCTACAAAAAAAAAAAAAAAAAAAAAAAAATCTTAGAGCTGGGTATGGTGGCACACACCTGTAATCCCAGCATTTGGGAGGCAGAAGAAGGAGGATCACCATGAGTTCAAGGCTACCCTGAGACTACATAGTGAATTTCAGGTCCCTCTGGGCTAAAGTGAGACCCTACCTTGAAAAACAAAACAAAATCTTACAATTAAAGATAAGCACTACCTCAAGGTGAAAGGATGGGAAAAGATATTCCAAACAAATGGAAAAAAAAAGAAACAGGCAGGATTAGCTGTACTAATTTCTGACAAAAATGACTTTTAACCAAAAGTAATCAAAAGAGATAAAGAGTGTTGCTTCATACTCATTAAAGGACAATTCAACAAAAGGATATTACAATCAAAAAGTATGCACCAAACACAGTGGCAACTAGACAATAAAACAGATACAGGGCTGGAGAGATGGCTTAGTGGTTAAGGCACATGCCTGCAAAGTCAAAGGAACCAAGTTTGATTCTATAGGACCCACATAAGCCAGATACACATGGTGACACATGTGTTTGTAGTTTCTTTGCAGCGGCTAAAGGCCCTGGTGTGTTAATTCTCTCTTCCTTTTATCTGCCTTTTTCTCTCTCTGTCTGTCTCTCAAACAAATATAATAAAGTTTAAAAAATGATGTAAATCCCAATGCAATAGTAGTTGGAGGCTGTAATACCCCACTATTGTCAATAGCTAAATTATTTAAGCAGAAAATAAACAAAGAAACAATGGAGCTAAATAATGCCATAAATCAACAGACTTAACAGACACCTATAGAACATTTCATCCTAATTCTGCTGATTACACATTCTTCTCAGCAGCTCATGGAACCTTCTCCAAAATAGACCATATATTAGGGTATAAAGCATGTCTCTACAAATTCAGAAAAATGACATATTTCCCTGCATAATATCGGACCACAGTTCATTAAAACTAGACTTTATTAATAACAATAAAAACAGAAAGCACACCAACTTCCAAAGACTGAACAACCAGTATTAAACGCGAAAACATAAAACAGAAAGGGAATACCTAAATTTATCAAGCTGAATGACAATGAAAACATAATATACCAAAACTTATGGGACACAATGAAGGCAATTCTAAGAGGGAAGTTTCTAGCACTAAATACCTATATTACAAAAACAGAGAGAGTTCAAACAAACAATGTAAATATCTATTTGAAAGCACTGGAAAGACAAGAACAGTTCAAGCCCAAAATACCAGATGGAAAGATATTATCAAGTTCAGAGAAGAAATCAATGAATTGGAAATAAAGAAAGCAATTTTAATAATTGATGAAACAAAGAGCTAGTTCTTCAAAAAACAATAAAATAAAAAGATTGATAAACCACTTGCCACTTTGATGAAAAGGATAAAAAGAGAACACTCAAATAAACATGATTAAAAATGAAAATGAAGACATCACAACTGATATTATGAAATTGAGGGAGTCAACAGTACATGTTTCAAACACAGTATTCTAGGGCTGGAGGGATGGCTTAACCATTGAGGTGTTTGCCTTCAACGTCAAAGGAGTCAGGTTCGATTCCCAGGACCCACGTTAGCCAGATGCACAAGGGGGCACAAGCGTCTGGAGTTCACCTGCAGTGGCTGGAGGCTCGGTTTCATGCTCTTGCACTCTTTCTTTCCCTTTTTCTCTGTCAAATAAATAAATAAATAAAAATATTAAAAAAAACTATATTCCACAAAAATGGAAAACATGGAAGAATTGTGTGAATTCCTTGCCTGTTATATCCTTCCAAAACTAAACCCAGAAAAAATAGTTTTCCTAAGCAACCTGACTATTTCGAACAAAATAGAAAAAGCAATTAAGTTTTTCCCAACAAAAAAACATCCAGGCTCTGATGGATTTGCCACTGACTTCTTCCAGACCTTTATTCATGAACTAAAACACTTCTCAAATTATTTTGCACAATTGAAATAGAGGGAATGTCCCAACTCTTTTTATGAATCCAGTATTACTCTGTAACCTAAATCAGAAAGAGACCCAACAAAAATAGAAAACCATAGGCCATTATTACTAATGAACTTCGATGCAAAAGTGCTCAATAAAATCCTTGCAAACCAAATTCAAGAAAACATTAAAAATATAATCTACCTTGGTCAAGTAGGTTTCATCCCAGGGATGCAGGGATGGCTCAACATATGGAACTCGATTAATGTAATTTACCATATAAATAAACATAAAAATCACATGATTATTTTAGTAGATGCAGAAAAGGCCTTTGACAAAATGCAAAACCTCCTCATCATCAAAAATTGTCTCTCAGCCAGGCATGGTGGTGCATGCCTTTAATCCCAGCACTCAGGAGGCAGAGGTAGGAGGATTGCTGTGATTTCAAGACCAATCTGAGTTACCATAGTGATTTCTAGGTTAGCCTGAGCTACTGGGAGACCCTACCTCAACCCCACCCCCTAAAAAATATTAAACCAAAAACACTGTCTCTCACTTGTGCGCTCTCTCTAAAATAAAAAGGAAACACTGGAGAAACTTGGTATGGAGGGCCCATATCTTGACATAATAAAGACTACTTATAAACCACCTAAGACCCAGATCACATTAAATGGGGAAAAACTTGAAGCATTCCCATTAAAGTCTGGAAACAGACAGTGGTTCCTACTCTCACCATTGCTTTTCAACATAGTATTTGAAGTTTTAGCTTAAGCAATAAAATAAGAGAAACAAAAGGGATACAAATTGGTAAGGAAGAACTCAAACTATTCCTATTTGCATATGGCATGATTTTATATGTAAGTGGCTGAAAAGATTCTACCAACAAAACTTCTAAAGGTGATGAATTCTTTCAGTAAAGTGGCAGAGTACAAAATCAATACACAAAAGTCAGTAGCCTTCCTATATGCCAAAGATAAACATGGAGAAGGAGATGTGAAACTATTCTGTGTTCCATAGCCACATAACAATTAAATATCTTGGAATATCATTAACCAAAGAAGTGAAATACCTGTACAAAGAAAACATAAAAACACCAGATAAAGAATTTTAGGAGGATATGAGAAGATGGAAAGATCTTCCATGCTCATGGATTGGAAGAATTAATATTGTAAAAATGGCCAACCTATAAAAACTATTATACAGATTCAAGGCAATTCCAATAAAACTTCCATCAATGTTCTTCACAGATGTTGAAAAAATAATCTCAAAATTCATAAGGAACTGTGAGTTTAAGGCCATTGTGAGACTACATAGTGAATTCCAGGTCAGCCCAGTCTAGAGTGAGATCCTACCTCAAACAAACAAAAACAAACAAACAAAAATCATAAGGAGAATAGAAGGTCTTGGATATCCAAAAATATCCTTTACAAAAGAAATATGTCTGGAGGTATCACCATGCCTGATTTCAAGATATACTACAAAGCCATAGTTACTAAAACAGCATGTTACTGGCACAAAAACAGACATACAGATCAATGGGATAGAATGGGAAACTCATCTCTACATCAAGCAAGTACAGCTACCTTATCTTTGACAAAGGGGCCAGAGATACACATGGGAGGAAAGACAGCATCTTTGACACATGGTGGAGAAATTGGATAAACACATGTAGAAGAATGTCATCAGACCCATTTCTCTCACCCTGCACAAAAGTTAACTCTAAATGGAATAAGGACCTCAATATAAGACCTGAAACTATAAAACAACTAGAAGAAAATGTAGGGAAAATACTCCACAATATAGGCATATGGAAAGACTTTCTGAATAAGACACCAGTAGCATAATGAATTAGATGAACACTCAGCTACTGGGATTTCATGAAACTAAAAAGCTACTATATTGACAAGCAAACCATCAACAGAGTCAATAGACAACCCACAGAATAGGAGAAAATCTTCACCAGTTATACAACAGACACAGGTCTAATATTTAGAATCTCCAATGAACTAAAGAAAAAAAAAAACTGAGGAATAATAAATAATCAAACAATCCAATCAAAAATGGAGTAGAAAGAGAAAGGAAGGGAGGAGGATACTTAATAGGTTGATATTGTACATATGTAAGTACAATGATTGAGATGGGGAGGTAATATGATGGAGAATGGAATTTCAAAGGGGAAAGTGTGGGGGTGGGGAGGGAGGGAATTACCATGGGATTTTTTTTTACAATCATGGAAAATGTTAATAAAAATTTAAAAATTAAAAAAAGTAAAATTAAATTTAAAAAAAAGCAGTAAAAAAAATTGAGTAGAGATTTTAACGTTCTCAGAGGAAGAAATGCAAATGCCCATCACACTTAAGGAGATGTTCAACATGTTTAGTCATCAGAGAAATGCAAATAAAACAACCTTGAGATTTCTTTTTTGTCTCACTCCTGTCAGAATGACAATCATCAAAATATTGAAGGGCAACAAACGCTGCTGAGGCTGTGGGAAAAGAACTCTTACCCACTGCAAACTTGTCCAACCACTGTGGAAATCAATATGGATACTCCTTTAAAAAGATTAAAACAGCCAGGTGTGGTGGTGCACGCCTTTAATCCCAGCACTTGGGAGGCAGAAGTAGGTGGATCACCATGTGTTCAAGGCCACCCTGTGAATTCCAGGTCAGCCTGAACTAGAGTGAGACCCTTCCTCGTAAAACCAAACCAAAACAAAACAAAAAGATTAAAACATATTTATCATTTGATACAGCAATACCACTTTGTGCATACACCCTAAAGACTCTGCTCTTTACTACAGAGATACTTGCTCAGCCATGTTTATGGTAGCTCTATTCACAATAGCTAGGAACTGGAATCAGCCCATGAATTGGTGAATGCATAATGAAGATGTGGTACATATACACAATGGAATTCTACTCACTGGTATGGAAAGATGAAGTAATGAAATTTTCAGGTAAATAGATGGAATTGGAAAACATCATCTTAAGCAAGGTTATGCAGGCATAGAGAGGCAAAGTCCATGACACATGTACTCTTTCCTCTGCCATTCCTAACTGGGGTCAATTAGAGATAAGTGCATGAGGTACTCAGCACCAAGAACATGGTCATAAAACTAGAATGAGACGAATAGAGAAGAAGAACCTGGGAGGAAGGACAGGAGGAGTGTCAGGAAACTGGGTAGAACTGAAAAATCATTAAATGCTATGCCAAATAATTCA
Organism: Jaculus jaculus; assembly: GCF_020740685.1. Lineage (NCBI taxonomy): Eukaryota > Metazoa > Chordata > Mammalia > Rodentia > Dipodidae > Jaculus > Jaculus jaculus. The sequence continues at coordinate 110,359,769 of NC_059106.1, forward strand.
CCAGACTCAGAAAGACAAATGCTGCATGTTTTCTCTCATGCAAGGAATTTACATTTAAATGTGTACATATACATTTTTATGTGTGGGGGGTCATGAAATTAGAAAGATGATCAAGAAGGGAAAAAGAAATCTTAAGGGAGGACAGAAAAGAGAAGGCAGTAGAATACGTGTGATAGGAAAGCAGAGGAGGGAACTTTATAGGGGAAGGAAGAGAGTCAGCCAGAGTAGGCAGGAGGGACACAGTGGAGAGCAATGGAGGAGGAGAAGAAATTAAAACAAAGTGCAATGTGTATGAAAATGCCATAATTAAACCCATTAATTTGCATGTCAACCAAAAAAAGTTTTGTACTCTTAAATGTAACAAAAATTCCAGCCAATTTACTTTTGCCTTTGTTCAAGTCCAGATTATGGATAGCCCTCACAGGACTTCCTCTTTCTTTGAGTTTTTTTTTTTTTTTTTGTTAAATCATGACTGTGCTTTACCCGCATCTTATTTTAATGATACACATTGGGGGTTTTGATCATATGGAAGGAAAAATTATTTGGGTGAGTAGGAAGAGGGCAATCAAGAATATGTGTTTATTATAGGGTCATCCCAGAAGGTGAGGACTTCATTAATAAGAGTACAGCCTTCTAGATTAAAAAGCTCACTCCTAAAACGAAGGTAGCTCTTTGTAAGAGATTATTTTGCATAGATTACAGGAAGCAAAACTAAAATATAAAGAAAATGATGTTTGATCTTTTCATAATGTAGAAAACATGGGAAAGATTAAATTCAGTTTTTGTGAGGTCAACCTAATTAGCACACAAAACAACTAGTTATAAAATATTTTGTGTTTTATGTGTTTGGTATAATGTCTAGCAAAACCAAGTGTGTTCAAGGAATTGTGAATGGCACCATCAGTATTCCCTTGCTGCTGCTAGAGTTAATGTGATCACTTTGAAAACCTTATTAACCCTTTAACTACAGATAGTTTGCTGAGGGAAGAGAGAAAAGGGCTCATTGGACATCAGTGGTGTATTGGAAATAATCTTTCTTCCCACAGTGAAGAGATTTCTTGCTTCTTATTGGGATAATCGATTCTAATATTATTAAGCACAGGCCCAATAAATCTGCCCTTGTATTTTTCTGATACAAATACAATATACCTACCACTGCTCCATACCTTTCATACATGAAGTAATAAAACTAATTCAATATGAAATCTTGTACTTGACATGGAAATTGTATTGCTATGGGCCATTAGACTCTTTACATAAACAATATATTTTGTTTAAAAGAAAAAAAATCTGCTCAGTTTAACATTATGAAAGTTTATAATGTGCAAAATCACATTAGCAGAGTAAATGATGTCAGAGAGGAAACTGTAGCATGGCTAACAAAGGCAGAAAAGAAAAAGGAACTTGAACTTCCAGGAAAACAACTTTTCTTCCATAGGTGGTCTGAACAAGATGGATGCCAATAGGTGAAAGCTTCTAACGCACTAATGTAAGATGTAATTAAAAATCTTAATTCCACAGTAGTACTTTAATGCATTCATAGTGTGTCATGTCCAGGTGCTGAAGCTCAGGGACCTAACTAAGGCAATGAATTATATGCCTCTCCAGAAGGACAGAGACGACAACATAGAAACATGATGACATATTAAGGTCAAGTCTGACCATACAATATCATGTCACAAGACCCATTGTTTATATCAGATGATACTTGCCTTCATTCCTGGTCTTATTCATCTCCATTATGCACACAGCTCTGCAAACCAGAATTTAGTAGACAAATCTTACCCAAGTATACTGCAATGTTTGCATCTTAGTCTCCTTTGTAACACTGATCCTTGTGCTCTGCTGCAGCTGTCAGGGTAATGGCTTTTTCCCCCCTTTTTTTATCTGGGTTGGCATTATTCCCAGATTCCAAATGAAAGAGACAGCATTTTTACTTGACCACCCCATTCCAACCGTTAAATACTGTGCCTTCAGGCTCCGATGCTCTAATGGTCGATTAAAGTTGATAACAGTCTGTCCAATTTCCATTTTTTAACATCCAGCCTGCTGAAATTGTAAAATTGTGAAAATCTGTAGTCTTCGGGACTTGCCTAAGAATCTTTCTGGATGTCAACACTTAATAATAAACAAGGGGAAAAATAGTTTTGTCAACAGGTTTTCTCATTTGCAGAGCTTGGCTTAGCAATGTGGTCAAGCCAAGTTTGTTCTTGGCTGAAGTAGATGAAAGTTGCTGGGATATCAGTTGGGCTAGAAAGTGAAGCCCCTCACAGTACAAGGCAAAGTTCTTCAAAGACTTCTGAAACCATTGAACAACGCACGCATTTCCTTACCTTACCTGCATTACCAATAGACTAGTCTTGGTCTTGTGAAGAGACTTACTTAATTGTTTGGCAGACACACACATATTCTCAGCTTCTAAGCTTTGTTAGGGTGGAAAGGTCATAGAGTTAAAAATATAATTGCAATATTTTCAGAAATCTGATGTTGGAATGGATTGAAATAAAGCATTTTGCAAGTTTCCCCCCCCCTAAATCAACAGTGGGTTTTCTTAAGTTTCAGAAAACTGGAATTAAAATCAAATTTTCAGAGATGGATTTATAGACCAGTAAAATCCTGCAATCAGCGGTGTGGTCCCAGTTTCCTAGTGAAAGGAAGAACTCAGAACTTCACCATGACATCCTCCCTGTGTCTTCACTTCCTTTGTCTGCCATGCTTGGATTGATTCTTCCTCTGAACATGGATGATCTCCTAGCATTCTCATCTTTGGTAGGCTGCTCTCTTTTTGTTTTCAATAAACTGTTCAGCTTTAGGAAACCTTTTTCACATTGGGGAAGCAATTGCCCATTTTCTGAGTCTTTGCTGTTAAAGTAAGTGCAGACTAGTCCTTCAGGCTCTGCCAAATTTATCACTGTGATAAATATATTTCTGGGAATGTGGCTCCAGTCTTTTTTTCTAGCTAGGCTGAAAGGAAGCTTTGAGAAATTTTAGGTCAAATATTTGGTTCTCCATGTTAGTACTACATCATAGAGATTGCACTTCCTTTCCTTAGACAATAATCTTTGCATCTAAAACCATAGACATTATCACTTAGACCCCTGACTGGGATTTACTCTGCTCCTACCAACAGTTTGAACTCTAGTTCTTACCCACTTTATCTCTAGTACAGGGGGTTTTCTCTACCAGGGCAGGAGCATGCATATTTTCTAATATCTGATGAGAATTTAAAAAAAGCATACAGAAACTCAATGTCAAAAATTGATGTGACCACATATTTTGGTTTTGAAATAGGGTAACTTAAAGTTTACCCTACCTGGCACTGATAGAACTTATCTTTATTGGTCCTTCTTTTTTAAAAATAAATTGTTTTATTTATTTATTTGAGAGTGACAGACAGACAGAGAGAGAAAGAGGGAGAGAGAGAGAGAGAGAGAGAGAGAGAGAGAGAGAGAGAGAGAGAGAGAGAGAGAGAGAAAATGGGTGCACCAGAGCCTCTAGTCACTGCAAATGAACTGCAGATGTGTGTGCCCCCTTGTGCATCTGGCTAATGTGGGTCCTGGGGAATGGAGCCTTGAACTGGGGTCATCAGGACTCACAAGCAAGTGTTTAACCATTAAGCCATCTCTCCATCCCTGTTCTTTCTCTTGATAGTATTGGAAATGCTATTGCTGAATGTTTATTGCCAAAATGCTTTTGAACTCCAGAGAGACCATACTTCATACAATGTGTGGAAATTCAGGAAAGGCAAGATAAAAACTCTAAGACTTCTTATTGTGTAGAATGAGCTATCACTATTTACTGGGCAGAAGCTTCAGGACACTACGTCTATTCCTCAAAAACCTGAATAGTTACTCGAGTCTCATGGATTTTCTTCTGCATCTCTAAAAATGCCTGAAAAATATCCTGTTACATTAGATGAATCTAGTAATAACAATAGCAGTTAGCACCAATATGGCACACCAGGTGCCAGAAACCCTTTGAAGCATGTTAAGAAGGTGAGCACATTTAGTCCTGATGGTAACTATGGAAGGTAAGTACCATTGCTCTTCCAGTTAAATAGATGAAGACAGTGAGCCACAGTTTGGTTATAAAACTTATTCAAGGTCACATAGCTAGAAAGAGTGGAGGGGAAGTTTGAACCAAGGGAGCCTGACTTACTAGTCTGCTCAGTTTACTTTATAGAAGCACTACTGTTTTCTTGACCATAAGGGATTTCTCTGAGCGGTGATTCATTCTGTATGCCTATTAACTGTGGTATTTCTCCAGTTTCTGTTGGGTGTGCTCAGCTGGTGAGAGTTTTCTGATTATCCTTCCATGAGCTTTATGGAATGTCAACTCTGGCTGCGTAACCAGCAATCAGACAGAATCTTCAGTTTGATTCACAATGTTCAACCCCCCTGGTCTTGATCCATTTATAAAGTGCATTCTATAGTTCTTTAAGATGGGGCTTGACAATACAAAGTGAGTGGGAAAGACATAAATTACAGTAGGAGTTGGGAAGAAAATAGAAAATAATTAGAATAATAGGTAGAAGAAAGCAAAAAATAAGTGTTATGCAATGTCTTCTGAACTGGATGATTTATAGGAAAGTATTTGAAAAGCTGTTGATGCTTTCCAGTGGGAGGTAGCATTATTATGATAATTGTTGCATTTGTTTTATCATTCTCACCTTGGGATTCTGGTTTCTGCCAAAGTTGAACACAGAAATAAATCAGTAGGTGGATTGGAAATGCTGAAGGCTGGGGTGCTGTTGAATGAGTACAGGTGGGGAAGCTGTCTTCTTGGGGCTCCTGCTGACCTAGTGAGCATCCCAAGCACCAAGAGAACCTTCGGGTTCCTGAAGGAGCTATCAGAAGCTGAAGAAAAAGACACACCTGTGCTGAAAAGTACAGAGAGGAAGGTCTGATACCCAAGCCAAGGCCACACACAATCAGTTCAAATTGCAGAGAAAAGACACAGGCCACCAAAGCACAGAACAATTCAAACCTGACAAAGGGATTTGAGAGAATCAGAAGTACTCTTGCTAATGTAGCAGAGAAAGAGGCGAGGCTAGAGAAAAATATAGGCCAAGTAATAAGTGCAAAAAGGGATTGAAGCTAGTAATGATTCCAAAACGGCTGAGCTACCGAGCCCATTTTAAAATCCTCTTAAAAACAGACACAAAGAAGAAAAGAAACATGGGCAGGCATGCCACATGATGACCTTGAAGAATAATTAAACCAAAAACCAAGTAAGGGACTATGTTGCAGCTCAGAACATAGAGAAATCAGTACTGGTTGGCAGAATTCTGAAAGCATTAAGGGAGATTGTGCTCTCTAAGCTAATTAGTCCCCACACTTAGAGTAATTTTGGAGAAAACTAATAGGGATCTAAGGATGCTAAGAAGAAAAGGAAATGTAAAAGGGGGTTTAATCTTGAACCAAAACAGAAAGCTTATGAAAATGCAGCTCAATACAGCTAATGTCAACATGCAGTGGGGGATATGAAGAAGGGATCCCAGCATCTAGGGTAATGGGATCATTGGCGAGAGCCATGATTGATTGTCTTTTTCAAGAGCAAAGCTGGTCCAAAAATTGACTTTTTTATTGTGCATAGGAATTGGCTGAAATTTAAAAGATAGCATAAATTTTTGAACTTTACTTACATACTTGGCACAGGTTTCATATCATTTATTTCACTGGTAGGATAGTTTGGGTTGGATGGAGCCTGCTCTCGTGGGTTGAGAGAAAAACATAGCAGAAGAAGCAGGTGGGCTTTCCCTGATCATGACTGTGTGGGAAAAAAAATCATTGATGGTAGTAAAACTCTCAGATGATTATTACTTGCAGGATTCAGAGACATTCTTTGAGAACATGAAATGCTGCACAATGGGATTAGGGCATTATTAAATGAGACTTGGCTAATGATAAAACTAAATGTCTTAGCAGTGTCATTGGACTTGAAGAGATTCTTGCCACAGATGAGGGACTAGATTGCGTGAGTTCTCACATATTTGGGACATTCTTATTCTAGGGTGCCATGATATTTGAACAATGGGGAGAAATTTTCCAATATGCCATCCAGAGGTGAAGTTGGAATTTCAAGAGAAGAGGGTATCACAGGATCCTAAACATCACAGATTTTTTGATATTCTTTTTGCTCCATTTCACACTCTGCCTCAGTTCTGAGATTAAAAATGTTCTTACCACCTCTGTCACCTTAGAACCATATACTTTAATCTCACAACCCATTTTCCATCTGAGGGCTATGTAATTGTTATTTCCAATGACTGATTCCACTTCAGTTAACTAAATTAGTAATTTTGATGAACTTTTGAGGGCTGCCTCGTGTTAGTATAGAATGATAAAATGTTAAGCAAATAGGAGTCATAAGAAATCCATGAACTAGTACTGTTACAACTTGAGTTGAAATTCTCATGGACAAAGATACATAAAATTGTAAGATTATGAATGATTGAAATGAAAAATGATCAACCGGGATGAAAAGAATGACGCATGGATCTAATAGAATTTCCTGACTCATGATCCTCTCCACAGCCTTCTTTTATATGATGTCTCTGATGCAGAATCTTTTCCTTTCTGCAGATAAGAATATTAAAACACAAGTGAAAAGACTTCTGCTTTTAGATATGATGCATAAAACCTTGGAACTCAGACTTTCAGAGTCTAGCTTTTATAAAAAAAACTTGGATTTAAATGTATATGTGTGTATATATGAGAGAGAGAGAGAGAGAGAGAGAGAGAGAGAGAGAGAGGCTTTGGAGCTGATTTTCAAGAGAAATATTGAAGGATTTTAAATCTTGGCCTAAGAGATGCCTTGCAGTCCTGTAAATACTGATTGATGGACTATTCTGGTCAGATTTGAAAGACTTGAATGCAATAAGAACTAAGGACTGTGAGGTTTGGCTTTTGAGGGTGAGAAAAACTTTGCCTGGACTGGGCTAGAAGCAGTTTGTGTGAGAGGCTTGCTGTTATGCCCATGTCCTGAATGAGAGAGAATGAGTGTGTGTGTGTACATGTGTATGTGCATATAGAAATTAGGAAGGGAACCATGAGATGGGAAGAGGCTAATGTAAGGGATGGGGAGGGAGAAAAAGACAGGGTAATGTAATACATATGACAAGAAAGCATAAGGGAAGACTATTAGAAGGCTAGGAGTCAGTCAAATGTGGCAAGGGGACAGGGGAGGGTGGTGAGTGAGGGAGATCAAAAAGCATAAGAACACTAGAGAAATTTGCAATCTGATTTCTATAGACACAGAAAACATACCAACTGAAAACTATAATAAAATAAGATCTCAAACTGAAGGTCAGTTTATCATAGTTCATACTGTTACAGACATTATATCTAGATTTCCACTAGACATTATAAGATGCAATTTAAAAAATAAATTAAAAGTCAGGGTAGAGCTGGAGGGATGGTGTAGTGGTTGAGGCATTTGCCAGCAAAGCCAAGGGACCCCAGTTAAGTTTTCCAGTACTCATGTAATGCACAAAGTGGTACAGACATCTGGAGTTCCTTTGCAGTAGCAAAGGGCCATGGTGCTCCAATTCTACATATCTGCCTCTCTCTTTCTCAGATAATAAATAATAAATAAAAATATTTTGAAGCTGGGTATAGTGACGCATGCCTTTAATTCCAGTACTTGGGAGGCAAGAGGTAGGAGGATCTCTGAGAGTTCAAGGACACCCTGAGACTACATAGGGAATTCCAAGTCAGCCTGAACTAGAGTGAGAGCTTACATTGAAAAACAACAACAACAGCAACAAAAATCACAAAAATATTTTGAAAAATTCTGAGTAGACAAAGCTAGTTTCAGAAACAATGAAATATAACTGTGGTGGTTTGATTCTGGTGTCCCCCATAAACTTAGGTGTTCCGAATACTAGATTCCCAGCTCAGGGAGATTTCAGAATTAACACTTCCTAGAGGCAGTGTGTTTGGGTTGGGCTTATGGGTATTAAAGCTAGTTCCCCCTTGCTAGTGTTTGGCACACTGCCTTGTTCCTGTTGTCCAACTGGTGTTGGTCAGGAGGTAATTTTTGCCTTATGGTCATATCATTGTTTTCCCTGGCCATCATGGAGCTTCCCCTCAAGTCTGTAAGCCAAAATAAACTGTTTTCCCCACAATCTGCTCTTGCCTGGATGATTTCTGCCAGCAATGTGAACCTGACTGCAACAGTAAAGTTGGTACTGAAGAGGTGTCATTTGCTACTAGACACCTGACTGTGTGGCTTTGGAGCTGATTTTCAAGAGAAATATTGAAGGATTTTAAACCTTGGCCTAAGAGATGCCTTGCAGTCCTGTAAATACTGATTGATGGACTATTCTGGTCAGATTTGAAAGACTTGAATGCAATAAGAACTAAGGACTGTGAGGTTTGGCTTTTGAGGGTGAGAAAAACTTTGCCTGGACTGGGCTAGAAGCAGTTTGTGTGAGAGGCTTGCTGTTATGTCCATGTCCTGAGAATTTGCACAGGGTTGCTTTGTATAGAAATGGGCTGGTGCAAGCAGAGGGATATGGCACAGAAAAAAAGAAAAATGTAATCTTTGGGATGAAACTGCTGTCTGTTCAGCTACAATTGTACGAGAGATTACAACCATTGAGATTGGGTCAGTTGATTTGCATTGTGGAACAACAGAAAGAATGCACATCTTTTGAAGGGGTCTGAATGCTAAAGGAGTATTCTATTCTTCAAAGTTTGCTTTACTTCCCTCTGGATTAACAAATTGGCACTCTACCTGGTACTGTGGAGTATGAGAAATGCAGGAATGAGAGGGTCCTTGAATTTACAGCCTGGTCTTGTGTTTTAGAAATGGTCATGGACAGTGTAAAGCAGGTTTTCTGGTTGCATACATGGAGAACTGATGGAGCTTTGAGGATAAACCATGGGGTACAGTGGAGACCCCATGGACATGTTAGGACCATGAGATTGCTGCTAAGGAAAGCTGGGGCCCTGGATGAAGCTTTCCAGGACTGTGAGTAGCCTAGCTGGACAGGCAGAACTGGGACTCCAGAGAGTTATCAGTGGTTAGAATTATTGGACTTGGAGATTTGTGACTGACTAGAATTGTTGGACTTGGAGCTACAGAGTTTGATTTTTGCCCTGTTTCTTTCTTTCTTTCTTTCTTTCTTTCTTTTTTTTAATCTTGTATTGCTTTTTTGTTTTATTTTATTTTATTTTTTTTGTTTTTCAAGGTAGGGTCTCACTTTAGCCCAGGCTGACCTGGAATTCACTATGGAATCTCAGGGTGGCTTCAAACTCACAGCGATTCTCCTACCTCTGCCTCCCAAGTGCTGGGATTAAAGGCGTGCGCCTCCACAAAATCTTGTATTGTTTAAACATTTATTTGCTATACCCAATGCCATCTTTTTCGGTGTGTTTATTTTGTGCCCTTATGGGTTTTTTTTTTGGGGGGGGGTATTTTTTGGTATTATGGTTCAGTTATAAGACCTTGGATTATGGGGATGTTTGAACATCAGTAGGATTGATAAAAACTATGGGGACTTTTAAAGTTGGGCTAAATGCATTTCATTTTATGTCATGTATGGTTAGCAATTTATGGGGGCAGGGGAGGAATGTGGTGTTTTGATTCAGGTGTCCCCCATAAACTTAGATGTTCTGAATGCTAGGTTCCAGCTCATGGAGATTTAGGATTTAATGCCTCCTGGTGGCAGTGTATTGTTAGGGGAAGGCTTATGGGTATTATAGTCAGTTTCCCCTTTCCTGTGTTTGGCATACTGTCCTGTTCCTGTTGTCTACCTGATGTTGGCCAGGAGGTGATGTTCACCCTCTGCTGATGCCATTGTTTCCCCCTGCCATCATGGAGCTTCCCCTTGAGTCTGTAAGCCAAAAGAAACCCCTCTTCAAGCTGTTCTTGGTCAGGTGATTTCTGCCAGCAATGTGAACCTGACTACAACAGTAACACTTGATAGCATGCAAGAATAGATTCTTAGTGTAAAAAAGAGATGGAGACTTAGGAAAGAATCAAAAGGATATATTATAAATAAGGATTGTTATAATGGAAATTAAAAATGTCATTGATGGGCTCACAAGTAGATCAGACAAAATCTATGTGAGAATCAGCAGCCTTGAAAATGCATCAGCTAAAATAGAAAACCCCCAGACTTGGGCATCTAAAAAGCTGAATTGAAAAGATAAACATAGGTGGACCTAACTGGAATACAAGAAAGAAAGAAAGAAAGAAAGAAAAAAAGAAAGAAAGAAAGGAGGAAAGGAAGGGGAAATATTTGAAATAATAATGGATAAGAAATGTTTTAAAATTATTAACAGATACTAGGCACATATACATGAAGCAATGGAAAGATCTTTAAACAATCCCTGCATAAGCTTATATTAAAACTACAGAAAATCAAAGACTGGAAGAAAAACACTGAAAGAAGTCAGAGGAAATAAACCACATTACCTATAAAAGAATATGGATAATATTTGTTGCAGCCTTCTTGGTAGAAGCCATGTGAACAAGGAGAGAATGGAGTACAAATGTTGAAAGAAAATAAAACTAATTTATAATCATATACATAGAAAAAATGATCCTTCAAAATTGAGGGAGAAATAAAGACTTCCTTAAACAGACAAGGCTTGAGTGTATTATCAATAGAACTTCCTTAACTGTCCCCCCACCCCAGAAGATATTGTTTAGATATAAGGAAAAACATATAGGCCAGAAAAATAATGACATTCTTTTTATATTTTATTCTTTTCATCCTTTTAAAAGCAAGGTCTCACTATAGCCTAGGCTTACCTGGAACTCAGTCTGTAGCCTCAGGTTGGCCCAAAATCATGGTGAATGTCATACCCTAAACTCCCAAGTACTGAGACTAAAGGCATGTAACAACATGCTCAGCATTATCCTGTTTTCTAATTGACCTAAAATATGACAGTATGTTGAAATAATAATAGTAAAGTTTTATTAGATGCTTGTATACTACGATTATGGTGTGAATGGCAGCAATGTCATAAGAGATAGAAAAGAGGAATTGGAGATTCTATTGTGAAATATTTTCCTTATGCTTAAAATTGTATACTGTTATTTAAAGATGGACTTCCTAGGGCTGGAGAGATGGCTGAGTGGCTAAGTTGCTTGCATAAAAAGCCAAAGAACCCAGGTTTAGTTTTCCATACCCATGTAAGCCAGATGCACAAGGTGGCACATGTATCTGGAGTTGGTTTACAGTGCCTAGAGACTCTGATACACCCATTCTATCTATCTGTCTATCTATCTATCATCTATCTATCTATCTATCTATCTATCTATCTATCTATCTATCTACCTCTTTCTCAAATAAATAATAAATAAATGAAAATTAAATATGGGCTTCCTTAGATATCCAAAAATATCCTCAGCAAAAGAAGGACTTCTAGAGGTATCATCATACCTGATTTAAAGCTGTACTACAAAGTCATAGTAATAAAAACAGCATAATACTGGCATAAAAATAGACATACTGTTCAATAGAATAGAATAGAAGAACCTTCCTTAGTTTAAACAACTATAGCTACCTGATCCTTGACGAAGGAACTAATAATATACATTGGAGAAAAAACAGCATTTTCAACACATTGTGCTAGAGAATTTTGGATAACCATATATAGAACAATGAAATTAGACCCACTCCTCTCACCATGCACAAAAATAAACTCCAAATGGGGTAAAGACCTCAACATAAGGCTTAGAACTCTTAAATGACTGGAGGAAAAAATAAGGATAACTCTCCACAAAATAAGAGTGGGGAAAGACTTCCAGAATAATACCTCAGTAGCTCAGGAAATTAAACAATCACTCAATCAGTGGGAACTCATGAAACTAAAAAGCTTTTGTACAGATGGACATACCACAAAGAGCCAACAGACTAATCATAGAATGGGAGAAAATCTTCACCAGCTATACAACTGATAGAGGCTTAATAACTAGGATATACAAAGAATTAAAAAAGCTAACAACAAAAAAAAAACCAAACAATACACTCAAAAAATGGGGCAGAGAACTGAATAGAGAATTCTCAAAGAAAGAAATACAAATGACCAATACTTCCTTAAAGAAATGTTCAACATCCTTAACCATCAGGGAAATGCAAATTAAAACAACTATGAGATCCTACCTTACTCAAGTAAGGATGACAACCATTTAAAAAAAATCAAATTATAACAAATGTTGTCAAGGATGTGGAGAAATTGGAACCTTCATTCATTGCTGATCTGAATGCAAACCTGAACAACAACTATGGAAATCAGTATGGAGACTCCTAGAAAAGATGAAAATAGAAAATCTGTTATCTGATCCAGCTTTTTCTCTCCTTGGCATTGACTTTAAAGTCTCCACTCTTCAATGAGGAGATATTTGCTCAACCACATTTATAGCTGCTATATTCACAATAGCTAAGAATTGGAATAAACCCAGATGTCCATTGTTTGACAAATGTACAATGAAGATATGGTACATATACACAATGGAATTCTACTCAGCAGTAAGAAAACTGAAATAATGAAATTTGTAGGGAAATGGAAGGACTTGGAATAATTCATACTCACTGAACTCACACAAATGCAGAAAGACAAATGTCACATATTTTCTATCATCTGTGGTTCCTACCCAGGAACAGCTTGAGTTGCAGGCATACCTGACAGGCAACTTGAGGAAAGATAATAGGGATGGAAGGGTATTGGGGGAGAGGAATGGGAGGGCAGGATAGATATACCAAAAGTAAAGCAAAATGAATTAATACCATAGAAATCTTTTTCTTGAAAAACAGAATAAAAGATATAACCCTCAATAGGATTATGGGGGATCATCTGTACAGAAGGGCCCTGAAGAGTGTGGGTGAGATCTAATCCTAAAATAATTGGCTCTGGCTTGTACCTCCTAGTGCCAGAAACCAGTTACCCCACATTGAGCTGTTGGTTGGTCCCCAAAATAAGACACGCTTGTGTCAAAGCACTTGATTACCCACCGGAGGTGAGAGGTAAGACTATTGCTGAAGACAGCACAATCTGCTAACACAGAACATTGAGAGATGATACTGGAATCTATAAGGAAGTCAGTTCCCAGATGGCTAGCCCATAGAGTGCTGGAAAGTTCCACATGAGCTGCTGAGGGACAATGGCCAACAACATGAAATATCAGGAAACACTGCTATATGAAATCAACCAGCCAGTCAAGACGTACCCATCTGTGCAATAGTGGCACTCAGCCTAGGCAAATAACCACGGGGTCTCTAAGAAACCCTCTCAGTGGAAAGGAACTCAAAGTTGATACTGGAAACCAAGTCAGAATTCTATGGACATAAGGGTCATAAAGTCCAATGAGAAGATCCTAGTAGTCTTTGGTCAAAAGAGGGGCTACATCCATCATAACCTCTCTTAACTAACTAAACTTATCCCTTTAACCTACGCTGCTCTCACTCTCTGCTGGAGAATATGATTTTCTTTTACAGAAGGCAGTGAAAACTAAGGATAACCAGTATCTATCAATATGACAAGAAACAGATAGATGAGTATCTATCATGAGATAGCTACTTTTCACAATCAGCCAGGGTTCCAGTGAAAGCACAGAGGAATTGATGAGTTGAGCGCGAGTGCTGCTCTCAAGCAAAGCCTTGCATCCTGCACGAGAGGGATGGTGATAAGCACTGTATTAGTCAGGGTTCTCTGGAGGAACAGAACCAATGGGATAAATTATATTAAAAGGGAATTTATTGGATTATCTTATGACAGTCCAATAGCAGTTGCTGGCCTGAGAGTCAAGGTACCCAGTTGCTGCTCAATCCATGCCTCAGCAGTCCCAATCCAGCACTGAAGGCCTATAGGCTTCCTGAGGAGCTGCTGATCTTCAATCCATGCTGGTCTTCAGTCCGCATTGGTCTTCAGTCCATGATGGAAGGCAGCAAGCAACTCTGGCAACCGAGTGGAAGGAGGGGGCTCTTTTTACCCAGAGCTTCCTTATATAAAGTCCCCCTCTGAGAGGGTCTGCCCACTCTGGCGGAAGGGCTCACTCTGAGGAAAGACTTTGTCCTTCAGTTAACCCTTCCTAGAAGCAACTTCAGAGATGTACCCCGAAGTGATGTCTGTGGATTACTAAACAGATAAGTTGGCAAAACCTTAACCATCGCAGACACTGAGGACAGTCAAAGAGTATCAAAGCAAATAAATAAATAAATAAATAAATAAATAAATAAATAAATAAATAAATAAAAATCAGTAGTTGTTAGAGTTTAACTCTAAAGTAGACTTAAAACACACCCAATAAGGCTCAGAGAATTTTGCAGAAGAGGGTGTAGAAAGCTTGTAAGAGCCACAGGGTAGGGAGGAATATCCAGAGGCATTGCTCCCCCACAATAAATGACTGATACTCTCACAACTCATAACCAATAACCTTATGGCGAATACCAGCAACCCCACTGAGGAGGGTCCTCAGTAGAATGGGCAGGGAGGAGGGGAACGGTACCAACACATAATGTGTCCATACAAATTTTCTACTTAATAAAAAACAAAAAAAAAAAAGATGGACCTCAAGTGATTAAAATGTACATCATTAAAAGTTAGGATAACATTTGAATTTTTAAAAATTGATATGCAATTTTAATCAGTTGACAAAACAATATGCCAAAATAGCGAAAATTGTGTAACAGAGGTTTATATGAAGAATGCAAAAATTGGGGACAAAAGAGAAACAATATAGATGGGTCTTGATATTTTGTTGTTGCTATTATCTTTTCTGATAAGCTCTATACTTTAATTTTGAATACAGATCATTGGCATTTAAGGAGATTATTGATAAAGGTAGATTTATTGGTGTCAGAGAAAATAACACCAGCAACTGTATTTTGCCTGCAAGAGAGCCACTTCAAATATAATAACAGATATGTTACAGGTAAAGTGATAGAAAGATGCATCATGATGATATCAATTAAACACAGCTGGATTACCTATAGTAATTTTAAGATAGACTATAAAACCAGGAAAAATATTAGGAGTAAAGGATGATACTAGATAACGATAAAAGGGTAAATTTTGCAAGAAGACATGGCATAATGTATAAGTGTCTCACAAAAGAGTGTCAACATACACAAGACAAAACTGCTAGAGCTTTAAGGAGAAATGGACAAGTACATTACTGTAGTTGAAGACTTTAATACCTCTCAGTAATTGAAAGATCAAGCAGGCTGAAAATTAGTAAGGCTATAATTGACTGGAACAGCACTATCAATCAACTTGTTCAAATTGACTTTTATAGAAGAGTCCATCCAATAACAATAGTGCACACATTTTTCTCAAACTCACATATAGCTTTCCCAAAATAGACTACATTCTGGGCTATAAAACCCACCTTAAATATTTAAAATAATACAACTTATATCAAGTGTATTTTTAGGGCAATTAAACTAGAAATCCATAATAGAAAAAGAGTTGAAAATACATAAATACTTGAAAATTAGAGAAAACATTTCTAAATCCTTGAGTGAAGGAAATCTCAAGAGAAATTAAAACTGTTTTCAAATAAATGAAATGAAAATATACCTCAACAACATTTGTACAATGTAGTGAAAGTAGAGCCTAGAGGGCAATTTCTAGCATCACATGTGTATATCAGAAAGGAATAAATATCTTAAATCAAGAGTCTATGAAACTAGAAGGAGAGTCACTGAAGTTGAAATCATGCACAGAAAAGAAGTAGAAAACATTAGAAGTGAAATTGATGACAGGAGAATAACAGAAAAGTAGTGAAACTAAGACCTGGATTATTGAAAAATATCAACAATATTGGTAATCATCTACTTACATCTACCAGAAGAAAGGAAGTAAGAAGAGAAAACAAAAGCTAAAAGAATTAGAAATAAAAAAGGCACAACTACTGATTCTGCATTGAAAGGATAATAAAGTAATACCAGACAGAACACCAAACCCTCAAATATGATACCTTATAGTCAACAGATAAATTCTTTAGAAGACACAAAGTTGCATGGTCTCACAAAAATAAGGAAATAGCATGAATTAGCATATGTGTCTATTAAATAAGTTAAATAAGTTAGTAAGGGTTCAAAACAGAGAAGAAAGCACAAGGTCCTGATGGTTTCATTGGTGTATCTACCAAGTATTTAAGGGTGAAAGCATACTAATTTTCCACAACCTCACATAGAAAACTAAAGGCAGAAGAAGCTCTTCCTGATTCATTCTGCAGCCAGTGTTACCCTAATACAAAAACAGGGTAACATTACAAGATAATAAAAGGACAGGTAAATATTTCTCATTAACACAGAAGCAAAATTATCACTAAAAGACAAGCAAATTGAATTTAACATTGTATGAAAGAATTAAACATTGTAGCTAAATGAAATTCATTTCATATATACAAGCCTGGTTCAAGACTGGAAAAGCCATGGGTAAAACCCACCAAATTAACAAAAAAGAGGAAATCAATGAATGAAAGAGGATCTGTGTTTATGGATTAGAAGTACAGGAAGGGAGTAACCAAGAGAGAGGTTGAAACTAAGGCTTTTGTTTATAGGTTTCTGGGCAGCAAAGAACTGAAATTGGAGGAACTGAATCTTGGTGCTTTTTAAGCAAAACAACTTTACAATTAGTCAATTAATTGTGTTAATTGTTTATCTTAGCTTTTGGAGGCTCAATGCAAGAAATTCAAACATCATTAATGGTCATAAAAGTAAGGTTTTTTATTTTTTTATTTTTTGCCACTCTCAGAAGCAAGTGCAGTTATTATTGTCCCATCTTTTCCAGGAGCATTCTAATCACACACAGTCTTCCAGAAGGACAATCAGAGCTTGAGCCTAAAAGATATTAAGGAGAATTTTGACTGTTCCATCTGTGAAATCCTCACAAATCACACAGGGACTTTCATTTTATTTGTACTAATTGTTTCTGAAAGAAAACCATTCATTTCATAGTTTGTAGGTTGTCAGATAGTGGTTAACTGATAAATACTTAATTTTACAAATGGCATGTAAAATTTTTCCCTCTCTGTTCATTTGGGATGAGGAATCCAAGAATGGGATTAGGATTGGTGAGACCTGACTTGCTTTTCTATTTCTTTTTAAATTTTGAAAAATATTTTATTGATTTGTGTGTGTGTGTGTGTGTGTGTGTGAGGAGGGGAATGGGTGGGCCAGGGTCTCCAGCCACTGCAAACTAACTCCAGACATATTTGCCACCTTGTGCATCTGGCTTACTTGGGTTCTGGGGAATTGAACCTTGGTCCTCAGGCTTTGCAGGCAAATGCCTTAACTGCTAAGCCATCTAAGCCCTCTCAAATTTTTTGAATCTGCACTGAGTATAAATGTGTATTGAGTCTGGAAAGAAGAAAAATCTAGAAAATATCATTTACAAGGGAAGAAATGACTATTCCCTTCTGTGCTTCTCTTCAGGGTATGCAAATAGGTGTCCCTAGGCCATAGGTCTTTGTTGTCAGTGTCATTATTCAGGAAACTTCTTAGTAGCAGCAGTCAGAGACTTAGTTTGGGGCATGGCTTTTGAACTGAGTGCTGTGGTTGGCCCCGTTAGCCTATGTAATTTTCAGAGGTCTGTTTATGGATGAGGAAGTCCTATGTCATGAAAAGGCTCTCTGCTGCCTTACCCTCAGAGTCTCTTAGTCTTCTTCACTCAGAAATGTCAGAGTGGAGTGAGAAAGGAAATATGCAGAGTGCTAACACATTCTTACATGCATTATTTTCTCTTTTTTAAAAACATTTTTTGGTTTGTTTTTATTTATTATTTCAGAGCGACAGATAGAAAGAGACAGAGGGAGAGAGAGAGGGAGAGAATGGGTGCGCCAGGGCTTCTTTCAGCCACTGCATACGAACTCCGGATGCTTGCGCCCCCTTGTGCATCTGGCTAACATGGGTCCTGGGGAACCGAGCCTCGGACCGGGGTCCTTAGGCTTCACAGGCAAGCTTTTAACCGCTAAGCCATCTCTCCAGCCCACATGCATTATTTTCACCACTGATATCTTACCTTGGTTAAAAACTGTTTTGTCTTCCTGTTTTCCATGTTTGGGAATTTTCCAAAGCATCACAGATGGTTCTCATTTTAGAAGGCAATGACATGATATTTTAATGAACAGATTAGTCCAATAAGCAGGTGTGGTGTGTAAGAATGGGCCTTGTGGCAACACTGAGTCAGGGACATTTGCCTTGACCAGTTCATAGAGACTTTCTCCTGGGGGTCCTGTGTGCTCTGTGATTGCAGCAAGCAAGAATCTGTTCTCTCTGTTAGTCACGCCACATCTGGGGCTTTGTTCCAGGCTTAGTGTCCTGCATGGTGGAAGCTAGACCAGGGACAGGGATTTGGTAGAGAGGGCATAAAAAAAAATCAGAAAATGACTTTGTGTGACTCTAAAAAATGACAACTTAACAAAACTTAAGGATGAACACAGACCCCTTGAGCATTCTTTTTGAAAGTATTTATTTATCTAGAGAAAGAATGAATGAGACCTCCAAAGTATGTTGCCATTGCAAATGAACCCCAGAAGTATGCACCACTTTGTGCATCTGGCTTTATATGCAGATTGGGAATTGAACCTGGGCCACAGGTTTTGTCATTAAGAGCCTTTAGTCACTGAGCCATCTCTCCAACCCTCATACTAATCTTAGCAAAAAATTAAGTGATGCATCAGCAAGGACAGTTCAGGAATGGTTCAGGAATCTGTGAGGGTGTACAGAAAAGGGCTGGGAAGGTGGTTGGAGTATATCACACTGCAGAGTGGCCCCAAGGAAACCTTTCCTATCATGTTTGTGAGGGTATCGTTAATTCTCTATCCAGAAGCTCTGTACAGGAAGGCCGTGTTCCCAAATATTCTACTTTTTTTTTTTTTTTAAGGTAGGGTCTCACTTTGGCTCAAGCTGACCTGGACTTAACTATGTAGTCTCAGGGTGCCCTGGAACTCCCAGCAATCCTCCTACCTCTGCCTCCCAAGAGCTGGGATTAAAGATGTATATCATCACACCCAGCTCTAAAGGTTCTACTTATTGAATCCAGCCATCTGTGACCACCAGGTTTGCTAGGAATTTTCTCACAATTTGATGCGGTTTGAATTGTGACATTTTCCTAATGTGACATTCCATGGCACCACATGTCATCACAGCCATGTGCAAGCCAGTGACAAGAACTGCAGAGGGAATCTAATGTTTCTGATGGCTTTAAACATAGTAGGTCTCTCCTACTTAACAATGCTGGCTGCCATTTCTGGATTGCTCTTATTTTGGTGAAGGTAATATAATTGTTATGCTTAAGTCTCATCTGTTCTCAGAGGAGCATTTGTTGTGTTTCAGTGCCCTGTAAGCATGCCTTAGACTGTTCTGAGATGACACGATCTGAGGCCAGCTGTCCATCAAATCTATGGATGTGTGCAAGGACAGACTCAGTGAGTCAGATGCCTGCTGTCACCGCATGAATCACCAGGAAACCTTATTAGAAACTTTTCAGGGACAAGCTCACATATATTTACGTGATGTTTGTAGCTTCTTCTGACTTTAGCTTGCATCCTCTCAGGCAGGATGATGCTACAGCTGGTCTGGGGAGCTTTGGGGATGCAAGCATTAATCTGTGACTGATGTACCTGTGTAGTGAAAAATTCATAGTAGGAAGGGAGCTCCATCTCTCTCAACCACTCTGCAACTTCCCTCCCCCCAAGATATTACAAAAGGACCGAATATGTATGTCATGCCTACTCTGTGCCAGGTACAACACTTTGCCTCATATTTTGAATGAGGTGCCATCCTGTAGAAGAGGAAATGGAGGTGAAGCTTAAGGAATGCTGACTTAGCTAAATATTCAGTGAGAACAGCAAATACATTCTTGGTCTCCAAGTGTGACTTTTGGAAACCCTCATTCAGTCTAGGCTCATTTCAAAGCCTACATCTCAAGCTCATCCTCAGTATCATTAAGGAGGATGTGCTTGGTGTAGAAAGTCAACTGAATTGATCACCACAGATGATGTTTGAGGATTTTGAGGATGAGGTGAGAAGCTTTGATTCCCCATTTACCTTTTTTTCCCCTTTCCTTGAAGGGCACAGATGCCACTAAATTCACAGATGGCCTTACCATCCACAACCTCTCCAAACATTTCTCACTCCAATTTCCATTTTTCTCTGTTTATACTACAGGGTCATGTTGGTAATTCTTTCTGTGTCTTTTGAATTGAACACTTATTATTTGCCTCCAAGCTAATTTTTTTCTGCATGACTAAGCTGCTTTTTCATGCTATTGATTTATGCTGGGACTATAAACCTTCCCTCCCACCCTCCATTCCTTCCTTTCTGCATCCCTTCTTCCCCTCTATTTTCCTTTCTTCCTTCCCTCTATCCTTCCTTCCTTCCTTATTTCCTTCCCTCTCTCCCTCCCTCACCTCCCTCCTTCTCTCCTTCCTTCCTTCCTTCCATCTCTCTTTCCTGTGACATTAATAAGATTGAACTCTGTTCAGCCCCAAACATGAAGAGATAGCTTTGTTATTTCTTCACTAGGATCTTCATTCCTGCACTAACATGACTGAGACAAATTCAGCTCCATAGGAGACTTCCTCATTATCTCTCTGGACCTTGCTTTAGATCTTCATATACCAGAGGTGCCAAGGAAGCAGACAGGCCTCATCAGCTTGGCTGATGTCAGACAGGAGTAGTCAGTGCACACATGTGGATGTGTTTGCAAAGAATGCAGTTTTATCAGAAGCAGTGGCATTTAGCTGGGTGTGCTGGCACACGCCTTTAATCCCAGCACTTGGCAGGCAGAGGCAGGAGGAATGCCTTGAGTCCAAGGTCACCATGAGACTACATAGTGAATTCCAGGTCAGTCTGGGCCAGAGTGAGACCCTACCTCGGATCAAAAACAACAACAACAACAACAACAAAACCCCAATAACAAAGTAGCAAAAAAAAAAAAAGGAGTGACATTTACACTCCTCTTGCATCCTTCTGCCATCTGCTCTTTTCCTTCTATCCTATCCATGTTTCCATCTCAGAGACATCATTGTACTTCTCTGAAGCCTCTCACTGCCTCACCCACTCTATGTACTCTTCTGCTGGGCCTGCTTAACAAGTCCTACAGGCGGGACAGCATAAACTGCAGATATCCATCTTCTCACAGCTCCGGAGGCTACAAGTCAGCAGCAGTGGGTTCTTCTGAAGTTTCATTCATGGCTTGTACATGGCCATCTTTGTTTTGATTTTTCATTTTGACTTTTTTATATTTATTCATTTGAGAGACAGAGAGAGAGTCAAAGAGAGAGATAATTGGCACACCAGGGTCTCCAGCCATTGCAGATGAACTCCAGATGCATGTTCCACCTTGTGCATCTAGCTTATGTGGGTCCTGGGTAATCAAACCTGGGTCCTTTGGCTTTGCCCGCAAGCGCCTTAACCACTAAGCAATCTCTTCATCCCCACACCATTCTTTATATTTCTGTACCATGGCACTTACCACTACTATGGCTCACTTACTTGTTTATATTCTGCAAATAGTTTAACAAATCTATACAAACCTTCTATATTCTTTCTACATGCCTCATTCTCAAGACAAATAGTCCCAATTAATTTTTGATTTGATTACTGAGTTCTTATTATATGTAATATATGAACTAGAACTAAATACTTTATTTCATATTTTTCCATGTATCAGATAATTGATACTGTCTGTTTCATAGAAAAACCACAAAGAGCTCTATTAAGTAAATATTATTGTTAAAATTCCCATTTCATAGTTGAGGTGCAAGAAACATGGGAAAAACCAATTATTTAACCATTAACAAAGAGTGCATGATGCTGGTAAAGGTTGAATTTGAACCCAGAAAGAATGGTTTAAGAAATGTCAAGCTTAGTTTGCAACATTGAGAAATGTCTTAGAGAAATTGCATGTTTTACAGTTATATCATCATGTTGAGCTCTGACAAAGCCTCTATCCTGAATAAACAAGCAAAAACTCTTAGGACTGTTTTTGAGTGTCAGAGTGAAGGTTGAGTAAGGGAGGATTGAAGGTCTACAATGTGGGTGGTGTGTTTGGAGTCAAATGAGCTGCAAGAGATCTGAACAAGCACTGTCAGGTTCTCAGTTCCAGCAGGGGGAAATACGGTACTCATTTTACCTCAGAAATGATCAGCTCCTGAGTCTGCAGTGTGCAGAGGCTTCTTTAGATAATTCTATGTGATTTTCAAATCACATAGATGTGATTTGAAGTGTGCTGATATGAAGCTATTGCCTATATTTTCAAACTTTTATTGACAAATTTCATATATGTACAAAATGAACTTTGATCATAATCCCCTCCTATTACCTTCTTTTGTCCCTCTCCCTGTTCCCTCTTCCATGGAACCCCTGATTCCTTCCAAATAGTTCCTCTTCTATTTGGATGTCTATATCAGTTTCCCAACTAGCAACAGCTTAGGGAAGGAGTTTATTTTCAGGTTACAGTTACAAGGCACTGGGAAAGAATGTCAGGAGCAAGAAGCCAGAGTCACATCACCTCTTATCTTCATGGGGAGGAGGAGGTAAGAAAAAGAATAACAGCAAAACCACTCTTAAAAACCTTCAGGTCCACCCCAGTGAGATGCTTCCTCTAGCAAGGGAGTCACCTCCTAAAGGTTCCACAATCTTCTCAAAGTACTACCCACTGGGGATTAAGTATCCAAACAGGAATCCACAGGGGTTGTTTTACATTCAATTACCTTAAAACCATCACATTGTCCTTTTCTGTGTCCTCTATCATCCATGTTTAAAATGTTGATGGACCTAATATTGTAAGGACTTTGTGTAGTTGATCACAACCTCTGTGAGATCATGGATGCATGGATCTTCAGAAATATGGTCATGCCATCTAGGGGGGAAAGACTGCATTGTTTTGGGGGTGTCTCAAGGCCTCCTTGAATAACAATTAACTGGAAGGTATCACTCCTCTGATACTGGGATTTTCCTGTAACTATCTACAGCTTTGGAGAACAACAGTATTACCTCAACAGTATATTTCTGTCCAAAACCTCTCTCTCTCTACCCTCTCTCTCTCTTTAAAAAAGTAAGGGTGAAGTCAAGCAATAAGACAAGAGAAAGAAATAAAAGGAGTACAAAATGGAAAGGTAGAATTAACTAGTCCTGTTTGCAGATGGCATGATTCTATACATGAGATACAAATTCTGTTTATAAATTGTACTTTAAAATTTTTAATTTTATTAATTTATTTAAGAGAGAGAGAGGGGTGGGAAATAGGCATGCTGGGTCCTTCAGCCCCTGAAAACACACTCCAGATACATGCATCTCCATGTGCATTTGGCTTATGTGGGTCCTGGGGAATCGAACATGGATCCTTTGGCTTTGCAGGCAAGCACCTCAACCACTAAGCCATCTCTCCAGCCCCTAAAATTGTATTTTTTAAGTTATCTAACAAAGAAATAGGTTTCTCTGTGGCTTCTTCACAATGGCTTTAGTTTTGGTTACCTTGTACCTCCCTCTGGTCACCTTCATCCCCCTCCTCTGACATCACTTAAACTTTCTTACCCCTCTACTTACATATCTATTGTTCTCTTCCCTTAAGCCCTCCTGTTCATGGCTGCTGAACTGAGATGCTTCATACACATGTTTCTTCAGCCTTTAGAAATTATATGATCCATATCTAGGTTCCACAATGCATTTCTATTTGTGTGTTATGTCCAGATGTTCTCCTTTCAGTGAAATTTGTATTTTTTTCTATAGAACTTCTTTAAGTTAAGTAACATCAAATTGCTAGATCGATCTTTATTTACATTTATCTATTATTGTTCTATCACCTGAGGACATATTCCTTTCTGGCCTTTTCCCAAGGTGGGTGGGTCCTTGATAGCAGTCAGGTTCCATGACCTAAAAGCATGTTTGCTTTTGAGTCTCCTTCCACAAATTGAAGGTCATTTTCTTATAAAACAACAAAACTCTTGTTTTTAAAACTTCTAAATTTAAGATGTGTCATCCTAATTTTCAACTTGGCTTTCTTTCCTGCTGCCCTTACATGCATTAGAATTCTAAATTAGATATGTTTAAGCAATTTGCCTAGAATTGTAAAGAGGCTGTTTTCTTTCTTGTATGTTTCCTTCATTTCTCTTTTTTTAAATTCAAATACTCTTCACATTCAAAAATATATCTTCATGACCATTCCTTCCTTCCTCTTAATCTGCTTTCTGACTTTGCAAATTATTATGCTGTGATAGCTTCTTTATGAGCTGTGTAACTTGTGATGAGAATGTGATGGGTATGGGTCGAATGACAAGTTTGCAATGAGGTCATTGAATCCAGGGCAGGCAAACTACATATTATTTGTCTAAGCTCTGAGAATACTGATGGGTTCTCTATCATTTCCTCACCAGAATTGACCCACATTACTGGATTTGCTTATTTGCCAGGATGGGAGCTGGATCACTTGAAGAAGCTGTGCAATGTTGGTTAATTTCACAGATGCCAGGCAAATCACAGGCTGAAAGATGTCTTGGTGTGGTTATTTATTTGCACCTTGGCTGAATATCCAGCTATAGCCAAAAATCTAGAAATTTAATTTTGACACTGAAAGTCACTCAATTTGTTGACAAAGTAGCTCACACTGAGTATAGAGCCTTGTCTCCTTTCTGCTGCTGCAAGCCTTCCTCTGTATGTGGAGAACTGGTGGACTGTTCATCTTATACCTAGGTTCTGACTCAGGAGTTCACTGTGGGCAGGCAATGTTGCTCTCAAGAAAACATAAATGACCCACCACTGTTTCTTGGATAGTAAAGTGGCTTTATTTTGGACAGCCTGCCTCCATTCTTTTTTCTGACTGTGTAAAGCACTCCTGCTGTTTAAACTCAAAGTATCAGAAGCCTTACTGACTATGAAAGTTAGCAGTCCTTCTCTGTGTTCTGATAGTTTTGTAGGTAGCGATGGCCTATGATATATTATCTATTTGTTCTCCTTGTGCGTAATCTTTGCCACTTGATTTTAAGGTCTCTGAGACCAATGGCTCTTCCCTTTTTCATCTTTGTATGACCAGCAGCTTTCTGGCACAGGGATTTGTTTTTAGTAGGTGCGAAATAGATGTGTGATATTGGTTGATTTATGAACATACCTTCTAATGCAACACTTATGGTGTTCATTGACTGGATGTTGGGTGTCACCACCCCCACCCCTCACCCTTTTCTCCAAGTTTATCTTCTTGGCCTGGGCCAGTTGAAGCTGCAGAAAGTAGATAAATCATCCACCTCCTAGGTCAGACAGCTCAGAGACAAATGAACACAGCAGGTCGTTGCCACTGTAATGATGCAGTGGCTGTACTGTTTGTCAGTTTCTGGACAACAATAGATTGCCTTCCTTGTCTTAACTTTAATTTCATTTCTCATAAGTCTGAACTTGCACTTGCTATGTTCCAACTTCCTCCAACTCCTACTCTAGTTCATGTCATTGTTTTCTTAACTAACATTGTTGTGGCTTGGAAATCAATTCTGCGCCAGATGTAAAGACATCCTCTGTCTTAAGCCTGTACTTCCGCACTGGCATCACCACCCTTCCTCAGCCCAGAACCCTGCCTGAAAACTCACTTGCACGCTTCTTTCTCTGATTACTCTTGATTTGAGCTTAGATTTGGGTTGATAGGAAGATACTTTCTGTTGCTCCATTGTTACAGATTTATTCCCAGGTAACAGAACTTTTTGAACTGTGAAACTGAAAAGATACTATGAGTCTCATTTATTTTGTCCACATTCAATTTGAAGGAGATGAAAGAATGGTAAAGCAGGGTGTATGGAAATGGTTTCATGGATGATTCTCAATGACCATTGTACACAGAACTGTAAGCTGATTCAGATTTCTTGTCATTTTTTTTATGCCAAATATGCTGGTCTTTAAATTCAGCACCATGGACAGGGGAGGGCGAACCAGGGAATGGTAGGCAGTTCAGTACACTCACAAAAGGATCACTGTCTTTCTAGGGCACGACCTTATTTAGAAGTGCATACATCACTTGAGAAACCTCATAAATAACATCTTTGCTGTCTTATTCCATCACTGAGTTAAAGTGGCATTTAGTAAACTACTTTGGAAACAATCATCATAAGGAGGGTTGGGTTTTACTTCTGTATCTAATCTTTAGTAGCTTTGAAATCTTGGACAACTAATTGATATTCAATGCTTGCTTACCAATCATGTCTTGTATCTAGGCAAAAGGGGTGATAGAAGGTAAAGATGATTTAGACTTAAGGTTGACAACAGATATTTTCTTTAAAGGACAGCACGTACTTTGAGTACTTTGACCACATACACTACTCTTTGCCTCCCCTCCCAGTAGTCCTCTAGTCCCCTTCCCCCCCCCATGGATGGTCTCACATCTGTTTTCACATTTTATAATGTTCTGCATTTATATAAAATATATGACTCATAGAGACAGAAATCATGTGATATATGTCCTTCTGAAGCTAGCTTATTTCATATATTATGATTTCTAGTTGTATCTGTTTTCCAGCAAACAACATAACAGACCTTAAGTTGATCAGGACAGCTCAGCTTTCTTGTTAGTCTGGACAACCTTAAAGGCCATACAGAGATGATTAGAATGAACAAGTGTAAAGTACCAACAGAAATGGGGTGAATGTCAGAAGGAACTTTGACCAGCAATTGAGACAGGCACCTTCAAGTAGCCATTTTTATTAAACACAGTGTGAGTTATCCCTTGTGTGAAATGTGACATCCTAGAAATAATTTCTCTTTGCAAAAAGACAACCTTATTTATTAAGTCAATCAA
This sequence comes from Jaculus jaculus, assembly GCF_020740685.1. Lineage (NCBI taxonomy): Eukaryota > Metazoa > Chordata > Mammalia > Rodentia > Dipodidae > Jaculus > Jaculus jaculus. Next base: position 110,386,513 of record NC_059106.1, read on the forward strand.
TATGTGAGCACTTACTAAATGGGAAGACTCTGCTGAACCTTGGGGAGACAGCAGTAAGTAAGATAGATAAAACCCTCCATGCCTATAGAGGTCACTTAGAGGAACATGTGGAAGCATTTCAGAGGCTTCACATCCTGAGGGTTCACCATGCTAATCATTCTCAATGGACTTTAGTGAAATATTTTGGCTCATGCCTGGGAGATGGGTCAGCTCTTATCCCTGTGATGTTCAGAGTGTCAGATCACAGGTTCTACTTACCAGCTTCAAGTTGCTGACAAGAATGGAAGTCTTGGGCTGGAGAGATGGCTTAGCGGTTAAGCGCTTGCCTGTGAAGCCTAAGGACCCCCCCTTCGAGGCTTGGTTCCCCAGGTCCCACGTTAGCCAGATGCACAAGGGGGCACACGCATCTGGAGTTCGTTTGCAGAGGCTAGAAGCCCTGGCGTGCCCATACTCTCTCTCTCCCTCTATCTGTCTTTCTCTCTGTGTCTGTCACTCTCAAATAAATAAATAAAAAATTAAAAAAAAAAAGAATGGAAGTCTCCATTTCAGGACTGGTCTCTGTAGGGATTTACTTATCCAGTTGTTTCTTTGCTGTTTAGTCAATGAAACAGAATGACAGGTAAGAAGACAGAGATGGCCAAAGACCTAATAGAATCAAAGAAGATTCCTCAGGAGAGTGAATTAATGGATACTTATTTATTTATTATTTATTTGTGTGTGGGGAGTGTATGCATGTGTATATGCCCTTCCACTACTCACTCTGTAAGCTTGTCTGCAGAGGCCAGAGTGGAATGTTGAGTATTCCTTTCCATTGCCTTTCTGTCTGGTCTTGTTTTGAGCCAGAGCCTCCTTTTACTAATTCTGGACTGGCAGGACTCCAAAGACTCTCATTCTCTTGTCTCTGTTCTCCAGCAGGACTGAGGGTTACAGGTCCATGTGGCCACTCCCAGCTATTTTTCTGTAGAATCTGGAGATTTGAACTTGGGCAGTCTTGGGCCTCTTTAGGCCCTCATGTTTGTGCAGAAAGCACACTTAGCTGCTGGGCCATTTTCTCAGACCTCTTAAAGATTAAAAAAAAAATACTTTTCCACAAAGTAGGGTTTATATAGTAAGTTGTCAATGGATTGGCTGAACATTGGGGGATAACATATGCCCATGAATATGACCCTAGAATGACAAGCATTGATCATATTTGCCTTAGCTGTGAGGGTGAGCTGTGGCCTGTAACATTTTCTGGCACTTATTTTGTTCTTTGTGTTCTAGTTTTTAGCATGACCCTTATTTTTTTCTGGTGATACTGTCACTGTCTTGTCTGCTATACCAAAAGCTGTCAGGCCTCAGTATAACCCAGTACCTATACCCAGCACTTACCTGACACAGTGCAGCCTTGCTGTACCACATGTGGCACATATAATTCAGCGTCTATCAGGGATTGCCTGGCAACCTGCCGTTCAGATAACTCCCCAGGCAGGCTGTGCTGAGCAGGGTTTGCTGGCTCTTTTGTTTGCATACAGCAAATTTGAGATGGGCTATCATTAACCAAATGGAGAGCAGCTGTGCTTGCTGAGAAAGTGTGCTTAGTCAGATCTGTGGACATGTCAGATATTTTTCTTTTCTTTTTGTCAAAATGTTGTCTTTAGAGTCTAGAGGCCTCAAAAACAGGCAAAATAGCCTTAGCTAATGTTCTAGAAGGCCTTCCTTCTTGGTGTAATGTTTCTGGGATAACCTAATGAAAATCTGTAAGTTCCTCACTTAGAAGATTATGCCTTTGGGATGAATAAAGCTTCCCCTATTAAAAAGCACATTCCTGGGCTGGAGAGATGGCTTAGCGGTTAAGCGCTTGCCTGTGAAGCCTAAGGACCCTGGTTCGAGGCTCAGTTCCCCAGGTCCCACGTTAGCCAGATGCACAAGGGGGCGCACGTGTCTGGAGTTCATCTGCAGTGGCTGGAAGCCCTCTCTCTCTCCCTCTATCTGTCTTTCTCTCTGTGTCTGTCACTCTCAAATAAATAAATAAAAAATGAACAAAAAATATTTTAAAAAAAGCACATTCCTCAAGCAAGATCTCATAGAAAGAAGTTACCAGCTCAAGACCTTTTTTTCTTTAGTGGGAACTGGGAGCTCTAACTTCTAGAAATTAAATAAAGGTGTAAAGGAAACAGATGAAGAAACTAAGCTAGTGTGAGAGTCCCTACACTTGGAGGATATGAGGGAGGAGAACTCTTTTGACTTCGTGTGTATGAGATCCAGCATATGGTTGCATATAGTTATTTAATTCTCATTGTATAGATTCCATGACTTATTTCTCCATCCAATCATTTACAGAAATGAGTTATTTTTAAGTGCTATTTTGAACATTCAGTTATGTCTGTTCACAGGAAGGCAGGTGTATCTTTTGGTTGTGTATCTCAGGGTGAAATTTTGGCACATTTTACAGGCTACACAAGTCTTCAGCTTTAATGGATCATGCTGACCAGTATTTCAGAGAAGTTGTCTTTCTGCATACCCCTCAACTGTGCATAAGAGTTAAAGTTAGTCTACATCCTTGTCAAGATTTGGTATTACCTTTCTTTTCCATTTTAGCCATTGGAAAGTTGTGTTGTGACATTGCATATCCTGGGTGCCCTTGTCATGTACCAATTGGTCTTGTGTGATGTGACTATTCAAGCTGTTCACATTTTTATGGGGTATGTGCCTTGTTCTTGTGATGTGGAGGGATTCTTATACATCTCGATATAAATCCTGTGTCAGATATGTGGACTGTAAAATCTCCCAGTCTGTACCTTGTCTTCTTACCCTTTTGATGGTATCTTGTGCTGAACAGAAGTTCTTAAATTTAATGTAGTCAAACATCAATCTTTTCTTCTCAGGATTAGTGCTTTTAATATCCTATCTATAAAGCTCTATTCCAAGGTCATGAAAATATTCTCCCTTTTTCTTAGGAACATTATTGTTTTATCATTCATACTTAGATCTACAATCCATCTGGAGTTCTTTTTTGCATATAATATAAGGTAGAGCTTTAAATTCAATTTTTATATAGGGATATATGATTTATCCAGCACAAATTGTTGAGAGCAGTAACATTTCTTTCCTGTGTTATGGTAACACTTTTTGCCAAGCCAAGTAGTTGTATTTGTGCCTGGCTGCTTTTGGATTTTCTATTTTGTCCCATTGTTCTGTTTGCCTACCCTTGTGCCAACACTACACTCTCTTAATTACTATGGTTTATAATATGTGTTAATATCAGGTATGTGGCTATCATCCTCTCCTTGGTTGGTATTTGCCTCCTTGTTTATCTTTGTCAATCCATTTATTTTCAGCCTGTTTTCAGTTTTTATACAACAAGCCCCATGAGATTGCCCAAACCTCCTCTGTTTCCTCTGTTGCTTATCAGTGGTTCTCTAATAGGCATGTGTGTGAAGAATTGGTTATTTCTCTTCATGAAAATGAACATGGCTCAACTCTGCTCTCCTTTGCTTAGATATTTTTGGCCCCTCAAATCCCAAATTGATCTCTCTCTCTCTCCCTCTCTCTTTGTATACACACACACACACACACACACACACACACACACACACACACACAGTTTCCCAGCTGTTCAAAAGAAGCATGGGTCTGCACAAAGGAACAAAATATTTCATCCTAGCTGAGTGCAGTTATTCTTGGACTCTACTAGGCAATTTGTAAATGCAGTGGTAGCCATGACTCTAGAAAATATGTTGATATAATTTAGCACATTGTTAAATAATAGGGAAATATTATGATATTAATAAATGTGGAAAAAATCATATGATAAAATTCAATGTTAGTTTATAATAACTCTCTAAAAACTAAGGATAGAAAAAATATGTATATGTGTATGTTCATATGTATATATATACACACACACACATATATATGTACCTTGTATAGTGTTTAAATCAAATTAAGCATTGTCTCTTCAAACACATAATTTATTTAACAATAAAACATTGAAATTCTTTTCTTCAATGTTCTTAATAATATAGAGGACACTTCTTCTGTCATCCTATTGGGCAACAGTAGAATATTACTTCTCACTCCCATCTAACTATGCTAGTACACACTGATCCACAATCCCTCCCCTTTTCCCCCCATTCCTGCTACCTACTTTTTGATGAAATAAACTTTATTTTACACACCACATATATATAAGATAATGTTGTACCTGATGTTCTTCTTTAACTCTTACTGTAAAACTTATCTCACAGGCCAGGCGTGGTGGCACGTGCCTCTAATCCCAGCACTCAGGAGGCAGAGGTAGGAGGATTTTTGTGAGTTTAAGGCCACCCTGAGACTACATAGTGAATCCCAGGACAGCCTGGGCCAGAGTGAGGTCTTATCTCAAAAAAAGAAAAAAAAACAAAAACAAAAACAAAAAACAACCAACCAACCAACCAACCAACCAACCAACCAACCAAACAAGCCTTATAGCACATGTTCAACATTTGTCTTCCCTTTACAGTTGTTCTCTGGAAGATTGCAATGAATACAAAGATGCTGCCATCAGCATGCAAATCAAATAGTCATGGAGTTATACTAATGAAGTAGTACATTACACAAGACCCTTCCCATGTGCACATGCACACACACACACAAACACACGTACATGCATATGTACAATCCATAAAAAAACAAGAAATTACATTGGCCAGTTATGAAGACATATAACACTCATATTCCAGTTTCTAGGCCATGAGATGACTATACCTGCCCTACTACCTATACCTGGTGGGGTAGTCTGGGCCCTCATACTGCCTACAGACATCCTGCCCCACAAGACCAGGTAACACCAGGCCACTCAGTACTTCCCTAGATTTATGAATGGTGAATTTGGTGGATCTCAAATTTGTGTGTCTGAAGTCTATCAGAAAAAGCTTGTGTGCCTGGGCCTACTAATACATGAGATTGTCCAGAAATGCCTTACAGAGGTAGCTATCCTAGAGGAAGGGAGAAAAGAGAAGGTCAAGATCCATTATTGAGATAAAGACTAACAAGGCTATGGAAATAGGCAATAAAAAAGAGAACTGACAAGTACACTGAGTTCTACAAGACCATGGGCTCCTTGTATGAACCCAGTAAAGATTGTTTTTTCCTCAGGACACAATAAAAAGAGAAACAAGAAAACACATATATAATATGAAATCAATAAGAGAATCCAGCTTTATTTTCAGAAAGAAAAGAGACATTAAATATGTAAAGTCCATCTGTGTTGGAAATAAATAAATTGAAGAGTACATATAACACAAATGGAAAAATTCTATTAAAAGATATATAGGAAAAAGTTTTTATTTTATTTATTTGAGGGGGAGAGAGAGAGAGAGAGAGAGAGAGAGAGAGAGAGAGAGAGAGAGAGAGAGAAAGAGAGAAAGAATGAAAGAAAGAAAGAAAGAAAGAAAGAAAGAAAGAAAGAAAGAAAGAAAGAAAGAAAGAAAGAAAACAGACAGAAGGAGAATGGGTGTGCCAGGGCCTCTAGCCACTGCAAATGAATGCTAGATACATGTACACCCTTGTGCATGTAGTTTACATGGGTACCAGGGAATTGAACCTGGGTTCTTTGGTTTAATAAGCAAGTGCCATAACTGCTAAGCAATCTTTCCAGCCTCAAGAAAAAATTTTAAAAGAAGAAAAGACCTATACTTTATATATGAGCAGGAGCTCTCATTATGAAGAAAATACATCCCAAATTAATGTTTGAGTATGTGACACTTTTCCAGGCAACTCAGGTGGCCAGCTGTAGGGAAGCTGCAAGTGAGAGCTGAAGACAGTAAAATATACCAAAAGGAGAAATGGGACAAGCAGATTTTACTGATCTTGGATTCAAGAGATAGCCCATGGCAGTGAGTGACTTGGTGATAGTGAAGCACAGAGTGTTTGCCATCAAGAAGATATGGAGACAAGACCAGGGCTTCTATCCACCTTTGCTGATAATCATGTCAGATTCTAGTTGGCTTGATAGTGATGCTGAGTGGTGAAGGAGATTGCGCACACAGTGAGGGATGTAATGCCCACCCTGCCCTCTACACAATATGATAGAAAGTATCTAACAACATATGTAGGGGACTTGAAAAATGCAAAAATAATATGCAGCATTTGAAATGATGCCCAAGCTATCCAGTTAAAACAGATCAAGTGAATATAGACACCCAAAGTATCTTAGCAAGAGGCAGTTAGTTCTGAACATTAGAATATGAAGGTTTTCCATGTATTTTGAGCTGCTCCTCATTAGAAGGCCTTGGTAGACCCAGGGTCAAGTGGATTTAGTGCCTAATTTAATAATAATTTCAGTGACTTGGGGATGTGTTTAATCTCAGTTTTAAAAATATCTCCTATAGTCCTATTTCCATAATGAACTTAGAAACAAAGATCCTGAAGAAAATCTTGCAAACTGAATTCAACAACACATCAAAAGCATGATCCACCTTAATCAAGTAGGCTTCATCCCAGCAACAGAGGGTGGTTCAACATACAAAAGTCTGTCAATGTGAAACACCACATAAATAAGCTTAAACACAAAAACCATATGATCATTTTGACAGATGCAGAAAGGGCTTTTTGACAAAATATAACATTACTTCATGATCAAAACACTGGAAAGAATAAGCATGGATGGTTTGTATCTCAACATAATAAGGGCTATATATAAAGCTCCTAAAGCCCAAATAATAATGGGGAGAGAGGGAAGGAATTCCCATTGAGATAAAGGATAAGACAGGGGTATCCACTCTCACCTCTGCTCTTCAATATAGTACTGGAAGTCCTAGCTCAAGCAATAAGTCAGGAGAAATAAATAAAAGGGGTACAATTTGGAAAGGAAGAAGTTAAGTTAGCTCTATTCACAGATGACATGATTCTGTACATAAGAGACCCAAGAGCCTCCATCTCAAAACTCTTAAAGGTGAATAACTCCTTTAGCAAAGTAGCAGGATACAAAATTGATGCACAAAAATCAGTAGCCTTTCTATATGCAACATACAAAGATTCAGAGAAAGAAATAAGCAACACTGTCCCATTTTCAAATAGTAACAAGATCAACAAAATGTCTTGGAATAACATTAACCAAAGATGTGAAAGACCTATACAATGAAAACATAAAAACACCCAAGAAACAAATTGAGGAGGACTTGAGAAAGTGGAAAGACCTCCCATGCTACTGGATAGGCATATTTAACACTGTAAAAATGGCAATCTTACCAAAGGCGATATACAGATTTAATGAAATGCCAACAAAAAATCCCCAAATTTTTCTTCATAGAGATAGAAAAAAAATGACCTCAAAATTCATATGGAATGGGAGAATGACTCAGGTATCCAAGCATATCCTTAGCAAAAGAAACACCTCTGGAGGCATCACCATACCTGATCTAAAGCTATATTACAAAACCATAGTAATAAAAACAACATGCTACTGGCATAAAAACAGGATTATAGACCAGTGGAAAATGGAGGACCCAGACTTGGGTCAAGTAACTACAGCTACTTGATATTTGACAAAGGCCCTAACAATGTACTCTAGAAAAAAGATAACATCTTCAACAAATTGTGCTAGACAAACTAGATAACCATATGCAGGAAAATGAAACTTGATCCACACATCTTGCCATGCACAAAAACCAAGTGTAAATGGATCAAAGACCTTAATATAAGATTGGAAACTCTGCTACTACTGGAAGAAAAGAGATAGGGAGAACTTTCCATGATAAAGGGATGGGAAAAGACTTCCTGAACAAAACCCCAGTAGCTTAGGAACTTCAACGATCACTGAACCACTGGGGTCTCATGAAGCTGAAAAGACTTTCCACAGACAAATATACAATATGCAGACCCAATAGATTGTCCACAGAATGGGAGAAAAATTTTGCCAGCTATCCAACTGACAGAGGCCTAATTTCTAGAATCTACAAAGAACTCAAAAAGCTAAACAATAAAAACTCAAACAAAACATTTAAAAAATGGGGCAGAGAACTGTACAGGGAGTTCTCAGAGGAAGAAACATAAGTGGCAAACACACACTTAACTGAGTATTTGTCATATCTAACCATCAGGGAAATGCAAATTAAAACAACGATGAGATTCCACCTTACCCCAGTAAGGATAGCAAACATTAAAAATCAAATGAAAACAAATGTTAGTGATGATGTGGAGAAATAGGAATCCTTATCCACTGTTGGTGAGATGGTACAACTGTTGTGGAAAGCAATATGGAGACTACTAAAAAGGTTGGCTATACACTTACTAACAGACGAAGTTATTCCCTTATTGGGCATTTACCCCAAAAGCTCCATGCCTCAGTTAAGAGAGATTTGCTCAACCCTGTTTATAGCTGCTCAATTCATAATAGCTAAGAGTTGTAATCAACCCAGATTTCCATCATTAGACGAATAGATAACCAAGATGTGATATACCTACCTGGTGGAATTTTACACAGCAGTAAGGAAAAATGACACAAAGAAATTTGAAGAAAAATGGTCGAACTTGGGACAGATCATTCTCAGTGAACTCACCCAATCACAGAAAGATAATTGCTGCATGGTCTCACTCATCTGTGGCTCCTGACATGAATCTGCCTGAGATGCTGACATTCCTAATAAGTATCTTGAAGACTTGACAATAAGGAAGGTGGGGTGGGAAGGGAGGGTAAGAGTGGGAGGGGGGACACAAAACTGGACCCAAATGGCAATGGTACCATAAAAGTCTATATCCTAAAAGACAGACTCAATGATTGAACCTTCATCAGGTCCTTAGAGGGAACACCTGAATCACAGGGCCCTGGAGAGGGTATGATGAAGACTAACCTTAATATTCTCCTGTTTCTCTCCCCCCCCCCCCCCGCTTATCTCTCTCTCTTTTATATTACCTATCTTTTTCTTCCTTCTTTTTCCTTGGCACTGGCCTATAACTCCCAGTACCAGCACGTGGTTAACATCTACAATTAGCTGTTGATCACATAGACCTACAATGTTTCCCAAAAGAAGACAGATTTCTGTAAGAGTATGTGATGACCCACCAAAGGTTAATGATAAGACCCTATTGCTACAGACACCATATGCTGTTGGTATGGAACATGGTGTGATGTGGCTGGAATCTGGAAGAGAGTCAGTCCCCAAACAGTTATCTCATCTAGTGCCAGAAGGTGCTGCATGAGTGACTGGGGGAAAATGACCAATGTCTGTCCAAGCAACTCATGGTCTAAGCTACCCAGCAGCAAACAACTTGACGTGATGCTCAAACAAGTGCAGTAGTGGTATACACTCATGGTGGGTAGCCAACTACTCTTGATTCGGCTAACAGATCTGCTCAGTGGAATGGACCCCATAGCTGGATCTTGGAAACAAGTCAGAATCATATCAAAAAATGAGCCCACTCACCATTATCAAGCTCCCAGCAATTGTGGGATACAAGAGGACCTATTACTACTAATTTTTCTCTAAAATTATAATGGTTATCCCACTTATCTGTTGCTGACTTCACACTCTGTTGGCTAATTTGCTTCTCTTTTTCAGCTGGATGCAGAACCTGAGGAGATAATCAGCTCATTTCACTTCACTAGGGCCCCAAATGTAAACACAGAGTAATTGAGGAAATGAGCAAGACTGCTGCTTTCTTGGTGAACCTGGTATCAGCACAAGGGTGAAAGAGATAAGACACAGAGAACACTCAACTCCTACCAAAGCAGACATCCAGACACAAAGAGGTTCCCAAGACCTCATCACTGAAATAGACCTAAAATGAACCCAACATGGCTCAGGTAAATTTGAAGAAGAGGGGGTGGAAAGATTGTTAGAGCACATGTTGCGACATTATGCACAGAGACATTGCCTCCTCCTCATAACTAATGGCTAACCCCACAATGCACTACCCCCATTCCCCAATGAAGAGGGTCCCTTCAGAGGAGGGAGGACAAGGAAGTGGCTAATAATGGTACCAACATGGCTGTATACACACGGTGTACATAACTAATTATATATATCCAAGAGACTATCTTTGATTCTTGCATCTGAGTTCATTGGAAATGGATGAATATTGGAAATCTATTCTCTATTAAGCCTGCTTTTACTATATGGGGGTATGGGACAGTTGGCAAATTTACTTTGCTGGTTGCTTGACAAGAAAGTGAGTATCAGTGGTTTCATCCCTATTGGGAACTTAGGATGATCATCTTATGGAGGGCTTATGTAAGGCTCTTCATGGGAACACAGCAGCCAAACTGCTGAGAATAAGGAAGCTCCTTCTGAGATTTGATCTGAACACATTTCAGCAATATTTTTCTTGGAATCTGATAAGGTCACCAGGATAAAAATGTTTCATCATGGCCATATCCTACACACAGAAGTTTGGACCCATAGAGGTGAGGCTATGCAAAGAAAAAATGGAGGTCTGATATGTCTCCCTATTTTATTCTTATTTATAAATTAACTAAATTTTAATTGAATACCTATGATGCCCCAAGCCCTCTGGTGAGATGTATTTCTAAAACCTTAAACCTGCTATTTTTCATACCAGTTGGAATTCTTTAAAAATTTGAGTTTTTGAGAAATCTCTACTCTAATTTTCATACTGGCTATATAAGTTTACATTCCTGTCACTAATAGTGAGAAGAGTTCCTCTATTCCTGAAGCCTCTACAGCACTTTCCATTTGACTTTTTGATGATGGCCACTGTGACTGGAGTGAGATGGAAACTCAAAGTAGTTTTAAATTGCATATTATTAATGTAATGATGTTAAACAGTTTTCAAATTTTATTGGTCATTTGTATTTATTCTTTTGTGAACTTTGTTTAGTTCAAACGCCCAATTTATTGAGTTATTTGCCTTTTTATTTTTTAGAGTTTGAGTCCTCTTTATATTCTAGATATTGCTCTGGAAATTGCTCTGGTTAGGGTGTCACTTTAGCCCAGGCTGATCTGGAATTCACTATGTAGTCTCAGGTTGGCCTCAAATTCACAGCAATCCTCCTACCTCTGTCTTCTAAGTGCTGGTGTTAAAGGTGTGAGCCATCATGCCCAGCTTTAAGGCCTTTATATCTTATTATAGAGATGCTTGTTCATTCATGGTTATTGCTGCTCTTTTCACAATAGTTAGAAAATAGAATTATCCAGGAAGCCTATCAATGGATGAATTGATAATAAATATGTGGCTCATACACACAATGGAGTTTTATTGTACTGTAAAGAAAAAGTAAATTATGAAACTCACAGGATCATAGATGGATATAGAAAATATAATGTTAGGTAACTCAGGCTCAGAAAGATAAAAAAAAACACATATTCTCTCTCATATGAAGATCTTAACTTTGAAGTTTTAGATTTGTATGTAAGTTGGAGTAAGAGTAAGAAGTCAGGAAGCTAGAAATCAGCCATGAGGGGTGTTAGAAGAGAGTGCTTAAGGGGAGAAGACAGTAGATATGCAGGCAGAGGGGTGGGATTCTGGGATTTCTGGGAAGAAAGGTTAAAGTGAGGCCAGAGAAGGATAATAAAGGAGAAGGTGAGGTGGCCCGGGGGGTGGGGTGGGGAGATGGGGAGGGTTAACCAAAAAAGTCTATGTTATGATAAACTGTAGGGAAACACAATTCTTTGTTAACTAATTAAAATACATAATTTTAAAAGAGTTTGTGGCTGGAGAGATGTTTAGTGGTTAAGCACTTGTCTGTGAAGCCTAAAGACCCAGGTTCAGTTCCCCAGCATCCACATAAGCCAGATGTACAAGGTGGCACATGCATCTGAAGTTTATCTGTAGTGGCTGTAGGCCCTGGTACACTCATTCTCTCTCTATCTGCCTCTGACCCCCTCTACGTCTCTCCCTTTCTCTCTCTCTCATAAATACATACATACATACATACATACATACATACATACATAAATACATAAGTAAATAAATAAAGTATTTTTATAAAAGAGTTTGGGCAGAAACTTCCTATGGATGTGGGTAATGGCTGCTCTCAGAAGCTCAAGGGATTTTCAAGAAAACCCCTGTGCTAGGATACCTGCAGAGAGTTACTGGTCATTACGGGCTCTGAAGCCCCCCAAATAATACAGGCTATTACCAAGTCTCTCGATTGCCCACCAGAACTAGACGATAAGACTATGTTGCAAAAGACACTACATGCTTTGGTTGTAGGACACTGAGAAATCAAACTGAAACAAAGCTTGAAATTTTGTTCCTCCTAGCTAGCTGTCATATTGCTGGAAGGTACATACAGGCTACTGGGAGAAAAAAAATACAGTACTACCAAGCTGTGAATCCACCTTGTAAACTACACACTGACTAGCTACAAAAGAGGTACTCACTAATGCAATAGGAACATTACTATTATGTAGTAATGAACTACTTTCTGATTCGATCTGAGACCCATTCCATGTGACTGAATTTATGTCTGGCACTGAAAACCTAGTCAAAAACACATGGCTGGGAAAGTCACAGACTGTAAGGGGAAAAGCCTCTACTGTTGGTTGACTAAAAGGATATATATTACCCATCAAAATGCCCACTAAAATTTTTTCTTCTTTCTTTTCCTTTTTTTATTAATTCATTTTTTAAAATTTATTTATTTATTTATTTGAGAGCAACAGACACATAGAGAAAGACAGATAGAGGGAGAGAGAGAGAATGGGCGCTCCAGGGCTTCCAGCCTCTGAAAACGAACTCCAGACGCGTGCGCCCCCTTGTGCATCTGGCTAACGTGGGACCTGGGGAACCGAGCCTCGAACTGGGGTCCTTAGGCTTCACAGGCAAGCGCTTAACCACTAAGCCATCTCTCCAGCCCTATTAATTCATTTTTATTATGCACATACTTAGCATGGATACATCATGTGTTGTTACCATCTTTTCCCTTGTCCATGCCCCCATTTCACTGGTGGGGTTATTAGTTTCCTCCATGGGGCTGTGGGTTATGTGTTGTGAGAGCACCACTCAAATATTGGAGGGAAGGGAACAACACCTCTGGGCATGATGTCCCAACCTGTGGCTCTTACAATCTTTGTGCCCTGCCTTCTGCAAAATTCGCTGAGCCATGGTGGGTGAGTGTTAAGTCTACTTTAGTGATGAGCTCTTAGGAGCCTCTGGATCTCTACTTTGGTAGGTGTTGAGTGTCTTCAGGCTCTGTCTCTTGCTTGCTGGTACTGATTAGCAGGTTCAGCATGACAGCAGCACTCTTGCTCATTTTCCCACTTCCTCTGTGGTTTTGCCTGGGTCTTGACTGAGATGTGAGGGGTGGTTTATCTTCTGGGGTCCTGCTTGCTACTTTCTTAATAAGCAAAACAATTTCTACAACAGAGACTAAAGACAGCATAGGTTAAATGGGATAAGGATTAGTAATTTAGGGGAATTTGATCGGTGTAGCCCCTCTTTTAGCCAAAGACTAGTGGGAGTTTGACATTGGAGAGCTTAATTTTTGTCTCTATAAGATTCAGACCTGGTTATCAGTTCCAGATATAAGCTCCTTTCTACTGAGCAGATCTCTTAGTAAATCAGAAAGCTATTTGTTACCCACCAAGGCTGTGTGCCACCATTGCGCACTGGTGTGTACATCTTCTCAAGCTGGTTGCTTCTGCGTAGTATAGACACCTGGTTGCTGTTGTAGGCCACTTTCTCCCAGTAGCTCATCTAGCACTAGAGGGGTGAACTGTGTGGGGACTGGCTCTCTTCTGGAGTCCAGTGAGTTATCTTGGTGTTCCATGTGAGCAGCACATGGATTCTTCAGCAATAGGGTCTTTTACCTTTTAGCTCAGGCGGCTAATCAACTGTTTGACAGATGCCTGCCTTGTTCTGAGGACCTTGTAGGTCTTTCTGGTCAACAACTCATTGTGGGTAGTACTAGCTTTAGTACTGGAGTTACAGGTCAGATTCCCCCCCACCCAAATTTTTAGGTTAGGCTTCTTTCCACCCTCTCCAGGGCCCTTCTTTTCAGGCATTTTCCCCATACTCCTGTTGAGGTTTAAACCTTTTAGCCTACCTCCAAGGATAAAGGTTTCGATGTTAACAGTTCATTTTGGATTTAGTTTTGTGTTTGTTTTCCCCAAAACTCCCCTTTCCCTCCACCCAAGCCCTTCCATCCCTATTGTCTGGATCTCGAATTGCCTTTCAGGTATGTCAGGAACTCAACCTGATCCAGGTTAGGAACCACAGATGAGAGAAAACATGTGGATTTTGTCTCTCCGTAATAGTGTGAGTTTGCTGAGTATGATCTGCTCTAAGTCCATCCATTTTCTCACAAATTTCATTGTATTGTTTTTCTTTATTGCTGAATAGAATTCCATTGTGTGAATATACCACAACTTTGTTAACCACTTGCCCAATAATAGGCACCTGGGTTGATTCCAGTTCTTAGCTATTATGAATTGAACAGCTATAAACATAATTGAGCAAATATCTCTGCAATGAAGCATGGAGCATTTAGGGTAAATGCACACTAAGAGAAAAACTGAGTCTGTTGGTAGTCCTATATTCATCTTTTCCAGGAATCTTTATATTGATTTCCATATTTATTGTACAAGTTTACATTCCCACCAACAGTATATGAGGGTTCCTCTTTCCCCACATCCTTGCCAAGATCTGTTGTCATTTGATTTTTTATTTTAATTTTTTCTATATTTAATTAATTAACTTATTTCAGAGTAAGAGAGAGTGAGAAAGAGGCATATAAATAGAGAAAGAATGGGCACACTATGACCTTCAACTACTGCAAACAGACACACCTTGTGCATTTGGCTTATGTGGGTACTGGGGAATTGAACCTGGGTTCTCAGGCCTTGACAGCAAGTGCCTTAAAGAACAAGTCTTCTCTCAAGACCTCGTTTGACTTTTTAAATTATTGCCATTGTTACTGGAGTAAGGTGGAATCTCATAGTTGTTTTAATTTGCATTTTCCTGATGGTTAGGGATGTTGAATATTTTCTTAATATGTGTTAGCCATTTGAATTTTTTCCTCCCTATTCTGAGAACTCCCTATTCAGTTCTCTGCCCCATTTTTGTAGTGGGTTGTTTTACTTTTTTATTATTTAATGTTTTGAGTTCTTTGTCGATTATAGATATTAAGCCACTGTAAATGGTATAGCTGGCAAAAATTTTCACCCATTCTGTGGGTAACCTATTGGCTCTGCTTATGGTATGTTTGTCTGTGCAAAAGCTTTTTAACTTCATGAGATCCCATTGGTTGAGGAATTTTTTTTTAACTTCCTAGGCTACTGGGTTTTTGTTCAGGAAGTCTTTTCCCCCTCCTATAATGTGGAAAGTTCCTCCTATTTTTTTCTTCCAGTAGTAGAAGAGTTTCATTTCCTATGTTGAGGTCTTTAATCCATTTGGAATTGATTTTTGTGTATGGTGAGAACATAAACATAAAATTAGTGCTGCTCTCACCTTTGATCTGAGAAGCTTCTTTTTGTAGACGGCAGTGACTCAAAATTCATCAGAGTTCTGACAATAAGTGAGGTTTGCCTGCTCAACACAAAATGAGACATCTTTATCACAGCCTTTAAGACTAGGAGAACATTAAATAAGGGGCAGGGGAAAGAATAAAAGGCCAAAAGAATGGGGAAGATTATGTAGGAACACTTTCTTCTGCACATGAAGTGGGAGAACTTTAGGATCACACAGTGGCTGTTTTTCCTCCACAATATTGATCTTATTAACATTTTGACATGGATGATGGAGATAGGCAAAATGTCATCACAATAGAAGAGGGACTAGTTGTAAAGAAGAAGGATTTCAGCGGAAGGGGCCACAAAAAAGATATCAAGAGGATATTATGATAAAATTACATTATGCTGATAAAAATGAAAAAAAAAACCTAGAAAAGTGTAAAGAAATTTCATTAGATTGCAAAGCAAAATTACAAAATACAAGAAAGCAGTGCTGGATTTCTCGAGAGCACCTTGTTACTGTTTGGGATTCTTTACATGGAGTCTTTACATGGAGGAGCTGGTTACTAGCACACACAGTTTAGAGAATTTTCTGTTTTAATTGAAAGGTATTCCATATAACTTTATAAAAGCTTTTCTCTACTGTGCATGATGTATCTGATTTCAATGATAGACACACACAATTATGCATAGACATACGATGGTAAATGGTAGATCCCCCCAAAAGTTCACTCGGGGGATACCATTTGCCTTATTGTGCATGCTCCCAAACCCCAGTTCAGTCTAGATGGGGCACCTGTCTTCTGATTCCAGATATATCTTTGAACAGTTTTGAATAGAAAATGGGCATTCCCAAGTGGTTGCTGTGAGGCATAACATGTCATTGTTTAAAGTGGGGTATACATGAAGATAGGTGCAGGTAGGGGTCTCAGTTTGACAGCATGTTGCTAGTTGTATTGTAAGGAAAGCAATATGTTTATTGCCAAAATGATGCCCACAGGTTACTAAGTTATTTCCCATTCTTTGCATGCCTCAGTAGTTAGCTCTTTCTTGGAATAATGTTACTACTCTAAGATCATCTCATATGTTGCTCATGTGTCCCCATTCCCCAAAACTGGCAGATAAAGTGTTTGCAATTGTTTGGAAGGAACTGAGTACTGTTAATGATCTTGGTTTAGTATGAAAGTGAGATCTGTGGGAGAGTCTGACCTTGGATCCTGCTGCTTAGCTTGGGAAAGGGGTTCTAATTCTGGTTGTGAGGAAGAATGCCCTTTGCCTGAGACAGTGCTAAAGCATGCTGCAGTCTCATCAACAGTAAGTACTCACTTCTTTGATAGTAGCTTAGAGTCACTGGAAGTCTACTCACAGAAAAGCCAGGCCTGAATCCTAACGATGTGATTGGCAGGTAGTGGATATCCAAGATGGAGGTTGTTACCAAGTTAGTATGGCTGAGTATTGGGGCAATGAAACAATGGTCAGCCATGCTTCTCCTTGTTTATCAGAGCTTGTCATTGTGCCAGGTAGGTACAGAACATATGTACAAACTGTAACAACTATCAGGAAGCTGTTTTCTAGTCAGATCAGGACGTGTGACTGTCCCTCTACCTGATGTTATTAAATATGATCCTCCCAGGTTCAGCTGTGGAGAGAAGGTGTAATGTATTAAAGACTGGACGCTGTATACTTCATCAATGATCTCAAACCTGATTTCAGCTGTAGTTTCTTTTCTGGTTTCTCCAATTGATTCATTGATGAATTGTCCAGACAGTAGGATACTTGCCTAGGGGAGGAGAAGAGATGTTCCAAGAAGAGCAACTTTATCCTTGTGTCTTTAGTCCCTGGCATCTTTCTATTTTTGTCCCCAAAATACATTTTCCTCTCTTGTTGTGTCCTGGGTTTAGAGCACATGGCACACTGGGCTTGTATTTTTCCTCATTTGAAACAAGGTAAAAATCTCTGTTGCATGTGTATGTGTACATTGTGTCTGTGTGTGTGTGTGCATGTTTGTGTGTGGGTGGGTGCACATGTGTGCATATGCTGGTGGACACTGACATTAAGTGCCTTCCTGAGTTGCTTTCCACTTTATTACAGAGGCACTTAAACCCAGATTATACTATTTGGCTAGTCTAACTAGCCTGCTTCTCCAGATTTCTATTCACCCTCACCCAACTATTGTGATTATATGAAGGCTACCACACCCACCTGGCATTTATTTGGGTGCTGAGGACCTGAATTTAGACACTTATGTAACAAACACTTTACTAATTGAACTTTCTTCCCCAACCACTAAGGAGTTATTTCTTATCCTCAGTGAAAAAAGAGTGAAGAAATGAAGTATGTGTATCTGTATGCGGTAGCCCCTCCTGAGTGGTGCCACACCATTATAGCTCAGGGTGGTATCAGGGTCCAAGTGCCAAACTGGACTTAGTGCCAGTGGGTAGAAACCTGAGACTTTCAAGGCATGTGGCTTGTACAGACGTATATGCATGTCTTTGGCTAAAATCCCAGTTAGTTTATATATAAATCAATCTTAGACAAAATAGCTATGTTGGTGAGGCATTCACTATATAAGAAGTAATATTCTCATGGCCAAAAGATTTTATAACAGTTAAAACAAGAAGATATCAAAACTATATATGTTGGTAGGGATATGATTGGATTGAGCACTTACCTAGGATTAGAAACACTGAGGGAGGTGGCTAAACCTTTTTTGTGGTTTCATAGAATTGGGTTTGCTGTCTGAGACTTGTCAGGAATCTCCTTTATCTGAGGTGCAGGCCTCTAATTTAAGTTATGGTGTGGACTGGTTAGCAGAGGTGCATCGATAAGGCCCTGGAGTCCCCACAGCATTTATTTATGGGTGTAGGTCAATGAAAATGTGTTTTCCCAATCAATTAGAACATCTTCCAAAGGAGATTAAAATCACAAAAAGACTGTGTGACAACTGTAATTTTGTCTTGCTGCCTCTGAATACAGAAGTTCAACAAGAATATGATAGTGAACTAGAAGAGGTGGAATCAGCCATGATCTCATTCGATCACTGAGGAAAAGAATTTGTTTGAGGCTGAGGCTCACAAAACCTGGGACCAACTGCCAAAACAGATTTGGACATCAACATGGCTTGCAGTTTGGGGGATGACCTGGAGGCATTGTTTTAGAAATAAAGATTTAGGATCAATTGAAAAGAAGTTTTCTGATGAAGACTATAAATCAAAGCCAAATTAAGTAAAGAATAAAAAACAGTCTAAATTAGTGTGCCAAGTGCATCTTGGGATTTATTTAAAAATTTGCTTTTTAAAAGAACTATTTACTTTAGCCTTTCAGGATTGAACCATGCCATTTAAAATGTAGAACTTTATTATGGATAATTTTGAGCATACACAAAGGTAGATAGAGTATTTGACTGAATATCTCTGTAGTCATAAGTTCTGACTGATACCACCTTTTCCGCATTCCCCTCCTTCCCATATTATTTTGACACAACTCTCATAAATCATATAATTGTACATATAAATATTTCAGTGTATTTCACTCAAAGAAAAAGCATTACTCCTTTATTAAGCAAGATAAACTTGTTGTTCATCCATCCAAGGGAATGGGGAGATGGGCCATTTGATGTGCAAGGTCATACTTAAGGCAATCTTTGCTCCCCTTTGGAATCCAGACCCATCAGCCTTTGGAGTTTCCAAATTAGAAATACAAATCCCAAATTGAGTACAAAGTGATGTAATGTGTTGGGAGGACCACTCAGTGAGCAGAGGATGGTCAGCCACCCATACTATGCTAGTTAGGCCACTTAGCACCAAGCCAACTTAAGTTACTAAATATAGAGGAGAAGAAGAGAAATGAAGAGGTTTAGTATGATTAAAGTAAAGAAATGGGTTTTCATTTGAAACATGCTTTCATTGCCTGTAATAGGGCAGGATGGGCCATATTAGAAGAGGCGCAGCACAAATGTCATCAGCACAAACAGGCAGATGTGCCTCCCTGCTACACAGCCAGGCTGGAAGTGTTTTGCAGATGGTGATCATCCAAGGTTTTTCATGCATTTCTTCCTTCCCCCACTCTATTCTTGAGGTCCAAGGTCAGCTAAAGTGGGGAGGAGAGCCATATGACAATCTAGAGGCTTGTGGTTCCAGGGCAGGGTAAGTATATTCACAGGTGCTTGTTTATGCTCCTATTTCTACTGCATGTGCTCAGAAAGACTATGATGGTGTTCTTGCTCCTACTTTCCAGTGGGAATTCTGGCACAGAGGCAGCTGAGGAAAGCAGAGGTTGCAGGGTTACAAATGCAATCAAGGACAAACCATTGACATTACACCCTGTTGCAGTCAGGTTGACATTGCTGGCAGAAAACACCCAACCAAGAGCAGCTTGAAGGAGGAAAGGGTTTATTTTGGCTTACAGACTTGAGGGGAAGCTCTATGTTGGCAGGGGAAAATGATGGCATGATCTGAGGGTGGGCATCACTTCCTGACCAACATCAGGTGGACAACAGCAGCTGGAGAGTGTGCCAAACATAGGCAAGGGAAAGCTAGCTATAATGCTCATAAGCCCATCCCCAACCACACACAGCCTCCAAGAGGCTCCAATTCCTGAATTGCCATGAGCTGGAGACTTAGAGTTCAGGACACCTAAGTTTATGGGGGACAGCTGAGTCAAACCACCATATCCCCTATAAGTTTACTTTTTCCAGAATTGAGCTTCCTCCCACTCATTCAGTTTTTTGGGGGGGAGGTTTCAAGGTAGGATCTCACTCTAGTCCAGGATGCCCTGGAATTCACTGTAGGGTCTAAGGGTGGCTTTCAATTCATTGCCATCCTCCCACCTCTGCCTCCCTGATGCTGAGATTAAAGGCATGCATTACCACGTCCAGCTGACTCAGTATTTAATTTTGTATGTATGTATGGAGAATGAGATAGGGTGTCTCTTGTTGTTTTTCACACTAGAAAGGTCAGAGTATCTAGGCTGTGAGTGCCAGGATATTTGAACTTTGACAGACACATGCACCTTTTGCTGAGAATGTGAACTCTGTTTGGCAGGCTTGCAAAATTGGTACCTTTAACCTCAAATCCATTTCTTCAGCCCCACACTAATTCTTGAATTCCAAATTGAACCATTCTCTTGTGGGACCATTAAGCAACATTGTTTTAGCATAAATGGATGCCCAAGGCCCTAATACCTACATGGCCATGGTTTTGGTGTGAGGGTTAACTGCAACCATCTTCAGTTCTTGGTTTGAAACAAGAATATTCACCATCTCCAGAAGTATAGGGAATGTTCCTTCAGAAAATCACACAACAAGGCACAGATCTAAGACTGATTTAACTTTTGGCCCCTCAATTGCCATCTGTGGAAAGAACAGTAGCAATGTCACTTAGAAGTATGTAAAATTAGATAATATATTCTCTATCATAATCAGATGTTTTATTGTTTTTATTATTGTAATTATTAAAGTGTCATTGTATTAATTGTCAAGTTTGACATTGTTCTGCTTCTCTCAGTGGTATGATGTTACTGAATCTAATAAGTAGGAAAAAGTAAACACATTGCACTGGCTGGTGTAACTTAGATGAGAACCATTTTTCCCACCCTCCTTTCTCTGAAGAATGTGTAAATAATCTCCTAATAATTAGTTAGAACAACACCAATGCTAAATTCATTTTCATTTTGATGTTCTAGCCCCAACCCAATTCTTCCCGAGTGAGCTGACTGCAGTTTTTCTTTCCTTTGCGTTCTTTTCCCCAAAGACCCAGAATATTCACAAGGCACAAGAGTTTCCTCTAAAGACTTTTCCCCTAAAACCCAAGTGTTATTAATGGATTCTCAGTCTCTCCTGGAAGCTATTGGCCCACACCGCAGACACTATTTAAAAGCCGTACAGTCATATGAAGACCTTTGTTTGTACCTGCTTGTGTCTTCTTTTCCTTCTAATGTCCTTGGCTATGTAGACTATATATAGAAAGTAACATAATAATTTTTAGTAGTATTTGACACTGTATTTCTTTTATATTTTCTTGCCAAGTTTATGATGGATTGGAAGAAATTGAAACTCATTTATAAAATCCTCAAGTATTTCAGAGTAGATAGTTTCTTTCAACAAAGAGTTCTGGGGCTGGAGAGATCGTTCAATGTATAAGAATGCTTCCTGTGAAAGCAAGACACCTATGAGGGCTTAAAATTCTGCTGAAGCTCAATCCCTAAGACACACATAAGCAGTTGGACATGGCCGTGCATGTCGGTAACTCCAGTCATGTGGGGAGTAGAGACTAGAGAATGGCCAGAGTTTGGGAGAAAAATGCAAGCTCTAGGATGATTAAAAATCTCTCGATCAAGTAAGAATGGGTAGAACATCAATGGATGGGGACAATGAGCACTCCTTTCTGGCCACTGCATATGAGTGCATGGATGCCACATGGGCACATACATATGCATATACCACATATATGTGCATGTGTGTGTGTATGAACACACACACATCACCACCACCACCACCATACTTACACTTGTGAAAAGAAGATTTCGAAAGATGGCTCAGTGAGTAAAGTGCTTGCTGTACCAGAAAGAAGACCTGAGTGTGGATCCCCGGCACCCGTGTAAAAGACAAGTGTAGCACATATCTGTAATCTCAGTGCTGGAGATGTGGAGACAGGAGGATCCCCAGCGCTTGCTGGCTAGTCAAGCCAAGTTTTCACACATACACACACACATACCCCATACATAAGCACATGTACATATTACATGTATACAGATACAAAAACACAAGTGTTCTTTTTTTGTTTATTGACCAAGTTGCTGAGTATCTACTATGTGGTAAACCCTTTGCTAGGAATACTGGAGAATATAAAGGCTAAAAAGTCAAGTTTCTATCCACAAAATGTTACATCTGGACAGTAGGAAAACAAGCAGTGGAATTAAACTCTGGAAATTTTGCTGCTTCATATGTTTCACATCTATGTAATGACAACCCACTGGATGACACCATTAAAATGGTTAAAAAACGTTTTTAAAAAGCTGTGGGAACACAAACAAGTGTTACAATTTTTTTTCTGGAAGCATGGGCACAGCTTCCTTCCTGGCTTTGTTTGATTCTCATCTTTCCATGTGCTTCCTGCATAGACACCCTCTTCATGCTCTGCTTCTCTTAACTCTTGCTCACACTTCAGAATTCTTATGTCTCTCAAAGGGAGGATAATCAGTCTTTTGATGACATCTGTCTCATATTCCCTTTCTATGACACAATGATAGTGTCTTATGCCTTTGGATGTCTACTCTGAAGGATTCCAAAGTTCTTCCAGAAATGTCTCTTGGAAAAAATGAGGGTTACTATGTGTAATGCATCTCACTACACCGTTTTGTTTCTTTTTCTTTTTTTTTTTTTTTTTTTTTTTTTTGGTTTTTAGAGGTAGGGTCTCACTCTGGTACAGGCTGACCTGGAATTAACTATGTAGTCTCAGGGTGGCCTCGAACTCTCGGTGATCCTCCTACCTCTGCCTCCCAAGTGCTGGGATTAAAGGCGTGCGCCACCACGCTCGGCTTGTTTTGTTTCTTTCCAGCTGGCAAGGCTATGTCAACGAGGAGTTATGAGTCCTGATGATACCTAAGAGATTAATGGGATTTTCTGAATCCCAGGACATTCCTAAACTTGACAGGGAACAAGAGTGAACATGGGTATGAAGGGCCTTTATACCCAAGTCTTCCCTCAGCTATGCTGTAGTTAAGCAGAGGAAAGGGACTGAAGGCCTCTAGGGCTGATGGTGAAATTTGAGAACCAGCACTTCTTTTTTAATATTTTATTTTTATTTACTTATAGGAGAGAGAGAGAGAGAGAGAGAGGTAGATAGAATAGGCATGCCAGGGCCTCTAGCCACTACAAACGAACCCCAGATACATGTGCCACCTTGTGCATCTGGTTTAGGTGAGTACTTGGAATTAAACCTGAGCCCTTAGGTTTCACAGGCAAGAGCCTTAATCAAATCACTGAGGCCCAAACCAGAACTTCTTACTTAAAATCACTAGAGCAAAGCACTGGGCATCTCCAGCTCCCCTCTATCTCCTTAGCCTTCTGCCTAGAATTGCTGTCTTATCCCCACTACAACTTTAGCCAGGATTACTCAGCACATTGTATACTTTCATAGAACATGAGTTGGGATGCTTGCCTCAAAATCAAAATCAGACTGATGCATTCTTTGTCTAACACACCTACCTGGGGATTTGCCCCAAGGATGACAAGCAAGTTTTTACTGTGGCTTACAAAGTCCTCACCTTCTTGTTCCAGCCTCTTCCCCAACCTGTCTTCCTCATTCCCCTGTCACACTTAGTATGATCTGCAATGGCTCCACCTTTGTACCTCGTTGTCTCTGACCACTTTCCACTCTCTTCTGGAAGCACGAGGCTCTGGGACACAGCATTGGCTCTGTATTGGAGCCTTTTCTCATTCCTTCAGTGAGGGTCACACCCTCATGTGGGTTTTAGCACTACCTCTAATTACCATGTTTTATTATGATTATGTTTAAATGTGTATTATGAAGATCCATCAGGCAGTGAGAGAAGGGATTACTTTCTTATCCATCACAAACACCCAGGTACCTAGCTAAATGTTCTGCTAAGTGTTTGTTAACGTAAGTAGAAAGGAGCTTAGATCTTAGAGTCTCTCTCCTAGCTTAATTCCTCTTAAATTCATTTACTGACACATGCAATGCTTTTGTTCCTGTGCAAACATTTACGGAGTACCTACTATGTGGGAACTCCCACCCTCTCTCTTTCTAGGCAGCAAAGCCCTGATTAAATAGACATACAGAAGAAGCAGCTGCCAACCCTTCCTCCAGGACACTGCTGGGCAGGCCTTCATTTAAGGACCTAACGCTTCAGTTTCCTTTTGTCAGCTTTTTCCTTAATGGCCAAACTCATGGTGGCAGTGACAATGGATTCTGCATTAGTATTAAAAATTTATTCAATAAATAATGGATTAGAACCTCTGTTTAATAATTATTAATGCACTGCAATTTCAGTTGCCCAAATCTCAAGATGTTTTAAACATAACTAATTGAAAACACAATTAACAGCAACTTTCTGGAATAAATCTGAAAGGCAGAGCACCCTTGAAAACCTCAGACTCTAAAAGAAAAAAAAAAAAATCAAAAGTCCACTCTATTCCCTCCTTACAGTATCCTCAGATAAAGAACAGACGCTCTGGTAGGGAAGAATGACTGTACTTGGCGGCATGAAAGTGGCATAATGGCAGCTTGTGTGCAGTTGCTGAAACTTCAGGGAAGCACTTCAATGTGCCTGGGGGAAGGTCATTTACCTGACCCATGGGGTATGCTCAGATGCTTGTATAAGATGAGCCCACTAGAGAGAACTCTATGCTCACTCCTGGATCCTGAGGCTCCCGTATGGCTCTGGTCAGCTCGAGGTAGCAAAAACCATTGCTGCTGTGTCTTTGGGCTAAGTACATGATAAAAGAGCCCTTGGACTTTCTAACATCAGTAACAGCAAAGAGAAGATACATCGAAACACTAATGGAATAGGCCTGGGCTAATTTTGGCTCTAGGATTCTAGAAGTGTGTGGAAAGAGTACACTGATCTCTGGAATGGGCAGTTATGAAACTTTGTATTTTGTGTATTTATGTGTTTTGGTTTTTTTTTTACTATACTTTGAAAGTCAGGAAGTTTCTCTTTTTCATATTTACTTTTGAACTTGGACACATTGGCCTTGCTCTCATCAGTACATCATAGGGATTTTGGGGGTGAGTGTTCAATCAGATATTCTTGTAGGAAAATTAATTAGCAGCAGTGGTTAGCACCAGCACATGTAAGGCAACCTTGTCTTGCTCCTGCATGGTTAATCCATGCACAGGATCCCAATCCATGCTTTGGCCATACTTTCAACAAACAAATGTGGTTGTTGTATGCATGGATATTATGCCTGGAGAAGAGAAGGGAGCTAAAGGAGCTCTGGTGTCAGTACGAAAAGTATCTTGGCTAGAGCTTGATGTATGGCCAAGATATAGTACATAGTGTGTCCAGAGTCATAAACAGAGACATACTTCAAAGTACCCAAAAATCCACACTGGTGACTTTGACCTTCGCTGTAATGGGGGCAATAAAGGATTGTTAAGCCAGAAAGCATGGATTTGAGTTTCATCTGAGTATGACAAAACAGTGCTACTTGAAGGCTATTTGGCATCAGTACCTCCTAGAAGGTGACTTAAATCATGACTGCTAGGCCCTCCTCTACAGCTTCCTGCCAGACATAGGCAGGGCCCTGGGTTAAAACAAACCTAAGCTGTCTGACACGAAGGCCCCAGGCTAGGAAGAGGTCACAACAGCCTGACATGATGCTGGTCATATCTTGGGGACCAAACCAGCAGGGGAGCTCCTTCCCCTATTCTTGGGGGCTGCAGTGAGCCAGGATCCTGTCCCCATTCTTGGGGGTCCAGGGAGCCTGGACCCCTGGACAAAATCTCAGACCCTGAGATCAGCAAGAAGTAAGGCCGCTCCCTCTCCAATCATGGGATACCTGGACATTCAGATAAGACTTAGGCTTTGCACATAACCCTGTGGCCTTTGGCCAGTTGCCCAGGAAATTCCTTATATGGTATCAGCCAGCAGCCTTTGCACAGCCCATCCCTATACCTTCCCTTTGCCACTGACTACCCCGCTGGAATAAATATCCCCATATGCTAGTTAGGCATCAGCAAACAACCTTGTGCATCCAATTTCCTTAGGATCCTCTTCTCACCCTCAACTGCTTATAAATCCATTTCCCTGACAATAAACTGAGAGCTGTTCACTGAAACTGTCTCCTGAAAGTCTTTACTTTCACATGCTCACCACCACAGTTGCCTGGACACCATAGGGGGAACTGTATCTGAGTCCCAGAGGACCCAGGGACCCACAGCTTCTCATTCATGTGACCATGTGGTAAGGTCTGACAATTGGCGCTGATACCAAGTGTTAAGATGATGTCAACGCTGCTGGTTCCAGGGAGTAAACTTTGAAACCACCACTAGAGAAGATGTCTTGGAGGTGGACTGGCCTGGAGACGTGAAGCAATTTGGGAAACTTGAACAATAAACTACCTGTCTGATGGTGTCAGACTTATTTAAGTAGGAGCTCTAAAACGAAGAGGAGATTCCACAGAGTGAGAGTCAGCAAGGTTTAATGGCCACCTAGATGAATGGGAAAGACTGGAGACTCTTCCAAGGTTTTTCTCTCTAAGGTCCTGAAAGCAGCTGGTGGTTTTCATGGGGAAGAGCAGAGGCTTCCAGTCAGGTAAGAGGAAAGTTGTATGGTGTTCAGTTATAATGACTCATGGTGTTGTGGAAGCTATAGGAGCAATACAGGAGAGGACCACAGGGCTAGGGCAACTAACATTAGTTAAGTGAGGTGGCTAGTATGTAATATATGTGCAAATTTCACTCAATTTGGAGTTTAAATGTCTCATTAAATTTTGCACTCTTTGGTGCCTCCTTTGACTCACCCAAGCCCAGAGGTGTTGTGATCCTTTTACTTCAGGGCTGGGAGGAGCCTAGTGAAAGACTTGAAATTTCAGTACTTACTGATCCAAGTCTATGCGATCACATTTTTTGTCAGAGGCTCCCTCATACCTGGAACATAATTGTATTCATCCAAAGTTGGTGCATAATGAGCTATTGAAAGGAGCCAAGTGCAGAGATGGCAGGAAAGCCTTATCTATAGAGCCACGGATGAGTCATGTGATATACTTTCCCAAGGCATAAGCAACACCTTGCATTTCTGTAATGGCTAAATCCATGGACAGAGCTATCTATAATGTAGCAAGACAAAGCTGGAGTCTTAAAGCTTCTTTCTTGGACATACTTTTAAATATGCTTTTGTAGATTGTTTATTTTTGTTTTTGTTTTTGCCTTAAGGATATAATATATGGAATTCCATCATGTAGCCAAAGCAATCCAAGTTTAACTTGAAGCATTCATCTCCCAAGTTCAGATTTTTCTTCCTTCTTCTCAGCTGGTGTATTCCCCAACTTCTGAATGTCTAAAAATACCCAGCGTGGCTCCCTCTACAAAGCACCAGCACCCTGCCAGCTGTTAAATAAATAAACTCGAAACAAAAATGCTGTAGTTGTGAAATAAGATATATTTAATTAAATAAAAAAGGAAAAGCAAGTGCTATTACAAGAACATAAAACTGTAAGGCATAAGATAAAAACTAAATTACTACAAGGCAGCTCGATCCAATCTAATCCTTGAAGATAAAGATGAAACTGGAAAATTGCATGTATTGAGAAATCAACATAAGCCCTGAGCAAATATTAACTGGAGATCTATAAACTGGTTGATAATAAACAGAACTATGAACATTAGGATTAGGGGAGGAAATGGAAATGGAATCGCATCAGGTGAGGGGCCTTGAGTTCATCTCTCCATCCTGCTTGGAGCACAGCTTTGGATGATCTTATTTGAGTGACTTTTCCATTAGCTAATTTCAAGTCAACCTGAGGGTGAAATTGAGTGGTATGGAAGCACCTAGGAGAATTTCTATCCATCATCTCTTGAAAGATGCAGAGATTGGTGTGTTCTCATCTTACCAGGCCATAAAATGGAGCCTGCAGATAAAACATGTATGCCTTTGTCCATGGGTTTCTAACTTAGCTACTGACACCATTTTAACAGTGTATTTAAGCATGAATAATAGTCCAATTACATGTTAAGTAGTCTTTTTTTTTATAGTTCTAATAAAGGTCCATTTAGATGTTTATACTGACAACTCAGTTCTTTAGAAGGGCATTTTTTTCAAGTTGCCTGTTGAAAGAGGACATTTCATAGCAAAGAGAAATTTTTAAAGTTTTTTTTAAAGCCTGCTATTAGCTGGAGAATGTTGCTGTGGCTTTCAGTGGAAAGTGCATGTATAGAGGCCGGGCCTGCTGATGGAGAAGTCAGTAGCAGCAGCTGGGAAAATCAAGCTAATTCACAGGTGAAGATGTCCTTTTTGTCAGAGTTTCAGGCTCTGGGATAAAGACGCTCCTTTGAGAGCATTCATGTGTGTCCCACCTCATACAGGGAGCTACTGAATGCCATCTGAATGGGAGTCTGACTCCAGAGAGCTAAGGGGCAGCTCTGTCAGACAGGGATGGTGGTGGTGTTCCCTCACATCAAGGTCTAGGGACAGCCAGAGCCTCTGAGGGAACCAGAAACCCTTTTGGGCACAGAGTTAGTGTTCTTAGGCCCCTGGGGATGTATGTGACCTGGGGGCTCTTGGAAACATAGCTGTTTTCTTTTTCTTTCTTTCTTTTTAAACTTCTAGTGAGACTCCCACTAAAGAGTACTGGACACAGAAAGGGATCCCTATGGTCTCTCAGCTCTAGACAAAGGTCTCCATCACCTCTTGGAGTTGGGGTCTTGTCACTAACTCCTTGTGAGTCTTTTGGGGTCTTGAGACTCTTCTTGCCACTACCTCCTTGAAGACAGGGTATGTTGTAGTTTGTTGGGGCTTCGAAAACAAAACTGAATGGGTTGCTTAACTAAGAGAAATTG
The DNA here is from genome assembly GCF_020740685.1 of Jaculus jaculus. NCBI lineage: Eukaryota > Metazoa > Chordata > Mammalia > Rodentia > Dipodidae > Jaculus > Jaculus jaculus. Next base: position 110,415,407 of record NC_059106.1, read on the forward strand.
AGTTCTTCCCTGAGCTGGAGGCTAGAAGCACAAGGTCGAGATGTTGACAGATTTTGACCCTGAGTGGTATCTCTTTGGTTTGTGTATGGATCTTATCATTGCCTTCGACTTGCTTGTACCTGAGTCCTAACTTCCTTGTGTCATAATGATTAGGTCTCACTTCAGTGATCTCATTTAACCTGTGTTATCTCTTTAAAGACATTGTCTCTAAGTGCAGTCAGTCACAATCTCTGGTTTCAGAGGAAGGCTTTAACACTTACATTTTGATGAGCTGTGATTCAGACTTTAAGAAGACTACATCTTTATAACTGGAGATATATATATATAAACTGGGGCTCATGGTCCTCCTTCTAACCCCCTGTTAGAAGGCATATAGGCATATAGTGTTGTGTTTCTTTATTGTGGTTACACTGGTTTTTGGTTTTTCAAGGTAGGGTCTCATTCTTGTCCAGGCTGACCTGGAATTCACTATGTAGTCTCAGGCTGGCCTCAAACTCACGATGATCCTCCTACCTCTGCCTCCAAGAGCTAGGATTAAAGGCATGCAGCACCATGCCTGGCTACACTGTTTTTTTTTTTTTTAATTTTGTTTTTATTTCTCCCGTAGTATTAGTATGTGAGTCCAAACCTGACTAGTTCCATTAGTCTCTGGGTTGGAAGGAGTTCATGAAGTTTGTTTGACAACCTGTGATATAGAGATCGATGGCTAAGCACAAAGCCTGGGACCTTGGAAAACTCCAAAACAGGTAAGACAAAGTTTTGACTCTAGGCAAGTGTATCATGTTAGTGTGAGCCCTGATGGGAGTTAATGGGAGTAAGACCAGGGCTATTTTAGTAGTCTCCCTCTTGTTAAAGCACTTAGTGTGTATAGTATTGATTGGCATACCATGTGATACACTTCTCAGGGATATTAGAATGTAGTCCAAAATGCTGTACAAGTATGATGAAGCAGAAGGAGAGTAAGTAATTAAAATAATTATGTTTTCTTCTTGTTTGACCTATATGCATGCTATTTCAAGTCTTGTGCCTTCAAATTCAGTAGGGACTGATCTTGTGTGTGAGTATTGAGTTTAGCCATGAGATCAGCATATCCACTTCTAGGAAGCTTACATTGGAGTTTTGAGGATGAACTATGTCCACACAAAAATATAAATGTCCACATAAGTCTAAGTGCTGAGAAGATCCCATTGTATCCCTGCCTAAGAGCAAGTACATAGGAGGGATTATTCCAGGAGGGCCATAAAGAAGCTGTGTCTGCAAGGAGGTAGAGACGCAAGCTTTCCATGGTGGGGAAGGATCTGTGTAGAGGTGATCACGTGAGGCAGAGATGTGTATGTTATGGAGAGTGGGAGTGAAGTAGTGACCCCATGCCTAGTTGCTATGGGGAAGATGGAGAACATGTCCCACAGCAGTATAGGGTAATTTGGAGGTATCAGGCTGATGTGGATGCATGGCAGGTAAGGAAAAGGTCATGCTGCACTGTGCTTGTCACTCCACTGTCTCTACAGCAGTAGAACAATGAAGAAACTACCAAAGACATACAGGTCTGAACTGGATGCTTGGCTTACAGTAATCAAGATGGGTCCCTATTGTTACTTTCTCACAGCACAAAGCACCCAACCAAAAGTAGTTGATGGGTAGAAAGTTGTTTAGTTTACTTATACTGTCAAGTTTCATGATGGCAGTGGAGAGGATGGCATGAGCAGAGGCTGGACATCACCTCTGCCTAGGCAGCAGAGAGTAAGCCAAGTCCTGGCAAGAGAGAGCTAACTCTAAAACCCATAAGACCACCCTCAACAGCCTACCTCTCCCAGGAAGACTTCATCTCCCAAATTGCCACTAGTGGGGGCTGTTGTAGTCAGCACCACATTGCTGGGATGAACTTGCAAACAAGACACAGTTTATGGGAGGAAGGAATTTATTTGAAGCTTACAGATCCAGGGAAAGTTCCATAATGGCAGAAGAAGCTGGCTCCCTTTCATAGTTCCAAGCAGAGAGACACACACCATTAAACAGCCCATAAGCAAGCACAGACAGAAGCACACAGCAGGGACCCTTAGCAAGCAGCAGTGATCCAGTCAGAACTCAGACTTCTCTGCATACTTTTGGCCTGGAAATCTTACCTGACTGCAAGAACACTTTAGGGTTGGACCCCAGGATCACCCCCCAGTGACACTTCTACTAGCCAGGTGGCTTGAAATCCAAGTTTTAATAAAACACCTGAGACTACTGGGGGACATACATTCAAACTACTATAGGGACCAAGCATGTAAAACATGTGAGTTTATGGGGGGAAGGGCATTAATGCAAACCACCATAGTCCAATTGAATAGAAATCAAGAGGATAGAGGCCATTGAGGAAGAAACAGTTGCTTTGTTTTAATGATAAAACAGCAAAAAAAAGTAAGTCGTCTGGATACGAATGATTTCATCTTAGAATCAAAGGCTCCTTCAAGTATTCTATTGTCACATGACCATGTTCCTAACCTACTTTACGAAGTCTTATTTTCTCAGTCATTAGTTGTTGTCTTGCATTCTTAGAGATTTTCAAGTTTCTCTTAATCCCTCCTAAATCCTGAGCATTTCGGAGGTAACCTGGAGAGGCTCAGAGGGCCCTAGAGATGCTGATAAATCTCCAAGTACTTTACTTGTTGGAGGAGCTTTTTCATCATGCACCCTGCACTTAATTCACTTAATGCCTGGGGGTGTGAGTGCTGGCACCTGGGAGTGGGGGCAGGTACTGACTGAGTGTGAATGGAACAGCAGTCCTCGCTTCATGGGAGAGAAGTGAGCTGCACAGAAGTTTCTGCTAAGGATATTATCAACTTAGATATGTATTAGTAGGAAAGGAGTAACTGGTTTGTATGGGATATAATCAGACTTAACTGACAAGCTTTTAAGAAATAACTCCTTGATAGGAATAATAACCATGACATCAAATCACATCAATAAGACTATGCTAATCACAATGAAGCAGAAAAGTTAAACCAAAGAAAAACCTTTAAATTGAGCATTTAGGTCAAAATCATGATATAGCAGGAGCATTTATAAAAGTGATTCAGGCTGATTGTGCTCAGTAACTTTGTGTCAAGGGAAATCTCTTTTCCATTGTTTAAGCTGGCAGCTTCCCTCTCTGCTTTCTGCCCCAGGGTCCTGCACAAGAAGTTGCCTCGTAGATCAAGGGCAGAGGCTGTTGGATAGGAAGTGGAAGAGCCCAGGGCACGAGGTATATGAGGACTAGTGATGACAAGCTTGGGGGTATGCATTGTCCTAGGTCTGTTCCGATTGCTCCTTTATCAAATCAACCAAGGGCTTCAGCCTCATTTTAGCCATTGGGGTGGCCTGGGGTACAGAGGGAAGGTATTGGCAGAGTATAAATGGAATAGCAGCCCTCGCTTCCTGGAATTGAACTAACCTATGCTGGAATTTCTGCTAAGCACACAATCAGGTCAGATATATGTTAGTAGGAAAGAAGTAAAGTGGTTTTGTTTGGAAGATACTTGGACTGAACAGAAGGCAATAGCACATATCTCCAGGTTTTGTGCAAGACAAGGCAAAATGGTGATTAGAGGAACTAACATTGGAAACAATGGGATATGAAGTAGTAAGTTTCCTCGAGGGGCAAGGCCATCAGTAAATGCTCTGTGGGGCCTCTGAAGAGCCCAGGACCAAAGAGGTCTGTGCCTGTTAGATCCCCTTCACATCAAACACTCACAACAATGACTTCTTGGCCTAGGGGTGTGGGAGCAGCCTTATGTAACATGCCAGCTTGAAGAGGTAGGCATGGGATAACAAAGGGTGACATGTGGGGAAGGCATGGAGGAGTCTGAGCTATCCTAGGATGCTAGCTGTGCCTGCCCTGGAAGCTTCTGATTTTAAAGCCAAAGGGAAAATGGGGATGTTGGTAGGTGGTTGGTAGGTGAGGCTTGAAATAATTGGGGAGACTTCCTGTGTCCAGGTTGACCTGGACCCTTTGCTTTCACTAGTGCCTGACTCCATGCTTGTGTGTGTGTTTGTGTGCATGCGTGTGTGAATTTCTTTGAATGAAAGGGCATATGGGAGCCTCCCTAGGAGCCAGCCAACTCCTACTCATTTTAAGTAGAGGGGAGACAAATTAGAGGGATGTTGTCATTCTCCTGATGTTTTCTGGGACTGGCCGTCTGGTGCCTCAGGATGAATAATGAGGACATAAAGGTTAGAGTAAGCATTAGGAAGCTGTGTTGTTGGCTATGCCAGTGAAGCCTCACATACTGGGTGGCTGAACAACAAAACGAAGTTATTGTCTCAGTTTTGGAGGCAGGAGTAGGAGATGGAGGTGGCAGGGTCAGAGTGGTCTGTTCCCTACCTCTAGGGAAGTTTGACTTAAAAATGCCTCCTGCCTGCATCTCCGACTCCATCTTCATGGCATTGTCCCTGTGTTCCCCTTCCACATTTTTATAAGGGTTCCATTTATATAAGATTAGTTGCTCATCTTCATGCCCTCATCTTAACTAGGTACTCACAGGGTCTGAAAGCTAGAATTTCAGCATATTTTGAGGGAACACAACTGAATCCACAACAGAGGCAAGGGTGCCACTGAGTCATAGCACATGGGGAAGACTGTGGGGTTAGAAGCATGATATAACAGATTTCACAGTGTTGCTGCGAGGGTGGTAACGCATCTAAACACCCCTTGGTTTGGGGGAAGGATGCTTATTGCAACTGCTATAGCAATAGACATGTGTATATGTTCATGGGAGAGAGGAGTTATATATTCCTAGTTATATATTCTCCCAATTTTGAGATGGGTTAAACCAATAGTGCACTAGACAGACATGCAACCCTGTAGTGTGGTGGTTGTAGAAAAAGATAGCAATGTATCTATTAACTGTGGGGCATACCTTGGTCAAGACAGGGGTCAATGTCAATAAGGAATAGAAGATCCAAAGAACTTAGGCTCTGAGAAAGGATGCTATACTGAAGAGCCAAACTCAGGCAGGGCAAAGGGGTTTTGCTATCAATTGTGATTCAGAATCTGGTATCTATTATAATTCTGACTTTGATCACCTGGACTGTTACTATTGAGGTCCCTGAAAGTCCATGACTTGCTTCTGTTAGGCCTCAGGACTTCATCTACTCAGCACTGGAATTAGCTTGGCTAATGGATTCTGGATTTCTCTCCTTGGTTGTGTGGTTGCTCCCAAGCATACACCTAAATGTAGTTGGAAGTGGATGGCCAGGCCTTCCCTGAAACCTCGATGGTGGTGCAGGGGTGGGGGGAGGGACCATCACAGATATTTTGGTTCACATCACCCTGTACATCACAGAATCTTACTGTGTACTGGTGACCTGTGGGTATCAGGGTGTACATTTGGGTCCACATGTGCCTTGGGGATTTCTCAACATATACCTGCTCCTATTCTTGCTTATTCCCCTCTGCATCATTCCCCTGTGGACTTCTCATCTCTCAAAGGTTATAAACCCACATTTTTGCTGCAGCCTGAAAGGGGAGGCAGCTGGTTAATAAAGAAAGCTAAGGCTGGTGATTTTTTTTTTTTTCTTGCTTGGTTCTGAAGCTGAAAAAAATTGCAGCATACCTCAAACTTGAGCAGTGGCTGAGAATGTATTCACTCTTGAATTCATCTGTGAGGTTATTATACACAGCTTTGATGTTATAGCAAGACTACCTGGGTCGTTTTGTTCCAATTACTCAGTGCAGAGGAGGAGGACTTCCATGCTACATAAAGGTATCCAACTTTGATGTCTTGTGGAGGTGCCCTTCTTGAGACCAATGCATCAGGAGTGACTCCAGGCAGCTGGGGCAGGTACATGTGACAGAGATCTAACTAGGATGCTGTGCCTACTCACAGTGTACCAACTACCTCGGCTCCAGGAAGCTTGGGAGGCAAAAGCCATCAACAAGAGCCTATCAAGCACATTTGCCATTGCATCACAGATGATTTGGAAATAACCTCATTTTCCTCAATTAGGAAGATGGAGATTGTAATGGCTGTACTTTGCTCTCCTCAGCCGTCTTTCATCTCTGCATCACAAAGTGCCCTGAAAGCATGATTAACGGAACATCCCAAGTCCCCAGCCAGGCAGGCGCCCTGTGGCCTGCTTCAGCTGAGTTAAATGCTTGAGGCCAGCTCCCTGGGTGAGCTCAGAGTAATAGGAGATCCTGCTGACCCTAACATAGGTCAAGGACAGCTAGCTGGTGGGAACCTCAGATGATGGCATGGTAAAAAGACCCATAACATAGGTCAGGAGAGATTACTGGGCAAGGTGGCGAGGCTATTGGAGACAGACCTGGATGCTGAGCTAGTCTATTGTCAAAGCTCAGACTTGTTACTAGCACAGCTACCCAGCTCTACCCAGTCAAAGTCAGTGCATGAAAACCAGAAAGTTTTGGAAGCCTAGAGTCTGTTCTGGCTCTGCCATTCTGAGCTGGTGGGATGCTACCTCCACTGCTATGGGATCCTCAGACCATGTGTTGTCTCATTTGGAGGACATCTCTGTCAGACCCAGGTGCCCTCCTTTGTTGTGGAATGTCTGTGCTGAAGTTTTTCATGCTTCTCCATCCCATGTCCACCACAGACCTCTACTACTCACAAGCTTATCAGGTGGTTTCCTACTTAAACCGCCCAGAACAAGATTGGATGTCTCATACATCTCTCTCCTCTCTCCCTTGATCATAAATATCAGACTGCTCTGCATTTTTGACATATGAACGTGTTTGTCCACTGAGTTATCTCCTCAGCCAATGGTCCTGTTTATTTCCCAAGAAGGTACCAGATGTAATTTTAGGTTCAGGATAGATAGGGCATGCACTACTTGCAGAAACAAGCAGGGCCTTCAGGATAATTCTCCAGAATTGCAGAGACCAGTAGAAGGTGGTCCTTTCTTCATGAAGAGGGCTTTTTTTTAAAAGACACTAAGCCTCTTTCTTATGATTTCTTATTAATGCATGCTTCCCAATATTGCACTTTGAATTACAAGTTTGTAATTTGACACAAAGATGATTTTCTACCAATGTTTGGAAATCTCAAGAGTTTCCCAGATGAGAAACTTGACAAGGTTAAATCATGCCTTGGAGGATGGTTTGCTAATTGGAAAATTATTATTCTTAGTCTAGAGATCTCGACCTGTCTTCTTCATTTTCCCAAGGGGGAGACTTTGCCCTAGAGAGGTAGTCATGTAGGCCCTCACTTGTCATGCTGGAAGGCTGCTGCTTGGTTTTTCACTCATAGATTGCCCTGATCAGCCATACAGTACAGTTCTGGGGTTAAAAAAAAAACCACAAAATAAAACCTGTTTGGTTGTAAAAGTTTTTCAAGTGTAAAAAGCACAATAAAACTTAATTCTATCCCCTTTCTGGAACAAACAGAAAGAAAACTGCTGAAGTGGAAAATTCCGAATGGGAAATATAGGCTAGCCATTAGGTTTGACTTTTAAAAACTGCAAAGAAAACTCAAAGATGAGGTGCATGTGGGTGGGGCATGGCTGGGCCACCCATTGTGAGGGGATGGCTGGTGGAGTCCCATTGTCTTCCAGCTGGATTGTGACCCTAGGTTCCTCCATTGTGATATGGAGAGTGTTGATGGCGGCCCAGGTCCCAGGGCACCGACAATCTTTGGCCACTAGGTCCAGAAGATCAGCAATTGGCTCTGGTGAGGAATTAGGGGAAGGGGCTGGTCTACCTTGTTGAGACAAAGAAGGATAGTGCACCTTCCAGGGTCCAGCAAGTCTGCAGTGAGTGCAGGGCCTTGGTGGCTGGCACAGGTTGTGGCAGGCTTTTGTCCAGTGGCTGGCATGGCCCAACTTGAAGCAGGGCATTGGTGGTTAGTGTTGGGGCCCTGTTGTCTTCTTTGGAGGAGGTCTCAGGGCCACAGCTAGCAGCTGGAATTGCTGCCTATCTCTGGCCACTTGGTCACTCCATTCCTGGTCCTCTTTGTTGTTAAAAACTTTAAATGCCAGGCCAAGCATATCTCTCTGCGGGATTTGAGGGCCCTTTTCTTTTCTTTTCTTTTTTTTAATGTGTCTCAGAACATAGGTTTCCCCATTTAAATTTTTTTTGTTTATTTTTATTTATTTGAGAGTGACAGAGAAAGAAGGAGGGAGGGAGGGGGAGAGAGAGAAAGTGGGTATGCCAGGGCCTCCAGCCACTGCAAACGAACTCCAGATGCATGCACTCCCTTGTGTATCTGGCTTACGTGGCTCCTGGGGAATCAGGCCTCGAACCCAGATCCTTAGGCTTCACAGGCAAGAGCTTAACCAGTAAGCCATCTTTCCAGCCCAGAGAGCCCTTTTCTAAGCATTTAAATTTCTTCCTAATGTCAGGGGCAATTTGGGACAGGAAATGGGTATTGAGAACTGTCATGTCCTCTTGGGAAGTAGGGTCAAGGCGAGTGTATTGGGTGAGTGCCTCAGTTAGGCATCCCAGAAACTCAGCTGGATTTTCATTAGGTTCTTGAGTAAGCGCCCGGAGTTTGTCAAAATTGACAAATTTATGGGATGCCCTTTGGAGGCCAGCCAAGAGGCAGAGAATCATCCTATCACAAGCCACCCTTCCTGAGGAGTTAGCAGCAGCATGGTATTCCCAGTCAGGGTCCTTTTTGGGGACAGTAACTGTACCCACTGGGAAAATGTTATCAGTTAAATGAGCCTAATCAGCATGAGCCTGAGCAGCCACCCAGACACATTCTCGTTCATCAGGATTGAGAGTGGAGGAAAGAACTACAAAGAGATTATGCCAGGTGAGGTCATACACTTGGTTGAGTAAGAGAAATTCTTTAGTGTAGCAAGTCGGATCAGTGGAAAAAGACCGTAGGCACTTCTCAGTCTGGGATAACTTGGACATGGAAAATGGAACACAAACACAAATGATTTCTTCAGCACCTGCGACCTCACACAAAGGGTATACGTCATCCCTGTGAGAATGAGTATGGTGGGTGGGAGGGGATAGAGGAAGAGAGGATATGGGAGATGGTGGTGGTGGAGGACATGGAGTGGGAGCAGGAGGCAGACAAAGGGAGGGAGGAAGGGAGGGTGAGTGTGGGCAGCAGTCAGGGGATCAGGAGGGGCTGAGGGAGCTGGAGGAGCCAGAGAAGCCATTGGAGGCAGATTGTCTATGACGTCTGGGTCAGAAGCAGAGAGTGAGGATGAGTATGGGGGAGGGGTTGAATTATACTGTGTTTTTGATATTTTGGCCAAAAGGACCTGGTGAGAAGAACAGGCAGAACAGAGAGAAGGCTGTGCATGCAGCGTTAAAAATGCTTGGATATAGGGAATTTTGGACCATTTGCCTGTACGTTGGCAGAAGTTTTCTAAATCAGTGAGAATTTGGCAATTAAAAGTACCATTCTCAGGCCCTTTGGACCCATTTTCCAGTGTATATTGTGACCAGGCAGAGTTGCAGAGAAAGATTAGATGACAAGGTTTGTTGTCATCCAGGAGTCATAGAGGTTTTAAGTTTTTAAGAAGGCAGGCTAGGGGGGTAGTAGGAAGTGGTTTGGAGGTTTTTTCCCCATGGAGGGGTGAGCGAATAATGAAAGGGCTAGTGAAAGGAGACAGAGAAAGAACAAGATAAAGGTGATGAGAGAGACCAGAGCTTAAGCTGGGTTTACACAGGATACCAATACGACTCCCTGGCACATTTGGGTTAACAGGGCCTGCACCTTCCACATAGGCAGAGGCCATACAGGTCACAACTGTTGGCTTTTTAGCCTGTTTAGTGAGCAAGGACGGCACCTGTGCTCCCGATGGAGAAAGCCACTGGCAGTAAAAGAGGCCATCTCAGGAGTGAGAGGAAGGAGGAGGAGGGGGGGAGGGAGAGAGAAAGAGAGAGAGAGAGAGAGAGAGAGAGAAAGAGAGAGAGAGAGAGAGAGAGAGAAAGTGTCCAGGGATGGTGCAGCTGAACCAAAAGGCTCCCCTTAGAGTACGGTAGGCCAGAAAACAATAAACCCGAGGTTTTGAAAGTGTGTCTTTCTCTAAAACTGGGGTGGGGCCTTGCAGGTGTGTAGCCTGGTATGCTGGCTCGGCTTTCACGAGGAGGCAGACTGACCCAAGAGAATGGGACACTTATTGAGAAGGGAGGAGATGGAGAGAAGAACAATGAGGCAGAGTGGGACACTTACTGAGGCTGAATCATGGTGGATGTGAGATCCTATATCAGGCAGAGATGGTCCAAAGCCTTCAGAGGGTCAGATGGCAGCTCGGTGGTTAGGTCAGGGGAAAAGGAGGTCTGGCCACCCAAGAGGGCAGTCAGAGGCTTTCCTGTCCATGTCATGGTGCCAGATATAAGGTTCAGGAGTGACCTAGGACCACAGAGAGCACTCTGAGGCAAAGATGGAAGTTTTATTTGGGGAAGAAACATGAGCTGCCAGGACTGACTCTCAGGAGTGGGAGCAGTCAGTCTGGGATTACAGATAGTGGGCTTTAAAGGTTTTGACAATTGGCGGAAGGTGAGAAAGGGGAAGGACTTTTCTTGTTAGGGCAGTAAATTTCTGTTCCTTTTCATTAGCCATATGGAGAGACCAAAAGTGACCTGGAGAGAGATAGGGGGACAGTAAAGCTCTGATATCAGGGTGAGATCAGAAATGACCTGGTGAGAGGTAAGGAGGGGTGGTAAATCCTGTTCTTGGGGCATCTTTCTTGAGGAATGTGGATGATATATTTCCTTATGTATCCCTGTAGCCATCCTGTTTTTCTTTTGGTGACTCCTTTTTTTGGAAGCCCATTTCGACCTAACAATGTGCACATAAATGTGGGGGCCAGAGGTTAATGGTAAGTATTTCCTTTAGTTTCTCTCCACCTTATTTATTTGTTTGTTTGCTGCATATGTAGTATTGTGCTGTGGTGTGTGTGGTATGTGCATATGTATGTGTAGATGTACTTCGAGACTCATGGAGGACAGAGAAGAATGTCAGGCATCCTCTGTTGTCTCTAATCTGCATATTTCCTTGAGAGTCTCTTTTTGAACAAAGACCTGTGATTTTTTGTGAGCCTCAGTGATTCTCCAATCTCTGCTCAGGATTTGGATTACAAGTATGTGTGGCCATACTCAGCTCTTTACATAGGTTCTGTGGAATCCAGTACAGGCAGTCTCAGGCTCTAGCTCTGGCCCTTGTGCTTGCATCAAGTGTTCTTACTCATTGAGCAATCTCCCAAACCCTACCTTAGTTTTTTTTTGTGTGTGTGATAGGGTCTCTCACTGAACCTGGAACTTCCTGATTCGGCCAGGCTAACTGGTTAGCAAGCACTTGGGAATCCTCTGTCTCTGCCTCTATAGTGCTGGAATTATAGGTGTGTGTCATGTCACTGCACTGGCTTTTGCATGGGTGCTAGGAATTTTAACTCAGGTATTCTTGACTGTGCACCAAGTGCTTTATCTACAAAGCATCTCCCCAGCCCCTCACTTCTGTTTCTAAAGGCTCAGTGGTGGTCCTGCCTGGCCTTTTGGCCTCTTGCTATTATCTCTCCATGTTGCTGGACATATAGACCTCCTATCAGCGAGTGCCTCAGCAGGATACGCTGCAAGACATGTGGGTGGTGGAGCTGGTAGAGCTCTAAGGAGGATTTCTAGTGGGAAGGAGTTTGAAGGACAGGGCTGTCAAACTGTCTGTCATCCTGAGAAAAGGTAGGATGGGAACCTAAAGGATGCAAAGGGAGCTAAATGCCTTGCCCAGACATGACAGAAGGAAGCATCTCATTTTAATGAGTTATTTTTGCATGATTAACAGAAGGAAGGACAGTGACTTTATTTGTTATGTTTAGAATATGTATTTTACCTCCTGATTTTGTATTGGCTGGCCTACAAGAGCTCCTCAGTCCATTGTTTTATTGTGTTTGTTTGTTTGTTTGAGGTAGGGTCTCACTCTAGCCCAGGCTGATCTGGAATTTACTATGTCATCTCAGGGTAGCCTCAAAATCATGGTGATCCTCCCACCTTTGCATCCCAAGTGTTGGGATTAAAGGTGTGTGCCACCACACCTGGATTTTGTCATTTTTTTTTAATAGCCTAGGATGCTCATCTGTTCCTTGTATCACATTATTGTCAGAAGTGACCAGCTAATCATCTAAGATTGTTACCTATCTTATATGCTATGTGAATGTCAAGGCAAGGGTTGAATTTATTAGCACTCTTGCATTTAGGCAGAACCGGTGAAGAACTGTGTCCAATAGAAATGGGAGCAAAATTACCATACATTATGTCTGGGCTAGTAGTCAAAATGACTTTTTCCACATATTAACTATTTGAAGAAACCATGGAGGACTGAGAGTGATCACAGCCTTAAGAGAGAAGGAGCCTGGGGCCTTGAATAAGCATGCAGCAGGTGTCTGGAGAGGAGCACCTGCATTAGTCTGCAACATGATGGAAAATAATCTTTACTTTGTGAAGCCTCTTGGAACTAACCATGAATAGGCCATCCCTTCTTGGCTTATACTTTAAAAAATATTTTAGTTAAGACTTCCAGCCAAGATGGAAACCACCTAGCTGTAATACAAATCCTGGGGCAAGAAAGGCAAGACATTAAGGGTTTTCTTATCAGTGGGAGGGCACGGAGCGGGGGGGCAGGAAATTGTGGATCCCCTCGTGGGTGGGTAGACCACCCCTAACATCAAATAGCCATTGCACCCCACCACCACAGCCCTGTGCCCCCACCGCTGCTGTGCCTGCTTCTGTGCTCCGATTGTGTGCCTATTGATCCCTGTGTGTGGAAGCTTAAACTGCTCTGCACACTTGCCCACATTACTGTGCAGCAAGCCCAGTCCCACAGCCACTGCCACACAAGCCCAGACTGTGTCTCTCGCTTGCGCCAGCTCAGGTGCCCTCCCCTACCTGTCTGCCATGCCCACCATCCTACATTCTCCTGTGGGGGTGGGGAGCACAGACTGTTTCCAGGTCCCAGTGTTCCCAAGCCAGAGTTTGGGCTGCTTCAGGGCTTGGTACCTCAGTCCCCCTCCAAGCACGAATGCAGGCAGCTTTGGTGCATTACCCCTAGAGAATTCAGGCAACTTTGGTGCCCCTGTCAGGCAGTAGATAGGCAGCTTTGGCAAGTGGGAGCCAAAGCCCAGGCTGCATGGTAACTGCCCCAGGCTGCCTCAATTCCCATTGCGCTAGAGCCCAGGCTGATCCACCCAAATCCTGCCCATACACTGCCATGAGCAGATCATAGCGCAAAAGAAATAACATGAAAAATAAAATGCAAGAAAACCCAGTTAGACCACCCAGTCCTACAAGGAATGAATCTAACCAAAACATAGAAGAGTTATTAGGATCAGAACATCAAATTGAAGCTATGAGAAATGCAACCCTGAACAACCTACTGGTAGAACTTGCAGGAAAGCAACAAAGGACCGATAATCATGTGGAAGCTACCGTCACTAAGCTATAATAATTTGATAAGAAATTGGAAGGAGTTCAAAGAGAGTTAATAGTTTAGAGGGAGAGTAAAATAAAGAGGACCTTAAAAATCAGCTGGCCATAGTAAAAGAAGACATAAAGAAATGCAAGGATGAATTCCAAGAATCATTAAGAAAATCAGAAAATGATGTAAAAAGGGAGCTTGACAGAGTGATGGAAATGATACATAGAAAAGTAGTAGAAAATGAAAACTTAATTGAACAAGTCCAAAACTCTCTAGAGGCTCTCAAGAATAGAGTCAGCAAAGTGGAGGATAGAAACTCTGATCTGGAAGACAATATGGAATAAACAGTTCGAGAGTTCAAAAACTTCAGTAAGTTCAAAAGTTCCTACGAACAGAACATGAAGGGATTGTGGGATACACTTAAACGTCCTAATATCAGAATCATTGGAATATCAAAGAATAATAATTTCAGACCAAAGGCATGGAGAACTTATTTAACAAAATAATTGAAGAAAACTTCCCCAGTCTCTTAAAAGAAAGGCCCATCAATATACAAGAAGCCAACAGAACTCCAAACAGACTCGACCAAAGGAGAAACTCTCCAAGACATATTATCATTATTATCATTAAGACTAAACATTGACACCACTGAGAAAATCCTAAAAGCAGCTAGGGAAAAACAGCGCACCACTTTCAAAGGTAACCCCATCAGAATTACTTCAGACTTCTCAATGGAAACCCTGAAAGCTAGAAGGTCCTGGAATGAAACTCTTCAAAGTCTAATAACCTATGGCTTCCAACCCAAACTACTCCACCAGGCAAAAGTATCCCTCATAATAGATGGTGAAAGAAAAACTTTCCATGACAAAACTCAGCTTTACAATTATATGAACACAAAACTAATCCTACAGAGAGTATTTTGGGAATTTCTCCACAAAGAAGAAACAATTAACCAAAATCAAATGCCTACAAGAAGCTGATCACAACCACCAAACCCAGAGTAGGCACAAAAAACATCAAACCCCATGAAAGCACAACACACATCTACCACCACAGTACGGCAGGGATCAAAGAAAATCTCACAGTCATTACCCTAAATATTAATGGCCTTAATTCACTCATCAAGAGATACAAGCTAACAGGATGTATCAAAAAATTAGACTCCTCAATCTGTTGCCTTCAAGAAAACCACCTCACCACTAAAGACAGACACCTCCTCAGGGTAAAGGGGTGGAAGACAATATTCCAAGCAAATGGGAATAAGAAGCAAGCAGGTGTAGCTATATTAATATCTGATAAAATAGACTTCAAACCAAAAATAATCAAAAAAGACCAAGAAGGCTACTTCCTACTCATCAAGGGAATGATCCATCAAGAGGATATTACAATCATAAATTTGTATGCACCAAACATAGGGGCACCACAGTTCATCAAACAAAACCTACTTGACAATAAAACAGAAATAACTACCACCACAATCATAGCTGGGGACTTCAATACACCATTATCAGTAATAGACAAATCATCCAAATAGAAACTCAACAGGGGAGTAAGAGAGCTCAACAAAACCATAGGACACTTAGACCTAACAGACATCTACAGAACTTTCCATCCTAAATCCACAGATTACACATTCCTCTCAGCATCCCATGGAACATTCTCTAAAATAGGCCATATACTAGGTCACAAAGACTGCCTCCACATATTTAGGAAAATTGACATAATTCCCTACATGATATCAGATCACAATGCTATATTGCTAGAAATCAACAAAAAAAGACGCACCAAGAATCTTAACGGCACCTGGAAACTGAAGAGCACACTTATAAACAATAAATGGATAGTACATGAAATAAAAAAGGAAATTGCAAAATTCATGAAAATGAATGACAATGAGAACACATCATACCAAAACTTATGGGACACAATGAAGGTGATCCTTGGGGGAAAATTCATAGCACTCAATGCCTTCATAAAAAAGACAGAAAGATCCCAAATCAATAACCTAACCATCCACCTAAAGGCACTGGAAAAACAAGAAAAATCCAACCCAAAGAGCTGCAGAAGGAAAGAAATATTTAAAATTAGAGCAGAAATTAATGAATTGGAAACCAAGGAAATAATTAAGACATTTGACAAAACAAAGAGCTGGTTCTTTGAAAAAATAAACAAGATTGACAAACCCCTGGCCAATTTGATCAAGCAAAAAAAGGAGAAGCTTCAAATTAACAAAATTCAAAATGAAAAAGGAGAGATCACAACAGACATAAGTGAAATTGGGAGAATCATCAGGACTTATTTCAAAAACCTCTTCTCCACAAAACTGTATAATGTGGAGGAGATGGATAAATTCCTAGATGCATACCATGTATCAAACCTAAAATCAGAGCAGATTAATCACCTCATTGAACACTCATAGAGATTGAAAACGTAATAAAAAAAACTCTCCATAAAGAAGAGTCCAGGACCAGATGGCTTCTCACCTGAATTCTATCAAACCTTCATGGAAGAACTCAAACCAATCTTCCTAAAACTGTGCCACACAATTGGAGAACAGGGAAAGCTACCCAACTCCTTTTATGAAGCTAGTATCACCCTAATTCCAAAACCAGGCAGAGATGCCACAAGAAAAGAAAACTATCGGCCTATTTTCCTGATGAACTTAGATGTAAAGATCCTGAACAAAATCCTTGCAAGCCAAATCCAATAACACATTAAAAGCATTATCCACCTTGAACAAGTGGGATTTATCCCAGGAACACAAGGGTGGTTCAACATACGAAAATCTGTCAATGTAATACACCACATAAACAAGACTAAACATAAAAACCACATGTCATTTCGATAGATGCAGAAAACGCCTTTGACAAGATACAACATCACTTCATGATCAAAACATTGGAGAGAATTGGCATGGTTGGTTCATATCTTAACATAATAAAGGCAATATACAAAGTTCCGAAGGCCCAAATAATACTTAATGGAGAGAAACTGGAGGAATTCCCATTGAGATCAGGAAAAAGACAGGGTTGTCCTCTCTCACCTCTGCTTTTCAATATAGTACTGGAAGTCCTAGCTCAAGCAATAAGACAGGAGAAGGAAATAAAAGGGATACAATTTGGAAAAGAAGAAGTTAAGTGAGCTCTATTCACTGATGACATGATTGTATATGGAAGAGACCCAAGAGACTCCATCACAAAACTCCTGAAGGTGATTAACTCTTATAGCAGAGTAGCAGGATACAAAATCAATGCACAAAAATTGGTAGCATTTCTATATGCAAATGACAAAGATACAGAGAAGGAAATAAGGGACATAGTCCCATTTTCAATAGCAACAACAACAACAAAAATATACCTTGTAATAACGTTAACCAAGGAAGTGAAAGCTCAATACAACGAAAACATAAAAACACTCAAAAAAGAAATTGAGGAGGACTTGAGAAAATGGAAAGACCTCCCATGCATTGTGGAGTTAGCCCCCTGTTATTAGTATGATAAATGTCTCTGCAAATCATGACCCAACATGTAACTCTGACATTCTTTCCACCCTGTCTTCTGATTTGGTAGGAGTTGATTTTTCTCTGCGTTGATCTCCTTCCCCTTTGTGCTGGTATCCGGTTCACAGGAAAACATCACCCTTGCTTATTTCGCCAGTTGTCCTTAGTTTCAGTTGGGCCCCTTTTGAGGTATGTTGGGGCAGCTCTCTTATTAGGATCTGCATCTATCTGGAAAAGAGAAGCAGATTCTCCAACGGAGAGTAAGTTAGCACCCGGAAAATTGAGATAACACTTACTTTTTTGATAGACAGTTTGATAGGTGTAGGCCCTCTTATACCCCGTGATTGATGGTAGCTTGATATTGTAGAGTGGGCTTGTGTTTGGGTATGGTTCTGACTTGTTTCCCAGCTCCAGCTAAGGGTCTAGTACCACTGAGTGGATCAGTTAGCCAAATCAAGAGCAATTGATTCCTCACCATGGCTGTGTACCACTATTGCACTTGTGTGGGCATCACACCCGGTTATTTGTTGCTAATTAGGTTAAACAATGTGTTGCTTGGACAGATCTTGGTCATTTCCCCCAGTCGCCTATGTAGCACCTTCTGGCACTAGACAGGCTGACTGTCTGGGGACTGACTCTCTCCTGGCTTCCAGCCATGTCATTCCATTTTACGGGTCAGCTGTGTATGGAGTCTTCAGCAATAGGGTCTTATCACTGGCCTTTGGTGGGTCATCAAGTACTCTGACAGAAGTCTGTCATTGTTTTGGGAAACCTTGTAGTTTTCTCTGATCAAAAGCTCATTGTGGATGGTAGGCCCAAGCTGGAAGGGGGGGTTACAAGTCAGTGTCCACTGAGAAATTGAGGAAAAAGATAACTAATATACAAGAGTTAGAGAGGAGAGAGATAGAGGGGAGAGGGGGAGAGGGAGGGAGGGAAGATGTAGGAGATTTAGGTCAGTCTTGATCCTACCCTCTCCAGTGTCTTGTGGTTCAGGTGTTTCCTGTAAGGGTCTAGTGAAGGTTCAGCCATTTGGTCTGTCTTTTAGGAAGTAGAATTTTATGGTACCATTGCGCGGAGGGTGGGGCAGGGGGTGGGGCGGGCGGGGGTTGGGGCAGGCGGGGGGGGTCTCAAGGCGCGCGGGGGTGGGGCGCGGGGGTCTGGGGCGCGCGGGGGGCAGGTGGGCGCGGGGCTGGCCTAGGCGCCCGGGGCGCGGTAAGCTTCGGTTCGCTAGGGCTGCGCCTCTGCGTGTGGATAGGGAGCGTGGGGCGCGCTGGGGGGTGAGGGTCGCGCTGGGGGGCGGGGGGTGCGCGGGCGTGGGGCGCAGGGGTTGTGGGGCACACGCGGGTCGCTGGGGCGCGTGGGGCTTGGTGCGCACGGGGCGCCGGGCCACTGAGGCGCCGGGCCGCACCCAGTGCAGTGATTCGCAGGGGGCAGGGTGGCGGGGCGTGGGTTGCGGGGGTGTGTGTTTCCCTCTCTTACCCCGATCTGTGTCCTCCCTCTTCAGAAAGTTCCTAATTTCCCTTGAATACTTACCTTTTTTTTCCCCTTGTTGTTTGTAGTGCAGCTAGGCTGTCGCCATCTTGACCGGAAGTCTCATTATCTTAAATAGTCACTCAACTAATGGGATCACATGAAGCTGAAGAGTTTCTTTACAGACAAGCATACAATAAGCAAAGCCAATAGCTTACCCAAGAATGGGAGAAAATATTTGCAGGTTATTCAACTGATACAGGCCTAATCTCTAGAATCAACAAAGAACACAAAAATCAAAACAGTAAGAAGTCAAACACCCCACTTACAAAATGGGCAAAGATATGAACAGGCAGCTCACAGAGGAAGAAACACATTGCAAACACACACTTGAGAAAATGTTTATCATCCCTAATCATCAGAGAAATGCAAATTAAAACAACTATGAGATTCCACCTTACCCCGATAAGAAAAGCAAACATCAAAATATCAAATGAAAATAAATGCTGGTGAGGATGTGAAGAAGTAGGAATATTCATCCACTGTTGGTGGGAATGTAGGATGGTACAACCACTTTGGAAAACAATATGGAGACTCCTGAAAAAGCTGATTTTAGAGATACCAACAGACCCAGTTATTCCCTTACTGGGGATCTAACCTAAAACCTTCAAACCACAGGCCAGAGAGATTTGCTCAACCATGTTTGTATCCACTCAATTCGTAATAGCTAAGAGCTGGAATCAATCCAGATGTCCATCACTAGAAGAATGGATAACTAAGATGTGGTATATCTACACAATGGAATTCTACACAGCAGTAAGAAAAAATGACACAATGAAATTTGAGGAAAAATGGGTAAACCTGGAAGAGATCATTCTCAGTGAACTTACCCAATCACAGAAAAATAATCACCACATAGTCTCACTCATCTACAGCACCTAACCTGAATCTACCCAAGATACCTTACATACCCAGCAAGCATCTCATAGACTAGACACTAGGATGGATGGGGAGCGAGGGGAGGGCATCAAAGGGGTGGGAAACACTAATCTAGACCCAAACAGCAATTCTACTTCCTAAAAGGCAGACCAAATGGTTGAACCTTCACCAGGCCCTTATAGGAAATACCTGAACCACAAGACACTGGAGAGGGTAGGATCAAGTCTAAGCTAAACCTTCTATATCTTCCCTCCCTCCCTCTCCCCACCCTCTCTCCTCTCTAACTCTTGTATATTAGTTGTATTTTTCCTCATTTTCTTAGTGGAAACTGACCTGTAACTCCCAGTACCAGCCTAGGGCTATCATCCACAAAGAGCTTTTGATCAGAGAAACCTACAAGGTTTCCTAAAACAATGACAGATTTCTGTCAGAGTACTTGATGACCCACCAAAGGTCAGTGGTAAGACCCTATTGCTGAAGACACCATATGCAGCTGACACGTAAAATGGAATGGCATGGCTGGAAGCCAGGAGAGAGTCAGTCCCCAGACAGTCAGCATATCTAGTGCCAGAAGTTGCTACATGGACGACTGGGGGAAATTACTAATATCTGTCCAATCAACTCATGGTCTAACCTACTTAGCAACAAATAACCTGGTGTGATGCCCACACAAGTGCAATAGTAGCACACAGCCATGGTGGGGAACCAACTGCTCTTTATTTGGCTAACTGATCCACTCAGTATTAAGGGACCCATAGCTGGAGCTGGGAAACAAGTCAGAATCATATCCAAACATAAACCCTCTTTCCATATCAAGCTACCATCAATCATAGGGTACAAGAGGTCCTACACCTATTAAACTCTCTGTATAAAAAAAGTAAGGGTTATTTCATTTGTCCTGGAACTAACTTACTCTCTGCTGGAGAATCTGCTGCTCTTTTTCAGATAGATGCAGATCCTAAGACGAGACCCACCCCATCATACCTCAAAAGGACCGTGGCTGAAACTAAGGAAAATTGGCAAAACAAGCAAGGGTGCTGTTTTCCTGATGAATCGGATACCAGCACAAGGGGGAAGGAGGTCATCACAGAGAAAAATCAACTCCTACCAAATCAGATAGCCACAGCCTCAGAGGCCCCCAACACCTCATCACTGAAGCAGGCCAAAAATGAACCCGACATGGCTCAGGGAAATTTTGCCAAAGAGGGTGTGGAAAGAATGTCAGAGACACATGTTGGGTCATGATATGCAGAGACATTTATCATACCAATAACTGTGGGCTAACTCCACAATGCATGACCCATATACCTCAACTAGGAGGGGCCAATGGGTAGGGGGTAGGTCATGGATGTACCTAATAATGGTAACAAACTGCCTGTATTTGCTGAATAGTAAACTAATGAAATATATATATGAACTGGGGCACTTAGTCTTTGGAGGCATGTGCCTTAGCTGCTAAGCCTTCTCTTCAGTCCCCTTAAGTGATTTTTAAAAAATAGTTTTTATTGGGCTGGAGAGATGACTTAGAAGTTAAGCGCTTGCCTGTGAAGCCTAAGGACCCTGGTTCAAGACTCTGTTCCCCAGGACCCAAGTAAGCCAGAAGCACAAGGTGGCACATGCACCTGGAGATCATTTACAGTGGCTGGAAGCCTTCGCATGCCCATTCTCTACCTAGCTGCCTCTTTCTCTTTCTGTCTGTCTGTTTCTCTCAAATAAATAAATAAAAATAAACCAAAATGTATTTAAAAATAGTTTTAATTTATTTGTTTATTTATTTATATGAGAGTGTGAGGGAGAGTTGGCTTGTGTATTATCTCTCTCCACTCTCCCTTTTTAAAGAGTGATGCTAGTCTGCAAACAGGAATAGGAGGTGGGTGAAAGTAGTGAAGGAATTTCTTCCTAGGGCCTTGAGAATTATTTTATTTAGTGATTTCTGGCTCTCTAGAATTATGAAAGTAATGGAGTCATGAATATAATTACCTCTATTCTGTAATTACCCAGCAAATATCATGTGAATACATAGGGGGTTTGAGTCAGCAGATCTGGCAGCTGTGGAGTTGATTACGATGATTTAGCTGTTGGGAAATGCCAGGGATTAATTTTAGTCATTGATGTAGGAACAACAAGGAGAAATGGCCCCAAATTTGGAAAGGCTGAATATGGGGTGAGCACATAACTCCTGTGAGGCTAGTTTGACAAAGGACCCCCCCTCCCCGAATGGGGCCACCCTTCACAACATCCCTGCAGGTTCAAGGCAAGCTGAAGGTCTGTTTGTAAAGGAGGTTTCCCATGGAACTGCCTTTGAAGGATGTCACTTTGAAATGAGAACTGAGGCAGCAATCTTGTGTATTTGAGCTGTAGTGACAGTGGCTAGCTCCTTTCTCAGTTGCCTTGTAAGGAGGACTCAGCTCAGCCATTCCGATTTTACAGATGTGGACAGCAACTCTGCAGGATTGGAATTTCCCTTGTGACAGAGTCAGGGGTATTTCTTAGGTTAGAACCATGCCCTTCCCCGCACCTGCCTGTCTTATTTGGTATTGGCTTTTCTGATGGACATGTTATGTTTTCCCACAGGAAATGGGTGATTCTTTTCATGTTTTGTTTTTCAAATGGGTCTCAGATGAGTTTTGTGGAAAAGTAATGTGGAGATTCAATGACATTGTTCTAGAAAGGAGGTAGAGAAGAAATCCTGTAAACTTGAGGTTCTAATAGGGGCCAAGGACCTCCATGGCTCTTGCTCTGTGGTCACTTGCACTCACTAGGTGCCTTTGGGCCTGTGTCTAGACAACGTGCATCCCACCCCAGGAGTGGACAGGTTGTGGTTTCGGGGTTGGAGCCAGCATTGCTTTACACACTCTCCGTAGTCTTGAGTTCTTCTTTTCTTCATTTTCAGGCTCAGATCTCAGCGTCTTCTGACCTGGGTAGGATCTGAGAGACCTCAGAGACTCACTGGTAATTCAGCTAATGGAATAAAGGGTTGTTGGGAGTTTGGGGCTGGGTAGAGGTGGAGGAAAGGTGGTGTCCTGGGCAGAGTGAAGAGCACTGGACAGATTCCATCTGGACCTGGCCCTGCTGCTTGCATTGGGTTTGGAGGCCTCTGAGCAGTCACTAACTTTTTGTGAAGTTACAAGACAGCCTTTCTGATACTTCTACTTTCTCATGGGTGCTGGGATGCTGACCCAAGTATAGAAATCTTGGATAAGCCAGTATGAAGGTCTGTGGTCCCCAGGTGGTAAAGGGTCTGAAACTGTCATGCTTCTTGTTTACTGACACAAGCAACATCAGGGACTTGGAGTGAAACAGCTGCTGTCATAGCTGTGCCCACAGATGCCTTCTGAGTGTCTGAAATCATCTACCCCACACTCACTCCATTGTATAAACTCTGTCATATCCAAATCTAGTAAAACCTCAGGATGCCACTGGTTCTTATTCTGGGCTTCTTATGAAACTTAATGTTTACTGTATTCTAAGGTCAGAATTCAGACTTAAATACTACTTTTGACTGAACCTTGGAATGATTCCCCTGATGCTGTTCTGAACTCTGACAATAACCCTGAACTCCAAAGGTTGTCCCCAGATGATAGCACAACAGAGTCTAATACATAACCTAACTCTAAAGTCTGCTACATCCCTGACTGTAACCTAGATGCCAAACTTTACTCTAAACAAGAATTAGCCTATAGTCTCATCCTACCTCACTTTGACCTGACATTGAATATAACTGTCTTGCCAATGTTGATTTGAAATCTAATTTTGACTTAGCCTTAAACCTGATTCAAGCCTGACATAATTTTTTCTTTATCTGACAAGTAGTTTATTTATTTTTATTGGCACATATTTATTACATGTAGTGCTGGTTTTCATAAAGACAATTTCATTCAAGAAAATCATGTATTTTGACCATTTTACTCCCCATGCTCTCCCATTTCTTCCTTCTCCTCCCTCCCTCTCTCTCACCTCCCTTCCCTTCCTCCCTCCCTTCATCACTCCCTTCTTCCCTCACACAAGTATCTTTCATTCTCAGTCTCCTTTCTGCTTTCATCTTATACACACATATGTATCTATTATCTACATAAAATCTAGGATCCAAAAATGAGAGGAAATATATGATGTTGGGCTTTTAAAGCATGGTTTATTTTGCATGGCTCTTCTGAACTGGAACTTGTCGCTCCATTTTTTATCTTTCCCCTATTTCCCCTCCACTCCATGTGTGTTGCTCTGGGCTACCTGATGTGAAAACTGCTATGTACACAGGCAAAGAGGTCTTGGACACTGAACTGTTAGTATTGCTTTCTGTTGTCTGGTGAGAGTCTCACTGATTTGATGACTCTGATCTTTAGTAGAAGTGACTGGGACCAGGTTAAAGTATTACCCATTTGAAAATATGTTTAGACTTCCGGTGAAGATGGTGGCATAGGTACCATGCCAAAGCAGCCTAGGGGGAAAAAAGACCAAAAAAACCCAGGAAAATACACACTTTTACTAAAAAGTGAGGTGTATAGGAAAGTGAAGCAGCAGCGGAGAAGTAGAAGAGATCCAGAGCATCCAGAGACCACACAGGCTGGCAAAAGCGGCCCCGGCAGCTCCGCCAACCGCGGTGGCAGCAGCGCACCAGAAAGCCACCAGACTCTGCTCCAGGTGCAGGAAAAGCCAGGTGTGGGGATTTTGCCCTCACAGCGGCGCTCTCAGCAAATCAGGAAACGTGAAGGGAGAGCGGCAGTGAGCAATGGAAGAGCAGAACACAAGGTAGAAGAACACGAGGAACAGTGAGAGAACCAGAGAAGCTGCGGCTCCCTCACCTCCCCCACCGCCTAAGCCCAGGTCCAGTGAACAGAGCAGCAGTCCCGAAACCGGCCACACCAACTTGGGCTGACAGCAGGACCCAAGCAGGAACAGAGTCTGGGAGCAACATCAGCGGCTCTGGCACCGGTAACAGCGGCCCCAGCAGCAGCAGACCCAGGAGCGACAGCAGCGGCAGACGCAGCAGCAGCAGCTTCAGTGGCAGCACTGGCAGTGGGCTCAGCAGCAGCAGCTTCAGCTGCTGATAGACCCAGCAGAGGCAGCTTTAGCAGCAGCAGTTCCAGCAGCAGGGGTGCTAATCTGCAGGGCCACAGAGGCCAGCCTCAGTTTGCTCTGAAGGAGAAGCCAGAGCCCAGCTCCAGAAATCAGAACAGCAGCCTGACGACCCAGGCAGCAACTTGACTGAGACCAAAATCATCCAAAGTAACTGGGATTGCACCAGGGAAGGGTCTCACTTGGTCACAAGCTGACTTGGATCCCTCAACAGACCAGAAATCTTAATCTCTATGTTGATAGAGGATCTGGTTGTTATAATAACTACTCTGGCATACATACTTGGGGCTGTTTTTAATTGAATGGGTACAGTGTTTAGTTAACTTTTAGAATATACCTGTATTTTATTACACTCAGTCTACTTGAATACTCCCAAAGCAGGGAAACTAACCCCTAGGAGCACCTTTGTAGATACTCTGAGAGTCTTAACAGCCACACCTAACACCTTAAGCTCCTACCCTGAAAATGTATAACATCAAATCAATTGATACAGCTAAGAATACCCAGCTGGCTAGAAAATCCAAGCATTAACATAATCCAAGATGCAAAAATATATACATTATAACACAAGAAACACTAAAAAGCAAGAAGATTTAAGTCCACCTAAAAGTACTAATGCATCAGAAATGACCTCCAGTGAGAACAAGTTAGAGGAAATGCCTGAGAAAGATTTCAAAAGAATGATTGTAAATATGTTCAAAGAAGTCAGAGAACAAATCAAAGGAGTCAAAGAGGAACTTAAAGAGGAAATCACAGGAATCAAAGAAGATGCAGGACACCAATTTCATGAAATAAAGAAGGCAATACAAGACATTAATAAGGAAATAGAAATAATGAAGAAAAACTAGTCAGAATTACTAGCAATGAAGAACAAAGTTAATGAAATAAAAAAACTTTGTAGAAAATCTCACCAGTAGAATAGATGAAGGAGAGGACAGAATATCTAAGCTAGAAGACCAGGTGGCAGATCTAATACAGTCCAACAAAGAGAAAGACAAACTTATAGAAAAGTATGAGTGGGAATTTCAAGACATATGGGACACTATGAAAAGATCAAATATAAGAATTCAGGGCATAGTAGAAGGAGAAGAATTCCACTCCAAAGGCATAGTAGGTATCTTCAACAAAATAATAGAAGAAAATTTCCCCCAAATTGGGAAAGAGGTGCCAATACAGATACAGAAAGCCTTTAGAACCCCAGCCAGACAAAACCCAGAAAGAACCTCTCCTCGCCATATTATAATCAAACTTCCAAACACACACACCAAAGAAAAAATACTGAAAGCAGTTAGAGAGAAAAATCAAGTTACCTAAAAAAACAAGCCCACCAGGATTACAGCAGATTACTCAAACAAACTTTTAAAGCCAGAAGGGCTTGGAGTGATATATTCCAAGTTCTGAAAGATAACAACTGTCAACCAAGGTTACTTTACCCTGCAAAGTTATCCATTCAAATAGACAGGGAAATAAGGACATTCCATTACAAAAGCAGGTTAAAGGAGTATTTGAAGACAAAACCAGCTCTACAGAAAATACTTGATAGAATCCTCCATGCTGAAGAAGAGGAAAAGCACACATATAAGGAACCTAGAAAAAACAAGCAATACTCAAATACTAGTTAACAGAAGAGAGCACAGGTTGAACCAGAACCAAAAAAAAAAAAAAAAAAAAAAAAAGGCAAACATAAATACACACCTTTCAATAATATCTCTTAATATCAATGGCCTCAATGCCCCAATGAAAAGACATAGGTTTGCAGACGGGGTTAAAAAGCAGGATCCTACAATTTGTTGTCTCCAAGAAGCTCACCTTCTATAAAGGATAGACATTATCTTAGGGTGAAAGGTTGGAAGATGGTGTTTCAAGCAAATGGGCCTAGAAAACAAGCAGGGGTTGCTATCCTAATATCTGACAAGATAGACTTTAGTCCAAAGTTAGTCAAGAAAAGTAAGGAAGGTCACTTTATATTGATTAAGGGCACACTCCAACAGGAGGACATTACAATCCTAAACATATACGTACCTAACATGGGAGCTCCCAAATTCATCAAACAAACACTATTAGAACTAAGGTCACAGATAACACCAAACACAGTGGTGGTGGGTGACTTTAACACCCCACTCTCATCAATTGACAGGTCATCCTGGGAAAAAATAAACAGAGAGGCATCTGGACTAAATGAGGTCATAGAAGGAATGGACCTAACAGATATAGACAGGACATTTCATCCAAAGGCTGCAGAATATACATTCTTTTCAGCAGCACATGGATCATTCTCTAAAATAGACCATATATTAGGACACAAAACAAATCTTAACAAATTCAGGAAAATTGAAATAATTCCTTGCATTCTATCTGACCACAATGGAATTAAACTACAAATCAGTAGCAAGAAAGGCTATAGAGCATACACAAAATCATGGAAACTTAACAATACACTACTAAATGATGAATGGGTCAATGAAGAAATCAAGAAGGAAATCAAAAAATTTATAGAGTCAAACGATAATGAGAACACAACATATCAAAATCTCTGGGACACAATGAAGGCAGTTCTAAGAGGTAAATTTATAGCCTTAAGTGCATACATTAAGAAATTAGAAAGGTTACAAGTAAACGACCTAATGCTTCACCTTAAAGCCTTGGAAAAAGAAGAAGAAGGCAAACCAAAAATCAGTAGGCAGGAAGAAATAATAAAGATTAGGGCAGAAATTAATGAAATAGAAACAAAAAAAAAAAAATCCAAAGAATTACTGTTGCAGTCCAGTTGGCATTGCTGGTAGAAATCACCCAACCAAGAGCAGCTTCTGGGAAAAAGAGATTTATTTTGGCTTATAGGCTCAAGGGGATGCTCCATGATGGCAGGGAAAATCAATGGCATGAGCAGAGGGTGGACATCACCCCCTGGCCAACATAAGGTGGACTACAGCAACAGGAGGGTGTGCCAAACACTGGCAAGGGGAAACTGGCTTTAATACCCATAAGCCCGCCCCCAACAAAACACTCCCTCCAGGAGGCATTAATTCCCAAATATCCATCAGCTGGGGAGCTAGCATTCAGATCACCTAAGTTTATGGGGGACACCTGAATCAAACCACCACATTCCGCCACTGGCCCCCATAAACTGATATCCATACATGATGTAAAATACAATACATTCAGTCTGACTTTAAAAGTCCCCATAATTTTTATCAATCTCAATGATGTTCATACATCCCCATAGTTCAAGATCTTTTAACTCAGCCATAATACCAAAATATAACCACAAAAAACCCAGAATGGCACAGAATAAATATTCACACTGCAAAAGATGGCATTGGGCATAGCAAAGAAACATTCAACCAATACAAGATTTAAAACAACCAGGGCAAACATCAAACTCTGTAGCTTCAGGTCCAGCAACTCAAACCAGTGACAAATCTTCAAGTCCGATAATTCTAACCAGCAACAAGTCTCTGGCATTCCAATTCCGCCCCTCCAGCTAGGCTACTCACAGTCCTGGGAAACTTCACCGGGGCCGGTAGCTCCTCGGCAGCCATCTCATGGTCCCGGCATCTCCACTGGGTCTCCACTGCAAGCCACGGTTCATCCTCATGGCCCCATGGGGTCTCTATGCAGGCAACCAGCAAACCTGCTTCACACTGCCCATGGTCATTTCCAAAACACAAGACCGTGTTGCAAACTCAATGACCCTCTTTCCAGCATTTTATACTCCACGATACCAGGTAGGTGCCAATTTGTTAATCCAGGGGGGAATAAAGCAGACTTTGAGGAACAGGGCACTCCTAGAGCACCCAGACCCCTTCAAAAGAGCTGACATTCTTCCTGTTGCCCCAGCGCAGGTTAGCTAGCCCAGTCTCAAAGGTTGTAATCGCTCAGTTGCAGCTGAACGGGCAGCAGTTCACCCAAAGATTTTCCTTTCTGTGCCATATCCCTCTGCACACACCAGTTCATTTCTACGCAAAGCAACCCTGCACAACTTCTCAGGACATGGGCACAAGAGCAAGCTTCTCACACAAACTGCTAGCCCAGTCCAGGCAAAGCTTTTTCTCACCCTCATAAACCAAACCTCACAGTCCATAGTTCTTATTGCATTCAGGTCTTGCAGCTCAGACCAGAACAGTCCATCAAGCTGTAATTACAGCACTGCAAGGCATCTCTTAGGCCAGGTTTCAACTCCTTCCACATTCCTCTTGAGAATCAGCTCCAAAAGGCCAAAGCCACACAGTCAGGTGTCTAGCAGCAATCCCACTCCTCGGTACCACTTTACTGTTGCAGTCTGGTTCGCATTGCTGGTAGAAATCACCCAACCAAGAGCAGCTTCTGGGAAAAAGAGATTTATTTTGGCTTATAGGCTCGAGGGGATGCTCCACGATGGCAGGGAAAAACAATGGCATGAGCAGAGGGTGGACATCACCCCCTGGCCAACATAAGGTGGACTACAGCAACAGGAGGGTGTGCCAAACACTGGCAAGGGGAAACTGGCTTTAATACCCATAAGCCCGCCCCCAACAAAACACTCCCTCCAGGAGGCATTAATTCCCAAATATCCATCAGCTGGGGAGCTAGCATTCAGAACACCTAAGTTTATGGGGGACACCTGAATCAAACCACCACAATTACTGAAACAAATAGTTGATTCTTTGAAAGGATAAACAAGATTGATAAACCCTTAGCAAATCTGACCAAAAGAAAGAGAGAAGAGACACAAATTAATAAAATCAGAGATGAACAAGGTAACATCACAACAGATTCCAGAGAAATTCAAAAAAATCATAGGGACATACTATAAAAGCATATACTTCACAAAGTTGAAAATCTGAAAGAAATGGATGATTTCCTTGATTTATATGACTTACTTAAATTAAATCAAAATGAGATTAATCACTTAAATAGATCTATAACAAACATGGAGATCTGAACAGTTATCCATAATCTCCCAACTATAAAAAGCCCAGGCCCAGGTGGATTCACTGATGAATTTTACCAGACCTTTAAGGAAGAGCTAACACCATTGCTTCTTAAGCTTTTCCAGGAAATAGAAAAAGAAGGAATTCTACCAAACTCCTTCTATGAGGCCAGCATCACCCTGATACCAAAACCAGGCAAAGATAGAACCAAAAAAAGAAAATTACAAACCAATCTCCCTCATGAACATAGATGCAAAAATTCTCAACAAAATATAGGCAAACAGAATACAAGAGTATATCAAAAAGATCATTCACCCTGACCAAGTAGGCTTTATCCCACAGATGCAGGGATGGTTCAATATACGCAAATATATTAATGTAATACATTATATAAATGGGTTGAAGGACAAAAGTCACATGATCATCTCATTGGATGCAGAGAAAGCATTTGACAAAATCCAACATCCCTTCATGATAAAAGTCCTACAGCGACTGGGAATGGAAGGAACATATCTCAATATAATAAAAGCTATTTATGACAAGCATACAGCCAACATATTACTAAATGGGAAAAACTAGAAGCTTTTTCACTGAAATCAGGAACAAGACAAGGGTGTCCACTGTCCCCACTTTTATTTACTATTGTTCTGGAAGTCTTCGCCATAGCAATAAGGCAAGAGACACACATAAAAGGGATACAAATTGGAAAGGAAGAGATCAAGTTATCATTATTTGCAGATGACATGATTCTATACATAAAGGACTCTAAAAACTCTACTAGAAGACTG
The DNA here is from genome assembly GCF_020740685.1 of Jaculus jaculus. Classification (NCBI taxonomy): domain Eukaryota; kingdom Metazoa; phylum Chordata; class Mammalia; order Rodentia; family Dipodidae; genus Jaculus; species Jaculus jaculus. The sequence goes on from NC_059106.1 coordinate 110,445,435, forward strand.
TTAGAGCTGATCAAAACCTACAGCCATGTAGCAGGATACAAAATAAATACACAGAAATCAGTAGCCTTCATATATGCTAACAGGAAACACACAGAGGATGAAATCAGAGAATCACTCCCATTCACAACTGCATCAAAAAAAAAATATATAAAATAAAGTACCTTGGAATAAACCTAACCAAGGAAGTAATAAAATCTCTACAATGAGAACTTTAAAACACTCAAGTGAGAAATTGCAGAAGACACTAGAAAGTGGAAAAACAGCCCCTGTTCCTGGATTGATAGTATCAATATTGTGAAAGCGGCAATCTTAACAAAAGCAATCTACACATTTAATGAAATCCCTTTCAAAATTCCAAAAGCATTCTTCATGGAAATAGAAAAAACAATCCAAAAATTCATTTGGAATCACAAAAAACTGCAAATATCTAAAATAATACTGAGCAACAAAAATAAGGCTGGTGGTATCACCATACCTGATTTTAACCTATACTACAGAGCCATAGTAACAAAAACAGTGTGGTACTGGCACAAAAACAGATATTTAGATCAGTGGAACAGAATAGAGGACCCAGATGTAAGCCCAAGTAGCTATAGCCACCTGATATTCGATAAAAATGCCCAAAATACCCATTGGAGAAAAGACAGCCTCTTCAGCAAATGGTGTTGGGAAAACTGGATATATATCTATAGAAGGATGAAAATAGATACTTCTCTCTCTACATGCACAGAATTAAGTCCAAATGTATTAAAGACCTTAACATCAGACCTGAAACTCTGAAACTGCTAGAGGAAAAAGTAGGGGAAACACTTCAACATATTCATCCTGGCAAAGACTTTCTGAATACAACCCCAATTGCTCAGGCAATAAAACCACAGATTAATCACTGGGACTTCATGAAATTACAAAGATTTTGCTCTGCAAAGGACACAGTGAAAAAAGCAAAGAGGCAACCTACAGAATGGGAAAAAATCTTTGCCAGCTATATATCTGATAGAGGATTAATATCTAGGATATACAAAGAACTCAAAAAGTTAAATAATAAGGAATCAAACAAGCCAATCAAAAAATGGGCTATGGACCTAAATAGAGCATTCTCAAAGGAAGAAATACAAATGGCATATAAGCATCTAAAAAAATGTTCTACGTCACTATCCTTCCGGGAAATGCAGATTAAAACTTCATTGAGATTCCATCTCACTCTTGCAGATTGGCCACCATCATGAAAACAAATGATCATAAATGTTGGCGGGGATGTGGAAAAAGAGGAACCCGTCTACACTGCTGGTGGGAATGCAATATGGTCCAGCCATTGTGGAAATCAGTGTGGAGGTTCCTAAAACAGCTAAAGATTGATCTACCATATGACCCAGCTATAGCATTCCTAAGCATATATGCAAAGGACTCATCTCATTTCCTTAGAAGTACTGCTCCACCATGTTTATTGCTGCTCAATTTATAATAGCTAGGAAATGGAACCAGCCTAAATGTCCCTCAACTGATGAGTGGATAATAAAGATGTGGCACATTTATACAATGGAGTTCTACTCAGTGGTAAAGAAATTTGCAGAAAAATGGACAGACCTGGAAAGGATTATACTGAGTGAGGTAACCCAGGTCCAGAAAGCCAAGTGCCACATGTTCTCTCTCATATGTGGATACTAGCTATAGATGATTGGGCTTCTGTGTGAGAATGAGGCCAGTAAGTTAAAAAGGAGACATAAAGGGAAGAGAAAGGAAGGGAGGAGGGTACTTAATAGGTTGATATTGTATATATGTAAGTACAATGATTGAGATGGAGAGGTAATATGATGGAGAATGGAATTTCAATGGGGAAAGTGGGGGAGAGGGAGGGAATTACCATGGGATTTTTTTATAATCATGGAAAATGCTAATAAAAATTAAAAAACATTATGTGAAATGCAGCTCGGTGGTAGCTCAATGGGTAAGAACGCTTGCTATGCAAGCATGAGGACATGCGTTCAACCCTCAGCAACTTACAGATAATCAGGTGTGGGGCTGGAGGGACAGCTTAGCGGTTAAGGCATTTGCCTGCAAAGCCAAAGGACCCAGGTTCAATTCCCCAGGACCCACGCTAGGCAAATGCACAAGGGTGCATACATCTGGAGTTCGTTTGCAGTGGCTGGAGGCCCTGGCTTTTGCTCTCTCTCTCTCCCTGTTTCTCTGTCACCCTCAAATAAATAAATAAATAAAAATTTTAAATGTTTTTTTTTAAAAAAGAATATATGTTTGTATGAAATATTCCTTTTTTGTTTTGTTTTGTTTTTCAAGGTAGGGTCTTGCTCTAGCCCCGGCTGACCTGGAATTTACTGTGCAGTCTCAGGGTGGTCTTGAACTCATTGTAGTACTCCTACCCCTGTCTCCCAAATACTGAAATTAAAGGCATACACCACCACACCTGGCTGAAATATTCTTAATTATTTGATGGCAATCTAATCTTAGTTCCTCATAACTGAAAGTAATTTTAAAATAGTGATGTGAAATGTGTAGGGCAACAAGGTCTACTTTGAGTCATTCTCTCTCTACCTCATTTTCTTAAACTGTAAGTGTGAATACAATAAGGAATAAATGACCTAATATGTGAAAAATGCTTAGATCACTTGGTAAATGCTTATTATCATCATACATTTTCTACTTCTTCAATCATAAATAAATCAGAAATCATTTTAAATTTTGTAACCTGAAGCACAAACTCAAGTTTTCCACTATCAACTTTCAGAAAGAGCTTGTCATTGGAAATTCAAACTTGGCATTTTCTTCTGAAGGCTAAATTGTAAAGTTACAAAGACAACTTTTCTGTCAAATAGAGAGGTATGTGGACAATGGAACAGATAGGTACAGGTGTTTGAAGCAGAAACCCTCTCTTCACAACTATTACTCAATGGACTGCAATTTCTATCCATGAGCCATGACTTACAGGCTATGGACAAAGTCATTCATCTGTTTACCCAATCATGCCTGCTATTGCTTAGGCACTGAACAGGTAGGCCTTGGCTCATACTATGCAGTTTTCAATGTAGCAATAGAAAAAGATCCAAATCATGCAAACTTGTGTATGAAATTAAAATGTGAACTTTAGATGTAATGAGTGAGTATAGCAGATGATAGCATAGATTATTGGGTCATTCCCATTCTGAGGCTGAAGGATGTGTAAGGGCTGGTCAGTGGGACAAATCAGGTTTTTCTTTTTCTTTTCTTTATTTATTTACTTGAGGGAGACAAAGAGGCAGAGAGAGGAGAGAGGAAGATAGAGAGAGAATGGGCACACCTAGCCACTGCAAACAACATCCAGATGTGTGCGCCACCTTGTGTATTTGCCTTACATGGGTCCTGGGGAATCTAACCTGGGTCCTTTGGCTTTGCAGACAAGTACCTCAACTGGTAATCCATCTCTCTAGGCCCAAATAAGGTTTTTAATTACAGGGGCTTCAACTTCACAGTAATGTTAGCAGTGACCATGACTTTGTCACCATAGAACAGTTATTTTCATATCATTGTCAATAAGTATATAACAGTTTCTAGACCCATAATTAGATTTTGTTAGTAAATACATTGGTTCAGAAGCATGTATATTATCTCTATATCACAAATATATGTTTTGAAGAGGCTTTGTATTTTATCAGTTGTAGGTCTGTATTAGTCAGGGTTATCTAGAGGAACAGAACTGCTAGAATGAATTATATTAAAAAGGAAATTTAGTGGATTAGCTTACAGTAGTTCAGTAGCACTTGCAGGCTTGAAAATCAAGGAACCCGGAGGCTGCTCAGTCCACATGGCCAGATGCCTCAGCAGTCTGAATCTGGCACTGAAGGCCTGCAGGCTTCCTGAGGAGCCCCTGGGTTTTGATCCATGTGAGTCTTCAGTTGACACTGGCCTTCAGTCCGTGCTTGTCTTCAATCCATGCTGGAAGGTAGCAAGCAGCTCTGGCAGCCAAGTAGAAGGAAGAGACTCTTCACCCAGAGCTTCCTTATGTAAAGTGCCCTTCTGAGGGGCTGCCTACTCTGGGGGAAGGGCTCATTCTGGGGGAAGGACTTCCTCCTTCAGCTAATCCTTCCTGGAAGAAACCTCACAGACCCACCCGAAAGAGATTCCTGTGGATTACTAAACAGATCGAGCTGACAACACCTTAACCATTTCAAGGTCCAAAGTAACACTGAGCAAAGGTATGGAGATTTTTCTTCTGCCTTCTTCACCCCTCTACATATACAACCTCCTCGACTATTAATCCAGTCTAAGAGTGATATACACAGATGCAGTGGCATTTTGATGTAATTGCTTTTCTTTGTAATTTCAGATGTTTTATGCATTAAAATGCACACTTTTACAAAAACAGGGTTCCAGAGCACAAAACTGAACCAGAGCAAAAAAAGGATGGAGAGAGCAGCCTGTAGATTGATAAGAAGTCTGAGAAGCTAGGGAGGCAGGAGGGAAGGATGGTAGCCCAGTGTGGGCGAGGTGAAGTCAGTCAGGAAGAGAGGCAAGATGAAGCTGACGAAGTAGGGGTGAGAGCCACACACTGAACACCAAGAGGAACTTGCCTTTTGCTATGGACAGAGGGAGGCTGCAGTTGTGTTTTAAGCAGAAATCAACTCATAATGCAGCTCACATTACAACAAAATTTCTTAGCTGTTTTATGTGATAAAAGAAAGTGGTGTTGGATAGAAATAAAATGGGGACACCTGTAACTGAGACTACCATGACAGCATTGAGAGATGGAAAGGGCGATAGAGTGAGGATATACCTTGGAGATGAAACCGGAAGCTTGTGGTAATGAATTCCATGTGGGAGGCACCAACAAGAGAAGTGTCAAGGATGATCCTAGGGTTTGCTACTTAGACAGAAGCTGATGGTGGTGCCATTGTCTATGATAAAGATGACAGAGGATGAGCAAGAGAAGAGGAGTGTTCAGTTTTAGACATGTCAATTGAGATCCTGTGAGGCGTCCAAATGGATGTGTCAAAGAGGTGATTGGATAAATGAGTCAGGAGCTTACAGGAGATCTGGGTGGGAGATATGAATTTGGAGATGCCAATGTGTAGATGGCACAAAGTCAGGGAGATGAATGAGGCTGCCTTAGGCAAGAGCAAGATGAGGAGAGGACCGTAACAGCTCTATGGAACTTAAAAATCTAGAGATAGCACAATAGTAGTGGATTATTCCATTGATATTTTTTATTGAGGGCTTACTCCATCCTAGCATTGTTCTATTTATATTGTGTGTGCTTATTTCTTTATTTTCATGGCAACCACAGGAAACAAAATAAGTCATGAGAGGTGAAATATGATGCCCTGTCATAGTTAGTAGGTAGCAGAACTCAGGATATGAATTTATCAATCTGGCTCTACAGTTTTTTTTTCTTTAATTGTAACAGAGCCAGAGTAGCCAGAGATGTCATGTCATGACTTAATTCAGATGTCTCCCATAAACCTAGGTGCTCTGAATGCTAGGTTCCCAGCTGATGGAGATTTGGGAATTAATGCCTCCTGAAGGCACTATATTGTTGGGGATGAACTTATGGGTATTATAGCCAGTTTCCCCGTGCCAGTGTTTGGCACACTCTCCTGCTTCTATTGTCCTCCTGATGTTGGCCAGGAGGTGATGTCCACCCTTTGCTCATACCATCATTTTCCCTGCCATCATGGAGCTTACCCTCAAGTCCATAAGTCAAAATAAACCTTTTTGCCCACAAGCTGCTCTTGGCCAGCTGATTTCTGCCCAAAATGGGAACCTGACTGCAACATGTCAAGAAGAAGCAAAACTAGGACACCAAGGGAGCTAAGAGAAGACTATTCCAGGATAGGGGAGATGAACATGTTTAGATATATCATCGAAGTTAGATACAACAGCACAAAAACAATTCAGTGGAGTTATAGTAAGGTAGCCACAGACACTAGTCAGCATGGCTTGGAGAAAATGAGTTTGGATATAGATATGGCCTCCACTGTCCATAGGATAGAATCTTTATGCTATGGGGCAGTTATATTTGATAATCAAATGATGTTAACAGTTTTCATGCATGACTGTATGGAACTTTTTTTTGTAGGTGTGTATGGTATGCATGTGGGCGTGTGTTCATATGTATGGATGTGTGTGTATAGATGCATGTGAACATCTGTCCACATGTGTATGGAGGCCAGAGATCTACATTAGTTGTCTGTAGTAATTACTCTCTATCTTATCCTTTGAGACAGGGTCTCATACTGAGCCCAGAACTTACCAATTTAGCTAGATAACTTATTTAGCATGCTGTAAGGATCCACTAATCTCCAAATTCCCAGTGTTGGGATCACATGTGCTTGGTCCATGACCACCATGTGACATGAGTGCTGCAGATCTGAGTTGAGGTCCTCATGACTGCTCTGCAAGCTCTTTCCTCACTGAGCAGTCTCCCCAGCCTACCTCCATATATTTGAGGTCACATCCCTACATGTTGGTGGCATAAAAGGACGAATATACTTGTATAACACTCAGTACACTAGCTTGTATACATGGAGGCATCATGGCAGTTTAATGAGAAATTCCAGGAGAAGTATATTTATCCTCTGGGTAGAGTGAGGAGCTGGTGTAGAATGAAAGGCACCCCTGGCAGAAGGTTTCTTGTGACTTATCTTCCCCTATGAGAAGGTAACTGGGGAGGGTAGAAAGAGGGTACAGCAGTGAGATCTCAGGGCTTTCATGGGGGTTATTCCTTTCCTTGAAGAAAAGATGAGATATTTTGCACATCAGGGATGAGGGACTCAAGTGGAGCCAGTGGCTTTGTCCCCAGACTGGTAGGTGTCAGGCAAAGCTTCCAGCACAATATCTTCTTCTACACACTTATTTATTCCTCTCTCCTTTGGACTGAAAGCAGTCTATAAACAGAATAGAGACTGCATTGTATCTGGGTCCCATGACTGCTATTGGTAGCTCATATGAATGAACTATAAACAGCTTGGGGAGGATCCCCCAGAAGAGACAAGATTGGACGGCTCTTTATGTTCCTCTAAGTACTTTTCAAACTCTTCCTGAGGGAACAAGGCAGTGGGACACCTTCCTTGCTTGGGATACCATCTCTTCTTCTGCTACTGAGGAAAGACTGATAAAGCTCTGGATCTAGTCCCAACTTTCTACCCTTGGATTTATTGCCCTTGAGAATGTGCAATGTTAATGACCCAAGAAAAAGTGGGACTCTATATTCTCATTGAGGATATCAAGTTTTTCTGGGAACCTACATCTGTGACCTGGATGAAAGCCAGGCAGGTCACAGGTAGGTGCTCGATGGAACAGTAGGGGACTTCTTTGGACTGAATTGGACAACATGATGCATGGATACCCAAGTCTGACAGTGAGTCCCAGACTAATTTGGGGTGCTGTGTTTCTTTGAGTCCTTTGGAATGTACCCAAGTTTCCCTGATATTAGCACACTACTTTCAGTAAGTTTTCCTTTTCATACTATTTATATAAAGCCTTCTGCAAATGTGTGCAGTTCCCTTGCTAATACCTGCACAAGTTGAGTTTTGGAGTGGGTAAAATGAAGTAAGCCTATGACTCACTATGTAGGAACTTGCAGAAAAGCAAGAATGTCCACTGTATGGGACTATAGGGAAATCACTCTCTGCTTGCTGCTCACTAGTCTGTCTTCTAGCCTGCCTAATTTCAGATATTAGTGGATACCTTTGGATAAGTTCCACACCTTCTAGAAATTCCTTGGTATTTTTTTTTTGCAATATACCTTCATTTTTATATGTGATAAAACTCACATCATGTAAACTCAACCATTTCAAAGCAAAGAAAAAAGCAGCATTTACTGTACCACATTTTTGTATAACCACCACCTTTACCTAGTTCAATAACAATTTTATATTCCCTAAAATATACATTAAACAATTACTTTCTATTCTTCATTTCCTGCAGCCCTAGTAACAAAATTTTGTGTCTATTTCTATGGATTTAGCTATTCTGAATACCCAGAATAGAGAATCATACAATATATGATAGTTATACCTGGTGTTTTTCACTAATCCATGTGTTTTTGAGGCTCATTAAAGTTAGTATTTGTTCATATAATGTCTCCATTCTTTTTAACAGCTAATTACTATTCCATTGCATGCGTGCGTGTGCACGCGTGCGCGCGCGCACACACACACACACACACACACACACACACACACACACACATATATGTATCTGTTCAACTCTTGATGGATATTTAGCTGTTTCTACCTTCTGGCTATTGTAAATTGTGCTTCTATGAATGCTTATATACAAGGGTCTGTTTCAACATCCTCCTTTCTTCCCTCCTCCCTCTCTTCTTTCCTTCCTTTCTCTCTTCCTCACTCCCCATTATCTTTCTCTCCTGGTGAATATAGACAGATCTGTAGCAATTCCCTCTGAATGGAGGCATTCAGTCCTGGAGAGATGATTGCAAAGACTCATAAAGGAGAGGAGACTAATAAGGCTCAGGAAGTAAATGATGGACTCACAGACAAGATTCACAAACCCCTCCTAAATGTTACATAATAAATGACAAAAAAAAAAAAAAAAAAAGAAATGACAACTGTTGTGAAGTGGGAATACTCTGTGACCAGAGGAGCTGCTGCTAGCAGTATAGTGTACTCCAGGGATGCAGATTTCTTGAGGTGACTCCTTTGCTGGGGTGAGATTTTTGGTAATGCAGTTGCCTTTGAGTTATCCATGCCCCAGGAAGTAACCCCTCCACCCATATTCCTGTAAGTACCCCAACATGCTCACTGTTCACCAAGCTTGAATTGGAGGTGATTATTTCTTTCGTCTGTCATCAGTGCCCTATACAGGGTGAGTAGACTTTTGTTTGCCTCTCCCCAGGTAAAGTTAAACAACTGAGAGGTGTGGTGGTTTGATTCAGGTGTCCCCCATAAACTTAGGTGTTGTGAATGCTAGCTCCCCAGCTGATGAATATTTGGGAATTAATGCCTCCTGGAGGGAGTGTATTGTTGGGGGCGGGCTTAAGGGCTTTATAGCCAGTTTCCCCATGCCAGTGTTTGGCACACCCTCCTGTTGCTGTGGTCCACCTTCTGTTCGCCAGGGGGTTATGTCCACCCTCTGCTCATGCCATCATTTTCCCCTGCCATCGTGGAGCTTCCCCTCGAGCCTATAAGCCAAACTAAATCTCTTTTTCCCAGAAGCTACACTTGGTTGGGTGATTTTACCAGCAATGTGAACCGGACTGCAACAGTAAAGTGGTACCGAGGAGTGGGGTTGCTGCTAGACACCTGACTATGTGGCTTTGGCCTTTTGGAGCTGATTTTCAAGAGGAATGTGGAAGGAGTTGAAACCTTGGCCTAAGAGAAGCCTTGCAGTGCTGTAAGTACAGCTTGATGGACTATTCCTGTCTGAGCTGTAAGACCTGAATGCAGTAAGAACTATGGACTGTGAGGTTTGGCTTATGAGGGTGAGAAAGAACTTTTCTTGGACTGGGCTAGCAGTTTGTGTGAGAAGCTTGCTCTTATGCCCATGTCCTGAGCAGTTGTGCAGGGTTGCTTTGCGTAGAAATGAACTGGTGTGAGCAGAGGAATATGGCACAGAAAGAAAAATCTTTGGGTGAACTGTTGCCCATTCAGCTGCAACTGAGAGATTACAACCTTTGAGACTGGGCTAGCTGACCTGCGCTGGGGCATCAAGAAGAATGTCGACTCTTTTGAAAGGGCCTGAGTGCTCAAGGAGTGTCCTGTTCTGCAAAGTCTGCTTTATTCCCCCCTGGATTAACAAATTGGCACCTACCTCGTATTGTGGAGTATAAGAAATGCTGGAAAGGTCATTGAGTTTGCAACACGGTCTTGTGTTTTGGAAATGGCCATGGGCAGTGTGAAGCAGGTTTGCTGTTTGCCTGCATAGAGACCCCATGGGGCCATGAGGATGAACCGTGGCTTGCAGTGGAGACCCAGTGGAGATGCTGGGACCACAATATGGCTGCCAAGGAGCTGCCGGCCCCGATGAAGTTTCCCAGGACTGTGAGTAGCCTAGCTGGAGGGGCGGAATTGGAATGCCAGAGACTTGTTGCTGGTTAGAATTATCGGACTTGAAGATTTGTCACTGGCTAGAGTTGCTGGACTTGAAGCTACAGAGTTTGATGTTTGCCCTGGTTGTTTTAAATCTTGTATTGGTTGAATGTTTCTTTGCTATGCCCAATGCCATCTTTTGCAGTGTGAATACTTATTCTGTGCCATTATGGGTTTTTTGAGGTTATTTTTTGGTATTATGGCTCAGTTAAAAGATCTTGGACTATGGGGATGTATGAACATCATTGGGATTGATAAAAACTATGGGGACTTTTAAAGTCAGACTGAATGCATTATATTTTACATCATGTATGGATATCAGTTTATGGGGGCCAGGGGCGGAATGTGGTGGTTTGATTCAGGTGTCCCCCATAAACTTAGGTGTTGTGAATGCTAGCTCCCAGCTGATGGATATTTGGGAGTTAATGCCTCCTGGAGGGAGTATATTGTTGGGGGTGGGCTTAAGGGCTCTATAGCCAGTTTCCCCATGCCAGTGTTTGGCACACCCTCATGTTGCTGTGGTCTACCTTCTGTTGGCTAGGGGGTGATGTCCACCCTCTGCTCATGCCATAGTTTTCCCCTGCCATCGTGGACCTTCCCTCAAGCCTGTAAGTCAAAATAAATCTCTTTTTTCCAGAAGCTACTCTTGGTTGGGTGATTTCTACCAGCAATGTGAACTGGACTGCAACAAGAGGTAAAAATGTTGGTTCACATGGTAGGTCTAGGTTTAATTTTCCAAGAACCACTAAAATGGATTTTACCATGACTGTAACATTTTATCTTCTCCATCAGCAAATAAATTTCTTCTACAGAGGAAGTGATTGCATCAACAGTGCCTGCCTGGTGCCTATAGGTTGTATATCTTGCTTGTGCATCCTCTTTTAGTTACACCCTGACCTTTGAAATTTCTGAGAAAGTACCTTATTCATTCATTTATTAATGCAGTTCCACTGAGTAGCAATATAGTTTAATAGCCAGTAATCCTTGATCTGGAGTCAAACATCTGGTCCATGTCCTAAATCTACCATTGCTGGTAAATGGCTATTTTGTTGTGTTGAGCAAAGTCTCATATAGCCCAAGCTGTACTCAAACTTACTATATAGCTGAGGTTGACCTTGAACTCCTCATCTTTTTGTACCCTCCTTCTAGGGCTGGGATAACAGGTGCATGCCACCACTCCTAGCTTATTATTTCACCTCTCTGTGCCCTAGCTTCTTAGCTTGTGAGATGAGGATGATTCTCATCACCGCTACAATAGATTAATACCAGCTCAGTGACTGAAAAGAGCACAGACTTATTATATATAATTTTGGATACTGGAAATGCAAAGTGGGTCCTTCTAGGCTAGATACTCTAAGGAGGATTCTTCACCCTTTCCAGATTTTAGAGATGCCCACTTCCCTTGGTGCTGCCCCCTCCCATCCATCTTCACATTGGCAATTAGATAATTTCACCCCCTGATTCTCCTACCACCCTCTCCTAAGGACTTCTGTGATTTTGCCACTTCTGGACAAATTCTATTGAATCTAGTATATCACCTACATCTTCCTGACACTTTGAGCAGACTTTCCCACAGGTATCTGGAAGTTCCTAACATATCAGAGACTTTGCCTAGGTCAGAGTCATTAACCAAACTCCCATGTCAGAGTCCTCTTTGGGGTTCCATTTAATGCATACTTTTGTCTTTGAGGACAGCCAATTGGAGCTCTGGAAGTTGGTCTATCCCAGAGCCTGTGTTGTCTCTCCATTATAGAACAAGTAGCAGGCAGTGGGGGCAGGGCAAGGGACTTTATCTGGAGCTGTTGCTGGATCTAAAAGCCTGTCATCACTGACCCTCATAGACTTTTATTCCAAGAACTTCAGACATCAGGGGCATGGCAGGGGCTCCATTTGGAGCTAGTGCTTGATATGAAAGCCTATCACTACTAACCCTCATAGACTTACTTCATTTTATATTTTAGTTTATTAATTTTTCATTAGCTATGTAAAAAATGGGCTTCATTGTAACATTTTCATACACATATATCATGGTACCTTATTCTCCCCATGCTGTCATTCCGTCTCCTCTCTGCCCCTCTCCCTAGTTTCCTTCCTCCTTCTGAATAGCCCCAGTCCTATTTTCACAGCATACATTCTGTTACCTGCTCTTGTTACACTTTCCCCTTCAGTCCCCTTATATTTTCATATGTATGACGCTATATATATATATTAATTATGTTATATTTTGTATATGTAATGTATATACATAGTATTTATATTTTTTAAGGTATGTACATACATATATACTCTCTCTCTCTCTCTCTCTCTCTCTCTCTCTATATATATATATATATATATGTATATATATATATATGTATATATATATATATATATATATATATATACACACACACACACACATTGTTTGGCATATGAAAGGAAATGTGATATTTGTCTTCCTGATTCTGACTTATTCTATTTAGTGTAATGATCTACAATTCCATCCTAAAAATGTCATACTTTTATTTGGCTGTGGAGCTACATAAATTTTTATTGCATGTATATGACATTTTCTGTATCCATGCATCTCTTGATAGATGTCTAGGCAGGTTACCTGGATGTTGTAAACAATGATACAATAAACATGGAGGTACAGGTATCTTTGAGACATTGAGACATCTTGTATTCCTCTGGTACACTCCCTGGACTTGTATGGCTGGATCATATGTAGTAGTTCTGTTTTTCAGTTTCTTGAGGAGCCCTCATATTGATGTCTGTGGTGGTTGACTGCAGAAGATTTTTGCTACAAGAGAGGTTCCACAGGCAACAGTAGAGGGTAGGTCCCTTTACTCACGTCATTTTGCCTTGCTTAAGTGACCACGTCAGAAGAGAAAGAGGGAGTGACCTCTACACTCAGCTCCTTCTGCACTTGGGAGTGAGCAGTAAGGCCTCTGCTCTTGCTGTGACCAGCCAGCTTTTCCAGCATGTTTACTGCAGCCTCCCCAGTTAGGAGAGGTATAACTGGTCTCAAATCTTATGGCAAGAGTGGACTTCCTCGCCTGTATGTAATTTAGAGGTGTGGGAATGAGGCCAGGGCCTTAGACTGAGGAGACAGTGTGTGTGGGGGGGGGGGTGGGGGGGGGCGGCTGGAAAACAGAAGGTCTGGCCCTAGTGAGAAAAACCTGACTTAGTTAATTTGAATCTCTTGGCCTTTGTCACTTAATTGGAATAGGTGGGTGGATCAAAGATCATGCAAAAGCATTAGCAGCTTCTAAAAATGTATAAATAGTTATGCCAAAGAATTTTAAAATAAATATTTCTCAGATGATTCAGTTTAAATTCTATCAACAAATTTAAACTCTTGTACCTTGACTCAGTGTGGGTGGTGCCCTGCCCACTTAGAGTTTCTCATCTACAATGTATACAGAAAGCCTCAGTTCAGAATTCTTTCCCTTATCCACACCCTGGTTTTGCCATGACCAACTGTCCCTGGGGATGTTAGCAGACTTCAAGTTTCCTAGGGTGGATAAGAGAGAAGTATACACTGGTGGTCATGAAGTATTTTCCCAGAAATAGAATAAAGGCACTTTTCTGGCTTTTGTGGTTTTAGGAAGAGAGGATCAGAGGAGCACCTTTCAGATACCAACTCTTGGAGCACTTTTCTTGATCCTTGAGCTTACAAGAGAGCTGAGGAGCTCGGAAATTAAATGGATCCTCCTCTTCTTCCCTCCTCCCTCTCTCCTTCCCTCACTCTATCCTTTCTTCCTTTATGCCTTTCTGCCTGTATTCTTTTTTATTTTGGTGTATGTATGCTTGTGTGTGTAGGTGCACATGCCCTGTGTACCTGGGTGTGGGGGCCAATGGAAAACATTTGGTGTCCTCCTCCCCTATTCATCCGTGTTGTGTCCTGGGGATGGAGTCTCTCACTGAGCCTGAAGTTGCCAGTCTTTTAAGTGTATGCTGACGATTGACCTCAGGCATCCTTAGGTCCTCAGGCACCCATGCTTGCATAACAGCTGCTCTTTCCCACATAGACATTTTCTCTCCTCTCCTCTATTTTCTTCTTTCCTTTGTTCTCTTGCTTTCTTTCATCTGCAGACAAGGTCTCACTATGTAGCCAAAGCTGGCCTTACACACTTACTTCATCCTTCTGCCTCATCCTCCTGAAAGCCAGCATTACAAGTGTAGGCCACCACACTTGGCTTTGAAATGGATTTTTCCAGTAGCCAGAATAACATAATAATGCAAGAAGAAAAACAAAAATGTTAAGCCATGTAGGAAATAGGAAACTGTCCCCCCCCCCCCAGAACCCTGTTTGAGAAGAAAGGAGAAGCTAGAAAGTCAGAAGTTACTTGAACAAAGCTTAAGGGGCAGGTTCCATGTGTTTGGGAAGCTACAATCACTTCATTGCTTTTGCAATATAAGGCAAAGGGCACAGGTGCTCAGTTGTCGGTTGGGGCAGTCCAAGGAAGGCCTTGTAGACCAGGTAAGGACTTTAAAATGGATCTCCTGTGAGACACTGGGTCTGAAGAGCCTGGATGGATCCCAAGCCGAGACATAACATGATTCACTGAGAGTTTGCCTGCCCTGCTTATTGCCATCAGGGACATGCTTTCTCCATCTCCTGTTTTCACAGCAGCCTCAGGCTCTTCTCTCAAGGAATTGTCACTTCGTGTTGAGAACAAGCAGAACAACAAATTCTCAAGAGAAATCTTCGCCTTTTCATAAGTGTTGTTGGCAGAGTGGGAGTAGGCAACTTGACAGGAGATATTTGGGGCTTTGGGGACAAACAGCATATTTTTCACAATGCTGCAGGGCATTAGGGTGTCCTACAATATTGCTTAATCATACCTTGTGTAGCTTCATGAAAGATGCTGAGGTCACAGCCCATTGGTGACAGGTGTATCTCTAGCAATGTCTAATGATGTGTATTATTTATTTCTAAAGAGGACGTGAGTCAGGTTACAGTAATGATTCAACTTCAGTGAAATCACTGCCAGGGCAATTCACACACAAAAGTCACATGGTGAGGGTTGGGCAGAAATGGAAAAGAGACCAGAAATCTTGGGTGAAGATGGACCTTTCAAGAATACATTAAAAGAGAGATCTGAGTATCTTAGTTGCCAAAGAAAGACAGGTCTCACATTCCATACTCAGGACCAGCCCAGTAGGCTCTGAGAGCAGGCACCCAGGTATGTGGCACACAGTGTGCTGGCAAGCATGCAGCAGCAGCGCTTTGCAAGCCTGCCAGCTATTCTACAGACAGCTTTTATTTGTTTTCTCTTTTAGAGACTCCCATTTTCTTTGGCAGAAATGAACAGATGTGTCTTAGAAACTGATGAAGGATAACGAATTTAAAGTTTGCTTAGAGCATGTTTGAGAGAGTGGGAGAGTGCTTTGCAGCTAAGCCTTCTGCCCCAGCCCAGCCCCAGCCCTGTCCCAGAACTGCACCCTCCTGGCCTGCCTCTCTCCAGTGAGGCAGAGCGGCAGAGGGCCATTTTCCCATGACTCCATGAAGCCACCACCCAGAGCCTTTCCAGGGACTCAGTGCCAGACTTCTGACAAATTCTCTTCTCCTTCAAACTTAGAAACTCTTTGGGAGTGCCTTGGGAGTCACTCTTCCTATTTCAAAGCAAGCCAGGGAAACAGCACATATGGAGTAGAAATTCCTCACAGCAACCTGTTGAAACCAGGAAAATAAAGACTTAGCTTGAAGATGATGCGGTTTCATGTGTGCAGAAGCACACATCTGCTACCTGAACTGTGGCAGACATAAAACCATCCTTCAAACAACTATGGTTCTGACTCTGCATAAATTTGAGAGCTGCTCTGGGAGATGAGGGCTCGGAAGCTTGCTCCTCTCCCTGCATGTGCCGGTAGCTCACACTGAGAATAATGTCAGACACTAGCAGAATGGGACTCAGAATGTGGTGAGAACATCATTGGAGTTTGTGTTTAACCCAGGGCTGGGCAAAAATGAAAAGAATGTAGTGCTCCAAGTCCTGTTCTTGTTCGTAGTGGCACGTGACTTTGAGAATTTGAAAGGGTTGACCACTATCCTATGAGGTTGATTAAAGTTGGGGGTTCAACTCAGAGACAGAGATCCCACACTCAGGTAAAGATGGGTGGGTTGGAACATGGCATCTTTTGACCAGGAAAGCAGAACTGGAATGAATCAACACTGTACTTGCTGTGCCTCCCCCTGCTAAACTCTCCATCCTTATCGTTAATTTCCTTCTTGACTACACTGGTTATGACTATCAGCCTCCTCTTCCTTCCTCTGAAATTTCCCTTGATGGAGACAGCAACAATAATCACAGGATGGGAACTTTGGGAAACTCAAGGCTGGCAGGGTTTTAGAAGACACTTCACTTTCTCTTCTTCAAGAGAAGAGTCCTTAAAAAAATGTCTTTAATTGGTGGCCCTGCACTGTGCAGATTGCTAGTGACAGTCACCTCCAATGGAGTATACTGCTTAGGAACCTTGTTTGTGGAGCCAAGTAGGGAGGTTTGAATCAGCTCTTCCACTTACTAATTGATTATCTTTTGGAAAATTTTGCAGCTTATTTAGGTATAAATGTAATCACCATTAAAATTACATCAGTAATAGCATTATCTTCATAGGACTGTTGGTCCACATTTGGAGTTAATCAAGGTTTTATCTTTTATTTTATTGAATTTGGAAAAAAAATATTGAGATAAAGTCTCGTGTAGCCAAGGATGGCCTCACATACACTCTGTAGCTGAGAATAACTTTGAACTTCTGATTCGTTGCTCTTTATCCAAGAAAGTACTGGGAACATGGGTGTTGCAGTCAGGTTTGCATTACTGGCAGAAATCACCCGACCAAGAGCAGCTTGTGGGAAAGAGTTTATTTTTGCTTATAGACCCTAGGGGAAGCTTCATGACGGCAAAAAGAATTGATGACACGTCCCTCTGGTGGACATCGCCTCCTTACCAACATCAGATGGATAACAGCAACAGAAGAATGTGCCAGAAACTGGCAAGGGGACACTGGCTATAATACCCTTAAGTCTGCACCCAACAATACACTGCCTCCAAGAGACTTTAACAAAGTGCCATCAGCTGGGCACCTAGCATTCAGAACACAAGTTTATGGGGGACACCTAAATCAAATCAGCACAGCAGGCATACACTGATTTATGAAATAAAGCCAGCTATCTCTGTCAATATAGGCATAAACACAAGCTCTACTCCAGAAAGCTCAGATTGATTGCATGAGTTTCCAGGGTTGCTGTAACAAGTGTCACACGTGACAGCTTAAACAACAGACATGCAGGCCTTAGCAGGGCTGGTTTCTGAAGGCTAGGAGACAAGAATCCATGGTCTGGAGTTCATTCACAGTGGCTGAAAGGCCCTGGAGTGCCCATTCTCTCTCTGACTCTTTCTCCCTCTCTCTGTCCCTCTCTCTCTGAAAATAAAGTAAAATAAAAAAGGTATCTGCCACCACACCACATCTGTCCAAGTTAAAAAAAAAAAAAAGACTCCAAAGACCTCATTTTAACCTCATTACCTCTTTTTATAAATACCCTATCTTCATATAAGATTATATTCTGAAGTACCAGGAGTTAGGTTTACAACAAATCTTTTGGGGCTAGGATACAAAAATGCAACCTATGACATTAGTTAATAGACAAGGTACCAGAGGCCTAGGAGTCTAGTGGACTTGGGTTGGGTCCAGGTCTTGTCAATGGCTGGTTACCTCCTCTGGCTGAGACTTGGAACTGTGCTTGCACAGCTCTGGCAGTGGTGGCTCAGAGTTTGAGTTGCCTGTCTGTTTTGAAAATGATCTCACTGAGGTTTTGAAAGGCTGGTCTAAATGTAGTGCTCACAAGGGGCACAGGTTTGGGGACATGTGTGCCATACAAGCTTGTTAGGTCATAGCATCTGGCTTGCAAGAAATGGATCGCTGCTTTCCACTGTTCTAGAAGAGTCTTTCCTTTCTCCAAAATCCTATTTACAATCACATTGTTTGGGGAATGACCCTATTTTAGCCAGAGTGCTATATTTTTAAGGCTTTAAAAGCTCTATAAAATCATGATTTGGCTGAGGTAACTGAGGAATTCAGTGATTGTAAGAACTGATTTGTGGCATTTCATAAAAATAAACCAACTCTTTTACCTTTTATGGGAATAAATATTTTCAACTGGGAGAGTTGTACTTCTGTTTTTTCTTTCCCTACTCTAATTCCTAAAATAGTGTGGCAGAAATTGTACCCAGTAGAGGCCTTTGTGTTCATTTCTGCCTTTTGACATACTCTTGTAGTCTTTGCAGGATGGTTTTATTTTTGTTAAATGCTAGAGTTTAAATGTTGATCCATTTCAGCAGAGCACTGAATCCATCAGCATATAATTGCATTAATATTAATTCTCATTTCAATGAGAAAGGCACTTTGTAATCACTCGTTATTTAACCCTGATGGCAACCTTTCCAAGAAAGAAAGGGACAAGTTGACAGATCGTGTGTGCTCTAAGATGAACAATTGTGGTGTCTCCTCTCCCAGGGTCACCATGTGAGGAAATGGCAAGCTTCTCTGTCACCTAGCATGGTACAGGGGACACATCAAGATGTTCATCCAAGAAAAGGAGGGGTAATGGCTTTTGACGGATTTAGGAATCTGGGCATAGGCAGAGAGGACTTGCTGATGTTTGTCAAAGGTAACTAGGAGATTCTCTCAAAACAGATGTCCCCCGGGGGTCAGCTCTCATTGTGATGCTCTTTCTGATGCAGTGATGACGTACTTGCTCACCAAGGTTTCTCTTTTGGAGAAAGTAACTTCTCTTGGGATTTGGAGGCAGCTGTCTGCCTTTAGGAGAAAACTTTCCTCACGGCTCTGCTCCTTGAAGTGCTCCAGGCGGAGTGAGGTCCAAGGCCTCCCAGTCATTGCTGCCTTGGCCAGGAAGCTGCTGTTTTGTCACATTTCGCAATAGGAGCAACATGTCTGGCAGCCTCTCTCCTTCCCTCCTGAAGTGAAGCTAAATGAGGGCTCTGGAACTCTGTGCAGAGCCAGGGGCCAGTGGGAAAGAACAGTTTTCATGATCCAGAACCATAACAGTCTGACTGGCGAGACATGTAGGCTGTACGTGGACATTTTTGCTTCTAGGCTTTGAACAACACAGCCCTGAGCCCACTGTGTTTTCTACTCCTGGGAACTCAGCCCCTTGAAAAACACAAGACACCTACAGGGAAAGCTGACTTATCTAAGACCCTGGGTTAGCATCTTCACAGCAAGGTCTCTGTATCTGTTTTGATGAATAATTCAGTGGATGAAGTGTGCAGAATGGCTTCCAGGATAGGGTATGAGGTTGGTAGTGGGTGGGGGGAGTATTCTCAGACCTGGGGAAATTAAGGAAGAGTTTCCAGAGATGGCTCAGTAGCCTCGATGGGCCTGAATTTGTTGACCATATTGAGAAGAGTAGGAAAGATCCATTGTAGAAGAGTAACCCCAGTCTGGAAGTAGCAAAAAAGAACACAAATGGAGCTGGATATTAAAAAGTTTCTTTAAAAAATATGTGGTTTCCTCACTTTACCTTTCCCAGCCCTTGTTCCCTGTAGTTCCCCCCCACACTCTCTGTTTCCCTCTTTGATATTTTGATTCTCTCTCTCTCTCTCTCTTTTTTTTTTTTTACAGGCTAGGGAAGGGCTGCTTTTTAAAGACTATGTTGCCTGCCAAGTTGTGTTCCCAAGTTCTCTAAGCTCCACATGCTGCCAGAATAACATTAGGATGGAGCTCATTAATAATGTGCATGGGAAATCACAACCTCTGTAGGAGGTCTGCAGAGGGGGGCTCTGCCCCTGTCATCTAGCTTTCAGAAATGGCAGCTCACAAATAGGATATCCCTTCCCCAAGGCTTGTAGATGCTGGAACTGTCCACACAGGTGTCCTGTGGGGAAATTTCTTGGGTAAGACTTTTCCACCTAAGGAGAGCCTCAAGGGTAGGAGCCTCAATAGAGTAGCTTACTGGTTGAGCATTTCTATTGCATCTCCCTGATATCCTCAGCTGGAGGAGGGGGATTTCTAGCCACAAGCCACTTTTCATGAGTACACCCATTATTTATAATTAAGCAGGCCACTGCAATGATTACAAATGAATTTAGCACCAAAAGGATGGTGCATATATCCAGAGCCATCATAGTGGTTTGCAGACAACAAGTCAACAGGCCTCCCATCAGGCTCTGGAGGAAGAAGCTTGGCTCAGAGGAGGAGTCTGTCTCCCTGGCATGCAACCACACAGTCTCAGAGGGTAGCATTTCCCTGGAGTAGATAACAACTTGGTCAAGTTTATTTTATGCACAATCTTCAATGTCTAGAGCTTTGGGTATATGCTGCATTTCCTTGTATGAGACTTCTTTTTCTGTTCTGCTTCAGTTTGAATGCATTCCCATCATCCATCTCCTGCTTCCTTTTAGGAGGGGAAGCTGCCCACTGTTTGGATCAGGCTTTCCCTGATCCTGAGTTACATGTTGACAGCTCACCTCTAAGCTGAAGTCCTTCTGCTGGCCTAACGGATTGCCATTAACGAGAACATCAAACTTGTGGTACTGTCTCATGGATATCAGCTTTTCATGTGTGTTTGTGTGTGTGCATGTTTGTATGTTTCTGCACACATGAGTTCATAATTGAACATGTGTGCATGCATATGTGGAAACCAGAGGTTGACTTTGGGTGTCTTCCTTTATCATCTCTTCCTGAGGCTTTTGAGATAAGGTCTTGCACTAAAACTGGAGCTCACCAGTTTAGCTAGACAATCTAGCCAGCAAGTCCCAAGGATGCTACTATCTCTGCATACCCAGTGCTGGGATTAAGATATGCACTACCATACTAGGTATGTGAGTGATAGGGATTTGAACTCAGTTTCTCATGCTGGTGTGGCAAGCCCTTTACCCACTGAGAAAACTTCTCAGCCCTTGAATATTCCATGTTAGGCTCTAAAAGTCTATGCCATTGTGCTGGGATATCCTGTAGTCCCCAGATAGGCAGTACTTTATAAATTTCCCAAAATAGGACAGACTCTGGGTGAGGGAGAGAAAGAGCATCAAAACCAACACACAAAACATACTGGGAGCTGAGTGATGGATGACAGGCTGACTTCTTGAGCAGAAAATGGTGAATGTAGGGGAAAGGTTGTTGCTTACAATAATTAATGGAGATCCTGAAGGACTGGTGTGTCTGTTGTCGAGCTACTTGCTTGCGTGAGAGAAGCCTGGCATGATGGTGAAGATCAGAGGCAGCAGTGTCCCATTGCCTGGCTCTGAATCTTTGATTTGCTGCTGACTTCCTGGTGGTCCTAAAAGCAAGTAACTTAATGTTCCATGTTTTAGTTTTCCATCTATAAAATAGGTCTAAAAGACTGTGTTACTAATAGTACTATTGTGACAAATAGGCAAGATAATTTATCTGAAGTATATATATCTGCATCTTGTGAATATTAATAGTTCAACCCTTTTTAGTCATTATTCTTATAGTTTTGCTATAACCATGTCCTTATGCTTTAACATTTATAAGACTTTGTAAGCCATTATTATTATTATTATTATTATTATTATTATTATGTGTACTCAAATGTGTAGGTGCATGTGTGTAAGGGTGTGCATGTACGGGATGGTGCATGTGTGTGCAAATGAATGTGGCAGCTAGAGAACAATCTTGGGTGTTATTTCATCAAGTGCTGTCTACTTTGCTTCCATGCAAGGCCTCTCATTGGTCAAGAGTTAGCTGATTATGCTGGACTGGCTGGCTAGTGAGATCTAGGGGTCCTGTTGTCAGGCTCTCCAGTGTTGGATTATAAGAGCACTCCACCAACTCTGGCCTTTTATTATCACATGGGTTCTGGGGGCAGAACTCAAGCCCTCGTGCTTGCACAGCAAGCACTTTACCCATCAAGTCATCTGCACACACCCATGTTACAAGATTTTCTAAACATTGTGAAGGTAGTAGACATGAGCATAAGTATTGAAATCAAGAAACCACCATGTAATGACTCTAGAAACAGGATTAGGGTCTTCAAAACACTTCTTGTGTCTCCCATCACCATCTCCTGGTCTCCATGGGTAACCTACTCTGACATTCAAACTGTGGTCTAGGTTGTCCTGGCTTGTTCATTATTCATATGGGATAATACAGCATATCTATTAGTATATTATGGTTTAAATGTTTGCATCCCTCTATAATGGATTAACTTTTAACTTAATTCCCTTTGCAATAGTGTTAAGAGATGAGGCCTTATAAGCTAAGTTATTTAAGTGTACTTATATTTTTCTAAAGTAGTGTTGTCTCTCTCCCAGTTAAAATGTTTCAGGTCACTGACATATGCTGTGGTATCACTCTTTGAGCTACAAGTCACTGTCTCCTTTAGTATTCACAGAGAACTTTGTGTCCTTATTGCCTATGCTTTGTAGATTGAACACTGAAGATACTGGAAGGTTTAACAGCTTGCCCAAAGAAGAAAGAGATGAAATGAAGAGTGGGGTACAGCTGCTGGGAGAGCCCAGGCTCTTGCATCATAGTGAGGTAACTGGTCAGCATACTGTCCACCTTTTGTTTTAAAATTTGCATTATTTATTTATTTATTTGAGAGCAACAGACACAGAGAGAAAGACAGATAGAGGGAGAGAGAGAATGGGCACGCCAGGGCTTCCAGCCTCTGCAAACGAACTCCAGACACGTGCACCCCCTTGTGCATCTGGCTAACGTGGGACCTGGGGAACCGAGCCTCGAACCGGGGTCCTTAGGCTTCACAGGCAAGCGCTTAACCACTAAGCCATCTCTCCAGCCCTAAAATTTGCATTCTTGTGAGACCCCTTACCTCCCTACCACTTCTTCATGTGGTGGTGCTCTCATCAGGTGCATTTAGGGTGGATAGATTGTTAGATTGATCAATAAGGGGGAGGATGGATGGGGGATAAATGGATAGATGGATGGGCTGGTGGATGCATAGAAAGGTGAATAGAGAAGAGGGAGGAATGAGTCAGTGAGTGGATCTATGAATACATTGATGGGTAGGTAGGAAGATGAAGGTAGAGGGAGGAGTAGATGGATGAGTAGGAAGATTAATGGACAGAGGACAGGGTAGATGAATCCACAGGTAGATTAATGGAGGTAGGGATGGTTAGATAGCTAAAGCTAGATGGATGGATAGTATGAATGCATGAGTTGATGGGTTGGTGGGAATGGATGGATGGATGGATGGATGGATGGATGGATGAATGGATCATAGGTGTCTGGAGAGATACATGTGTAGGTACATGAGTGTATAGGTGCTTGGATAGAGGAATGGGTGGTGGCTAGAAAGATGGAAAGAAATATGTAAAGATGACCTGGAGGGTCTGTGTTTTCTGAAAGACTCTTGATCTGGGAAGGACCTTCCTTTTGGGCCAAGCCTGGGTGTCTTTAACTCTGCCTCATGACCCTATTTTTCTTTGTGACCTTATAGAAGAGAGAGGCAAGAATGGAGCTAAGGCCAAGGTGAGGTGCATGCTTGACATTGCTTAGGAGAGTTGAGCTTTGGGAAGTTCTGCTTGCAGAGCAAGTGGAAAGTAGAGTTGTTCTATTCCAGGGACTTGTAAAAGGAGCTCTGCCTTAGTGTGAGGAGCAGGATTGGGATGCAGCATGGCCTTTGCAGTAACTTCTAGAGCCCTAAATGGAGGCCCCTTTTTGTGTCCTTTTGGATCAGAAACTGAGCAAATTCAAGGATTAATTTCCATATTCTTCATGTGTATATGCATGTTCACATGTATTTGTATTTGTATGTGCATGCACGTTCACATATGCAAGGGTGCCCATGTATCTGTTGGTACATGTGTATGTGTGTATGTATTGCACATATGGTAGCCAGAGGAGCAAACTTGTGAAACAGGGTTTCTCATTGGCTTAGAGTTTATCAATTAGGCCAAGCTGGCTGGCCAGCAAGCCCCAGGGATCCTTCGGTCTCTCATCTCCCACCACACCCCAGTACTGGGACTGCAGACATGCACCACCACACCAAGCATTTTTTAAAAAAAAAATTTTGTTCATTTTTATTTATTTATTTGAGAGAGAGAGAGAGAGAGAGAGAGAGAGAGAATTGGTGTGCCAGGGCCTCCAACCATTGCAAACGAACTCCAGATGCATGCGCCCCCTTGTTCATCTGGCTAACGTGGGTCCTGGGGAGTCGAGCCTTGTACCGGGGTCTTTAGGCTTCACAGGTAAGCACTTAACCGCTAAGCCATCTCTCCATCCCCACACCAAGCATTTTTATATGAGTGCTGGAGATCAAACTAGCTTATGAGGCTAGCACTTTATCCACTGAGCAATCTTTCTGGCCCCTAATGCCCATGTTCCTGACTCTCCCGTACATATTTGGTCTCATCTCCCTCATGCTTTCCTTCACCCAGGAGAACTTGCTTATTACTCACTCAAACGTTTGCTTTTTCTGTCCCAGGGGCTACACTGGGCATTTCTGAGGAAAGAATGGCATAGACTGTGGGTTCTATGCCGAGACACATAAGGAAAGGTCTGCTAGGGATTGTGGGTGGCTGCCTGTGAACACCTCTGTCTCTGGCTGTAAATCTGTTCTTGAGCTATCAGTTGAATATTTTTCATTATAAGTAGCCCCTGGCACCTTTCCTCAGGTGAGTGCTGGTGACCAGTTAGTCTACCTGAGCACTTACCTTGGAAAGTGCTTGTTGTATTTAATAAATTGCATTGATTTATTGCCTTTATTGATCTGTGGAAGCACTCTGTATCATCAGAGGTGATTGCCTTCTTAGGAGAATGTACAATGTCTCTTCATTAGTATTCATTTTTTTTTCTGTGAGGCTTTGAAGGGGGGCAGAATATCAAGATGCAGTGTTCATTTTGGTGATATATTGAGGTCCATCAGGGTGAACAATGGCTTTGGTATAAATCAGATGGAAGGAAGAATTGAGCCCATTGAGGTTCACTGGATGAAATGAGAAGGCACCTTTTCTTTCTTTAGGTGATGTTGAACCCATTTGTGTTTTCCATGAGGAGTAGCAGCAGCTGAAGTGGCTCTTCGGTTAGATGCATGCCTGCACAGCCTGAGCAGTGTGCACAGCTTCCGTGCATCCCACATCAGGCTCACGTGAGACAGCAGCTAAATGACTCACCATTCGTGTGCCTGTGCTGTCCACCAATGTCAGCTTGTGCCCTAATCCTTCCCTGTGGCATGCTCTCTTTTCCCTTCTACTGTCTCAGCTTCTCTGGAAGTAGCTCAGGTCAGTCAATTCATGGAACTCCAAGTTTCGGAAAAGCCCAGAGGAGCCTGAGAGAGATGCTGAGAACCCACTGATGGGTGATGGGTACTTTTGCCTCCTTCTTCTGTTTCTGACGAGCCTCCTCCTCATGTCTTGGGTGACTCTAGCTTTTCCTCCTGGAGAAGACCAGCAGAGCTTGGCATCACCCTACTGTTTCTTGCAGATGATTCTGCTGGCCTAGCAGCCCCATCTCTGGGAGTTTTCCATCTTGACAACCATGACTCCTGCCTTTTTATGGATGCATCTTTGGATGTTTCAAAGCTCTTTGGATCTTTTCCACATCTGACAAGAAACTTTGCATGTACACCTCACACTGGGGACCCCAGGCTAACACCTTTAGGGAGAAAGGCAGTTCTGAGTTTGAATCTAGTCCCAAGCTGTGTGACCCCGGGCAAATTACTTCACTTCTCTGAACTTGAAGCCATTGCTTATCTAAATAATGGGATTAAAAATGTCCCAAATCATAAGATTATTTCAAGGTCCCAATGATCTGATGTTTGCCAAAGGCTTAGCAACATGTGACACACAATGCCTGTTCAAATGGTGGTAGCTATAGTCATTAGTGAAGTCTCTCTAAGTGTGCCTTGAGCAGGCAGCCCTCAAAGTTGAGTTCATGATGGTTAGGTTGGACACGGAAGGAGACTGGAAACACCCTGTTTACTGAGCTTGGTGCTCTGGAGATGGTTCCGGCAAAACAGACAAGCGGAGCTCAGCGTGAAGTGTCTGTGGGAGTACAGAGCACATTAGATGCGGTGGCAGCGCTAGTGGCAGCTCTCCCATCGAGGCTGGAGGCGCTGGAAGCTGACCACAGAGACCAGTGAGGACCCAAGAGCAAAGGCAGTGTTGGAAGCAGTTCTTTTATAGATGCATGGTCACTCCGGCCTCACACCCACATGGCAAAGCCTTTCACTCCCACAGTGTCACTTGGATCCTTTTAAATGGCATATTACAGTACAATGAACAATGGTATACAGTGAAAAATTTAAAGTGTAATAAAACATTGTGTGACTCAGTCTGGTTTTCTGGGCAATATTTGGTCTTGAAGTGTGCGCACCCTACAGGCAGGGTGCATAGCTACTTGTGGTTTCCATAGCCATCAGCACAGGGCAGATCACTGTTTCTTGCTCTGGCCTTCACATCAGGCAGTGAGGATAGCAGTAGACATTGAGATTTGCCACACTCTGTCATGTGAAAATACACTTGGGTTTGCCCTCTTCCTCTCACAAGCTGGTGGCCCATTCCCCACAGTGGATTTGGACCCTCCTGGTGTCCAGGACTGGGGTTTGAGCAGGGACCTTCATGCCAGCAGGCAGTGGCCATTCCTTCTGTCAAAGCTGGCTCCAGCCCCTGGATCTGGGGGCTGCCTTACTCAGTGTCTGATAATCGATGTTGCCCTTATCTTCCAAGTAAATGCTACCCAGTGTTATCACACAGTGGATCGATTAAAAGCAGAACTTTGAACTCATCTGCTTGGAGAGGTCTCCATGGAGTGAATCTCTCAAACGGGCCTTCATGCTGCCCAGTGCCTGTGGTGAAACCCCAGCTGCACTTCAGAAGTGGCTCTGCTCTGTTGCTGGGCCAGAACAACACTCATTTTCACATATTAGCCTGGGCTGGAGCCATTTAATAAGTTTATCTGCATGAGGTCACCTTCTTTAGTCTGTCCCTTTCAAACTTCTGTTTTTAGCTCAGTTCAATCATAGCAACCTTCTGATTTTCACTGCTGTACCTGGTTTTGCTTTCTTATTTTATTGATTTATTTGAGAGAGAAAGAGGGAGAGTGAGGGAGAAAGACAGAGAGAGAATGGGTGTGGCAGGGCCTCCAGCCACTGCAAACAACTCCAGATGCATGCACCACCTTGTGCCTATGGCTTACATGGGTCCTTGGGAATTGAACCTGGTCCTTTGGTTTTGTAGGCAAGAGCATTAACTGCTAAGCCATCTCTCCAAACCCCTCATTTTGTTTTGCTTTTGTATTTTAATTCAGTGATTACCATTTCCCATCACAGTACTTTCCTTGTAGAATAATAAAAAAAAAAATCCCTATCAGTCAGATATGCATATGTGTGTTTATATTTTCTCAGCCTGCACTAGGTGGAAGGTAGAGGTGCCTGAATCTTTTCATTCAGATATAAGGCTGGAATGAAGAGTTCAGCAGTTCAATGGGGGTGAGATAAAAGACAGCTCTATGCTATGGATAGCTGGGGGCTCAGGAGTCCTAGGAGAGGCATGTGATGCCAAGAAGGAAGGAAAAGCACCACCAGGTGAGCGAGGCTGCCTTGGCCATTGGAGGACACAGGAAGGATTTGAACACACCAAGGATGGAATAGGAGTATTGTGCAACCTGGCACAGAACAGCAAGTGAGGGTGTGTGCCAAGGAGAAAGCCAGGAACTGCCAAGGTGCTGAGGGGCCAACTGACTAGCGCATGGACAGAGCTTACTAAGAGTGGTGGCTGACTTACATGTCACCTGTGTTGTCTTTGGTATTCAATTGTTTGGTTCAACAGCAATGCAGGTGTTGATATGAAGGTACTTTGAAATATAACATTTTTGGGATACTCTTGACTATAGTAGTTTCTCCTCTATCATTGGATAGGCCTCATCCAATCCACTATGGGCCTTGTTATGGTTTGGATCTGAAATGACCCCCACGGTCTCATGTGTTTCAATATGGCTTGCCGTTTGTGGTGGTGCTTTGAGAGGTTATGAACCCATTGGGGAGAGGCAAGGCTGGCATGGGTGGGTCACTGAGAGTGGTGCCCTGAGAGTTACTGTCTGGCTCTACTTCTACCCAAACCCTCTGCTTCCTGGCCCACACAACATTAAAATCAACACTGCAAGTTCCAGCTGTCATGGACCTAGCGGTGCCAGCCACATGTCATGTTACATTGTGCCTTTGAAACTGTGAACCCAAATAAACACAACCTCCTTTAGGCTACTTCTGTCCAGTGTCTGGTTATAGCAACAGGAAAAGTAATCAATACAGAACTTATGAGAAAAGAGTTTTTCTGAAGAGGAATGTCTCAAGACCACAACCTAGGAGCACTGCCTGATTTTCTAGCACGTGATCCTGCAGAATGCAGATCAAGATAGAAACCAACATCAAGTTTCACTGAATTATCAGACTCACACTTTGTTCAGAAGAATTTCTGACAAGGGGATCCCTAGGGCTACTTATTTATTTATTTTTAATTCTTATTTATTTATTTGAGAATGACTATCAGAGAAGGAGGTAGAAAGTGACACACACACACACACACACACACACACACACACACACAGAGTGAGAGAGAGAGAGAGAGAGAGAGAGAGAGAGAGAGAGAGAGAGTTAGTGTGCCAGGGCCTCCAGCCTCTGCAAATGAACTGCAGATGCTTGCACCCCTTTGCGCAGCTGGCTAATGTGAGTCCTGAGGAATTGAGCCTCAAACTGGGGTCCGTAGGCTTCACAGGCAAGCGCTTAACTGCTAAGCCATCTCAGCGGCACCCTAGGGCTCTTTAATTGGACTTTCCTTGCAGATAGTGTAATGAGTAGAATTTGGTCACTCAGCTTTAATTGAGCAGAAGTCCTTCTACCTGTCTGGGTGTGCATTGCCTTGTTGGTACTCATGCACTCACATTCTGTTGGGCAGTAAACATCATGCTTTGAATAGCACATCTTAGATTTTCAGAAGGCCAACATGCTAGCATGTGCCCTCAGAAGCATGCCCAAGATGTCAGGTACAGGGGTGGTGGCAATATCTTTAGTACCAGCAGCTCATAGAATGAGAGTTCCTCACTGTAACATGGATGGACAAGGGGGTTTCCACAAGGACAATTCTTAAGAATCTCTGTAAAAATGCATGGCTCCATCTGTCTCCTCTCTCGTCTTTGGCTTCAGATGAGCTGAGCCATTTAAAATTCCCCAACAAGAGACCTCAGGCATCAGGAGAAGTGATGAACAGATTTTCAATTTGGCCCTCATTTGCATGGATCATTTTCTTTTCCATTTGGCATTTCACTGTCTCCAACTAGAGACTGGAGCTGGGATGTGAGTTCTCACGTGCAGTAGTGGGTTCTGCAGTGGTCAAGCTGGCTGGTGGGGCTGCAGCTCAGCTTCTCCAGGAGGAGGGGTGACACCACGGGAGGCTAGGGGCACATGCCCTCCTAGAGTGGCACTAGAGGTGTAGGAGAGAGGCTTCGCAGCACCTCCCAGAGCTTCAGTCAGAGCTCTCCCGGGACACCCTATCTTCTGTAGTGCTGGTTGGTTTCCACTGTTTTTCTCACACCAGGACAGTGGATCCTCAAGGCTGCAGTTGTGCTTTGAGGCTCCATGTGTATGACCTCGTGGCTTCCTCAGTCTACAGCAGGGTGAACTGAGACCACAGATAGGAAATTTGCTTATAGCAGGCTTCAGGACACTGGATAAGCAGGCTTGGGATGCTCCTACCTCATCGTGGGTGCTGTATGCCTGCCCGTTACAATAGCATTCATTCATCACTTGCTCATTCATTTCTTCAAAAGTATTTGGGATGTCGTTGATGGTGGCAGTGGGGTGGACAGTGATCAAGAGGAGTCAACAATAGCAATATTTCATGGTTGTTGAGTGCGTCTTTCATATATGCACTGGCCTTGAGCCTGTACTCTTATTTTTTCACTTAATTGCCACAAAAGCCCATGAGGTGGGCACTTCTGTTTTTGTATTTATTTCCTTGTCCAGACCTCTCACACTTCTTTGAGTCTCTCTGTTCTCTCTTTTTTCCTGCCTCAGGTGGATTCAAGGACTATCTCCCGCCTTCAAGGTCTCAACTCTCCTCTGGCTCGCTCAGGAAGACATTGGTTAAGGATACCCGACACCGTGTTCTTTGGGAAGGAATTTTTGTTTAATCTAGCAAATAAGTTGAGTGCCCACCACGGCAGTTGCAATATAAACCTCAAGTCCAGATGCAAGAGAGAATCCCTTGTCATTGACAGGCTCTTTCAGTCCCATGAGAGGATATGAAGGGACAGGCAAGTTAGCAGTGTCCCTCTATGAATCCTTGTGGTGTGAAATACACCTACATGATCTGGCCTTTGAATTCTCTCTTCCAGGGCACAAGAAGAAAAGGATTTAAGTTCTGGTCTAGGCAAGAAAGGAAACCAGTGGGTGTAGAGGGAAGATGGAAGAGCTGAGGGGTAGGGGCAGAAAAGCATAACTAGTGAGTTGTCACTGTCCCAGAGTAAAGTGCCCACCTGGTACTGTTGATAAGGCACTAGGTATATGATCCCAATTCCCCTCAGCACCCACTAGCAGTCAGGTCTGATAGCTCTGACACCTGGGCCTCAACAACTGACTTTCTCTTTCCTCCTAGAAGTTTCCTGTACAGTGTATGCTGAGATGTGGGAAAAACAAGGATGGAAAGCCCCATAATTAAAGTGGCACTGAACAGAAAGATTGAGGTTATAGGACGAACTATTAATTGGGGGCTTGGGTAGAGGCCTTTGAGCAGTGCATGAAGTGGCCTAGTCAGAAAGCGTTCGACACTGCTCAGAGGAGCAGCTTTTGACAGACTCACTATCTGTGCACCTCATGGCTCCCTCAGTCTACAGGTGGGTGGACTGAGACCTCAGATAGGAGATTTGCTGATAGCAGGCTTCAGGACACCGCATAAGCAGGCCTGGGATGCTCCTAACTCATCGTAGGTGCTGTATGCCTGCCCCTTACAAGAGCATTCATTCATCACTTGCTCATTCATTTCTTCAAAAGTATTTGTAGGGCTGGAGGAATGGCTTAGCAGTTAAGGCATTTGCCTGCAAAGCCAAAGGACCCTGTTGATTCCCTAGGAGCCACTTAAGCCAGAAGGATAAGGGGGCACATGTGTCTGGAGTTCGTTTGCAATGGCTGGAGGCCCTGGAGTGCCCATTCTCTCTCTCTCCCTCCCTCTTTCTCTGTCAAATAAATAAATAATAAATAAATAAAATATTTTTAAAAAAATATTTTTAAAATTCTTATCATAGGTTAGGTATCATCTTGGATGTGAGACAGAGCTATAAACATAAACAGGCATCCCTCCCTTCGTGGAACTATTTTGTTGAGATAGAATCAAATAAAAAACACATTAAGTAAATGAAGTAATGCACAAAACCATGAACTGGACAGTGTAGTATCCCTTTGGTGGCAGATTTCAGGTTAGAAACCAGTAGGTACCCCTGAACAGTGTTACCAAGAGCAAGATGAGGTGTAGGGAAATGGCTGAGTGGATAAAGCATGAGCACCTGAGTTTGAACTCCCATATAAAGTCCAGGTGTGTCACCTGGACTCTCAGCACTGGGGAGGCATAGACAGGGGGATTCTTGGGGCTTGCTAGCTAGTCAGTCTAGCTGAACCACTGAGAGACCTTGTTCAAAAGATAAGGTGAAGAGAGATGGAGGAAAAAGCAGGCCTCTATACACATTTGCACACTCACACACATATGAAGATGTATACACACAGACAGAAAACTCACACATACAATTTTTTTTAAATAAACAAGATGAGAGGATCCCCTTTGGCCATAAATCTTTTCATGACTTCTATCCTAAGTGATCATCATCAAATGATGGGGAGAAGAATGTGGGAGGGAAGAAGTAAGGGATGAGAACAGATGTGTGTTTTAGGAGCAGCCGAGGGAGGCTGTGGAAGAGTTTAAGCTGACTTTGTCTGCCAGGGATGGAGAGCTCTTGCAGTTTATAGTCCCCAGATGACTCAATTTACAAAGGTCACTCTGGTGACTGCAGGAGAATTGTGTTGGAATGAAAAGGTGGCTGCAATCCTCAGGCCTGACTAGTGGCTGAGACTGTGGGCTGGATGGAGGGATGATGTCAAAGAGTTTCAGAGCCTGACTCTTGAGCTTTGTCCTCAGTCTGAGATTATTGTTCTCAGATTTTGCAGGGCTGTGACAACTTTCTAGAATGGGGAAAGGAGATCTAAGTGCCTGGGGACACACTCCAGATGTTGAATCTGTTGCTACTGCTGATGAACCCCACCCAATCTCTGTTCCCATGTTGTCTTTCCTTGAGTCTGGCTTGAAATTGACTGGCCAAAGTCAGACAGATTCTGGAGGACAGTCAGCAGGGACAGCTAGGGTCAGCCCAGGGCATGACCTATCCCTGGTAGTCTTATGGGTAGGAGCCTTGGGACACGTGGGTGTGCAGTCTAGTCACCTTGCAGCAGAGGAGACCCGAGGCATATCTCAGTCCTTGTAAGCAGCTGTGGGACATTGAGCTGGGCCTTCACTGTGGACCTGTGATCTGGCTCTCTGGGCTTGTCACATCCTGGAAGGGGCCCTTGGACTTTTGGGGGAATGAAGAAGGCACAACTCCAGTACTCAGCTCCAACCTGAGCCAGGACTATGTCTGGGAGGGGAATGGAGCTGTTATTCTATGTCTTACCCTATGCTACATTGGAGACCCTTAAGAAACTTTTAGACAGGCTTGGACTTGGATAATGGGTGTCTAGTTCAAGAAAAATGGCAAGGCGGGCACTAGTAGGGGTGCCCAGGCTCCTAAGGAGTGGAGGTAGGCAGGTGAGCAGACCAGAAGGATTCCCACTCAGTGACGGACTAAGGCTGGAATCTCAAAACCACTTTTCCTAGCCCAGTGAGTTTGGGTGCCAGCAGTGTGAGGCACTCTGCTGTGCCATGGTTGTCTTTCCCAGCCTCTCTGGGTGGACTGAGGCGGGTGTGTACTTTGTGCTTAATTGTAGTGCACATAACCAGAGAGGATCTGCTTGGAAATATATGTCATTTTGTTTGGGCATAACAGACACGCAGGCTAGAAAATATCTATTAGCTCATCCCTTCTGTCTATGCCAGGGCTGCTGGGATCTGTGGCAGGTCTCTTGGGCTTTCTTTAGCCATGACTCAATACAGGGCCCTGGTCAGGACTTCCCAGGAGGCGGTGCTCTCATGTGTTTCCTTACTTGGATGTTCATCTTTTCACCCATGGGTCTGGTTCTGCAGACCCTACTTTCTTGTTTCTTAGGGAGCCTTGACTCCCCTGGCTGTGTACCTAGAGTCCTTGCACTGTGTCAGGCTTGTCCACTCAGTTCTGCAAGTTGAAACAATGATATACATATGGTCTCTCTTACTAGTCCCAAGCAATATGAGACATACACATGTATAATTCCAGTTCATACCTTCCACTGGAAATTGCTGTGAAATGGAGAAAAATAAAAGCAAGGAAAGGGGCCACATCTCTTCAGTGTTTGCATGCATGTTGGTAAGGCATCATGGAAAAAATGTCCCCTGAGTTAGATCAGCCTTCATTAATAGGATAAAGGAGTGAGACTAAAAAGATTGCTCAGTAGTTAAAGGCACATGCTTGCAAAACCTTGCCTGCTATGGTTCAATTTCAAAGCCACCCAAGTAAGCCAGATGTAAAAAGGGATGCATGAGGTTTTCATCTGTAGTGTGATCCTGGTTCCATCATGCCACCATATAAGTAAATAAAAACTTTTAGAAGATGAGGAGAAGATGAGAAAAGGGGTCAAGGTTGGCTCTATCATCATGAGCCACTGCTTCCTTCTCCCCCTCCTACTGCTGGACCCGTGTCTGGTCCTATCCTTCCCCTCCGCCCTCTCTTTCGGCTGGATGTGAGCCCTTCTAACTCCAACTTTTGCTAGTTTGTCCCTTCATCTCACTTTTCTCCTCTCATCTTTGGGCAGGCAGGTAAGAGCTGAGACTAGGGTGGGAATCATGTGACTAGACAGTAAAGGCCATAGCTGCCAGCAGCCATTGGCTCCTGCATTCTGAAAATGAAGGATGGCAGCTAACCCTTAGGACCCCTTCAGACCCAATGTTCTAGGGAATTTTTTTTTTTTTTTAATTTTTCAAGGTAGGGTTTCACACTATCTCAGGCTGACCTGGAATTCACTATGTAGTCTCAGGATGGCCTGGAACTCATGGTGTTTCTTCTACCTCTGCCTCCTGAGTACTGGGATTAAAGGCATGTGCCATCATGCCCAGCTCTAGGGATTTTTAAAAGCAGTGGGTTCTAACCGGGTGTGGTGATGCATGCCTTTAATCCCAGCACTTGAGAGGCAGAGGTAGGAGCTTTGAGAGTTCAAAACCACCCTGAGGTTATATAGTGAATTCCAGGTTAGCCTGAGCTAGCATGAATTCCTACGTTGCCCCCCCCCCAACAAAAAAAGCAGTGGGTTCTTCCTGCTCAGTAAATCCAAAGCTTGCTTCCCCATAGCTATTTCTCCCTCATGGTGTCTTGAATTACTGTGATTCCCCAAGCAGCCCCCAAATCTATATATTTAGCTCAGATTTTTTTTCCCTAAACCATCAATCCCACTGTTTCTGGTATATGTCTTTGGTTGTGTTTTAAACTCAGAATAATGAAAGACTTATTCCACACTGTTTTGATTCACTCAGCTTTAAAATGCATGTATATAATATTTTCATCCACATGGGTGACATCATGTTATTTTTCTACTTAAAACCACACTACCAGCATGCAATCATCAGAAACTAGGTTTGGTATGGCATGGACCTTTACTGACCTGACACTAGATTAATCTATCTTGACTTCCCAGCTCCCCAACTGGAAACACCTTAACATTCACACCTCAGTATCTTTGCATGTACTCCTTCCCCAGGTTATTCTTCCCCCATGTTTTCCTAAGTAATTCATATTAATCTATCAAAGCTCAGCTTATCACCTCCACAAAGAAGTCTTCCTGGACATCACATATCCCAGTCAGTTGATTGTCCCCTCTTTTCCTTGCCATCCTTGGCCTGGTAACATAGATTCTGTAGCATTTATCAGTTATTATCAGGGCACAGATCTGTGGACACCCCATCTCCTACATAGCTTTTGGACACTGATACCATGTATAAAATTATAAAGTTTCTCTCTACTTAAACCAAATGGGAATAAGTCTTAATGATCAACTTGGGCCCACAGCCTGTTGATCTCTTAATCTTGCCCCAAATCATGTTTCCAGAAGGCTCTGCAGAGGGAAGTAGCAATAGCAGTCTATGTGCCATTATTGGCTTATGCACATGGTGTGCCAGGGGCTTGTCATTTTCTCTTTTGCAAGGCTAGAGTGAGCCCTTGAGCTGACCCAGAAGTTCTGAGCATTTATCACCCGGTATTAATGATCATGTATTCTGCCTCCTCTCTTTATGCCTGGAGATGAAGGAAGAAATACAAGCTCATGCAACAAAGAGTACTTCCCAGGTTTATCATCCCTTCCCCTCTCAGCTGGAGCTCAGGATGATTCCTTAGTTCTTAGCTTTTATTCCTCTGATCAAAGTGCCTGAGGCGGTGAGAATCCGACAGCACCTGCCTTTCTGGCTGAACCCAGGGCTCTATTCTTGACTGCTGTGAGGACCTGCAGCCCAATGGGCTCCGCTTGGGCAAGAATGGAAGGTGCACCAAGGGCTGAAGGGTCCCAGCTGCCCTTGAATATCAGGGCACTTGCCTCCCATCACTGGGTGAAGATCAAGTTCCTATGTGCCTTCATCCTTGTCCATGCAATTGTTCTTTTATCTCGGATGAATTAAATGCAGAAAGTCCATGAGAAGGATATCTCTTTGCAAAGGATCAACTAACCTTTCTTTGTTTTCTTTTGCTTTTACCATTTTCCCCCAAACTGCAGATGGAAAATATGGAAACAGACTTGGCATTAAAGATGAGAGAAAGAAAAGTTGTAGTGAAGTAATTTCAAGTTGAGAAGTAGAGTAGCTGAAACCAGAACAAAAATGTACACTCAGCAATATGGTTCTTTCCTACAAATTAATTAACCCAAAGTGCTTGTTTAATTAGCGTGAGGGGTAGGGAATTGAGAAGCCAACAATATCTCTCATCCAGTTTGAAATTATGTTAAAAAGAATTTCTTCTTTCCTTCCTGAGAGGATGAGAGGGTTGCTCTCATCAATGTGAAATCATCAGGGGCCACAAGGTTGGAATATATATTCATATATATATATATATATATATGTGTGTGTGTGTGTGTGTGTGTGTGTGTGTGTGTGTGTGTGTATGGATTCATATATATGCACCTGGGCACATAGAAAAAAAAAACAGTTTTGGACTATCTCCACTTTCTCTCTTTCCCTCTCCCTCTCTCTTTTGAGAGACACATGAGTACTTATAAAGACCAGAGGTCTACATTAAGTGACTCTCACCATTGGTTTCCACCTTATTTTTGAAAGTGTCTCTCCAACAGCCAGTTCAGCTAGACTAATTACTACCCAGCAAGTCCTGGGGATGCTCCTGTCTCTGTCTCCCCAGTGCTGGAATTACAGACATATGTTGCCATGTCCAGCTTTTAGATAGGTGTTAGATATCTCAACTCTGAATCCAGGTCCTCATGCCTGCATGGCAAGCATCTAAACACTGAGCCATCTTCTCAGCCCCCTCAAAATACTATTTTAAATGATAGTTATGCTAACATCCAGTTATCAAAATATAAACAAAACAGATATGTATCAGTTACAGTCATATATGTACTTTATTTAAACTGATTAAAATGTAATATCTTCTTGTAGGTCTCATAACGGTCTTATGATTGAAAGAAATGCTATTTTGAGATGTCTGAAACAAACATGATATTAACAACAGCTGATTCATGTGATAGACAAGTCACAGTGATCTCTAATTATGGTAGTATTTTTTTGCCGAGTTCATCAGCCCTCTGAATTCTCTCTATGGCGAACTGCTGAAGGATACATGGATATTTTGTGTACATAAACAAGCCATTGCCACTTCTACTGAATCCCAAGTTTTCCCTTACTTTTTGGGGAGTCTTTGTTACTCTGCAAATTGAAAAATTACATCAGAAATACTGAGGACTGTGTTGTTAAAAATGAGAGGAGGGAGAAGGCGGCCGAAATGGACTGAGAAGCACCAGCATAGTCTGTGTACGGTAAGACATGCTGGGGCGGTGACAGTGCTCTAGCAAATAGCCCTCCTCGGGTGGGGACATGCACGCGATCCTAATTAAACTCAGTGGGATGCACAACATTTGACAAACAGCTGAAATAAAAGATGTTCTTGGTTGTTGGGCTTTGCTGGGAGGAAGAGAGGGTGAGGACTGAATAGGGGTTGAGAAAGGGTATATGAGCACCTGTGAGCAGAGAGGCTGGCTGCTTAAGAGGTAAATTGGCTAGGTAAATGGCAACAGGGAGATGACTAAGCCGCAGACAGATTTCAGGGACTGGGGGCAGAGGGTAGGGACACTTGCACTTTTAAAGGAGATGAGTGAGAACAGATAACCCAAACCGAAGACTATCAGCTTTGAATGTGAGCCCATGAGCCATAGCGGGGCCTCTCGCTAGCTCTCTTGAATGGATCCAACATATACCTGAGCAGATGGCTTGAGTTGCTGCTCTCCTTGTGCCTTCCAGAGGCAGGTGCAAGTGTCATCACTGCGCTTAGAGCATTTTCTTCTCATGTTCCCACCTTGTCCCTCCCAGCT
This sequence comes from Jaculus jaculus, assembly GCF_020740685.1. Classification (NCBI taxonomy): domain Eukaryota; kingdom Metazoa; phylum Chordata; class Mammalia; order Rodentia; family Dipodidae; genus Jaculus; species Jaculus jaculus. The sequence continues at coordinate 110,483,151 of NC_059106.1, forward strand.
ACTGAGAGGTAGATGCTGGCATTGGGGACAAAGATCTGTAAACTAGTAGCTCATTTGCCACCTATTTAGTACCTTTGATAACTAACAATCTCTGGGAAGGAAAACATTTTTTATCTTCCTTACTTGCTATTCAGAGGACCAGGGTGGATGATTGAATGTCTCTGCTTGAGAAAGAGAAGTTGCTTCAGGTAAGATTTAATTTCACTAAAGAAAAATTCTCCAAATGACATTTTCCCTTAGGTTAATGATTTTTGTCCTTGAAAATATGACTGCACAAGACAGGTGAATAGTTCCCTAAATTTTACATTCTCTGGCAAAGATTCAGAGCTGTTTCAATGCCAGAGTAAAGCCTGCAGGCAGAGGATGAGACCTGCTCCTCTCCTTTAGCATGAAGTTCAGACTTTCTAGGAATCAGGCCAACCCCTAGGGACCAGGTACCTGTTATGAACTTGAGGGTGAGAAGACTCCAGACGGTCTCAGGTCACCCAGGGCTCATATGTCCTATTCTTCCTCGTATGTGCTATGCATATGTGTCTGAAAGACCAACCTTGTGTGTCTCTCGACCACAGCCAAAGTTGCAGAAGAGTTTGTTTTTCTTTTGGGGCTACATTGTCCCTTTATTCAGGAACAATCTTTTCTATTCATGCTTCCGTGAGAGGCATTACTGGGAAATGGAGAAGGTGGATACCAAGTGAATTAGATGCAGATCTTGTCATCAAGGTCCCTCATGTAGTGTGAGAGGAGGGCTAAGTGTCTGGGTTGCTGTAGAGAGGGACTCTTAGAAACTGCCGCATGAGAGGTGCCATGACTTGGCTAACAAAGTCATCTTGAGAGTTGTGACTCAGTTGGTTGAACTCAGGTACGAAAATGCCCATGTATGAAGAGAACACTGCAGTGCATCACAGGGCTTTTGTAAGTGCCAATGGCAGTTTCTAAATATAAGTGACACATGTAGGTTTATCTTTAGAACCTCACTGCTGTCATAACCATTTGTCAAATCACATTGATATATCACTGTGTTGTTTTATTAGCACTTTCTTACAAAATGATGTAATGGCATGGATTATTATTCCTAATCTAGAACAAAAGGAATACAGGCTCAGAGATGTGTCCTCATATCTGAGGACCACTGAATGATACTTGGGCAGGAGAAGTAGGGTAAGTACTTCGGAATCTTGGTAGGAAGGTCTGGATTCCAGGCACTTACTCTTCAAGTTCTCATCAGCCCATGCTCTGTTTGTGCCAATCATTACCCTAATGGCTTTACAGATATTAATCATTTAGTCCTTACAACTACTATAATACAAAGTTTTAAAAACAACTGAATCATAAGAGAGCCAAACCCAGAGACGTTACAGATCTTGGCTAAAGTCACACAAGTGTTATAGTGGCAAAAACAAGATTCAAAGTCTGTCTAAGTATTTCCTCTGAATTGAAATATTTCTCGAGAGACTTCCAGGTTAAGATGGCGGCGTAGGTACCACGCCAAAGCAGCCTAGGGGGGAAAAAGACCAAAAAACACAGCAAAATACACACTTTTACTAAAAAGTGAGGTGTATAGGAAATTAAAGTGGCAGCAGAGAAGTAGAAGAGTTATAGAGCATCCAGAGTCTGCACAGGCGGGAAAAGCGGCTCCAGCAGCTCGGCCAACCACCGCGGCCGCGGCGCAGCAGAAAACCACCAGACTCGGCTCGAGCCGCAGGAAAAGCCAGGTGCAGGATTTTCCCCTCACACCGTGCTCTCCGCAACTCGGGAAACGTGAGGGGAGAGCGGCAGCTAGCAACGGAGGATCAGACCGCGAGGGAGAAGAACACATTGAGCAACGAGACAACCAGAGCAGACGCGGCTCCCTCCCCTCACCCACCGCCTGAACCCAGCTCCAGCGAACAGAGCAGCGGCCCGGGACCCGGCCATGCCAACTTGGGCTGACAACGGGACCCAAGCAGGAGCAGAGTTCGGGAGCAACATCAGCGGCTCCAGCACTGGTACCAGCGGCCCCAGCAGCAGCAGACCCAGGAGCGGCAGCAGCGGCAGATCCCGCAGCAGCAGCTTCAGGGGGAGCAGTGGCAGTGGACACAGCAGCAGCAGCTTCAGCAGCAGTGGTGGCTCCAGCAGTGGCAGCTACAGCAGCAGCAGAGGCAGCAGCAGCGGCTCAGTTTGCCCCATAGGAAAAGCAAGTGCCCAGCTCCAGAAATCAGAACAGCAGCCCAATGACCCAGGCAGCAACTTGACTGAGACCAAAATCACCCAAGGTAACTGGGATTGCACCAGGGAAGGGTCTCACTCAGTCACAAGCTGACTTGGATCCCTCAACAGACCAGAAATCTAAACCTCTTTGTTGATAGAGGATCTGGTCATTATAATAACTACACTTGCATACATACTCGGGGCTGTTTTTGATTGAATGTGTACAGTGTTTAGTTAAATTTTAGAATCTACCTGTATTTTATTCCACTCGGCCTGCTTGAATACTCCTATAGCAGGGAAACTCAACCCCTAAGAACAACTTTGTAGATACTCTGAGAGTCTTAAGAGCCACACCTAATACCTTAAGGTCCTACCCTGAAAATATATTGCATCAAATCAATTGATACAGCTAAGAATACACAGCTAGCTAGAAAATCCAAGCATTAACTTAATCCAAGATGCAAAAATATATACATTATAACACAAGAAACACTAAAAAGCAAGACGATATAAATCCACCTAAAAGTATTAATGCATCAGAAATGTCCTCCAGTGAGAAAGAGTTAGAGGAAATGCCTGAGAAAGAGTTCAAAAGAATGATTATAAATATGTTCAAAGAGGTCAAAGAACACATGAAAACAATCAAAGAAGAAATCAAAGAGGAAATCAAAGAGGAAATCAAAGGAATCAAAGAAGAGGCAGGACACCAATTTAATGAAATAAAGAAGGCAATACAAGACATAAATAGGGAAATAGAAATAATAAAGAAAAACCAGTCAGAATTACTAGCAATGAAGAACACAGTTAATGAAATAAAAAACTCTGTAGAAAATCTCACCAGTAGGATGGATGAGGGAGAGGACAGAATATCTAAGCTAGAAGACCAGGTGGCAGACCTAATGCAGTCCAACAAAGAGAAAGACAAACTTATAGAAAAGTATGAGTGGGAATTTCAAGATATTCGGGACACTATGAAAAGATCCAATATAAGAATTCAGGGCATAGTAGAAGGAGAAGAACTCCACTCCAGAGGCATAGTAGGCATCTTCAACAAAATCATAGAGGAAAATTTCCCCCAAATTGGGAAAGAGGTGCCAATACAGATACAGGAAGCCTTTAGAACCCCAGCCAGACAAAACCCAGAAAGAACCTCTCCTCGCCATATTATAATCAAACTTCCAAACACACACACCAAAGAAAAACTATTGAAAGCAGTTAGAGAGAAAAATCAAGTTACCTACAAAAGCAAGCCCATCAGGATTACAGCAGATTATTCAACACAAACTTTTAAAGCCAGAAGGGCTTGGAGTGATATATTCCAAGTTCTGAAAGATAACAACTGTCAACCAAGGTTACTTTATCCTGCAAAGTTATCCATTCAAATAGATGGAGAAATAAAGACATTCCATGACAAAAGCAGGCTAAAGGAGTATTTGAAGACAAAACCAGCTCTACAGAAAATACTTGATAGAATCCTCCATGCTGAACAAAAGGAAAAGCACACATATAAGGAACCTAGAAAAAACAAGCTATACTCAAATACCAGTTAACAGAAGAGAGCACAGGTAGAACCAGAAACACACACACACACACAAATGGCAAACATAAATACACACCTTTCAATAATATCTCTTAATATCAACGGTCTCAATGCCCCAACAAAAAGACATAGATTTGCAGACTGGGTTAAAAAGCAGGATCCTACAATTTGTTGTCTCCAAGAAACTCACCTTTCTACAAAGGATATACATTATCTTAGGGTGAAAGGTTGGAAGACGGTGTTTCAAGCAAATGGGCCTAGAAAACAAGCAGGGGTTGCTATCCTAATATCAGAGAGGGTAGACTTTAGTCCGACGTTAGTCAAGAAAGATAAGGAAAGTCACTTTATATTGATTAAGGGCACACTCCAACAGGAGGACATTACAATCCTAAACATATATGCACCTAACATGGGGGCTCCCAAATTCATCAAACAAACACTATTAGAACTAAGGTCACAGATAACACCAAACACAGTGGTGATGGGTGACTTTAACACCCCACTCTCATCAATTGACAGGTCATCCAGGGAAAGGATAAACAGAGAGGCATCTGGACTAAATGAGGTCATAGAAGGAATGGACTTAACAGATATATACAGAACATTTCATCCAAAGGCTGCAGAATATACATTCTTTTCAGCAGCACATGGATCATTCTCTAAAATAGACCATATATTAGGACACAAAACAAATCTTAACAAATTCAGGAAAATTGAAATAATTCCTTGCATTCTTTCTGACCACAATGGAATTAAACTACAAATCAGTAGCAAGAAAGGCTATAGAGCATACACAAAATCATGGAAACTAAACAATACACTACTAAATGATGAGTGGGTCAATGAAGAAATCAAAAAGGAAATCAAAAAATTTATAGAGTCAAGAAGAAGAACAAGGCAAACCAAAAATCAGTAGACGGGAAGAAATAATAAACATTAGGGCAGAAATTAATGAAATAGAAACAAAAAGAACAATCCAAAGAATTAATGAAACAAAGAGTTGGTTCTTTGAAAGGATAAATAAGATTGATAAACCCTTAGCAAATCTGACCAAAAGAAAGAGAGAAGAGACACAAATTAATAAAATCAGAGATGAACAAGGTAACATTACAACAGATTCCAGAGAAATTCAAAAAATTATAGGGACATACTATAAAAGCATATACTCCACTAAGTATGAAAATCTGAAAGAAATGGATGATTTCCTTGATCTATATGACCTACCTAAATTAAATCAAAATGAGATTAATCACTTAAATAGACCTATAACCAACATGGAGATCCGAACAGTTATCAATAATCTCCCAACTAAAAAAAGCCCAGGCCCAGATGGATTCACTGCTGAATTTTACCAGACTTTTAAGGAAGAGCTAACACCATTGCTTCTTAAGCTTTTCCAGGAAATAGAAAAAGAAGGAATTCTAGCAAACTCCTTCTATGAGGCCAGCATCAACCTGATACCAAAACCAGGCAAAGATAGAACAAAAAAAGAAAATTACAGACCAATCTCCCTCTTGAACATAGATGCAAAAATTCTCAACAAAATTTTGGCAAACAGAATACAAGAGTATATCAAAAAGATCATTCACCCTGACCAAGTAGGCTTTATCCCAGAGATGCAGGGATGGTTCAACATACGCAAATCTATAAATGTAATACATTACATAAACGGGTTGAGGGACAAAAATCACATGATCATCTCATTAGATGCAGAGAAAGCATTTGACAAAATCCAACATCACTTCATGATAAAAGTCCTACAGAGACTGGCAATAGAAGGAACATATCTCAATATAATAAAGGCTATTTATGACAAGCCTACAGCCAACATATTACTAAATGGTGGAAAACTGGAAGCTTTTCCACTAAAATCAGGAACAAGACAAGGGTGTCCACTGTCCCCACTTTTATTTAATATAGTTTTGGAAGTCTTAGCCATAGCAATAAGGCAAGAGACACACAAAAAAGGGATACAAATTGGAAAGGAAGAAAGCAAGTTATCATTATTTGCAGATGACATGATTTTATACATAAAGGACCCTAGAAACTCTACTAGCAAGCTGTTAGAGCTGATCAAAACCTACAGCAATGTAGCAGGATACAAAATAAATACACAGAAATCAGTAGCCTTCATATATGCTAACAACAAACACATAGAGGATGAAATCAGAGAATCAGTCCCATTCACAATTGCATCAAAAAAAATAAAATACCTTGGAATAAACCTAACCAAGGAAGTAAAGAATATATACAATGAGAACTTTAAAACACTCAAGCGAGAAATTGCAGAAGGCACTAGAAAGTGGAGAAACATCCCTTGTTCCCGGCTTGGAAGAATCAATATCGTGAAAATGGCAATCTTACCAAAAGCATTCTACACATTTAATGAAATCTCTATCAAAATTCCAAAGGCTTTCTTCATGGAAATAGAACAAACAATCCAAAAATTCATTTGGAATCACAAAAAACCTCGAATATCTAAAATAATACTGAGCAACAAAAAAGAGGCTAGTGGTATCACCATACCTGATTTTAACCTATACTACAGAGCCATAGTAACAAAAACAGCATGGTACTGGCACAAAAACAGACATGTAGATCAGTGGAACAGAATAGAGGACCCAGATGTAAGCCCAAGTAGCTATAGCCACCTGATATTCGATAAAAATGCCAAAAATACTCATTGGAGAAGAGACAACCTCTTCAGCAAATGGTGTTTTGAAAACTGGATATATATCTGCAGAAGGATGAAAATAGATTCTTCCCTCTCTCCATGCACAAGAATTAAGTCCAAATGGATTAAAGACCTTAACATCAGACTGGAAACTTTGAAACTGCTAGAGGAAAAAGTAGGGGAATCCCTTCAACATATTGGTCTTGGCAAAGACTTTCTGAATACAACCCCAATTGCTCAGGCAATAAAACCACAGATTAACCACTGGGACCTAATGAAATTACAAAGATTTTGCACCGCAAAGGACACAGTGAAAAAAGCAAAGAGGCAACCTACAGAATGGGAAAAAATCTTCGCCAGCTATATATCTGATAGAGGATTAATATCTAGGATATACAAAGAACTCAAAAAGTTAAATAATAAGGAATCAAACAAGCCAATCAAAAAATGGGCTATGGGGCTAAATAGAGAGTTCTCAAAGGAAGAAATACGAATGGCTTATAAGCATCTAAAAAAATGTTCTACGTCACTAGTCATCAGGGAAATGCAGATTAAAACTACATTGAGATTCCATCTCACTCCTGTCAGATTGGCCACCATCATGAAAACAAATGATCATAAATGTTGGCGGGGATGTGGAAAAAAAGGAACCCTTCTTCACTGCTGGTGGGAATGCAATCTGGTCCAGCCATTGTGGATAACAGTGTGGAGGTTCCTAAAACAGCTAGAGATTCATCTACCATATGACCCAGCTATAGCACTCCTACGCATATATCCAAAGGACTCATCTCATTTCCTTAGAAGTACATGCTCAACCATGTTTATTGCTGCTCAATTTATAATAGCTGGGAAATGGAACCAGCCTAGATGTCCCTCAACAGATGAGTGGATAATGAAGATGTGGCACATTTTTGCAATGGAGTTCTACTCAGCGGTAAAGAAAAATGAAGTTATGAAATTTGCAGAAAAATGGATGGACCTGGAAAGTATTATACTAAGTCAGGTAACCCAGGCCCAGAAAGCCAAGCGCCACATGTTCTCTCTCATATGTGGATCCTAGCTGCAGATGACTGGGCTTCTGCGTGAGAATGAAAATACTTAGTAGCAGAGGCCAGTAAGTTGAAAAGGAGACATAAAGGGTGGAGAAAGGAAGGGAGGAGGATACTTAATAGGTTTATATTGTATATATGTAATTACAATGATTGTAATGGGGAGGTAACATGATGGAGAATGGAATTTCAAATGGGAAAGTGTGGGGGTGGGGAGGGAGGGAATTACCATAGGATATATTTTATAATCATGGAAAATCTTAATAAAAATTAAAAAAAAAGAAATATTTCTCAAGTAATCTTTTAGAAAGCTTTATAAATAAATGAAACTTTTAAGGCTCAGGGTGCTCCTCAAGGTTACAAGCTTCACCAGTCCCTTCTCTAAGGTTATAAAAGCAGAAACAGTTGCTGGGAAGCGAAGGGTCTTTGACAGGTGGAGCTGCCTACAGGTTGTGCAGAGAGGTCCAGGTTTGCATCTTCCCTAAGTTGTCTCCTAAGCGGGGCTGGCTGAGCTTTACATTTATGCAGCTGCCTTTGGGTTGCCCAGGCTCCTTCCTATAAGTAACTCTAGTAAGCCACCTGCTTCACTAAGCTACAAATGCATGGAATGGTTTCTTTGATCTGTTGTGGGTATCCATCTGGAGTAAATGGACATGTGTTCATGTCTGCCCAGGGACAGTCACATGACACAAACCCAGGCAGTCTGGCTGTAGAACAGCAAAAATAAAATTTAAGGCACAAACAGTAAGCCTTGGATTGAATCTTACATTTTCTAGTAGCCACACTAAAAATATTTAAAAGTAAGTGGGGACATTAATTTTAATGATGTCTTTTGCTTAACCTAACACATGCAAAACACTATTATTTTGGCATTTACTCAATACTAGAAAATAGTAATGTGATATTTTATATCCTCCCACCTTTAGTCTTTAAAATTTCCTGTGCAGACTGGAGAGATGGCTTAGTGGTTAAGTGCTTGCCTGTGAAGCCTAAGGACCCCAGTTTGAGGCTCAATTCCCCCAGGACCCACTTAAGCCAGATACACAAGGTGGCATATGCATCTAGAGTTTGTTTGCTGGAGTGTCTGGAGGACCTGGTGCCCCATTCTCTATCTATGTGCCTCTTTATTTCTTTGTCTGTTGACCTCAAATAAATAAATAAAAATAAACCAAAAAAATTAAAAAATACATATTAAAAAATTTCCTGTGCAGTTTGTAGCATATAGCAGTTGGCACGAATCTCATTTCTAGTGCTTAGTAGCCACTTGTGGTGAGCAGTGCTGTCCTCAGACTTGTTCTTCCCCATGGTCTGCAAACATGAAGGTGGGTCTACAGGAGCAGTTTCTGGGTAGTAAGGACATGCATGTGGTACACAGAGGAAGGAATTCAGCTGGAGACCAATCAGGGTCACCATTGCAAACAGTGGCAACTGGAAGGTTAGCACCTGCCCTGAGAAGCTGGACAGGGTTCTTCCTGGGTCCTACGGGTATTCTGAGAGCTGGTAATGTGTCTTCCTGAAGGCTCCCCCAACACCTCTGTGCAACAGATGCTCAGTGCACAGCAAAGAACCAGGCTCATGAATAGCCACCACCAGGAAGCAGCTACGCCTATAAGAGCAACACCATAGCAAGAGGAGAAAGGAAAATGGAATTGTCTTCAACCTCCTCCAGTAGCCTTGACATCATTCCTCCTCCTGGAATTGTTGATTATTCTACTTCCATTTGTTATTAATGCAGCATTTCATCTCTCAAATGGACCAGGTGCAATTTACAAAGATAGCTGGATTATAGCAAAGTGACATAATGAAATTCCACAAAGGGAGGCATAGGGAAAGTAAGAGTAGAAGAGGGAGGTCAGGAGTGAATTCAGTTTTTTTTTTTTTTTTCATTTGAAAATGCATCCCTTGAGATCTTATATGCTTGTTAGAGATGGGCTGGGTTGCTCAGGCCGAGCTCCCTAGCAGCCGAGGCAAAGGGAAGGATAGTAAGTCACACAAATCACAGGTGACCAAAGATGAAGCAGGGACAGATAAAATTCTTCCCATCTGCTAGCCTTCCAGGAACTCCCCCTTGCTCTGCATAGACTGAGAGTCTACCTCTGTGTTTAATAGCTTTTTTTTTTTTTTATAGCTGTTTTGTAGTCAATGTTCTCCAGCTACTGGATGCTCAAATGAACTGACTTAATCCTGACAATTGAGAAGATGTAGAGGAATGCGTTTCCATTGCAGGGGCTGCTATGAGTATTCTAAAGGCTGCCCTGCCCTTGTAATCAATCAAGTTGAATTATGGACTTGAGTGTAAAGCTGGGCACATGAGGTTGGGAAGCCAATGTGTTCTTTCTGTGACACTTTCCCCCAATTGCTGGCTGAAAGGAGGCTATAAGGATCAAGAGGAGGGTACTTAATAGGCTGATATTATATATATATAAGTACAATGATTGAGATGGGGAGGTAATATGATGGAGAATGGAATTTCAAAGGGGAAAGTGTGGGGAGGGAGGGAGGGAATTACCATGGGATTTTTTTTATAATCATGAAAAATGCTAATAAAAATTTTAAAAATTGGGCTGGAGAGATGGCTTAGCGGTTAAGCGCTTGCCTGTGAAGCCTAAGGACCCCAGTTCGAGGCTCGGTTCCCCAGGTCCCACGTTAGCCAGATGCACAAGGGGGCCACGTGTCTAGAGTTTGTTTGCAGAGGCTAGAAGCCCTGGCGTGCCCATTCTCTCTTTCCCTCTATCTGTCTTTCTCTCTGTGTCTGTCGCTAAAAAAAAAAATTAAAAAAAAAATTTTAAAAATTAAAAAAAAAAGAGGAGGGCTGAGCCCCAGGAGGAAAGTTGCCTGGGCTGTTAGAAGCCTGGTGGAGGATACCTAGCCAGAAATCCTACACTGGGCTGTGATAAAGAGGAGAAACAAACTTCTATTTTGTTGAACCACTAAAAAATGGGATTTATTGGCTAGAAAAACTAACATTATCTTAGCTTCCATAGTTCCCCATTGGGAAATACTACTGAACACAAGTTTTCTGAACCAAGAGGAACTGAAAGGTTTGAGCAGCACCAACTTCAAGGCTGCATTCTCCGACAACTACTAGGGGTGCAAGTATTGTCTGTTAGGGAGTTGGGTAGATGTAAAGTCTAACACTTTAACAGTATTCCAAGATGGGGTCAAGATTAACACTCTCCTATCATAGTTGTGTCTCCTTATAAGGAAGCCTGCCTTAGTAGAAAGCTCTTGTACTTCTTGTACCTTCTCTTGGAGATAAGCCAGATATTCCTATGGGTGGGGCCAAGATATTTCCCCAAAAGGCATGTGGGATAGGCCTTTACACATGGAAGCAATCAAAATCAACAAAGCCACATGTTTTCCTACTGTGAAATCTTCTCTCATAATTTTTCCCTAAGAAAAAATAATCCCCAAATAGCTGTAACCCTATGACTACCCTGGCCTTTTAAAATTAGAACAAAATGTGGCTGAGGTATGACTGACACATAGAATGCTTTATCTGTGTGATACATAGGATTCAGTAGGTTTGGGGATACATATATAACCACTTAACTATCGCCAACATCAAGACTATAAATATATCAATCAATACTCAAAGCTTCACTGACCCTTATGTTATTATTATCACTAGTTTTTTCAAGAATACCTAGCACACCTCCGTTGTTGTTCTCGTCACAGCAGCAAAGAAATGGAATAAGCCTGGGCCGGAGTCTTTTGTCAATGTAAACACACCCCAGGTACATGCACTAATTTGTGCATCTGGCTTACATGGGTACTGGAGAATTGAGCTTGGGTGGTCAGGCTTTGCAAGAAAACTCTTGAATACTGAGCCATTTTTCCAGCCCCAGTGTTTCGATCATCACTTTAGGTCATCACCCTCCTATTTATTCTCCTCCAAGTCCCTGAAAACCACCATTCTCTCCTCTGCTTCTATGATGTGACTGTTTTGGCTTCTACATATAAGTGAGCTCATACAGTATTTACCTTTCCATGTCTGGCTTATTTCACTTAGTGTAATGTCCTGAGTCCCATCCATGCCTTTGCAAATGTGTTCCTCTACTTAAATGCTAAATGATAATGCACCGTATAGGTATTTCACATTTTCTTTATCTGTTCACCCTTTTATGGGCATTTAGATTGTTTCTGAATCTTGGCTATTGTAAATAATTCTTCAGTGAACATTCATGTGTAGTTATATCTTTGGGATTCTGATTAAATTCCTTTAGATAAGTACCAGGTAGGAACAAACTGGAAGCCTCATATGTTACTTTGATTATTTGCATAGTCACCAAAACAATATGATAACAGCATAAACATGAACCTCACAGGCCACTGGAAAGTTATTAGTCTAGAAAACCACACATAAAAAGCCAAGTAATCAACAAGTTGACAAAAATGCAAAATAGAGAAAGAATAGGCTCTTTAAGTAAATGATGCTGAGAACAATGGATATGCACCTGAAAACTCTTGAAATTAGCTCTTCATATGTCAGCATACAGAAAAATCAACTAAATGAATTTAAATTTAAAGTTATTTAATTTTTAAAACTTTTATTTTTATTTATTTACTTAAGAGAGAGAGAGGGAGGAAGAGATAATGTTCATGCTAGGGCCTCCAGCCACTGCAAATGAACTCCAGATACATGTGCCTTTTGTGCATCTGGCTTACATGGGTCCTGGGGAATTGAACCTAGGTCCTTCACCTTTGCAGGCAATGCCTTAGAGCCAAACCATCTCTCCAGCTCCAAATTTAAAATTTTAAGGATGGAAATTTTAAACCCCTTAGAAGACAACAGTTAAAAAAAAAATAAAAAGCTTTGTGACATTGTCCTTAGCAGTGAAGTTTTTGCCATGGCATGGAAGGCACAGAAAATGAGACAAACAAAAACAGTGAAATTGCATCAAATCAAAAAGCTCCTGTCTAGCACTGGCAAAATTAAAGTTAAAAAAGAACCTATAGAATGGAAGACAATTTTGCAAGCCAAGTATTTGATTAGGGGATACTAGCCAAATTATAATCTGATTAAAACAAGCCTGAGTACCTGAGTTTGACTCTCCAGACCACACATAAAACCTGGAAGCTGTGGTAGGCTTCTGTAATTCTAACATGCTCAGTACAGGATGGTTGGCAGAGACAGGAGAATTTCCCAGGAGCTCATGGACCAGCTAGCCTGTTGAATGCATGGAGCAGTAAACGAATGATGAGAGACCCTGCCTCAAAACAAGGAGAAAGTGAGGATGACAACTGCTCCGATCTCCACAATTGTACCCTGGCATGTGTCCTTCCATACAAAGAGAGAGATAGAGAAAGAGAGAGAGAGAGAGAGAGAGAGAGAGAGAGAGAGAGAGAGGAAGAAAGAGAGAGAGGGAAATGAATCAGGCTGGGGAAATGGCTCAGTCACTAAAGTGCTAGGATGCAAGCATGACAATTTGAGAAAAGATCCCCAGCACCCATGTAAAATCCAGGTGCCTGTAATCCTAGAAGTAGGGAGGCAGAGACAAGAGGTTCCCTAGGGCTTTCTGGCTAGCTATTCTAGCTGAATTGGTGAGCTCTGAGTTCACTGGGAGATTCTGTGTCAAATAATATTGTGGAGAGAAATTGAGGAAGACACCCAATATTGACCTCTGGTCTCTACACACATGTGCACACACATAAAAACACGCATCTATACACACATGCACAGAAAGCACATGGATATACACACAAAATAAATGAATGAAGTAATTAATAAAAAAGAAAAAAAGTGTTGGTAAGGATGTCCTTGTACACTGTTAGGTGAGAATATAAATTAGTACAGCAATTGTGAAAAATTTCATGGAGGTTCCTCAAAAGAATTTAAAAAATAAAAAGAGAGAACTATTAGGTGATCCAGTAATTCTACTTTACATTCTGGGTTTTAGTTTCTATGCATAAGTGCATGTGATGGGCCAACATGGCAATTCTGTAATTAGTGGGTATGGTACCAAACAAACTCTTTAATCATATTTCTCATGGACACAATTCTGTTTACTATCTTTACCTGGTATAAGCACATGAATATCAGCTAAGAACAGGGGGTCCAAGGCCTGTTCAGGGTGAAATGTTTAGTACTTAGAACTCAGAGTCTGGAGGCTAAATCTGGAGAGAGGGCTGGGACAGTAGCTCGTTGGCAGAGCACTTGTCTAGCATGCAGAAGGTTTTAGGTTCAAAAATTAGTACTGCAAAACAAAATAGAAAAACAAAATAACAAACATGTCAGGATGGACTGGGGGATTGGTTATTTCTACTTCCCCCAGAATATCATATAGCTGTACAATGAGGTGGATCCTATTTTCTTTTCTTTCTCAATTTTTATTAGTATTTTCCATGATTATAAAAAAATATCCCATGGTAATACCTCACCCCCCCCACTTTCCCATTTGAAATTCCATTCTCCATCATATCCCCTCCCCTCTCAATCAGTCTCTCTTTTATTTTGATGTGATGATCTTTTCCTCCTCTTATGATGGTCTTGTGTAGGTAGTGTCAGGCATGGTGAAGTCATGGATATCCAGGCCATTTTGTGTCTGGAGGAGCACGTTGTAAGGAGTCCTACCCTTCCTTTGGCTCTTACATTCTTTCTGCCACCTCTTCCACATTATACCCTGAGCCTTGGAAGGTATGATCCAGATGTTACTCAGTACTCCAGTCACTTCTTTCCAGAACTATGATATCTTCTGAGTCATCCCAAGGTCACTGCCATCTGAAGAGAAAAGATTCTTTACCCAAAGTGAGGGTAGCATCAATATAAGGGTATAAATACTAAGAGAAGTGCTTACTGGGCAGTTTGATAAGCATAGTATATACACTTATCCAGACATCAGCAGATGTTATACCCCTAGGGATCATGAATACCCCTGTTTTAAGTTTTCATTATCAGGGATGTATTCCCCCTCCATGGAGCAGACCTCCAGTCCAATTTGAGGGCAGTTGGTTTTCACCATGACAGACGTGCCACTATTGCACCTGTTGGCTCATTTGGCCTGGATGGCCAAATATAAGGCTTGCAGTGTCCACTGTTGAGTATCTTCACTGGTGGTATCTCTTTCTCCCATTGAACTACATGTAGAATGGCTTCTTCCAGATTTCTGTCAGCTGGTCTACATGGAGGAGGTTATTAGCTCAGTTCCAGCAGGATTTCTCAGGGGCCTTGCAGCCCAAGTATGTGGAGTCTTCAGCAATAGGGTCTTAACATCTATTCCTAGTGGGAAACCAAGGGCCTTGGCAATGGCCTATAATGTTTTGGGGCATCAGGAACCTCCCTGGCCAACATGGATGCTATTTTCATCACATTAGGCTCCAAGGGAGGCTTTGTATTTGCGAACCTTTCAAAGAGCCTTTGCTTCTGTTGGGAGCTTGCCATTGATTCATCTGCAGGGCTTGGTGATCTGCCCAGCTGTGAGCTCATATGTTCTCTAGAGTCCAGTGAGTGGATGAGAGCAGCAGCAGTGAAGGAATCAAATGCTGGGACAGGGTGGGGTCTGAAGCTGGACAAGTGCTTCTGTATAGAGCCAGTCCCACCCAAGCAACACAGCCATTTGCCATTTCAAATTTCACTTGAATTGTTCAAGACTCCAGTCCTTTGTCCCTAGTTCAGGTGAAATTAAACTGTGACTAAAGTTGAAATTCACAAGGAAGAACCCCAGGGCAAAATTTCATTTTCATTTGAACTTTGAGGCATAGTCATAAATCATTTTGGATTTGTGCTCTTGCCTTCCTTCTTCTGGGACAGTCTTGGGGTGGGCTGTGGGCACACAGCTGCTTCCTCTACATACAGGCTTAGGCAACCTGGATTACTAGAGCCCCAGGGTGGTGCTGACTGTGATCCTAAATCTTTGTCCCAAACTTGGAGCTACAAGTTGAAGGTGCTGTGTGAAAGTGGGGTTTTTGCACTTCACACCTTGCTGTCTCTTAATTCTCTTCCGCCTCAAGATCCTAGAGAAGGCAGATTGTGTCTAGCCATGTTGATGCTCTAGGGAGCCCCTGGGGAAATACCTCTTAAACTGTAGTTTGAACATGGATAACTTGCACAGCTACTAAGCATAAATAGTCTTTTTTTTTTCCCTGAGGTAGGATCTCACTCTAGTCAAGGCTGACCTGGAATTCACTATGTAGTCTAAGGTTGGCCTTGAACTCATGGCAATCCTCCTACCTCTACCTCCCAAGTGCTGGGATTAAAGGCATGATCCACTATGTCTGGCTTTCTTTTTATCTTTTTTAAAATAAACCCCATTTATTGGCATTTCATATACATATATAATGCATTTTCCATTTCCTTCTCTTGATTCCCCTCCAAATCCCCTTCTGTTGAACTTCTTCCTAACTAGTCCTCTACTTTGGTGACTCTCTTTCACCTCATGTGTGGCTGTGACCCCACTGAGTCTAATTAGGACTGTCTGCACGAGCATGAGTGGGGCGTTATTTACCATAGCATGTGGCTCCTACCAGTAGCTATTCCATTCATATAGTGTCTCTCACTTCTCCAGGTACCATTAACTGCATATAACTCCTTATGGAGGAATAAGGGCCTCATGCCTTCCTCCATCATCCATGATGCATTGTTGAGGGACACAGTAGTATGCGTCTTAGGCAGGTTACAGCAGTCAGTGTTCTCAGCACTTTGATGAGTTCGAGTCTCCTCTGCAGTCAACACCATATTCAAAGGGAAGCTTTTCTAACCAGGGATGAGCAGGGCAATAATCCATGGGCATAGACATGCATATTTATAAGACACTTTGATGGGCCCACACATATCCACTTATCTGAACAACAGTAGTTGATTATGTCTCTGGGCCTATGACCCATCAGCTCTTGACTAGGTTTTCAGTATCAGACATGAATTCTGTCCCATGTCGTGCTCTCTTATCAGAGAGTAGCTGGTGGCCCCACAGCACTCATATCGGTTTTGCACCAGTGGGTGCATCCTGCCTATTATGACGCTTATTATAATTCATTTCTTTCTACTTAGACAGAGAATCTAGTTTGATTTTTGCATTTACATGCTTATGAAAATTTCGCTAATATGCTAAAATTTAAAAATGAATCCAAATTATGTATTTAAAATAAAATAAATTCACCAAGAAATTTTTGTTTGAAAGGAAATGTCCATAATACATGGATTTTTAATAACTTTTTATTGGCCACTTCCATAAGTATAAACAATAAAACCATGATAATTTCCCCCTCTGTTCCCATTCTCCCCTTCAAATCCGCCCTCCATTGAATCCCCTCTCCTTTCCAATTAGTCTTTCTTTTGTTTTGATGTCATCACTTTTCCTCCTATTATGAAGGTTTTGTGTAGGTAGTGTCAGGCACTGAGAGGTCATGGATATCAAAGGCATTATGTATCTGGAAGATTGCGTTTTAAGCATTCTTACACTTTCTTTGGCTATTACATTCTTTCTACCACCTCTCTGCAATGGACCCTGAGCCTTGAAGGGTGAGATACAGATGTCTCAGTGCTGAACACTCTACTATCACTTCTTCTTAGCACCATGGTAACTTTTACATCACCCCAGTGATCACCACCATCTGAAAAGAGAAGTGCTAAATATAACTCCAGTGCATAAATGCACCCCATATTCATTATGCATTCATCAACTGAAGGAAATCTAGGCTGGTTCTATGTCAATCTTCCCACCCCCTCCCCCACACCAGTCCCTGAGCCATGGCAGATGTATTGGTCGGTATTGGCTTCTCGGTAGCTACTGTATTTCTGTTAAGATGTGTTTTGGCTCAACACTTTTGTTGCTACTTGCCTGGGTGTAGATGTCAGGTTAGCATTGAGAACAATACCCATGTAGTTGTTTCTTCTGTAATTTCTTTGGACCCCAGTAAGTGGTAGTGGCGGCACATCTCGTTTAGCTCTTTTCTTGTCTTGATGAATCTTGGTTCTCCCCAGCATTCTCTGCCATCTGAAGAATATTCAGATTCTCTAGCCAAGGGTGAGAGCAGCTCTGACTAAAGGGGATATGCCTAGGAACTTGAGACAATTTGATATGGCTACCCACTTGACTGTCCAGGGAATGCTAGAGACTTCTCTGTGGGTAATGTGATTTTCTTGATTATGGGGTGCTGACTTAGTTCCAAGTACCAGTTATGAGTTCTTTCCCAATGAGTGGGCCTCATGTCCAAACAGAGGGCTGTTGGTTGCCCACAAAGGCTGTGTGCCACTATTGTACAAGTGTAGCTGAAAGACTGCATGGCTTGAAGTAGTTCCCATTGTACTTTCCAGTGCAGTGCAGTGAGGGTTTGCAAGGTGAGGACTGGATTTCCTCTCAGTTCCCATGCTGTCTCTCAGTGTTTTGAGATGGCAGCATGTGGTATCTTCAGCAGGAGGGAATTACCTTTTAGCTCTGGTAACCAAGTGCTCTGCAAAGGCCTGATTTTTTTTTTTTTTGAATCACATAGATCACCCTAGCTTACTGTGGAGGTTAGCTCAAGTCTGGCCCTGGTATCCATAAGCCAGAGACCCTAGTTTAAGGCTTAAGCTTTCTCCACATTCCACTAGATAATCTGTCTAGCTCCCTCAAATAGGTGGTGCTATCTTGTGTACTTGTTTCCAGGAGGAAGGTTCCTATTATGATGACTGATTTAGCCTTTGGTTTTGTGTAGTTCCCCTCTCTACCTTCCCATCTGAATATTCTTTCCCTCTTGATTTATCTGGCAACCCCTCCTCTCCCGACTCCATAGTTCCTCTTCTTCCTGGTCTCATTCTAGTTACACATACATAGTCATAATGCTCATTTCCTTTTAGATTCTTCTTCCACTGGTCTAGTTTAGGAACCACATATGAGAGAAAACATGTGATGTTTGTCTTTCTTAGACTTCATAACCTCAGGATGATATTTTCCAAGACCATCCATTTTCCTGAAAATTTCATTAATTTTTTTAACTACTGAGTAGAATTTCATTGTGTAAATACAGCACATCTTCATTAAGCATTCTTTAGTCAATGGGCATCTGGGTTGATTCCAATTCCTAGATATTGTGAATAGAGTGGCGATAAACATGGTTGAGGAAGCATCTCTGAAGTAGAGAGTGGAATCTTTAGGATATATACCAAGAAGTAGAAGAGCGGGATCAGATGGTAAATCAATTTTCATCTATTTCAGAAGTCTCCATACTAATTTTCATAGTTGTTTGCCTTCTCACCAGCAGTGAATAAGAGTTACCGTTTCCCCACAGAAACTAACATTTGTTGCCATTTGATTTTTTGATGATTGCCATCCTGACTGGAGTAAGACAGAATCTTAGAATTGTTTTACTTTGCATTCCCCTGATGGCTAAGGAACATTTCTTTTTTTTTTTTAATTATGTTTTGTTTATTTTTATTTTAGAGTGACAGAGAGAGAAAGAGGCAGATAGAGATAGAGAGAGCGAGAATGGGCGCACCAGGGCCTCCAACCACTGCAAATGAACTCCAGACGCTTGTGCCCCCTTGTGCATCTGGCTTACGTGGGTCCTGTGGAATAGAGCCTCGAACCGGGGTCCTTAGGCTTTGCAGGCAAGTGCTTAACCACTAAGCCATCTCTCTAGCCCAGGAACATTTCTTTAAATGAATATTATCAATTTGTATTTCATACTTTGAGAATTCTCTACCTCATTTTCTGAGTGGATTTTTTTTTTTTTTTTTTTTTTAGTTTTTTGAGATCTTTGTAGATTCTAGATATTAGGCTCCTGTCAGATATATAGCTGGTGAAATTTTTCTCCCATGCAGTGGGTTTTCTGTTGGCTCTGTTTATGGTATGCTTGTCTATATAAAAGCTTTTGAACTTCATGAGATTTCACTGGTTATGTGTTTGTTTAATTTCCTGTGTTACTGGGATCCTATTCTGGTAGTCTTTCCTCACTCCTATATGTTGGAGAATTCCCCCCGGTTGTTTTGGAATTCAGGTTTTATATTGAAGTCCTTAATCCATTTGGTATTGATGTTTTGTGCATAGTGAAAGTAGTGAGTCTAGCTTTATTTTTCTATATGTGAATATCAATTTCTCAAGCACCATTTGCTTAAAATTTTCTTTTCTCCAGTGTGCATTGTTGTCTCCTTTGTCAAAGATCAGGTAGCTGTAGTTACTTGAACTAAGGCCTGAATCTTCTATTATGTTATATTGATCCATATGTCTGGTTTTGTGCCAGTACAATGCTGTTTTTATTACCATGACTTTATTGTATAATTTGAAATCAGGTATGGTGATACTTTCTGAGGTGTTTCTTTTCCTGGAGATAGTTTTGGATATCTGAGGCCGTCTCTAGTTTCATATGAATTTTGAGACTATTTTTTCTATCTCTGTGAAGAAAGTTGCTGGAATTTTAATAGGCATTGCATTGAATCTGTAAATTACTTTCAGTATGATGGATATTTTTATGATGTTGATTCTTCCAATCTATGAGCAGGGGAGGTCTTTCCATCTTCTCATATCATTCTTGATTTCTTTCTTCAGTATTTTTATGTTTTCATTATATAAGTCTTTCAGTTCTTGGTTAGTGAAATTCCAAGATATTTATTTATTTTTTTCTGACTAATGAAAACAGGACAGTCTTCCTAATTTATTTCTCCATATGTTTGTCTTTAGTGTATAGAAAGGCTACTAAGTTTTGTGTTGATTGTGTATTTTGCTGAAAGAGTTTATCCCCTTTGGAAGTTCTTTGGTGGAGTCCTTTGGGTCACTTATATACAAAATCATGTCATCTGAAAATAGGACTAGTTTGACTTCTTCTTTTCCAATTTGCATCCGCCTTATTTCTTTCTCTTGCTTTAATTCTCAGTCTAGGACTTCTAGCACTGTGTTGAAGAGTAGATTGGGCAACCCCAGTCTTGTTCTTGATGTTAATGGCAACTCCAGTTTTTCCCCATTTGTTAAGATTTGGGCCTTAGGTACGTTATATATAGCCTTTATTAGATTGAGATATGCTCCTTCTATCCCTAGTCTCTCCAGCATTTTAATCATGAAGTGATGCTGTATTTTGTTGAATGTCTTCTCTGCTTCTATTGAAATTCTTGTGTGGTCCTTGTGTTTAAGTTTATGTATGTGGTATGTTAAGTTTATTGATTTCTGTTTATTGAACCATCCCTGCATCCCTGGAATAAAGGCTACTTGATCAAGGTGGACAATGCTTTTGTGTGTTCTTGTATTCAGTCTGCAAGGACTTTATTGAGAAAATTTGCACCTAGGTTTATCAGTGATATCGGTCTGGATTTTGCTTTCTTTTTGTGCATGTGGATTTGATATCAGAGTAATTCTTGCTTCATACAAGGAGTTTGGGAGTGTTTCCTCTTTAGTAAACAGGTGAAATAACTGGAGAAAAAGTGGTTTTAGTTCATTGATTATGGTTTGGTAGAACTTGGCTGAGAATTATAATTAACTTACAAAGTAGTAGGCTTTCATACATCTTTTTATTTTTTGTTTATCCTTCATGTCCTGTTCCCTCTTCTCTCCTATTCCCCTGCTCCATCCCTGCTTAAGCCATTCTTCCTGCTTTCCCTCCCATTCACTTTTATATCACATGTATTCTACCATCCTTCCTGTGATAGTTAAATTCTATTATCAACTTGATCTTATCCAAAATCAGAGACAGGTCTATGAGGGTGGTAGAAAAATTTATGAAGGGAGGAGAAGTCTTTCCTCCAGAGTGGGCAGCCCTTTCATTTGTGGACTATGTATAAAGAAGCTCTGACAGAACTCAGAGTCTTTTGTTCAGTTGCCCACTATGCCCTGGTGCATGCATCTACCCTATTGTTGCCCCCCCCCCTCACGGACATTGGACATAGGGTGAGATCAGCAGCTCTCCAGGAATCCTCCATGCCTTCAATGCCAGATGGAGAACTCTGAGGCACCCAGCCATGTGGACTGAGTAGTACTGGGTTCTCAGACTCTCCAGACTACAGGAAGCCATTGTTGGACTGCCTAGCCCATATCCTATGACCTGAACTAGTAATTCCTCTTCATAATACATCTTCATTCTATTGATTCTGTTCCACTACAGAACCCTCACTAATATGCTCAGAAACCCCTCAACTTTGTTTGCCCTCCCCTACCCATGGTCCCTTTCTAGTTTCCTGGCCTCTATGGACACTCACTTTAACTTCATCACATGTATCTAAAATTTTGAAAATTGGATCCTCATATGGATATGAGCATGCAATGTTTATCTTTCCAGGCCTGGGTTACCTCATCAATATGTTTTCTAGTTCCACACATTTTTATGAAAATTTTACACTTTCATTTGTCTTTATAGTTGAATAAAAATCCATTTTGCATATGCACCATATTTTCATTACCCATTCATCAGCTGTTGGAATCTAGGCTGATTCCATTTCCTAGGTCCTGTGAGTACAACCACAATGAACAGAGTTCAAATCTCTCTGTAGTAGATGACTGAGCACTTTGGCTATATTCTTACCTTTTATGGGTGGATAAAGCTCCCCCCAGAACCCATAAGTTGTTAATGGAACCTTCCAGTACCAAGGGAGAAATACCAAGTGAGTTGTTGGTCTGGGAGGTCACTAATGGCCTTAAAAGCATAAAGGCTATTGCCATTGCTTTTGGTTGCTCACCAAAACTAGATGATAAGTCTCTATTGCTAAAGAAATAACTCACTTTGGTTGTAGGATATAGACCTATTGGTCTGGAACTGAACTGGAAGCTTCCTCCGTCTTGGATGGATGGCTTTCATAGTGCCAGAAGGTGCTACATGGGCTGCTGGGTCATCCATTCACAAAGACATGAAATAAGCAAGGAAGTCAGAGAAGTTTAGTGTGAGAGTAGTAATACAAGGTATTGGAGGTAATGATAAAAATGTATTATAAAGCAGGGTGTGGTGGTGCACACCTTTAATCCTAGCACTCAGGAGGAGGCAGGGGTAGTAGGATTGCCATGAGTTCAAGGCCACTGGGTCAGCCTGGGTTAGAGCAAGACCATACCTTGAAAAACCAGAAAACAAACAAACAAACAACAAACAAACAAAAGAACCCATAAAAGGATTTTACACATGTATGAAATTGTTCAAAATAAATTTTAAAAAAATGAACATTCTTAGTGATAAGGTGTGGGTGAGTCTTGAGGTTATACTTTTTTTACATGTATACATGTGTGTGCACACATGTGTGCGAAGGTACGCATGCACACGTGTGTATATACATGGGGAGGTCATGTCAGAGTTGGGTGTCTTCTTTCTTTCTTATTTAGACAGGTTCCCTCACTGAACTCAGCTCCAGCTTGCCTTGGGGCTATGCCTGTATTCACTTCTAGAGCACTCAGCATGTATGTGGGCGTCGGGGGATCTGACTCTACTCTCATGCTTCTGTGGCAAGCACTTCATTGACTGAGCCATCTCCCCATCTATTTGCATTTATAACCAACTGGCAGATAATTCAAGTGCTGTTACTGTGTATAGGAAGGATCCAGGAGACAGTACCATGTGCAGCAACTTTGAGCCACAAAGTACTGCTGCACAGCTCCCCAGAATATCCAGGAATACTGCCATCTGTGGTGCGGGAAGAATGTCCCTTGTGGGCTCCCTTCCACTCGCCCAGCTTTGTGCTTTTTGTGTCTTTCCTTTTACAGTTTTGGAGGTCCCTAATTGTACCTTGTGTTTGAGCTAAGTGTTTAACCAATCTGAGACTAAGCAAGCTGGCAGAAAGCTGACTGCAAAGCCTGGCTGGCGACACCAGGTCTGGGACCCACCGTCAGCTCCCCAGTGGACATCTCAGGTCAAAGTGCAGCTTTGTTCTTGTCCCCCAACCTCCAGGGATGCTGCGGAGAAGGCCGCCTCTGCTCATGGAGAGGTTTGGCTCCTTGCGTTCCGACACGTGCGTGTTTTCTGTTTTATAGGAAGAAATGTGTTTTGGCTGGAGGCCCACGCTTCATTCCAGCACATCGTTTTTACCAAAAGAGCTGTCCCCGGAGCTGCCAACAGCGTTTACGAGAAATCTATCCAGCAATACTTTGGGTCTGGGAGCATGTCCTGACTGCAGACATGGCCTTCAGCACCCCGCAAAAGCTTGGCACATGATTTTGGTGTCTTTATTTTTATTCCAAAATGTAAAGCTGGTTTCTTTTATTCTTTTTTTTTTTTTTTCTTTTCCAGCTGGGAAAACTCCTGTCAGTGGATGCAATGTCCTTTGCAGATTCAATATTATGCAAACTACATATCGGCACACGGAGTAAATAAATATGTCCACGAAGCTTCTTGATACACAGAGAGATGGGGCTTCACCAAGCGCAGACTAAACCCGTAGTCTGGGAGGCTGCTGAACTTCCGGTGCCCCGTTCCCAGCCATTGCGCTCCCTTGCAGCTTGTGGCTGGAGTCTGAGAGTGTGGATGAAGGGCCGCAGCAGTGGGCAAGTGGATGAAGGTCCAGTTTGAGCTGTCACTGGTCAGGGGCTCCTGACCAGGTACAAAAGAGAAGATCACGACCCAGTCAGTCCCACGGCAACTCTGGGCACCGCCTTCTTCCTCTGCAGTCCGTCACAATCATGAGGTTGTCAGCCACGGCCAAGGCAGCTGACATTTTGCGTAACAACTCCATCCCTTCTGTAAGATGTAGACAGCGAACAACAACAAAGGCTATCTTCAAAGCCTGAAGATATATTTTTCATTGAGCCTCTGGGCACTACTTCTACTCTGGCAGTCTTGTTTTCTCTCGTTATCACCTGTCCCTTTTGGCTGGAGTAGGGAAATTTGTCCTTTTGGGAACATTGTATTTGCGGACATGCTTGTTTCTTTGAGCAAAAGAAATCGGTATGTTGTTTGTTGGCGGGTGATAAGGAAAGAGGCCTTTTTCACCATCAGCTTCAAGAGCAGCTGACCAAGCTGATTGGTTTGGTTACTCCCAAACAGACTCAAGGCCTTAGGCTCACTGAGGACAAAGATTGGTAGACATGCTTGCTGGGTCCCTGATAAACAGGTATTCTCTCTTGATTTATTTAGAGGAAAGGTGAGCTCTGAGAGATCAGGAGGAAATGGTCCTGGACCCAGAGTTATATCCCAGTCCGGGCCCCAGTACACCACTTACTGGGCAGATGGTTGTGTTATGAGCATGCTTCGAGTGGGACAAAAACCGAGGTGCCATTGCATAACCCTTTTGCTGGGACAACTCTGGAAGATCCACTAGCAATTCCATTTGGGATGCCAGGAGTGGAGGTTAGGAAGGACACAGTGGGCATCTGAGGACACAAACTCATGTGCTCAGTATCCAGACATCTTTTGTGAAAACTGCTGATGAATTCATGTCTGTGGTATAGCTTTTATCACCAAACATGCATTTGGTAGTTCATTCAGATTTTGATGATTGCATTGTGAAAGACTTCAGTTCCCTCTTTATAAAATGTGATGAACTCAGTTCTTTCTGAAAGTGTGGGGAAAAAGTCAACAAAAACACAATTAAGCCAATCATTGTGCCCAGTCAGTGATCAGTTCATTTTGCCAATAAAATCTTCTTAAAATACTCCCTAAAATATATTTTGAGGATGGTTTAGCTCTTCTCACCCTTAGGCCTTCTGCAGTAGATAATAAGGACAATCATAACACAGTTACAGTCATGATTTATTTCATATGGAACAACAGTGGTGAAGTGCATTTGTCAAATCTTACTCTCCCATCACATGGACACATATCCCCATCTTTTGCATCTTTCATCAGACTTAGCATCCAGAATGGCCACTGTAGCAGGCAAATGCTAAGGTGACTCTCTGTGATCCCCATTTCTTGTTCATGTATCTTGAGTATGTAAAGGACCTATGAGTTGCCCCTCCCAAGGAGGACATGGCTAAGTGCTGGGGTGTTACTCCTGGGATTATGTTGCAGTGTATGAGATTCTGTCTCAATAGTAATTGCATTATTAGCACTTTCTTTGTTGTCTTCATAGAGTAAGTGGTCATGTTGGGAAACCCACATGGGCCTCTGTGACTGGCGGGAGACTCTAGTCACTGAGGGAAGCTTTAAATCACTAGCCAGCAGTAAGCCAGGTTTTTAGCCACAAGGAAATGATTATCACTGATGAAAGGCTAGGCTAGATTCAAGGTAAGGACCCAGCTTGAAGATACCTCATGGCTGCTGTTTGAGATTGTCTAGACTCCTGAATCCCCCCCCCCCCCGCCCAATGTGAGTTAGTAAATGTGCTGCTTAAAGTTTGTGACAATTGATTGTGCTATAGTAAAAAGAAATTCACAGAAAGTGGGAGTTCCTGGTCACCCACACTGGAGGAAAGGTTCAGTGCTGCTCCTCTAACATCTTGTAAGTAGCTAAAACATAGCCTCCATGTTCTGAAAATGAATAACTATCTGTTCACTTACCAGAGAGAAATTGGGACTCTTTCTAGATTTGAGCTTTATGGCTACTAACATTTATGTCAATAGTCTGGACGTATCTCCTTATTCCCTAAAAATGCCCACTAACAGCTTCACATGGTGGCTGTACCTCAAGACTAAAGTTTTAGTACTAGGAAGATGGCTGCACGTGCATGTGCATATGTGTACATGCATACATAAATACATGCACATATACACACATAAAAATGTTTAAGAAAACTCAACCTGGCTTTCTCATCTTCCAAGTCTGCCTCTTCTCCATTGCTTTGTGCTTGAGGACATGGCACCCCTCTGTTGTTAGTCTGGACCCCAATGGACAGATGTTTTTCTGGGCCCTTTACCAGAAGGACTAGCTCTCAGGAATTTGGGGTCTTATGTCAGGAGTGGAAAGATATCACAACCTCACAAACCTAAGGCTTGTGCAAATTGTCCCTCTGTTCTCCCACTGGACCTACACTCTTGTCCGAAGGTCTGAATGGATAATTTAGTCTAGTGGGTGAGGAGGTTCTAAGCATAAGGCCAGGATAATAGATGAGTGAATTACCTAGATGCTGGTACAGAGTCTCTGCATTTGCTCAAATATAGGAAGAAGGAGGATGATGTCTGTCACTGATCCATGTCTCCTTGCTCTGTCTTCCAATCTTCAGAGCAGCCATGTATGAAGTATTGTGTTAATTTAGAATCTGAACCTTCATCAGATAAAGAATAATTTTCTTACTTCAGTTCTCCTGAACCCGAGTGCAAATATGCTCTTCTCTTGACAAGTCATGGGTTGGAATATCCTCCACTGTGTACATTATTTGTCAAATTTGTACATCATAAGTTTTGTATTTTCAGGTGTGTACAATGGAAGGTGGTATCATCTGTTTAGGTAACCAAGCAGAAGAACAGAGAGAGACTATGCTTGTCCTAGAAAAAGCGAGACAGGATCACTGAAAAATATCAGTCTGGGTTAAGAAGACAAATCAGAGACAAAGAAAAAAGTTAAAGGGATGAGCATGAAATCATCAGACAATGGATAACTCATATTTCACATTACAGGGTTTGGATAAGAACAAAGGCTAAATGAAAGGTACACAGGGTGAGAAACAAGCAATGCAGCCAAAACAAAGTCTTTACTTATATGCCAAAAGTTCTACCATATTTGATAAAAGATACTCCATATTTGTGTTTTCTAGGAGTCAATGATGAAACAAACAAACAAACAAAAATCAGAAAGAAGAAGAAGAACCAAATGTATGAATTGCATTGCCTCCACAACAACAGGAGCAGAATAATTGGTCAAAAGAACCAAACAAATTCTGGTATTGCATCTAGAGACATAGACATTTATGGAATGCAGTGTGATGTAATAAACCACATGCTCCACAATACTTAATGGTGATGCTTGCAGCAAGCATAAAGCAATTCCTTATGAAGTACCTCAGCATAGGCTATGGCAGCACACCAGATGGAGGCTCCTGAAAGTAGTCTCCAAGGAGGGGGATATGATGTGATGCTGTCCCATGGTTATACTATAGTCTAGTTGGCTTTAAGGGAAAATTTCAGTCTCTGGAGGAAAGATACATTTCTAATCCATTCATCAACATCATCAAAGTGTTTCTCTCAACACTGAGCAACAATCAGTTTAGCATTCTTTGATATCATGCTGCTTTTAGAAGATGGCCACTCAGTATGGACACTGGGACAAAAGCCAGTAGAAGCTTCTAGATTGATGAATATAATGACTTACAGAGTCACTTAAGAGAGTCCCTGTGGGCAAATCAGTGCTCATTGCTAGAGCATATGGGTTTTTCTCTAAGTTTTAGGCAAAGGGTCAACTAAAACCATGTAAGGCCCTGTCATAAGAAACTTCCACTTACTCTTCAGATGGTTTTGAATATATGAACAGCATTTATTTTGCATTGTAGTGTTCTAATTGACAAATGTTGACATTGGAAGCAATCACTAATTTAAAAGTAATTATTTTAAATTTGTCAATTGATTCACCTAGATATCTTGCATCACACAGTAAAAATTATACCTTTTTGTGTAGACATGTGTATATGCTCATGTGTGCATATGTGTATGTGAGTGGGTGCTCATGCAAATGCATGCACATTTGTGTCAAGACCAGAAGACAATCTTGGATGTCATTCCTCGGGCATGCTTTTTATAAAGGCAGGGTATCTCAGCCTGTAATTCACAAAGTTGGCCAGACTGGCTGAACCAGAGAGATCCTGGCATCCACTTGCCTTGCCTTGCCACCGCTGTCAGCTAACAAGCAGGTGCTACCATGTGTGACATTTTTACATGGATTCTGGCCATAAATCTCAGCTCCTTGTGCTTTCGAGGCTGTCTTCTCAGCCATCCCTTCTTACTTATTGTGGTTAAATATTATTGTTTTTTTAGTCTGTTTCCTTAGACTTTTTGACATGAAGTGCTATGTTCTCTCCTAACATGGAAGTTCTTTACATTCTGGGAACAATGCTTACTTAGCTCCGTAGTTCTGTTCTGTTCTGTTCTTTTCTTTTCTTTTCTTTTCTTTTCTTTTCTTTTCTTTTCTTTTCTTTTCTTTTCTTTTCTTTTCTTTTCTTTTCTTTTCTTTTCTCTCTCTCTCTCTCTCTCTCTCTCTCTCTTTCTTTCTTTCTTCTTCTCCACCTCCTCCTCCTCCTCCTCCTTCTTCTTCTTTTTTTTTTTTTTTTTTGCATGAATCTGTTCTTTTTTTTTTTTACAAGGTAGGTTTTTACTCTAGCCCAGGCTGACCTGGAATTCATTATGTAGCCTCAGGGCGGCCTCATACTCAGTGATCCTCCTATCTCTGTCTCCTGAGTGCTGGGATTAAAGGTGTGTGCCACCACACCTGGCTTGAATCTGATCTTTTTTTATTGGAGTATCATAAGGGTTGATTCCAATATGAAAATAATAAGATAGAGAGGAATAGGCTGTGGTGAGTGAGGGAAGAAATTTTTCCTCTGTGAGCCAGAGAGATTGTGGAACAAGGACTGAGGTTAGAGCATGTTCTTGAGTCTAGGAGCTTCTGGGTTCAGGATCTTTGTCATAATCAAGGGCCTTAGGAAAGATGGTCAAACATGAGAGAAAAGGCTTTCTAAGTCAACAGCAGCATTGGGAGTTCAGGCATTGAAGGACATGTCTTTAGAACTTGTGGAGAGTTGTCTGGTATGTTCCCAGTATTTTGTGACTATGTCCCAGACCCCCTGAATTACTTGGTGCTGAAATCTGAATCAAGAAGCTTTAACCCAGGGATAAGATTGGCCCCAGTGCTGGATCACATGCTGCCTCTCTTTCCTTTTCTTCTTCTTCCCCTTCCTTTTCTTTCTTTTTAAAAAGAAGTTTATTTTTATTCATTTATTTGAGGGGGGCAGAGTGAGGCAGAGAGAAAAAGAGAGAGAGAGGGAGGGGGGGAGAGAGGGAGGGAGAGAAAGAATGGGCACACCAGGGTCTCTAGCCACTGCAAATGGACTCCAAATGCATGCAGCACCATGTGCATCTAGCTTATGTGGGTTCTGAAGAATTTAACCTGGGTCCTTTGGGTTTGCAGGCAAGTGCCTTAACTGCTAATCCATCTCTCCAGCCCTTTTTCTTTCTTTTTGAGACAGAGTCTCAAGTAGCACAGGCTGGCCTCATACTAGGTGTATAGCCAAGGATGACTTTTTACTCTTGATCCACATGTTCCCACCTTTCAAAGTGCTGGTATGATATATACCACCACACCAGCTGGGTTTTATGTTTCTTGTGAAGGAAGACAAGGTATGTATAATTCAAGCAGTACACTTGGCCTTCTGGTGGTCTGAACAAAATTGCTATTAATCATTTCTTTTTATTAAACCAGTATTCTGTACTGACTATGAGTGCAGATTACATGTCCTTGAGATGTTTTGAGTTTTCATGAAAGTGGTGCCTAAAGGGAAGAAAAGAGTTATTTTTTATGATGGTAGAATGGATACCAGTAGTTACTTAAAATTTAATACTGAAGGATATTCCTGTCAGGACTTACGACGTTAGGGCTAACAGAACAAACAGAACAAGTCCCACAACTTGGGTGGCTCCATGACACAAGTGCTTATTTTCCAGCTCTGGAGTCTGGACATCTGAGATCCAGGCATTGGCAGGGCTGCTTATCTCTGAATCTTCTCTCCTTGGCTTATAGATGCCAACCACCTACTCACCATGTCCTTACTGGCCTTTGCTCTGTGTCTATACACAAATGTCCTCTGATTAAAAGGCAAACTAGTAATGTATTTGGGTTCATGCTAATGCCATCATTTGAATCAACACTTTAAAGACCCAAGTTCAAACAATAGTCACATTCTGAGCTGCTGACGTTTAGGGTTTCAGCATGTGAACTTTGGGGCATACAACCCAGTCCATAACAGACCTTATTTTTATTACCAGGTTAGAAAGGTGAAGAACATAGTATCTAAGCTATTTGCATCTATAATTTAATGAAATCAGATAATCTATGGAGAGAAATAGCTTTTGCCAGGTTTTAGAGCAGGTTATATGCACTTCTTAAAATAGTCCATCAACTTTTCATCATGTTCTATGTTCTGTAACTGTTTGTACAGGACCACAGGCCTTTCCTAGAATGATTGGAACCAAGTATGTTATAGAACTCAGAGCTTTCAGGATTTTAGAAAACAGAATAACCTGTGCATTAACATATCTCACGGAGATGAGGATGTGTCTTTGCCAGCACACAGTACTGCATATTGATATTTCACAACAGAATATGCAAATACAAATGGAATAAAGAACAGATATGAATTTAGGTCAAATTCTAGTGGATTCTGGTTAAATTTTAGCTGCATATTGTTTATGTAAACAAATCGTAGTTGATGAGTAGTACTTGATGAGTACTTGAATAATCTTGGGAGTATTTTTTTCCTGAGAATATGAAAGTTTCATCGGGACAACTTATTTAAAATATGTATGTATTTCTTTATATTTCTTTTTGAGATTGATGTTTGTTTATGCACTTAATTCTTTGTTGAAGCAATAAAATGTGTCAGCATTTTCCTTAAATAATTGCTTTGGTCCCATCCTGTTATTTTCATATGTAGTTGTAGTTATACGGATAGTGTCTCCAGCTTTTTTTTTCCGACCCCATCTCTTCCTGACATCTTCCAGACTTCCTATAATAAATTTTCTTTCGTATTTGTTCATCCTCTTTCTTTGACTTCAATCCATTAGCTTTTTTTTTAAAACACAAAATTTCAATTTTTAAAATAAAACCACATAAGCCTTTATTGGGACCTTCCTGTATCCATTCACAGGTAACTGTCCAGAGCTGGGACAGGCCATGTCTGACCTGGTGCATCTGTAGGTGGATATTTTCCAGGATGACAGGTTCTACTGAGTGACAATGGCCTTGGAGTGGCTAGACTAGAGAGGAGGTCAATGAAGATAAGAAACCAGGAAGCTGAAGTGTTAGATTAGGGCCCTTGAGTCATTCAGAAGACAGAAGGACTCAGAGGAACAGCAGCCTGTGGTGTCTGAATCACAGAGAACATGATGAGTAGGAGAGAGAGAGAGAGGGGGGGGGAGGGAGAGAGGGGGAGGGAGGGAGGGATAGCTGTTGGTGCCACAATTTAAAGTGTAGTAGTGATTTGCAGGGTGGGAGGGAAAGTTTATTTTTGGACTTTTTAAAAAAATGGATTGGGATAAAATTCACATAATATAAAATTGACCATTAAAAACACAGACCATTAACAGTACAGTCACAGTGCTGCCAATCACCATTTCTACCCAGCTGTAAATCACTTCCATTGGTCCAGAGTGAAAGACCTCACCACTTCAACCTGTACCTCCAATCCCCTTCCCATCCAGACCCTGAAAGCATCTAGTTGCATTTTGTCTCTGTGGATTTCCTTATTCTCAGTAATTCATATAAATACTACCATCCAAAATGTGGCCTTTTGTGTCTGATTTCTTCTACTTAACATAATGTTGGGCATTTTTCTATGTTCCAATGTGTTTCATTTTTAAGTTTATTTTATGATAAAAATACACATAACATAAAATTAATCATTCTAATAATTTCTGGTTTAGTTCAAAGGTATTAAGTACATTCATAATTTGTTTTGTCTGACCCATTAGGAAAACATGCTTTATTTTAATTATGGTATTTTCCTATTTTAATTATGGTATTTTCCTATTTTTCACTGTTATTTATGCTTCCATTTGTAATTGGTATAGTTGTTTTATCATTTTGTTTCTTTTATCTAGTCTGTATTTTCTGATTTTCTTTCTGATTATTTCTATGGACAATAAATACTCTTAAATTCATATGTATAGTTTATCAAAGCCAAACATTTGGCTCTCAAAATGAAATAAAATGAAAAAAAAAAAACAAAAAACCAAAAACATGACCAATTTTATGAACACCTGACTCTTGACCAGCACCCCACACCAGGGTGGGGGTTGATATTTTTTACAAGGTTTCCTATCTTTAACTTGATTCTGCTTACATATATTTATTAATTGGAAGGAAGGATTATTTATGACAGCTGTGTTCTGCTTTGTGATCACATGTATAGAACTACATTTTAGTGAAAAAGTGTCTAGTAGTTACCAAAAAGTAGGGAGGGTAGGGCTGGAAACACAAATGAGATCCCCTTTCAGGTGAGAGACCTTACCTCTAGCCCCACTTCAAGCTTATGGGTTTCTCGTGGGTCCTTGGTAAGGATTGCCTCTGCCTCTTTGTCCACTTATCCCCCACATCTGGTGTTTTGGGCTACATTCATTACTCTGTCTATATTGATAATAGACTTGCATGAAGGACCAGCACTCAATTATGACATCAAGGTCAGCCATCTCTGGACTTCAGGCTCTGCATGTCTTCTCTGGGAGGTTTAGCCCATGGGACTTCATAAGCCTCCCTTCTGGGGATTTCTTTCTTGCCCTTTGCTTTTTGTATTTCTTCCTGTATAAGAGCCACACAACTATTCCAAAGTAGCATTGATCTTGGATGCTTCCCTTGTAAATATATCTCAAGAGTCAAGCATTTCTCCCAGGATCACTGAAGGTAATTTTCTTGGCTTTTTCATATCTTTGCATCTTCTCCCATCTGTATTTGGGATTATGTATGCTTGGCAAGTTGCCTGAGGCAATCTCTAGAAGTCTTAGGATGTTGGCAGTGCTCTAGTGGGGACATCAGGGCCACAAACCCCCAGACATCCCTCAGGATTGGTGGTGAGCACATCTGTCCTGCCCTTATATCAATAGTACCATCACTTGCTACAATCCTCATGGGAGGCATAGCACATATCAGGATTCATCATGGGTCAGTCACTTCATATGCTTCCCTATGATCCAACAGCAGCTCTGTTAATAAACGTCGCTTATTGAAATTTCTAGGTTCTCTGAGTGGGAGAAGGCATGTGATTCTTTTCTAACCAAATGATTTTGGGTCACAGGATAAAGAGTTTATATTTGGCTTGCAATATCTTAAAGTTTGAGTTACTTTCAAGAGTTTAAGAAATCCTGGAGGCAAGATCCTTTGGAATTGATTGACTAGCCTGAGGTTCTTTCTACTCTTTTTCAGAGTCAGTCTCTCTCTCTCTCTTTCTCTGTCTGTCTGTATGATGTTTGTATGTATGTACCTATGTACATATGTGTGTGTATGTGTGTGGTCCCTGGAGTCGCTTATGCTACTTAACATTAGACCAAATGACTGCATGTCAGAGCGACACGCCTTTAAATGTGGTCCATAACCAAGCAGCAACAGCATCACTTGAGAGCTTTCTAAAATGCAAATTCTTGGGTCCAGTTGCACACCTACTGAATCAGACACCAAGGCTTTGGCTCAGCAATCCTTATCTTAACAACTCCTCTAAGGGATTCTGGTGAACATTAAAGAGGAAGAACCACTGTTTTAGAGATTATCTGCTCTGTGCTTCTCAATCTGCATAGAAGGTATTAAGACACCCCTAGAGGGAAAGAGATTTACTGGAGATCACATGTGGGGTTAGATCTCAAACCAGAACTCAGGTATTACACATGAAAGTAGCTGACACCGAGTCAGAATAGAGGAGGTTTTGAATAAATTAACTTCCCTTCTTGTGGCTTCTGTCTTTCTTTGGGGGCAACAGGCCATAATCAGCCAGGGATGGATGAATATTTTGTAATGCTCATCTGCTTTTTTTCTCAATTCAAATAAAACCTGCAGAAAGGTCCCAGTTATCGGCTATTAACTCACTGGGTTCTTGAGGGCAGGTTACCATACACACTGGGCCTCAGTTTCCCAGTGGTACACCAAAGACATGAAAGGTTAGCTTGACTGTTAAAATACCAGTTCAGTGTGACTTTAAAATTGTGTGGCAGGCTCTGTCACACATGCTTCCTTGGCCAGCTATCAGAGGCCATCTGGCAATTAGCAGTCTCTGAGGCAGCTAATCCCACTCTGAGCTGGATTAAAGCTGAAGTTTAAAACATGGAGATAGGCAGGTGATTTCTGTGTGCGTCTTTGGGCCCTGCTGTCCCTGGCAGCTTGGTGATGGAGGGCAGCAAAGCTGATTTTCTCCCTTATCTATCTTGGGAGGCTCAGCAGAGCAGGATCAGCTTTTCAGAGGGGCATCATGCTGGACCACGTGCTGAGCGGCAGAGGTATTGGGTGAGCTCCTGGAGCCCCACCCTGTGAGTTGGGTAAACCTAGTGGACTGGGGAAGGATGCTCTGTGTGCGATGCTGTGCTGCCACGTGCAGTGGGAATCCTGGGGCAAAGAGGCCTGGGTCATATTGGACCATGACTCCCAGGTGCCATAAAGTGCTTTAGGGTGGTAGCTGACAAACTCCACAGCTCCTCTGGGGTGCCCTCTCATTAGGCAAGATGGTCAGAAACCAAACCTGTGTGTTTGTTCATAGCCTGAAGAGATAATTAACTCATCTCCACAGAGGGTCTTGATTACATTCCTAGCATGCTCAGAATGAGAAGTTTCCACTTGGAAATGCTAGTGGGGGGAGGGTGGGGTGGAGGAGGTGTTTGTAATGGTTGGCTGAGGAGCCATGTATTCAGAAATTGGGTGAGTAATCAGACAAATGCCTCTTTTCGTAATTGTTGATAAAAATCAGCTGCTAGGGAAGATCCAGGGAAGTACTCCTGAGACAACACATTACTTAAGGTGAGCATGCATCTGAATATGTTAGGATGATCTGGAAACAGACCACATTGCTTGAGTTTAACAACAAATTGTGCCCTTTGTGAGTTTTATGCAGATCCTGGCTTAGGGAAGTGTGATTTATGCTTGTATTTCATGGCTGGCTTGTTACTACTGTCAGGAACCACTTTTCACAAGGATTTACTTAGATGGCATATTGAGCGCCTACTGCATGCAACTCAGTGCTAGGTGCATGGGACCAAAGCAGACAAGTTCTCTCTAGCATGGAGAAGCTTACTGTTTATCCTAAAAGTTTCAAAAGTATCCTTGAGGCTAGAATTGTGCCATGTATACTGTGAAGGGCTACAGGTGTTCAAATGGTGAAGTCAGAAAGT
Source organism: Jaculus jaculus (assembly GCF_020740685.1). NCBI lineage: Eukaryota > Metazoa > Chordata > Mammalia > Rodentia > Dipodidae > Jaculus > Jaculus jaculus. The sequence goes on from NC_059106.1 coordinate 110,518,422, forward strand.
AATTGTTCATGCATATCAAAAATGTCCTCGTGCCAGGTGCAGGGGTATAAATTATTTTATTGAATTCTTGTGAAGATTTTAGTAGTAATACTTCTGTTGGATATATAATAAAACTGTGCAGGTAAGCAACTGCGCCAAGGCAAGGAAACAGCAGGGCCTTAAGATGCAGGCAGTGTTTGGACTTACTGGGCTCCTGCAGAGGCTGAGAGGATGGTTTACAAACGCTGCCCCACCTAGTGGTTCTCCCACTTTATCACTGAGCTGCACCTTTAGTCCTTGGGACACTTTGATACTCAGCTTTCCAATTATTTGATGAGATAGATAATTTAGGAACTTCCCACCCCCTAGATTAATGCTTATTACTGAGTGTGCATGTGAGTGCATGTGTGGGGGTGCTCATGCATGGGTGCATATACATGTGGAAGCCAGATGAACTTGGTGGTTGTTGTTCCCCAGAAGTTGTTCATTTCTTTTTTTCAGACAAGGTTTCTTACTGGCCTGGAAATGACCTAATTTGGCCACACTGAATAGCCAGGTCGCCCATGGCTTCTCCTGCTTCTACCTTCACCCAGCTAGGGTAACAAATATGCACCACCACATCCAGAGCTTTGTTTTCTTTTGAGCCCCAGATTTCTAGTTTTTGATAAAGGTTCTGAAGGCCAGAGAACAGAACTGACTAATGTAAGACATTGCATCTGGTGTGATATAGGAAGGATATTGCTAAACTTGCTCTTCTGAAGCCTGGCCCTTTGCCTGTAGTGAGGATTCATTCTCTATGATGCACACTCACTAGTCTCAGTATTTTTGAGTCCTGGAAGCTGACTTACTTAATGGTACTGATTTGTAGTTTCTTGTCAATTGTTTCTCTGTTTTTTCCTCCAAACTTCCATGCCAACTGGGACAGAACAACAGCTTTGGTTGATAAGAGAATAGATTTTTGAAGGCAGGAGATAGCACAATTGATGAATGAAAGAAAGCACAGATGACCTTATCAATTAATTTATAAACTGCATTATTTCACACAGCTTAACTTTGCCTACAAAAGTATGCAATAAGATAAGATGCATAAAAATGAGGCTAGAACAAAAGAAGAAAGAGAACAATAACTATATGTTCAAGCTGGTCCAAGACTAAGAACAAAAAGGCAAATTTTAAAGACCTACCTAGTGGATTGGGTGCAGTTTAGGTCCTCAGTCGTTTAGTATATAGAGGAAACAAATTTGGTGCTTACACAATCCAAAGTGCCTTTTCACAAAAATAGAACAATAACTTTGGAGAAAAAGGCATTTCATTTTCTCAGTGGGAGGTTAATTTCTCTTGAAGGGAAAGCATCTACAATGTTTCTCAGTCTTTCTAAACCTATGCCCTTATGATGGCAATGGAAACCTCACCCATCCACTGGGCATAATTGACACACAGAGAATGGACCCTGTATTCTACAAATGTCCATTAAGTAGGATGATATTGCTGGTACTTACTTCCTTAACACTGTCAAATTAAGTACTACTTTGTTTTCCAAGTAAAAACTGAAGCCCTGTGATTATTCAGAGACTCTGTTTCAACATTTCCATGGAGCATGGCGGGCCTTCTCACATTGCAATTATCAATGTAATAATTGATTTAGGCAAGAGACAACTATAGTTGCTGAAACTATTGAATGAAAACTTAATGCATGACAGGAACTTTACTTAATATCAAAGTAATGCCACATGGTAATTTAAAAATGAAATATGGTAATTATTCTGCAAAATAAGTAACCTAAACTCTTCCAAAACTGTGAAGGTCAGAAAAAACACACTAAAGGAGAAAACCAAAGTAAGGGAAAAAAACAGATGAAAAGAGGTTGAAATGACAAAACAGTGGAATACAGTATGTGGTCCTGGGCTGGATGATGAAAGTTTGTACCACTGTTTTAGTCTCCTCTCTTCTTTCTCTTTCTCACACTTAATGTATGTTTATATATTAAATCAAGTTATTTTAGAGAATAAAAGTTTTTTTGTTTTTCCAGTTAGAGTCTAGCTGTAGCCCAGGCTGATTTGGAATTCACTATGTAGTCTCAGGGTGGCCTTGAACTCACAGTGATCCTCCTATCTCTGCCTCCTGTGCTGGGATTAAAGGTGTGCACTACCACACCCAACTTCAGGATAACTTAGTTTACACTGATGTTTCCTCATAACTGAATCCAGTTCTGTCAGAAAACTATGGGACATATATTGATTTATCCAATGAGTGTCATAATTTTGACAAATATTCATTCACATGGAATGTCTCTCAGAAAATTGGTAATGTTTGAACAAACCTATAGATTAGGTAATATTAAATATTATTTTAATGATTTTGACAATTTTTAGTTTTGTGATTGAGTATGCAAAAATATATACTAAGGTTTTAGAAATAAGTGTGCATCATAAATTTGCAATTTACTCTCAACTAATCATATATATAGGCATATATATGTGAAAAAAAGAGGGAGGGAGAGTGAGATAGAGAAAGAGAGAAGGGATGATAACAGTTGTAGAATATGTCATTCTTATCTGAAAAAAGAGCTAGCTGAAACCATAACCAAGAATGGCAGATTAAAATATCTGTTTTTAGTGTCCTTGGATGGATGCTCTCCCTACAGGTGGGAGGAGCATCTGTATATTGGGAGGAACTTCTATCAAATGTCAGGCAGCATTTTCACAGGCAACACTTTCATTTCCAGGATACTTTCTGGTTAATTGACTTATTTTGTAAAGCCCTTGTACCTCACCAATAAGGATCTTGTTTCTAAATTTTATTATGATTGAATTTATTGTTAGTATAGAAAGAAGAATGACATTGCAAGAAGGATTTAAGTATTTCTTACCTTAAAATATCATCATTAACTATTAACATTTTCTACCACCTCTTTAGTACTGTTATTTATGCCTTACTAGGAGATTTTTACAAGCATCTTTCTGTTGCCTTTCATCACCTCTTTTTGATATATTTTTTCTTCCTCTGCTTTTTCTCCTGTTTCTTTTTCCATTTTATGTTATGCCGACAGTTTTATAAGGAATGGCTTTTAATGGGTACATGTTGTAAAATGGAAATATTTTACTAGGATATTACATAAAATACACACAAGAAACTAGGGTATAAATTATATTTTTATTGTAAGATTTTACTGCAAATAAGTTCACATATACAATCTTTTATTTATGATAAGAGCAAATTCTTTTTACTTGTAGCTGCTTTTGAATGTGGTGCTTCAGTGAGGAAGCTTATGTGTAGCTACATAAAATAAGTTTCTATTTTGATGAGAAATGAGAAATCTCTTATTTAGGGAATGTAATTTTTCTTGTTGGTTTATAAAAGCAGGGAAGGAAGGATATGGTCCTGGTAGACAGGAGGAAGGCCAGCTTCTGGTGGTGGACAAGCCTGTATGATCTCTGAGACTTCTAAGGGGTATATATGGTCAGCTCCCAAGCGAGTATCAACGCCAGGGTAGTCCCCACCTGTCTTCAGTCTACCACCAGCCTAGCCTACCCTTCTGAGGTTGAGTCTTCCTGCCTGTGGTGCTTGGAATGTAAAGGAGCCCCCATAGCCTCACACATTGGTGATTAAGCTTCATACTTGACCTGTAGCTGGCAGAGCCTTTGGAAGGGAGGCAGGTCTTGCTGGAGGAGGTGTGTCACTGTGGCAGGCCGTAGGGCTTTATAGTTCAGCCTCCTTGCCAGTGCTATTTCGCTCACTCTTGCTGCTTCCTCCAGCTGATGTGACACTCATTTTTCTTCTCTTCCATGCTTTCTCCCCCATGATGAAACTCCCTTTCCTTCCATTAGCTGCTTCTGGTCAGGTGGTTTGTTCGAGCAATGAAAAAGTAATTGCTATGCTATCCTTTCTTTTCCCTGGGAGAAAAATCTGCTCTTAGTTGGAGACCTTCTAATACCCCCATGGAACAAGATATTCTGCTCATTATAGTAATTGGGACTAAAGTATATAGATATCATCTATTGTTTCTATTTTATTGTTATTTTATTGTTAGGAGTCAAACCCAGGGCCTCACATAAGGAAAGCAAGTACACTTCCACAGAACCACATATTACATATTTCTAAATACTAATGCAGAATGCGTTCTGTGTCCCTTCCCAGAGCAAAAAAGGATCTTCTATACATTGAACTCCTGCCACAAGGAAGATACCAGGTTTTTAGTTTAAAATTTTATCTTTTTTTTTTAAAAAATAATACTTGTTTAGTTTTATCTTTTTATTTTTATTTGTTTATTTTGATACCTAGTCTCACTATGTAGCTCAGGTTATTCTTGAACTCACACTCCAATTACATATGAAGTATCTTGACTCTTGGGGTCCCATGTGACCCCTACTTTTTGAACCAAATCCAGGTGGCAAGTACCTTTACATCAAGTAATGTCATGAATCCCCTTAGAAAGGCTCAGTTCTACTGGCAACTTTTCATCTGTGTTCATTATTATTTTTAGTGTATTTTTATTTATTGAGAATTTTAATAAGAATATAGTGTAATTTGGGCTGGGAGATACTTAGTGGTTAAAGTGCTTGCCTGCAAAACCAAAGGACCTAGGTTCCTTTGGTGGCACATACATCTGGAGTTCGTTTGCAGTAGCTGGAGGCCCTGGCATGCCCATTTTCTCTTTATCTGCCTTTCTCTGCTTTGCTCTCTCTAATAAAAAAATAAATATAAATATAAAAGAATATAGTATAATTTGATCCTATCTTCCTCCTATTACTCTCTTTCATTCCCCCTCTCACATCCATATTCCACTGAGCCCCTGCTTTTACCACATAGTTCCTCTGTTTTGATGATTCATTCTTTTTATCCCCTCCATCCTCTATGTCAAAATGTTGATTGGCTCAATACTATACAGGTCATGAAGGTAATGTCATCTACTGTGAAATCATGAATACAGCAGGCAGCTCATATGCTGAGGACAGTGCCTCCAGAGCCAAACTCTGACAGTGTATTCTTGCCCCTTGAGGAGAGTTATCCTTAATTTTGGTAGGCCATATAAAGTGTCTAGTGGAAAATGAAACTCAATAAACAAGATATTTTCAGTTAATGGTCTACCAACAAACATTTATCGAATCATTCTTCTGGGTTGTATACCTTCCCAAAGAATCTACCTCTTGACATGCCATTTCTATTACAGGCAGGTTTTTTTTTTTTTTTTTTTTTTTCTTCTCAGGTAAAGTTAAACCACAATGATTCATGAAAGGCAAACTTTCAGAAAGAGATTCTTAAGAAAATACATAGAATCATTTAAGTCTTAATTTGCCACTTTTGTTGTTGTTTCCTTTGCTTTTATTTTCTCCTTCCATCTTTCTACCTTTTTCTTTCAGCACATTTATTTCATCAAGTAGAGTTGTGCTTACATAGATCCATCTCTGGAATCTACTTTTATAACACAGAACAGTGAAGTTCGTCCTTACTTACTTTCACATGGGATTAAAGGTTTGTGCATCCCCTCTAGGAGTGTGACAATTCATCCCCAAAGGCAACTGTCATTCTTTTTCCTTTTATTCATCCAAGGGTCTGGGCTCCTGATGGATGTACAGTTTCCAACAAGAATGTGCAGTAAGTAATCACCAAGGACCTCAGGCTTCCAGGGTCCTCTAGTTAGTCATTACTTTGATGTTTGGGGACCTCTGAGGATAGAATGTTAATAGATGGTAAACCAAGTTTTGATAAACAATTTTAACTTAGTGTTCCAGAGGAAAATTAATTCTAAAATCATATCAATTCTGCCTCCCTAACAAACCCACTGCTGTTGCCAGGGTCCTATCTGATCCTTGTCAGACATGAGTACATCATGGCAAATGGGTTGTGAACAGAGTGCAAGTACATTTTTTTGTTGTTGTTGTTTTGCGTTTTTCAAAGTGCACTCTCATTCTAGCTCAGGCTGACCTGGAATTCACTATGTAGTCTTAGGGTGGACTCGAACTCAAAGTGATCCTGCTCCCTCTGCCTCCTGAGTGCTAGGATTAAAAGCATGTGCCCCCAGGTCCAGCTTGCAAGTATATTTTTATATGTTACTTTTTCACTTAGCATTCCATTTATTGGAAAAACCTTTAATTTTATAATTTTATTAGTGTAACAGTTGTTGAGCAACTACTATGTCAGTTAAGCAGTTAGTGTCAGGAAATAGAGACAATGTGGTGGCTGAGTCACTGGCATCAAGTACAACAGGGCTTCTTAAATTTTTCCCACTTGTCACCTCTTTTTTATCAAGAAATTTTTACCTTAGTCCTGGTAGGTATTTATATAAAATAGTTATAAAACCCAAATATTTACTGATAATAAATCATAAATGAATTTATCTTAAAGCAATTTTTTTTTATTTGGTTTTTCGAGGTAGGCTCTCACTCTAGCTCAGGCTGACCTGGAACTCACTATGTAATCTCAAGGTGGCCTCGAACTCACGATGGTCCTCCTACCTCTGCCTCCCAAGTGCTAGGATTAAAGGGGTGTGCCACCATGCCCGGAATTAAAGCAACTCTTTAGTATACATAATATTTTAGCATTAAAGATGAAATAAAATATGCATACCAATGAGTTGGAAGTGTTTGTTTACATTTACATAAAGAATTAAGTCTTAGCTAAATACTTAATACCACAGGATGTAGACCATCTTCAAGATTCTTCAAAGTTGATCAATATTTTGATTTTATAATAATCAATGATAAGAATCTCCTTTACATAAATATATAGCACAAAATGTCAAATATACATTTAGAGCCATTTGAGAGATTGTTGGAAATTCTGTCCTAATCCCAAGCAAAAATTCATTTAATCATTTTCTTAAATAAAAATCAAATAAGCAACTTTTAAATCAAGTAGCAATTTTTAAAATCAACACGCTGACACAAATTACAACCCAATGGTAGAGTAATTTGATATTTATGTGCTGACACTTGATGATAGGAAAAAATCAAGTCTTTGTTTGCCATAATCAAACCATTGTATTTCTATACAAACAGAAAATATTGTGTGGGCCAGAAAAACTCTGTAATTTATAGCATACAATAGTCTTGGGCCTGACCTGAACTGCTTCAGGCAGTGTTCATGGGCATTGCATGTTAGGAGAGCAGGACCGACGTGAAGTGAACATGCTGTGTGTTCAAAACCAAGGCTGGACTGAAGCTGCCTGATGAACAGGGAGTGAGATCTTCAAGAAACACTTTGAACTCATGATACATTTGTTTTTGAGTTAATATTAAGTTATGCATTCAGTAGCCTTTTATCATTACCAAATTTTTCATGACTCTCACTTTTATAGCCCAATATGAGGTTACAATCTGGAATTTAAGAAGCTAGAAGAGGTCTGGTCTAAAATCTTTTTTTGTTCTAAAAATTTATTTATTTATTTATTTGAGAGTGACAGACAGAGAGAGAAAGAGGCAGATAGAGAGAGAGAGACAGAGACTGGGTGAGCCAGGGTCTCCAGCCACTGCAAACGAACTCTAGACGCATATGCCCCCTTGTGTATCTGGCTAATGTGGGTCCTGGGGAATCAAGCCTCGAACTGGGGTCCTTAGGCTTCACAGGCAAGAGCTTAACCACTAAGCCATCTCTCCAGTCCTGGTCTAAAATCTTAGCTAACTTGTTTACTTACTTTGCACCTTGATCAAGTTTTTTGAGCCTTACTCCTTATCTGTCACAATGAGACTATCAGAGATACTTGTTTTATTGTGATGTGTACATCAAAGGCAGAAGATACAACACAGTGTTTGGCAGTTAATGAACATTAATGCTGAGGAATAAGATGATATGATTAGCTCTCATGATCTACTCATAACTTCAAGGAGTTTAATACATCCAATAACAATGACAGGTGCTATAATAAATGTCTATGAGCTTCACTGGAGGCCACAAGGAAAGCATTAATTTTATAGTTGTGGGCACATTAAGAAATACAGGATTTTTTTTCTAGCAGAAACCAGGTTAATTTTACCTGGGAATGAAATTTTTTTTTTGACATTCAAGAAAATCTTTATAGATAGGTAATGCTTTTGGGCCAATTTTCAAGATAAGCTGGTACTGTCACAGATAAATCCCCATTCATGGTAAAGGTGCATAGGCAAAGCCCAACTGATGGTTTAAACTGAGTTTTGAATGAGAAATATTTTACCTAGCAGAGATGGTAAAAGAAGGATCTTCCAAGTAGATGCAATGACAGAAGAAACATCACAGTGGTATGAATGCTTATTTTTTTTCTTAAAATTTTTTTGTTTATTTTTATTTATTTATTTGAGAGCAACAGACAGAGAAAGAGGGAGAGAGAGAGAAAGAATGGGTGCACCAGGGTCTCCAGCCACTGCAAACGAACTCCAGACATGTGCACCCCCTTGTGCATCTGGCTAACGTGGGTCCTGGGGAATCAAGTCTTGAACCAGGGTCCTTAGGCTGCACAGACAAGCATACTTAACCACTAAGTGATCTCTTCAGCCTGGAATGCTTATTTTTTTTAATTTAATTTTTATTTCTTTATTTGAGAGAGGGAGGGAGAGAGAGAGAGAGAAAGAAAATGGGCATGCCAGGGCTTCCCAAATATAGTAGCTGAAAAACTCTCATCTTTCATGTTAAAATGCAAATGAATTCCAGATGTATATGTCCCCTTGTGCATCTGGCTTACATGGGTACTGGGGAATTGAACTTAGTTCCTTTGGCTTTTCAGACAAGTGCCTTAACTACTAAGCCGTCTCTCCAGCCCTAAATACTCATTTTTAAAAGGTGGATGTTCATGATATATTTAGTGCCATAGGAATATAGACATTCAGGTGGGGCCACTGGAGAGATGAGGTTGTAGAGGAAAGCTCACTGAAGCCACAGGGATTTCTCTAAGAATTTGGAAGTCCATTATGCAAGGTGCAGGGAATACCATCCTCAGGAGATCCCTCTGGTAGTGGAGCAGATTCTAGATTGGAAGCACAAAAATTGGAGATTAGGAATATCTCCAGACCAAAGAGTGTAGGCCTGAGCTCACTGTGCAATACTGTACCATATAACACTCCACTATAACATAGCATATAGCATTCACACTAGCATTCCATATAGCATTCACCTCCTCATACTCATGGACACCTAAATCAACCTTAAACTTTTACTATTTTTGAATATTGCTATGGTTTGCATTGTTATATATACAGGTGTTCTTTTTTATTCTGATACTTTCTTAAAAATACAGGGCATATTCATCAGGCATGGATGATTATAGATGACTTTATTTCAAATGGGTTTCCCTCACCAGAGTACACTTATGTCTTGGTTTTCACAGAGTACATTTCACAGAGTACATTTGTGTTTTGGTTTCCACAGCACCATTGGTTAACATAGGTGCTGCCATTCTTTTCTTTGTTGTTTTAGCGGGCAGAAAAATGTTGTTTTAATTTGCCTTTCTTTGATATCTTGAGAAATAAAACAGTTTTCCCATTTGTCTTCTAATTATTTGTCCTCACTTGTGAATTGCATGTCCTGTCCTTTGCCCATTTGATATGCAATTGTATTCAATTTTTTTTTTTTTTCTGGCTGGCTTCTCTCCTGGCAACTCTCCACATACACATTTCCCCATAGGCTCTCTTTCTAATTTCTTTTTTCTTTGATCTATTGAAACCAAATCCTTTTTCTAACTCAATATTACAATAGACATAGCAATTCTAATTGCTCTATTGATTCATGACCACTATAGTTGTGGGCACATTAAGAAATACAGGATTTTTTTTTTTTTCTAGCAGAAACCAGGCTTTTAAAGTCTGGCTTTCTAGGTTTGTGATCTGGTACAATTAGCCTTCATTTTAAGCACTCTGAACTGCTTTGCTTCTCTGTAAAATGGGAGTATTAGAACATGCTGTTATTATTTAGAAACTGTGTTTGGCCATTAAAGACCCAAATACAGTAGCTGATAAACTCTCATCTTTCATGTTAAAAATAATTAGAAGTAAAAAGACCAGAATTTAGCTGGATATTTCATGAGATATTCCCCCTATTAATGGTATGGTGTAGGTTTGGAATAGTGTTAAGGAAGAATGACAGGAATATTCAAATTTATAGACCAGATTTATTCCTTGAAGATCAGGGAAACAATTGGATAATGCTGGACACTGGAAAACTTGAATCTATTATCTTACACATGGACAAATATTTGTTAATTACATATTGTTTGCAAATCCTAAAGATTTTTGTCTAATGCAGAATATACATGTTAATTCAAACCAAAAGATCCTGATTGTTAGAGTCAATCCCTCAATCATGGAGAGATAATAATCAAGGCATAATAATTACCTAGTTATTATTAGGCAGACCCAAGCTTGTAAGTTCTGGTTTCCTACGTGTCTTTGCAGCCTTCTAGGTACAAGTACATTCAAAATAAACTCCTATACTAATTCCCATTAAGTAATTCAAAACAAAGGTCCAGATCTTTATCAACAGATGTAGTCAGTAATAGATATATGCTTCCTGGACACAGATATTCTGATCTGATGGTTAGAAAATGATTTGAAAGCCACAGTGACACTGCAGAGGTTCTGAAGTATGATAAGCCCTCCATAGGCATAGGGTCTCACTGATCTCCTACCAACTGAGAGAACATAGAAACCTCTTGTTCCTTTGATGGTTTGTTATTATTATTACCAGCAGAATTACCATAATTCTCCTCTTGACAAAGTATATTCATTACAAATGAAATTTTTGTTCAGATCTTGTAGTTCATGCCCGAAAGCAAAGATATTAGAATTAATGAGTATTTTTGCTGATGAAAAGGAAAATCACTGAAGGGTGATTGGACCTTAGCCTTTTAATGGGTCTAATATTCTTCTTTCATTAGAACAGACAGGGTGGATCTGGCTAGCTTTTTTGCTGTGTGCTGTGGTTTATGAATATTCTTTACATGACATGAAGCTTGCTTTTCTTTCTCAGTGATGTAGCCAAGCAATCATGAGTGCACAGAAATGGAGCTCCATGGAATGGTGAGTCTGGGCATAGGGAGGCTGAAAATACAAACGTTGTTAGCAGGTGGTGTAAAGGCTTTGATGGGTTTATTAAAATGTCAATGTAATTTGATTCCACTTTTCTTTATACACAGTCAGCAGGCAACAGGATTTGTAAAGAGAAGCCCACTCAGGGAACCAGGTAACAACTCTGAAAAAAATGTGGCTGCTGATGAGCCCTGAAGACAACTGTGGTGAGGAGGTCTGGTGATGTGGGGTGTATGGATGTGGCCACATTTCACATGGAAGTGGATGTGTCCTGGAGCCTGATGGAACAGAGGGATTTCTTGTTGAATCAAAGGAAGCATCAAGAAGCCTCCAGGGCCTTTTGAGCTTCAGCAATCTGATTAATGTTTTTGGGAAGAGTTTTCCTACTGAGAACAGGCATGCACTTTGGGTAAACTAAGGCCAAGAAATTTTAGAAACCAGAAAGAAAAACTGAGGTGTCATTCTGGTTGGATATTTCATGGCTATTCTATTCAAGTGAATAAAATGTGGGCTGAGAAAGGTCTAATTCAAGGTGTGATATTTACTGTGTTAGCTACTATAATTATTTTTTTAATTTTTGGTATGTTTATGTGGTATTACGTGGGGTTGTATATGTGTGTGTCTGTGGGTGTACTTGCACATGTGTGGAGGCCAGAGGTCAATGCCAGTAGCCTTCCTTAATCATTCTTCACTTATTATTTATTTATTTTTTTGCAGTAGGGCCTCTCACTGAACCTCTCATTGTCCTCCAAGTCAGTGACTAAGCTGGACTAGCTAGCCAGCAAGTCTTGGAGTTCCTCCTGTCTCTGCTTTCTCAGCACTGGGCTCATCATGCCACCATGCCTTGCTTTCATGTAGGTGTGTAGATCTGCACACACATTTTCCTACTTTCTGAGTAGGCATTTTACCAATTGAGCTATCTTCCTTGCCTCTAGCTATTTTTTTTGTGTGTGTTGTACACACACACACACACACACACACACACACACACACACACACACCTAATAGCCTCTCTTAACAGTTTTCATTTCCAAATAATTCTGATACTAAATATGTATGCTTGTTGTTTCTTACACCAACAAATTCTTTAAATCTTCAGGTTACAGTGGACATCCTAGAATTAATTCCATTCTGAAACCAACAATGTAGAGTTGGGGCCAACCCCACAGACTACAGGTTCAGTCTTTTGACCACTATTGCTTTTCATACCAACAATGGATTACCATGACCCTCTTCTCAGGTTTGATAATTTGTCAGAATGATTCATAAAACTCAGAGATACACTGCTTATACTTACAAATTTACTATGAAGGCTACAGTAAAGGTCCATTGACAGTTTAATGAGCAGGCATGTAGCATGAGAGATGGGAGGTTCCTGAATGTGGGAACTCCTGTCTGATGGAGGTGGAGTATAAATATTCCACGAATGTGAAAGCATGTGTTATTCAGGAAGCTCCCCGAGTTCTTTTTGTTTTGGGCTTTTATTTAAATGAAAGTATGAGCATGATTTTTGAATTATTAGCAATTGATAGTTGAACCCTATTTCTGGTTCCTCTGACATTTCCACAAGTTGGGGGCTGGTAAGATTTTAAGTTTTGAGCTTTTAGTCATGACCATCTTTCAGGTGACCTTCTATACAGGGCCTCTCAGCCCCAGTGTGTGATGCACACAGAAACATGTATTACTCAGGAAATTCCAAGGGATTGCTGTGCCGGGAACTGCAGACCAGCAGCAAAAATTTATTTTTTGTTGTACCACAGCCTCCTTGGTTACATGACTAAAGAAAGTGGGGTTAATAAGCAGATTCACTTAGGGAGAATACTATGAATAGCCAAATATAAGATGATAGGCTAGAATATCATGTTGTTATAAGATTGTCACCTTTGTCCAAATACAAGAATGATCTTAAGAACAATTAAGGACTGTTTCTCTTTCTTCCTTTTCTTTTTCCTCCTCTCATTTAATTTAATCCCTCTCATATTTTCCTATGTTCTGACCCTCCTCATGCCCTTAACCTATTTTACAATTATTATCTAACATCTACTGTGTGCCAAGCATTTTCCTAGGAGATGTGATAGATACATAAGTCAACCAGACATTGTTTATACTGTCAAGGAGCTCTCAATATTGGGGGAAATGGCATGTAGATAACTGTACTTAATACATCCTGAAAAGTGATATTTAGAGATTTGTAAATGTACTATGGGAACACAGAGGAGAGAAATTCGTTACGTCAGGTATATTGTCTCAGGAGACAAAACATTTTCAGCTTTGTTATGAGAAATGAGAATGATGTTACAAGCTCAAGCACAAGCTAATCCACTGAGTTGTGAATATTTATTTAGGAAATAGTGAACTGAGCAGCACAGGAACAACATAAGGTGCCTAAACAAGAGCCATTGTGATAGTTGGCATTAATCAAACATTTATGATATGCTGAGAACTTTTAAGCCCTTTATGCATATTAATTTATTTAATCCTTCAAACAATACTATGAGTAGTAACTATCTCCATTTTACAGAGGAAGACATAGAGGCTTAGAGATATTAGAGAACTTTCCTAAGGTTGTAACTTGCTATGGCTGAGAGCCAAGATTAGAAAGAAACATCCTGTGTAGGACTGCCATGAAAGACAAAGAGGATAGAAGTTAACATCTCAAGCCAAGGGCTTATTCTTTATCTCTCTCATTCCCTGAATACGCCAGTGTGGAGTATACAACATGATTCACTAGGATATAGGAAGAATATTTTGGAATTTTTGATTGGTTTTTGTCTCATTTTCTTCAATGTTTGTATTAAAAGAGTTTTACAATGTAATCACTGTTTGAGAACTTGAACCTATATTTAATTTCTAAGTAAATAGGTATACATAGATTAGGAGGGTCTGTAATGAAACAGATTTAAAGACTAATGTTCTGAGCCATGGATTCTTAAGTATGACTTACTAACCAGCATCAGGATTACCTGGGAGCTGGTTAAAATGCAAATTCTCAGTTCTCAATATGGACTTACTGAATCAATTACTCTGGATTTGGGGTCCAGCAAGCTGTGTACTAACAAAGCTCACCGATAAGAAAACAGAACAACTTTTCAAGTGAAAAGTGGGCTGATTTAATTTAAATACTAAAAATACAATTTTTTAAAATTATTTATTTATTTATTTGAGAGCGACAGACACAGAGAGAAAGACAGATAGAGGGAGAGAGAGAGAATGGGCGCGCCAGGGCTTCCAGCCTCTGCAAACGAACTCCAGACGCATGCGCCCCCTTGTGTATCTGGCTAACGTGGGACCTGGGGAACCGAGCCTTGAACCGGGGTCCTTAGGCTTCACAGGCAAGTGCTTAACCGCTAAGCCATCTCTCCAGCCCAAAATACAATTTTTGAAGCATAGTTTGGGATTTACTTAAAATATTTTAATGTAGACTTTAAGCATAAGAGTTAAGAGAAAGAGGGACACTTAGAAAGAAGACACACCCAAAAGTAAGGCTGTGGGCTTCTCTAAGAAAAGTCACAGGAAGTAAGATATACCTTAGTAAGGGGTGTGGGGTTTCTCAAGGAGAAATTGCTAGAAATATATTCTTGTTGTATTGAAAAAAATGAGATATGTGAAATGAGGAAGTACTTTTTTTCCCTTTTTAAAAAATTTTTGGTGGGGGTAGGGAGCAGAGTGTCATGAATCCCAGGCTGGAATATTTAGGGTTAAGGCAGAATAAATGAGACATAGGTATGCTGCTAAAGAGTCTATAGTACAGAATTGCTGTTTCAGTGTGTGCCTAAGTGTCTGGTCCAGAATTCATGACAACAGGAGCTTTTAATGGGTGATGCAGTTTAATTTGAAGTGTGTAAAACATATTCAAAATTAGGGAGAAGCTGAAAAATTAGACATTTGAACATGGGACAGAGAGAGAGATTTGAACTATGTTTTTTTTCCCTCAAAGATTTATGTTCTGAAGGTTGTCCCCCATTGAATGACTATGAAAATGAAGTAATATTCAAGATGTGGGACCTGAAGGGAAAATAATGAAGTTAGGAGGAAACATCCTCAGAAGGGAGTAATATCCTTCTCTCACAGGTGGCATTTGAATATAGGGTTTGGATTATTTACCAAGAAAGTGGGTTGTTATAAAGTGAGACAATACCCTGTGCTTGGCCTCTTCAGAGTCCTCCACTAATCTTTCAACACACTCTACTAAGTGATGTCACCTACCATATCATGATGTAGCACTGGACGGACCCTTTCCGGATGTGGCTACCCAAGCTCTTCAGGCTCCAGAATATGAACCCCAATACACCTCTTTTCTTCATAAAATATCCAGTGTCAGGGTTCTTTTTTTTATATTTTTTGTTCATTTTTTATTTATTTATTTGAGAGTGACAGACACAGGGAGAAAGACAGATAGAGGGAGAGAGAGAGAATGGGCGTGCCAGGGCTTCCAGCCACTGCAAACGAACTCCAGACGTGTGCACCCCCTGTGCATCTGGCTAATGTGGGACCTGGGGAACCGAGCCTCGAACTGGGGTCCTTAGGCTTCACAGGCAAGCGCTCAACCGCTAAGCCAGCTCTCCAGCCCAGTGTCAGGTTTCTTGATACAACAACATAAAATGTATTAAGACAGTTTAGAAATAGATATTAGCAAGATAGTAGCATTAATGTAGCAATAGAAATATTGTACATGGTAAAATAAGATCATTCTACATACTCTATGAAATGAAATATGGGCATAGTTATCTGAAAAGAACAAGAGGCTGGGAATAAGATAGGGATTTAAGACATGGGCTATATTTCATAGAATGAGAAAAAGCAGTGCATGAAAGAAACTATAGTGTCCACTAATTCACTGGGAGAGAGACTGCCCCACACATTTGATGACTGTGGGAGACCCATTCCATATGTGGGGACTGTTAAGAGACCATCCTGCACCTGTGGTGACTGTGAGATACCACTCCCATAGAGGTGAGCGTGAGAGAAGGAACATATCTCAATATAATAAAGGCTATTTATGACAAGCCTACAGCCAACATATTACTAAATGGGGAAAAGCTGGAAGCTTTTCCACTAAAATCAGGAACAAGACATGGGTGTCCACTGTCCCCACTTTTATTTAATATAGTTTTGGAAGTCTTAGCCATAGCAATAAGGCAAGAGACACACATAAAAGGGATACAAATTGGAAAGGAAGAGATCAAGTTATCATTATTTGCAGATGACATGATTCTATACATAAAGGACCCTAAAGTCTCTACTAACAAACTGTTAGAGCTGATCAAAACCTACAGCAATGTAGTAGGATACAAAATAAATGCACAGAAATCAGTAGCCTTCATATATGCTAACAACAAACACACAGAGGATCAAATCAGAGAATCACTCCCATTTACAGTTGCATCAAAAAAAAAAAAAAGTACCTTGGAGTAAACCTAACCAAGGAAGTAAAGAATCTATACAATGAGAACTTTAAAACACTCAAGCGAGAAATTGCAGAAGACACTAGAAAATGGAGAAACATCCCTTGTTCCTGGATTGGAGGAATCAATATTGTGAAAATGGCAATCTTACCTAAAGCAATCTACACATTTAATGCAATCCCTATCAAAATTCCAAAGGCTTTCTTCATGGAAATAGAACAAACAATCCAAAAATTCTTTTGGAATCACAAAAAACCTCGAATATCTAAAATAATACTGAGCAACAAAAAAGAGGCTAGTGGTATCACCATACCTGATTTTAACCTATACTACAGAGCCATAGTAACAAAAACAGTGTGGTACTGGCACAAAAACAGATATGTAGATCAGTGGAACAGAATAGAGGACCCAGATGTAAGCCCAAGTAGCTATAGCCACCTGATATTCGATAAAAATGCCAAAAATACTCATTGGAGAAAAGACAGTCTCTTCAGCAAATGGTGTTTTGAAAACTGGATATATATCTGCAGAAGGATGAAAATAGATTCTTCTCTCTTGCCATGCACAAGAATTAAGTCCAAATGGATTAAAGACCTTAACATCAGACCTGAAACTCTGAAACTGCTAGGGGAAAAAGTAGGGGAAACCCTTCAACATATTGGTCTGGGCAAAGACTTTCTGAATACAACCCCAATTGCACAGGCAATAAAACCACAGATTAATCACTGGGACCTCATGACATTACAAAGATTTTGCTCTGCAAAGGACACAGTGAAAAAAGCAAAGAGGCACCTACAGAATGGGAAAAAATCTTCACTAGCAATATATCTGATAGAGGAGTCA